>NC_081431.1:5348708-5974333 GCF_949786415.1 Peromyscus eremicus
GCCATGGTGGATTGGTAAAGTGAGCTAAAGCCACAAGTATGAGACCTCTTGGGCCACTAAGCCCAGAATCTCTTCCCAGCCCTATGAAGACAAGAACATCTCAGGCAAAGACACTGAGGTCTTAGATCTGAGTCTGAACCTATTTGCTGGTTCGACCTCCGTTTTTCAAACCTAAAATTCAGTGCACCGAAAGTTAAACCTGTCGGTTGTGTTCTGTATCACCAGCTGGCAATGCATTTTACTTGAAGCCACTGGCGTAGAGCTGCTGGGCAGGAGGAAGGGGAAGGAAGGAGATAGGATGGCTTGATCAGTAGCCGAGAACACCATCATGTTAGCTGATTTATGTCTAAGGCTAGACTCCTTGCACCTCAGAGAACTACATTTTAAAACAAATAGCAAAGTAGCAGTAGTTGTTGCCCCCCGCCCCTACAGCAACGTGCTCCTCTTAGTGACCAGTTAAGCTAAGTTTCAGAATCCTGAAAGTACACAGAAATGTCTTGCTGAGAACACCAGCTTTCTAAGTTCGGACTTGGTATCCTGGTCAGACAATTGTAATCATGCCCCTTTTCTTTCACTTGATCTTCTAGGGAGAGAAAAGTCTTTGGTTTGCTTTAAGTATTTGCTAAGTTCACTGTGCTCTCCTTATCTCTAAATCCCCTGAGGAATTTTGAGGATTCGAAGGGGAAGAGTCTCTTCTCCAGGGTGACTTTTCCTGTGTCCTGCTGTATACAGCCTCTTCTGAACAGTGATGGCAGGAGACACCCATGTGGGCCTGAAGGACAGGTTTTTATGTCTAGGGTTGCTTCCTTCTTTCAGGCTCCATGGCCTTGGGCCTTTTGTAATTAGCCATTTTGTTTCTTACATTTTGGCCTCCTAACCTCTGGATTTCTGCTCTCCTCTACTCCATGTCCCTGTGACTGGCCAGCTTGTTACTAGCTCAAGTCTTGGGAAAAGGACAAGCAAGCCACAGCAGTAAACCGGTTCCCACTTAGCACTTGATCCCCTGGGTGTGGCTCGCTTGACACACACTCCTACTGCTCTACAGAACCGTTCTATCTGTTCTGTTTTAGACAAAATAAATAAATAAATAATAAATAAATAAATAAATCTCAAGCTTTGATTGATAAAATCTTGAGGAATCACAGCAAGTAATGTTTTACTTCCGTTTTTAGATTACAAGGCCTTAGTGGGGAAATATTGATCGAGGGAGTAGAAATGTGCTGGGATGGTACATGAGGACCACCAACCATTACTGTGCTTTTAAAGTTCTTTAAATTGTCATGAATAAATTCTGTTTTTAGACCCTCAGCATGCTAGGGATTGAACCCAGGGTCTTGTACATGTTAGGTGAACAGCCTGCCCACTGAACAATCACTCCAGGGCTGCATAATCTCTGCCTTCAAGAACACTTCGTTCTTACTCCAAAGGGCATTCCTGTTTCTCAGTGAAGTAGCCATGGTAAAGAACAGTACTGAATGCTGGCTTCTCAAGTGGTTCCAGTCTCTGGTGAACACATTTGTCGTATGTGTTTGAAATACTAGGCTCACGGCCTTGTAGTCCCTCCAGAAGGAAGGAAGTCAGGCTTGTGTTTGTGGTAAATGGAACCTCAGTGCACCTGGTCAAAAAGCTTGTGTCTTGGGCATAAAACAGTGTGTTCAATATCTTTGCAAATGAATCCGTTTAATCAAATACTAAGTTTTATTCAAATTCCCAAAGAATCACTAGCCAATTGTCTTTCTTTGTGATGTTCCTTGTCTCACATCTTCTTTGCATCTCAAGAAAAATAGCCTTGTGTGCGCCTTTCACATTTGCATCCACCCAGCTCAAGTCCAAGGTTGTCAGATGAACCATTAAGAGATGTGCAGCTGGAGGTCCTCAGCCTTTTCTCTGGGATTGACATTTGCGAAGGATGTCTCACAAATATTCGGGATTGAGAAGGGAAAACTGTTTCATGGCACGAATCGAAGTCCAGCCATGAAACACCAGTTTAAAATGATTGTTTTTGTGTTTGTTCTTTTTGGTTTGTTGAGAGAAAGTCTCACTATGTAGCCTAGTCTGGTCTTGAGGTCACAACAATCCTCCTGCCTCAGCATCCCTCATGCTGGGAGGTAGGTGTGAAGTGTGATCTTTGACATTTTTAGATGCCTTGAAGGGCCTTGGAATTTAACAAATAGATGAAATCTTGAATGGCTATAGGCACCTAACCATCTGGGGGGGGGGGTCATTAAAACAGACAAACAGACAAACAAACAAACGAACAAAAAACCTCCACAGCTCTCTGCTGATGTCCGACTCCTGGTAGGGCGACAGCCTGCTGCATTGCTGTCACTAAATGAGAGTTCAGCTCTTTCCCTTCCATCCATTGAATTTTCTTAGGAAAGCCTCAGAGCAAATCAGAGAAGGAAAATTCTTTCCAGAGTTTCAAAGTGTTTAGAACATGGGATAACCCTCTTCCCCGTGTGGAAATGCAGAGTTCAACTAGGGGAATTCTTTTTTCCTTCCTGTAGCCTTCAGGGCCTATTCTTCCTGCATTTGCCTTTTTGCTGCCTGAGCTGTTCCTGCTGCGGCTGCTGTTGAGGTAAGGTTGTATTGTGCTTGGTAAACAAACCACATTGAGACTCTCAGGTTGTTTGGACTCTCAGGTCCAGCTGTACCCCTCTCCTTTCCTGATCCTTTATATGCCAAGCAGATGTCTTTCATTAATTTATGGATTTATCATCTTTTCTTTTTTCCTTTTCTTTCTTTTTTCTTACACCTGGCAGCCGTCTCAAGTTTCCTCAGTTATTGTCTATTTTGCATTACACATAGAATTGAATGTCATCTGTCTTCACAAAGCTGAGGCTCAGAGAATTGAGGCGAGCTGTGCGAGCTGCCGGGACAGCGCTTGTTTGCACCCCCTCCCCTCCCCCACCCCCTCACCTCCTTAATATTTATTTGTGCTCATTTTCTTCCCTGGCCTTGAATGGAGCTTAGCTCGTGTTCAGTACAGCTGTATGTTTACTGAATCTATTCCATCGTGAGTCATTGTGCGTGTGTAAGTATCCAGGAAACAGCTAGTGCTTTCTTGGAAGAGAAGCCGCTTTCAGCACAAGCACTTAAAAGGGAAATTAACCAATTGGTCAGTTCAGATTGATTTTGAGGAGGGGAAAAAAAAAGGATTATCTAACTGCTGGCTTTTAAATGTTTCATTAGCTATTTTTAATAGTTTATTAGAAACATATATTTTATGAGATTTTTATCTTAATTACACAAGGATCCAGAGGGACAGAGACAGGTTCTGTGTCCTCTTTGGGCAGATGGTGCCAGGTATTACCAACCGGAAACATCTTTAAGCAAAAACTTGAATAATCCAAATCAGAATAACGATTTTTTTCATTAAATAAAAAGCTTCTAAATTCTGATTTTAAAAAAAAAAAAAGAATGGATTTTTTTTTTTAATACAAAAAGCTAAAATATCTTAACAAAATTTAGATGCATGGAAAGCCCCAGGGTATTTGGGCATCTTTGTGCCTCTCTTAGACACACAACCAAACAGATTGTCTTTTGTATGACACCAAATCTACAAGATTCGGGACTTAGAATCACAGGCAGGGCCCTCTGAAAGAAAAGACTAGAACCCAGATCGAAGATATTCAAGTTTGGGCTCGCTTAAAACTCTTATCGGGGGCTGGGAGACAGCAGCAACTGTGATCTCACTTATCCATTTGGGCAGATGGTCCTGAAGTGCCCGGCTCCTTTCGTCGTCTCCATCAGTCTAATGGAGGTTACGAGAGGGCCTTTCAGCTTTTCCTTGGCACAACAAGTATGTCAGTCATAAATTATCGTCTTTGTAATCATTAAGGACCTTAAACAAAAACACAAGTCCAGTTAAGCTGCTTTGGCTTACACATAGAAAAATCAAAATTTCTTTCTTCAGTGTTTATTCTCAGTTAAACACACACACACACACACACACACACACACACACACACACACACAAAGCCACAACAGTTAACTTTTCTATTTAAACACAACGGTGATCTTTTTTTCCTTTAACAGCATAGGCTGTACAGGAGGATGTTCTCAGAACACATTCATGGCAGAGTGTTTGGTCAGGAGTAGTCAAGAGCTTATCGATATTAATTTGATTACGAATCTTCAGATCCTTCCTGGTTCTCCACTATTCTTACAGTTCACAGTGCCGTTCCTAATGGAGGTCACTGGGAACCCTGTTCTCTTTCTCGAATGTCTATGTTTATCTGACCTTTCTTCCTAAGGTGTGAAATTTTCCCAGGTAGCTAACTCTGTGTGGGACACACACACACACACACACACACACACACACACACACACACCCCTTCTTTTCTGTTTTCTACCTTTATTTTTTTTCCCACTCTCCTTTAAGAGAGAGTCCTCAGAGGAGCCTCTAGGAAGGACCCTTAATTGACCTTGTGGGGGACCACATTGATTTTCTCCACGTGCATCTTCATCTCTGATAAATTATAAAGCCATTAATTTGCTGAGGAAATGGCAGGGCCAGGCTGCGGCACAGATGTGACCAGAGCCATCCCAGCTCGGAGCCTGCTGAGGAGTTGCCAAGAATCTGAGAGAGAATCAGGCAGCCTGGATTGTTATGGTTAGCCTCCCATTCTCCTGGGAACTGTTTTCGTTGCCACTGTTTACAGATCTAAAAGGTGATGATGTTTCCAGATAAATAGGCCTTCTTATTTGGGGTAAGTGGCTACTTATTGATCTGCTAACCCACATGTATTGATTTGTTAGCCCCCAACTACTGTGCCATTCTCAAAGGAGTTAACTATAAATCCAGGACGGGCAAATTGTATTTAGTGTTGAGCCATCGCCTTAACAAAGGCAACACCCGCTTCTTGTTCTCTGATGCCGGACTACCCCTCCCAAGTGTGAATTGTTATTTTAAAAGAAACAGTTCAAAGACAATCGAAATGAGATAGGAAGAAACTGAGTCCTGAAGCCTCACTGTGACGGCGCTGCAGGGGAGAACATGGAGCTTGCATAACCACGTTCAAAATAACGAGCTGTGTAGCTTTACCTAGGCCAGTGTGGTGATCTGCGGTAAACTACAGCGTGTACAGAAAAAAAGCAAACAGAATGGTAACTGCAGAGAAAGAACGCAGCTCCTAGGTAAGACTCCTGCCGTGGCTTTAGGCTGGTCTGTCTCCTTAGCAACAAGTGAACAGTATGGATAACATACTGGACTTCAAATGGGGGAGGAGGGCTTGGCCATCCTCATCAGGAAGTAGCCAAGAATCTGCAACTGAATTGTGCATCCTAACCATCCCCTTTGGCAATCCAAGACAGGTGGTGAGCATTCTAAGCCCAAGGTGGCCAGTTAGTGATGGATTCCACAGTCTCTATGGATGACCACCCAGCTTTCCCAGGGCTGTTTGTGGGACTCTAGACCTCTGAGTGTGTGTGGGGATGGGGACAGGAAGGATAGGCCCCTTTCATTGAACCTTGTTTGTGCCTTAACTGGTTGCATCCTACATGCAGGAAGGGTTGTCACCCAATCACTTGAAAAAGGCAAAGCTCATGTTCTTTTACACCCGTTACCCCAGCTCCAACATGCTGAAGACCTACTTCTCTGATGTAAAGGTAGGGACCGCTTTTATTACCCATCTTTCATTGTCTGTGGGTGCAACAGTGATCTGAACTCTCAGGAGTTCATGGAGATGCATGTGGGGTCAACTATGGCTACACCTGTGATGTGAATGATTGGCCGTACTTGTCCTGTCATCTAAAGGTGCGAGGCAAAGATACTACTTGTCTCTTAAGACCTAAGGGTGTTTCCCGAGTCACATGTGATACCAGTGCAGTCCAGGAGACTTTGCATGTTTTAGTAGCTTCCTGGATGAAATCTCCACTGGTAATGCCTGGATGTTCCAGGGGGAGAAAACAAACAACAAACAAAAAAATTACCCCCCTCTGCAAACAGTAAACTGTTTCTGTTCTCGTTGGTTTCTCCGATTTGTGCCTCTGAAAGCTAACTCTTAGCACCTCCTCTGCCCCTGTTGAAAGGAGTGAGCACTGAAATTCTCTATGCAGTAGCTGCTTAAAAACAAAAGTGATGATTGTCTCTTACTTACAACTTAATTTGTTGTTGATGTAGAGAACACTGAGCATAAGGGGGATGAATAAAGTGACAGATTCAGGACACATTATTCAAATGAGGATATGAAAGCTGTCGGCCTACAGCTGCAGCCCCCCTCGTTCTACAGAATACTGGGACCTCCTGGTTCTCTCTGTGCATGCATGTGTGTGTGTGTGTGTGTGTGTGTGTGTGTGTGTGTGTGTATGTGTGTGTATGTGTGTGTGTGCGCGCACGCATGTGTGCATAGGTGTAGTATGTGGGTTTAAAGTAGTTATTTGCATCAACTTGAAGTTGTGTTAATCATCTGTAACTTTTTTAAAAACATAGACTGTGTCTTGGTGATTATAATGACACAGTGTCATTATCCAAGGAATTGATAAACATTACATTAGCTGAAATTGGTTTGAGGGGTTGAGAGGTTCCCCCCTCCCCAAGCCCTTCCCCTGCCTACCTCAGTGTATACAAGTTCTGATTTCTTCAACCACACTCTCACAAGCCACCGATGGGCCTGTTCTTCTCCCTCTTCCTCCCTCACAGCTTGTCTGCATCTCATGCCCAGGTTGAGACTATGGCTGTGTTTCTGCAGGCTAGTTTGTTAGTTTCTGCCACTAATGCTTAACTTGGTCTTCTGGGAGACATTTTGTTTTTCTTCCTGTTTACTTCTGAACTGTGCATTAACTTCAGCGTTTTCTCTCTTGCTGTGTTGCTTATGTGGGAGGTGTGTTCTTCCCCTCATCCAGCACCAACCCACTGGACAGGGTGGGGATGGTAGCCCAAGGCTGAAGAAGGAACCGTAGGCACACAAAAAACTGGTGCCATAGGGGGTCAGGAAAGGGACTTGAATTTGCTGGATGGCACTCTGCAATAGATTTATTGGTTAGAACAAGTGGTTGATGACTGGCCAGTTTTGGTCTCACTCACAGGCATGTCCAACCTTTTGACATTGGGGCAGGACATTACCATTCTCAAAGTTCATACTCAGGAACTGAGTTTTAGTTTAGCAGTAGTGATAACACACACACACACACACACACACACACACACACACACACACACACACATCACAAAAATAATTTTCATAATGTTTTAAAATAAATTAGGGCACATTCATAGATATCCTTGATTGTCAGTTGGATATGCCTGAAAGCCTTCTAGGACCTGGCCAACCTCTCTGGTTCTAAAAAGGAGACAAGGATGGTTATAATTGGGTGCACCGTGTGCACACATGTATGAGTCTTGTTACCTCCTGATTCACCTCTCTTACTGAAATGATCTGTTGCATTTTTATAACATTATGACATTGCCTCATATATTTTTATATAGCACCTTCCATCCAGAGATAGACCGAAGAACTTTTTGAACACAGGGTCACTCAGCGAAATGAGCCTACTGCAGGGGGTGGGGGAGGGGGTGGGATAGGCGGGTGGAAGAACCCAAGCTATTTTGAGCCAAACCGCACTCCTCAAGAGTAGATACAGACATTAAAAATGTTCCAGGTTCTGTTTATTTGCATGAATGCTGAGGGACTAAGATCTGAAAAAAAGAAATGTCTCATCCCTGCAGGACGCACCTAGTAAACCAGCTGCACAAGTAACTACTTACCCTGTCCAAGCCACAATAAAATACCTGGGTAAATGTTTTACTTTTTTTTTTTTTCTTTTTTTTTGGTTTTTCGAGACAGGGTTTCTCTGTGTAGCTTTGCGCCTTTCCTGGAACTCGCTTTTGGAGACCAGGCTGGCCTCGAACTCACAGAGATCCGCCTGCCTCTGCCTCCCGAGTGCTGGGATCAAAGGCGTGCACCACCACCGCCCGGCTCAAATGTTTTACTTTTAAAAGCACTAATATTCAGTTATAGATTCTGCCCATACTTTAGTCACACTAGGAGAGATGGCGGCTAAGGTATGTGTGAGTTTAGTTGAATACTAATTGTCCTCTGTAGTGAAAGGAAACAGTAGCATGTGTGACCCACAGCAGAAAGCCACGGAAGGTCGTTTCTCTTTCATTTTTTGGAATGAATTATACATTTTTAACTTTCCTAATTACATCTTTCAATTTGGCTAGTAATAAATGAATTTGTATTCCTTGAGCTTGTGAAAGTGATGCTTGGATGACATGCACAGGAGGCAATTTAAATGAGGTGCTTCAGAACTTTCAGAGGACAGTGACGAGTAGCCTGAGACTTCCCTAAAGTTAAGGTGACTCCAAGTCTGTTGATTCTCTGTATGTACAAACATAGGCTCATTATGCTGTATCACATCTACATACAGTCATATCTGTTTCTTTTTAAGGCTAAAAGAACTAGATACTGTGCTATGTATGGATACACAGTGCAAATTTTTATTACAGTTAAGATTCAAGAAACCACTTCAGAATTGAGAGATCCCTAGAAATTGGGGAAGGGACCCTAGAATTTCATCAGAAATGCCACTGTCTTGGAAAAGACATGCAGCACTTGGCTTGGCACATTCATCATCATCATCAAAAAAAACAAAAAAAACCATACTTTTTCAAATTGTTGAGTCATTTCCACTTCAAATAGTTACTATGCATTAGTTTTTGCAATAAAAAACAACCAGGAGAAACAGTTTATGCAGAAACTATTTAATTTCTCGAGGTAGGTGTTACCCAGATGTCTGTCATAGCCGTAGCTGGAGACCAGGTGTTGGATGGCGTCCATCCTTCCTGGAGCTCCTGAAGGTGAGCTGACTGAGTGAGGCACATGACTTCTCGTCCCCCTCCAGGCCTGGAGCACAGCCGACCAGCCCCACCTGGCTTCTTCCTCTGTGGAAGGCAATAGATGTGCTCAGTCACCCCAAAGAAGGAGAGTTCGAAGGGAATCACAGGCACTCAGAGATGTGTAGGAACGGTGGAAACAAGAGGCAGATCCTGGGACACCGTGGTTTAACTGCTCCAGTGAGAATCTGAAGTTCTGTGTTCCCTCAGAGAATCCAGTTCCACCCTCCCAAGAACACTTAGGCAAGGGGCTCTGCTCATCCTGTTTTCAGGCCCATTGAGAACAGGTTCATGAATGTGCAAGAGATGCCAGGATGGAAGGGCCTCCCTGGCTTCCCATTCACTACTGGGTGATTTTAACGTACACACCAATAACTCCTAGACCACTAAATACAACAGATTCGGTGTCATCTCAGCTTTGAGGAGCAGGCATTCACAGCCTTTCAAGCCTGCAGTGTTAAATGATGTATCTCGTTCCCTCCACCCCTTGAGTCAACTGCTGCCTAGCCGGATTAAGGTGTCAGGTTGATTTGTTTTATACATCTTTTGACCATGCTCATTGAATATTTAGGAAGTTTCTCCAGCCCATATTGAGGCTGAGATGTCCCGTGGGAAGTATTAATCAAAGTCACAGGGACTCGTACACTCTGGAAACACAGCCTCTTTATTGAAGCGATTAGCTTTTGCAGTAACACATTAGTGCACTACAGAGCTTGCCTTCATAGAACAATTGATCCTTTGCTCATAAAGCACTACGCGGAGCGCGCGGAATTAACTCTTTTAAAGTTGAATACTTTTCCTCCTTCCGCGTGAAGATCTGGAGATTGGGCCGCTTGCATTTTGCTCTTAGCCCGGAACGAAAAACAGAGCACATTTCATTTCCCTTTGGCGGAGGGGAAAGCCTGGCTCTTGGGGCTCTGGGCAACCGCTCATTTTGCCTGTCTCGTGTTTGGAGTCTGTTGTTTCTGCCCATTCTCGCTCTCTGGTATTTCCAGCCTCCAACAATATGCTTTAAATCTCCCTTTCTGTCTCATTCTCACATAATGGCAAGCGTACTTACTTTTTTGTCCACCTCCATTAGGTCATTCATGACCATTCTAGAAAAAAAAAATGCCCCTCTATTTTTCCCCCTACAGTACTCTTGTCCATATGAGACAATGTCTTGTAACAATACAGAGGCCTAATCTCCATGTCAAAGCAATTTTCATTCCCCAGTGCACAGCCTGCTATCATTTTGTAATGTTTTGTTTCTTGTTCTAAAAGAATTAAAAAGGAACAGTTAGCCGTCACGGGGGCCTGTAGGCCTTATCTCAGTGTCTGGAAATTTGGACAGTGTATTTTACTGCTCAGATAAAAAGGAAAGAAGTCCAAGTTCAGCAAATCGTAATGGGTTTAAGTTCTATTGAAATCGGCCACCAGAAGATCAGATAACGGGGGTCCTTCAGTTGTCTTTCTAATCGGGTTCCCCGCGAGGCTGAATGGAGACAGAGCAGACGCACAGAGTGAAAATATAATTCTTGGACAGGTTAAGTACATGTTTGAACTCTTGCAAGCAGAAGCGGTTTGCTGATGACTTAATCATTTTCTGGTCAATTATCTGTAAGGGCCCTTGCAACTCCACGGCAATTAGGATGCAAGATGGCCTTTTGGGAGGAACACCAGCCCCCCGCTTCTGTTTCCTTGTGACTTCCATTCTCTATCATAAATTTTCATTCACTTATTATCTTTGCTAGTAGAGAAACAACTTTCTATAGTAATTACAGCCCATACACACTTTAGCTGTCATCCTGTTGCAGCCTGGATTTTCTCAGGGCCGCGATTTGATAAGTGTTCCTTGTTGATTTTTGATGGATGTATACCCTTTTCTGGGGGCCCAGGGAAGGGAATGGCCCTGATGACAAAAGGCAGGGGTGTCTGTCAGCCTGCCCGACAGAAAGCGATAGATTTATTGGTTTTGACTTGGCAAGTTAGGACACACCTGTCCTTTTCGTAAGGAAAACAGTCAATAAGGATGGGACCATTTGCCCATCCAGGAAGACATCTTCATTTCAAAGGTTGTTGGGAAACCTGGGTAAACAGACTTTTAAAGCCCAATCATGCTATAGTAACGTGGCATTAAAAAAAAAAAAAGTAATAAAGGTCCTGTCTCTGCCATCTGTGACCTGTGTCTTAACCACGCCTCCCAGACAGCACGACCACCAAGGGAAGGGCCACGGCCTCCTTCCAGTGTTGGTTGCAGAGAGCATGGAACAGGTACCAGGGTCTCCCCAGACCACACTGGAAGTAAATACTGTAGGTAAACTCTAAAATGGATGGATTACAGAAAGATGGCCATGGGGTCACATAGCACCAAAACCTATGCAAAACCCAGTCTTACCGTTTTACAGAAAAGCAGGTTTCCCTCATTGAATAAGATTATCATGTAGTGATAGAAATTCTTATTTCAAATACATACACAGGGCTAGGGATTTAGAGCATTTGTCTAGCATGCATGGGGCCCTGCGTTCAGTCTATACACACATACATTTCCTACACACACATACACTCACACTCTCACACACATACTCACATAATTCACATACACTCATACACATATCTCTCTCTCTCTCTCTCTCTCTCACACACACACACACACACACACACACACACACACACACACACACACACCATGTCCTGCCAATGATGAAGTCATGGTCTTGGTGCTAATCAACACTGGAGCTTGGAAGTAACAACTTCGCCTAGGACTCTTTGGCTCCAGTGTGTTTCCACGCAGTAGACAGATGCATGCGCTCTACTGAAGGTAGAACAGTGGGTTTTTCTTTAAATAAAATAAAAGACAATCCCTCTCAGGAAAATCTGACTTAGAATATGGGTTTTCCACTTGAAGTGTAGAGGGCAGTGGTGTGGTTTCTGTCATTGGTACGCTTTCTAATACTCTGTGAGAATGTTCATTCCTCTTGCCGCCATTTTGCTGGAACTTAACACCTACCTTTCCAGGTAAATCAGAGAGTGAAACTTTAAAATTGTTTCTGATATTTAAGCAAACTCAACTAACAAAAGAGCAGCAGCATGCTCACCTTTTTCAACATTTAAATTTAACAGTTCAACAGATGCATTACCTCCCAGCTCATCAAGTGGTTCAGCAATTTCCGTGAGTTTTACTATATTCAGATGGAGAAGTATGCGCGTCAAGCCATCAATGATGGGGTCACCAGCACAGAAGAGCTGTCCATCACCAGAGACTGTGAGCTGTACCGAGCCCTCAACATGCACTACAACAAAGCAAATGATTTTGAGGTAGGAGCCAGTCTTCAGGCTTTGGTCATCTCCTTTTTCATTATTTATTTTCGTGCTCTTTGGGAAAGATTCTAAATCTGTTTTTGCGATGGTATCTTACTTAAGTGTACACAGTAGTGTGCCAGGCAATCGGGAGAATCACATGGCTCACCCACAGCCATTCTATTCCCATCCCCCATCTCATCGTACAAGGAAGGCCCAGTTGGCCACAGGAGAGGGAACTAAAAAGTCTAAAGTAAAGGGCAAATATAGGATGGTTTCATTTATGTTCTGGGGTACCATCTGAGCTGAAGTGTACATACTGTGTGCAATGGTAACTGCAAAAGTTGCTCCTTAAGAAGTCTAGAAATGGTGGGTGAGTGACTCTGTGATTTCCACCTTACCTATTTCCTTTAGGGGAAGAAGTTGCATGAGAATTTACTAAGTATATTTCAAAAGAGATCCATTTGTGTCTTTTTTGCTTAAAATTTTTTAGTTACATTTTTATGTATTTGTTTAGTATGTGCACACAAATATGCAGCCTTGGATATGTGTATGTGTGTGTGTCGGGGGGTGGTATTCTTGAGCCGTAGAGTGGACATCAAGTTCAGAGGACATCTTGTGGGAGTTGGCTCTCTCTCTCTACCATGTGGATCCCAGGAATCGAACTGGAGTCTTCAGGCATTGTGGCAAGAGTACTGACCCAATGAGCTATCTCACCAGCCCTGCTGTGGTGTTTATTTGTGTTTGCTTTTGGAAGGGATGAGTAGCTTGTGTGTTACTCTTACATATGAGTACATTCTAGCCATGTGCAAAGTGATGCAGACAATTCCCAGGAAACTATATCCATGCAACAATGAAAGATGTGTCTCTGTGAGTCAGGTGTTTCTTTATAAGCTGATGTGGAGCCTCGACAAACAGTTTTCATCGACAGGATGACTGCATGAGTCCACAAGAGCAAGTTCCCAATGCTCACAAAGGCATTTGCTGAGCCCTGCTGGCCTGGGCAACAATAGCTGGAGGTGGGGGGTGTGGTGAGACTTCTGTAGACAACCTTTGGAAGAGGGTAGACCAGACCAGCTGTGACTTGACAAAGTTGGTCATTCCTTACATCTTCTTGGCTAGATGCTGTGCCACTGTGAGGGTGGGAATTTAGGGACCTTATGCTAGTATTCTTGTTTTCTTCCTATAGATGAGTACCCAGGGATGCCCAGAAACATCTTTATGTCAAGGGAAAGAGGAACTCCTATGGCCTGGCTTTGTCTGTGAGGAGACCTGAGCCCCTTGTAGTATTCTCACTGCTTGTTCATTCCTTCCCAGATCTGCTCCCCATTGTTTTGGGCAATGCAGATAAGTTATGGGCTTGTAAAGAATGGAGCATGCAAGCTTCACAAGGGAGAAGTCCAAGTTTTTCCTTGAAAGTGTGAATGGTTCTCTTGCAAGCTGCCAGTTGCGTCTCTGTTGTCCCAGACCAGTATGTTGCTTGCCACACATGTTGTAAATGAAGTTTTTCTTCTGCTGAATTCATTAAAATAGGGATTCTTAGAATTCAAATCACTATCTTTTATTTTGCTTATTTATTGTGTGAGAGAGATGTGGAGGATATGGAGAGATGAGAGGGTAACTCGTGGGAGTCTTGTCTTCTTTCAGCATGTGAATCCCAGATACAGAACTCAGGTCATCCAGCTGGGCAGCAAGTGACCTTATCCACTGAGCCATCCGACCCCCTGTCAATCTTAAAGCCTATGTTTTCCAAATCTCCGTTGTCATTGCACTGGTTGTTTATGTGGACAGAATACAAGCAAATGTTGCCTTCCAGGCCAGGCGGTGGTGACTCATGCCTGTAATCCCAGCACTCGGGAGGCAGAGACAGGTGAATCTCTGTAAGTTCAAGGCCAGCCTGGCCTAAAGCAAGTGCCAGGACAGCCAGGGCTGTTACACAGAGAAACCCTGTCTTGAAAAAAAATAAAGAAGTTGTCTTCCAAAGCTGGAGTCATGACAGTGGCTAGATATTTGAAGAAATCTTGTATAAGAACTGAGTTTCTTGTTCCTTCTCTTCCAAGACCACAACAGGAGCTACTGCTGTGCACTAGTGATTAATCACATTCTATTATAACAAATACTCATTGGGCAGGTGCCTCAGTCTTCATGAAAAGACAACCCAGTGTTCATGAGACAATTTCTGAACGTGTGCCAGAGGAGACAGGTCCTTCAAATGCACACTGGGATCTTCAGGGCACTTAAACCTACCTGCTGAAATGTAATCCCCCATTCCCAGCACAAGGAGCAGAGTGACACAAGCCGGGGACACTGGCATCAAGAGGTACCCGGCAAGCTGCTCCATTTAGCATCACCCAAAGCCTCCTTCCTATGATTACCATCTGATAGCTCTTTCTCTGTGAATCATATCCACCTCCAGCCAGGCCACCTCGCCTTTATCTGCACAGTCTATTTTAAGAATGCTTCACTGCAAGGAGAGTGGGGCCTAGGCAGGAATCATGTCACTTCTCATGTGACTTTGGGCAAGTTATTGGACTATTCTGAGGCTGGTTCCTCCTTCACTTATAAACAAAACCAAAAAAACAAGAAACAAAACAAGGGTTCTTTCCAGAAATGTGGAGAAGCAAGACTCGGCAACATGGACTCTGCCCTGTCTACTCTATACACAAACTCTTGTGTACATACACACACACACACACACACACACACACACACACACACACACACACCACTAAATAGTTTTAACACAGCCTCTAAGTCTGGCACATTGACTTACAACGCTTCAGATAAGGGGTCCCTCCTTTTCTGTGCCTTTGAGCATGGAGGTCACTGCTTAAGTGAGATGCTTAAAAAGCCACTGTTCTTATCTCTGTAACTTTGCCAGTGTGGGCTGTGGCTGCGAGCCAAAAGTAGCCCCGGCACCTCTTGCCGAATGCCTGGGATGATAGTGTACACAGCTTCACTCTTGCATTGAAGTTTCTCTTCTTAACATCAACTAAAATAACCCAGTAGCTTCAGTGTAAGCTAGAGGGGAGGATGGAAACATAGACCCTTTGTCTCTTTCCAGAATTTTAAACAGAGATGCAGCGTAGAAGAGAGATGAGTGTTATGACTCTATGATGCTCAGACATCCAGTCAGTACAAAGGAGTAGGCTGTCCCTCTATTAGTTGCTCAAACCATCCAATGTCTTATGGGTTACATTTTGAAATTTCTCCTAAGCATGGGAAGATGGCTCAGTTGTTAAAATGTTTGCCAGACAAGCACAAGGACCTGAGTTCTAATCCCCAGCTCCCATGTCAAAGCTGGGGCGGGTCGGGGGAGTGGGAGACAGACAGCTCTCTGGAGCTTAGTGGCCATGAGCTCCAGGTGCAGTGAGAGACCTTGTCTTAAAAATAAAATGGAGACTGATAGAACAAGGCATCAGATGCCAACCTCTGACTGCCACATGCACATATGCGCATGTCTCCACACAAACACAGGCATAAACATGCACACACACACACACACACACACACACACACACACACACATACCTTTCTCACCGGTTGTATATAGCAGTTATAAAATAGCACCTGTTGGCTGTTTACTGACGTTCCTTTGCGGGGATTCATGGCCTTAACTTCCTACTGGGGGCACTAGCAGTGACAAGTTACAAACAGAACAATGAGATCAAGGCTTGAATGGTTTCTAGATTATTCCAAGTGGGTGGAGCCCATACAATGGACAGTGAGCAGGGAGCGGGAGTTCTCCCTGACTTTCCCCTTTGGTACTAGGATATTTTCTTCCTTTTCTCTCTCCTGCTGCTGGTTTTTGGGAGGCTCTTAGTGCCACCCTCCAGCCTGTGTCCTACTGTTATGGTACTCTGCCATTGCTTAGCACCAACCTCCTTCAGTCCCTGACTCTGGCTCTGCAGGTCAGAGAGGTTGCCCATTCCCAGCCCACTGGGAGTAAGGCAGATTAGGAAGGTCTGCCACTGGGCAGGAGGGAGTGGCTTGCAGGGATCTGCCCTTCCTGGCCTTCAGAATCAGGACCTTCTAAGTGACAGGAGAGCTTACTCTGCCTTTTGTATCAGCTTTCACACTAGCCAGGACTCTTGGCACAGCATCCAAGCTCAGGGTGTTGAGAGTTTGAGATGACCCAGGGGAATGTGGAAGAAGACGCTGAAGGGGGAAAGAAACAACGCCACTTTGGGTTTGTACTAACGGGAAGGGAGTCAGCTCCATAGCCCAGGATGTGTCATTTCTAAACGTGAGTTTACAAAGGTGTGTGGAAGAAGGTGTGCAATTTCGGCAGCATCTTTCACTCCCGCGTCTCTCGTTTAATGAGATTGGCAACAAGAAATCCATCTTTCCAGGTGTGATGGTGTATATATCTACGCTTTGTTCTCCTTTCACTTTGAAGGGCTTCCAAAAGAAAAATTTTTATGGGCAGGGGAAGGAGGTTTGGCATTGCTTTCCAGTTTTTAAATCATACCCATACTTCTGACTTTCGGGACCAATGAAGTCAGATCTTATTGCTTTTCTGTTTCCCCCTCAACTGTGGGGGAAGGAAGGTAATGATCTCTGTCAGTTTCCAAAGCTACTTTACCAGTCTGTGAAGAATTCAAGCTTGGCGCCTAACCCATATAACTCAGAGGTTAATCTCACTATTTCTAGAGCCCGGAGAGTCAAGGTGTGGCTGTGTTGCCTTGGTCAGCCACCTCTTAAGTGTAACTCAGAGGACAGGATGAGGCAGAGGCTGGGGACGTGGGGTGACATGGGTATAAACTGAGAAGAAAATGTGGTAACTGACACCGGCACATGGGGCACACTTTCTCAGTGGGTACCATGAAGTAATTCCATTGTGGAAAGCAGGGCCCCCTCACAGGCCCCTCAGTGGCTAGTTAGTCAACCTGTAGGCGGAGTCCAAGTTCCCAATAAGACTGACTAATGTCTTGCCCCTTGCTAAGGGCTCACGTTGGGGGCTGGAAGACTTAGAAATAAATAGAACCAGGAACTTGATTCATTCACTAGTGGGCTGGTAAATGCCACTTCCTATGGTAGCAACAGGCATGGCATGTCACTGGGTATATTCGTCACAGAGCTTGTGGGCTTGACATTTCTCTAACAACACGTGACAGGCAAGAGGGTACTTCTGTGGAATTCTTTACGTAATTTCTCACTTTCTTCTCGGACACTGAAAATGAAAGCGTGTCTCCCCCCAGAGACCCTACCACCACCATCCCCCTGGGCACATACTGCAGTTATCCTTACCCAACTTGTTCCTGCTTCCAGCCAGACCTTGCCGAATGAGTAAGTTTGGAAGCCTTTCTGTAGAGGAGCAGGAAGACAGGTGGAGTTTGGAAGCACTTCCCTCTGCTCCAAATAGATACTTAAAGATGAACGATGGCTTGGCTAGCTGGCGCGTGACCGAAAACCCTTCGCCGCTATTGCTGTCTTTTGGCCTCAAAGCCACCAAGCCATTTAAACAAGCTCTACACAACACACTCTTAGTGGGTGGCAAGGAGGAGGAGAGACGCTTTCCATTCCTTCCTGTGCCAGTCTCACTGGTGACAAGCCAAATTGATCTTTTAAGAGACTGAATAAATGATCCCTAAATACACGTACACACATGGCTGACTGGGAAGGTGGTCCCACGGAATGATCACTTGAAATAGGAGAGGGGGAGAGAGGAGGAGAGGGGAGGAGGAGACGGTGGACAGCAGGTTGGAAGTGGGGCTGAAGGGCACACCCTCACCCAGTGCAAGGCCCCGGTCCTTTGCTGTTGCTGAGACTCAAAGTGTTCATCAGTATAATGAAGCAAGAGGCCCATTGATTTGTGGTCTGTTTGGCAATATTGCGTTTTTTAGCTCCCCACGCCTCTCTTTGTCGTTGGGCTACATTCACGCACAGTGAGAACGACTTTAAAACCCCCTTACTCAACAGCTTTATTAGTGATAGCATCCCGTGACCTTTCTCAACATTCTTAAAGAAAAAGATAGCGCGTAATGTCGCTCCACTTTGCTCATTGTCCTTTGTTGGGGTGAACAAAGCATTTTCTACAGTGGCTATAGCACGTAATTATACAGCTTTCAATGGCAGTGTCTTGGCACATATCAAAGTTCAGAGGAGCCTTTGGAAAAAAAAAAGATGTTTTGTGGCGGCCTAGGGAGGGTCTCATCTTTCCTTCAGAAAATAGTTCAAGGCTCTTCTGTCTAGCTTCCCTACTTAGAGCTTTTTCCCTCCTGCTTCATAAAGTTTAAAGGGGGTTCAGTGGAGTTCTGTGATCTGTTTCCTTTGAAAGATTGTGCCTCGGCGCACAGAGGCCCTTTGACTTCAAGAGTTCGTGGATCCGTGTCTTTAGGTATCATATGTCTGACCTTATCAGTTACTCCATTTAATGTAGGAGAAAAACTCTCAACTCTTTGTGTTTGTCTGTTTTGCCTCTGTGAAATGATTTGGTGAAAAGACCATCCTTTTTAACACACCACCCAGAGCCCATTTCTGACTGTAACCTACCCTGTGGCTCTTTCTCTCTTTAAAAAAAAAAAAAAAATTGTCCTTGTGTTTTGTGTATGGATGAGTTCACAGTGAGAATAGAATTATACAAGGGCGGACGCACACACAAAAAAGTCTTTTGCTTTTCTTCTGCTCACCCCTCCCCATGATCTGGCTCCCTGGAGGCTGTACCCCAACAGGCAATGCATTTAGCCAGCACAGAGGTGGTGGCTGGGGTGTTGGGGCAGTGGTGGGCTTTCTCTTGCTCTGGCCTACCCCCAAGGCCTTCATAATTAATTGTCCTTGGACGATGAGCGGAGTCTGAGGACAGTGTGGAGGGGTGGCTATTGTCTGATGTGCAGGTCTCTTGGCCTCTCCTCTTTCTCCATCCCACAAAGGGTTATCAGTAGGACGGAGAGCGCAAGTTCCCTTCTGAGAGCCGCTGGTGGTAGCTGAAGCTTTGGTGAGATGGAGCTATTGTGTGCCGTCCATCCTGGATTGAATGTCTGGAGAAGTTCTAACACCACATTGAAAGCCAGCCTGAGTGTGTGGCCTGGATTAAACAGACTCACATAGCAAGCCCAGAGCTTGCTGGGACTTGCCCTCCCCTTTCACCTGGATGACAACTTAAAATCCAATTTTCTCACCGTCCCCCACAGTGTAGTATTTAGTTTTAACAACTTGCTTCCTCGTCAGTCTCCGGGCAGAGTGTCTAACCGTCATCTGCTGGTGTCTCTTCCATCCACACATATGAGTTGGCAACACTCTTTCCCAAACAGCCTTTTTGGGTGAAGCATCGGAGTTTAACTCTTGAAAGTAGATTATTCTAGTTTTAAAATACGGTTTCACCCTCCAAGATTGCCTTAAGCCAATCTCCAGGGCTGTTTGGTAACATGACATAAAACAAATACAATCTGTTCCCCAGCCCCCTCCCACTTTTGGCTGAAACACAAAGTAAAGATGGAAGGTGGAAGCGCTGTTGGGAAGAAAGGAGAACTGACTCTCTATGGCTGATCATCAGGCTGTTTTTTTTTTTTTTTTTTTTTCTATTAACTAGGGGGAAGCCAAGAAAAACAAATATAACCGTTCTTCCGAAGAGTTGAACTAGCAAATTAGTAAGGTTTAAAATAACGGACACTGCAGAGCGTGTGGCAGCTTCAGGGCTGATGGGAGCCATATTGAAAAGAAATCTGTGTCCCCGAGAGTGATTCTGTTTGGATGGACAGGCCTGCAGGATGGCCACCATCAGCTCTGTCTCTGTGGCTCTTTGGGAACACTTTCGCAGCAGACCTTTTGGTATTTAAGGAGAACCTGAATGTGGGCGTTGACACAAGTCATATAGTCAAACCAAAAAGGGGTCATAAAAAATTAAAGTTCTTCTTATGAATATTTCATGAGAAGCTATGAAAAGGGACACTGGTGTAGGAGTCCTTTGTGCTCGGAGTTCTTCTTCCGGGCTCCGAGCTATTGTTCTTTCAACCTCTCAAACAGACTTTCACTTTCAAACTGACAAAAGTCACTTAAAAGCCAGACAGCTGTACTAACACACCCACCTTACTGAGAGCAAGAGCCGCGGGCAGGTGACAGGGCCTGCTGGGAGAGCTTGTTTAAAACATGAACAGGGCCGGCCCGCCAGCCGCCCTGTGCTTGCTTGGCCACTGCTTTTACCCTCAGTTTCAGGGTATCCCTTTTTTGTTGTGGTGGTGAATTTGTGTTCTGCCCCCCTCAGGTCCCCCCCCAAAAAATGTTTCTTGCACGTTTTTCTTTCCCTCGTGCCTTACGTTGTGACCAGAGTGACACACAACAGAAGTTGCAGATATTAGAGGTTCACCCCCTCAACTCTCTGGTGTTCCGTCTCCCTCTGCCTGTCTATATTCAGCCTCTGCCGTTTACTCCGAGTCTCCCTGAAGCCGTTCAGATTTCCCTCGCCTCATTAGTGGTAGCTGGAATTGGGTGAGAACCCAGGCAAAGATGGACACCCACCCCACCTGGGAACTTGAGACAGGGACATGAAGCTCCGTGCCCCAGCCCTCAGGGCCCCAGTCACTGCAGCCATGGAAAGTGCTCTCTCTGTGTGTATTCCAGGCCTCCCTCCCCTGTCACCTTGTGTACAGTCTGGTCTGTGACACTGATGGTGATTATGTCATTATTTTGCTCTGGGGGCCCTGGCACATCTGCAGAGCCCCAGCACATCTTTGTTGCACTGGCACACGTCCCACGCTGCAAACGCTTCATTAGCCCTGCTGCCGGCCTCCTTGCCAGACGCGAGTGCCCAAATCCAGGCTTCTTTCTGCTCCGTTCTTTTGTGTGGCTGATGAACGTGTGTTCATCTTCCTGCTTCTTCCCCATTTTCCTCGACTTCTGAACTCCAGATGGCCCAGTTTTCTTGCCCAGATCACTCCAAAGTCCACAAGGAGAAGCAAGGTGACACTTTACCCCTGAACCCACCCCCAGTCCTCCCCCTCTGCTGCATCTCTGCTCCCCCCATGAAGAGTGACTTTGAATGACTCCCCACCACCAGGACTAACGTTTTCTGTTTGTTTATTTTTTGTTTTTTCCCAAACTTGCAATTTGAAAAGATCCTAAGGGATCCCTTCCAGTTTGTGATGGCAGGCAAGGTTAGCATGAGTTGTTAGACATCTCTTATTATGGGAAGCCTTTCTCTTCTCAACCTCCGCACATCCCCTTTCCATGTCTCCTGTGCTCCATCCTGCTTATTGCCACATTTACCAATTATCTGAAAGCTGGCTATATTGTTAAAGGTTCCCTTTCTATAAATGGACTCAGACTCTTTGCCCACCCCCACCCCCCAGAATCCACTGCCTCTCCTTCTGCAACCAGCTCCCCAACCCCCAAACAATCACCTATTATTAGATGCTTGGAGTAATTAACCCTTGGCTGTTTGGGGAAGGAGCTGATTCTCTTCCCTCTAGAAAGTTAGACCCTATGTGCTTAGCAGAGCTGAGTCTGCGAAGGTGTGCTGGCTGGCTCCTCCTCTAGGAAACACAGTCCATTTCAGAGCTTAATATCTTGGGCTGTGATGACGACTATATAATTGGTATGTTTAATTTCCCCTTAAATTTGAATGAATTGATCTGTGTTCTTGTGTGACAAGCAGCTTTTCCATTGAGATCTAACCGTTTTTTAGCCCCTAAACAGAGTGGCATGTTATAAATGTCTCTATGTGAACCACAGCATCATACAGTTTTAGTTTAAGGTATAGTTAAAGGAGTCAGATTTTTACGGTGCTCACGGTCAAACCATTACCCTTAGGACAAAGACTTTGGTAAGGATTAAGGAGGACTCCCTCCAAAGAATGAACTGGTTTCCTGAGACATCCCAGTGCATTCCAAAATTGGGCACAAGAATATGCATGAGCCCTGTTCCGAATATTCATGAACAATCCGGCTGACAAGGTGAAGAGAGAGGAGGTTGGAGGGATCCCTGGACCACCCAGCCCCATGTCAGCCTTAGGCAGAAGCACATCAGGAGGGGCTGGTACCCATCATTGATGGACTTTTCAAATGTACCTTCCAGGATTGGATCATTTTAGTTTTGTCACTCGAGGGCTTGTTAAAACCTTTTAAAAACTTAACCTCGTTCTCAGGCTATACCACTTCTCAGAATAATTCTCTAAATTTATTACCTGCTGTGAACATAGTCTGCTGTTTTGATGGCTCTGGAAGTGACTCCCTTGAAGCTGTAGAGGGATAGATCTTGGGGACCTGTGGACAGGGAAATAGCCATTTTCTCTATTTCCTTCCTGATTCCATAGACTGTGAGCCTTGTTCCCTTGTAGTCGTTACCTCCACAGATTAAGGAGTGATAATCCTTTTTAAAAGCCTAATCACATACAATCAGTGGGCTGCCCCGATCATTTCAGCTGCCCTGCGCAGTGTGTTCCCGCATGGTAGTGTATTCCCAGGGGTGGCTTTGGGGACTAAGGCACAAGGCAGAATTCCAGGTGTGGGTGACCATGCTGCGGTTTAGACTGTTCCTTGTACACACCCAATGGCACTCTTTTGACTGCTTTACCAGCTTATCCTCGGAAGGTGGATTTCTTAAGCGATATATCTCTACCTCTTTTTAATTTATTTTCTCATGTTTGGAACCAAACCCAGGGCCTCATACTTGATAGGCATGCACTCCACATTCCTTACCCCTCAGTAGTGTATTGGTTAAAACGATCTCACTGACTGTATGATTAGGCTTTAAAAACGGATTATCAGATTCTTGGCACATTCTGGTAGATGGAGTTGTGTGCACAGGACATATCCAATAGTAGGAAGAGTGGCCAGGTCCACCTTGCTGCCATGTGTCTAGAGTGTCTGTAAATGAAAACTGTGGTATTTGACTTTGTGGGAAATAGTCTGTAACATTGGCAAACGTGGAGGGAAAGTGCCGGCTTTTCTGTATTTGGTAATATGTAACAAGTTGATTTATAAGTAGTCATTATTTTATATGTAGGTATCACCTTGAAATCTTAGGAAAATTCTCGGAAGTCCTCCATAGTGATGCTGGAACAGTGTTATAGTAGAAGTTCAAGACATACACTGTGGGACCAGTCCAGTCAGGGCTCCCTCCCAGCTCTGCTGCTGGACGGCTTAGAAACGTTGGCAAGGGTCTTGTCCTCTCTGTGCTCATGTTTCTCATCTCTCAGTGGAGAAGCAATAGCGAGTACTTGGAGCTGTGAGAATTCAGTGCACCCATGTGGGATTCTTATCACAAAGTGAACCCTGCAGAAGCCCTGTCATTTACTGGTTTGTGGAGCCAAGGGTCCTAGGGAGAAGCAAAAGTGGAGACAGTGAACAGTTGGGGAGGCGGATAAGACTGAAGGGTAGTGATGTAGTCTAGAACTGGGGAGGTGGAGCAGGCAGAGGCTCTTCCAGTCTAGCTGAACTGGGCTCCAGGTTCAGCTTAAGATCCTGTCTTGTGGGGGGTGCAGTGGGAGAAGGAGGGGATGAGAAGGAATAAAATGCATTATGTAAGTGAAAGAAGCCGTCAGACCTATCTAAGACATGGTAGAGAACAATTGAAGAAGATACCCAACATTGACCTCTGGCCTCTACACACACACACTTGCACACAGACACACATAGACACATATGGAACCTCATCATTCCTACATCATCAATAGCCCAATTATTGCATCACTTCCTTCTGTCCCTTAACAGCCAACAAACAGCTCTCATTAGAATCGAGTCAACTAATCAATGCAAAGCTAGTTTTCAAAAGAGACAGTGGTTCTTCCTGTCTTGCCCCATCATGACTGTTAAGGGTCTGCCTGCCACCCTGGGACTGCCTGAGGACTCTGAGAGCTTCTGTTCCAGGAGAAGGGCAGAAAAGCGATGGATGCAGGGGGCTGCAGGAAGGAGCGATCAGGCGCTGGCCATGCTCGCCCGCCCTGGCCTCTGCTAGGCTCACCTGGAAAGGGACATGAGTAGACATAGCTTTGTTCTGACAAGCATCGCGTGACTCCGGAGTAGAGGACATCCTGCGTTCTCTCACAGAAGCCCCTAGAGCCCTCGTTGTCATGCCTCAGAGCCATGAGCTATGAGTGCCGAGGCCCTGGGAATCCAGATGGCATCCGCGTGGGGACACTTCTATCCCCGTGACTCTGCCCAGCTTCATTATCTCAGTGAGTGTCTCCAGGGTGCTCATTTTCCTTTGCTCCCAAGGCCGCCTTCGCAGATCCAAATCTCAACAGCATCCTTGGAGATGAGGAAATTCCCTTTTTGGAATGATAAAGATTAATTTTTCAAATTGATAAGCAATTGATAGACTGAATTGGCACAGCTGCCCTTGCTGCTCACTTGGTTGACCTGGCTAGCCATACGGTGAGATAGCAGTGGGGCCTTCATCTGGGTTTCTACCATGGGGTTGGATCTGTGTGTACTAGGAAGGGCTGCAGACCTCAACACCTGACCCCACTGTTCTATACCTCCCCTCCTTCAAGGAAGATTGGTCATCAAGACCAGCAGTAGGATTATTTCCATATGTGCGGGTGTGTTGTGGGCAGGCAACAAATGCTCATGGATTTGTGTGTTTCCCATTTCTTAGGGTTGGTATACCCAACTTCTGTTTTACTAGGTCTACCCTACCATTTTCAGCTCAAATCTACTACTGAAGGTGACTGTTAACACAAGGTGATATATTCACTGAGAACAGGCAAAGGCCAAGAAGTGGCCAGATGCTGAAGTGAGTGGAGGAAGATGCAGGGCTCTGGTCTCAGGGCCACCATATCTCCTTTAACACAGAGCCCAAAGATCTGTCCTTTCAGTGTCATCTATGAGATGACCTCTGAGTAGACATCTGGACGTGCCTTGTAGCAAGGCACTCAGCATTATCTCAAGTCCTCTTAGGTGTTGGGAAGAGTCTCCCCAGCCTCTACATGATCCCTGCTTTATCCTAGAAACTCTGCTTTGATTCCCCAAGCCATGTTTCTTGAGAGATTTCAGAGTCATCAGAATCTCATAATGGCTTTTAAGGTGCAGGTGGCCCCTCTTTATCTACCTGGGCTGGTTGTCTGTGAAGCTCAGCTCTTCCACAGGTATTCAAGGTCCCTGATACAAAATGGCATAGTATGTATGTGCAACCTGTACGTACCTTCCTTGTATACTTTAAGTCATCTCTGCATGATGTGGAATTCCTATTACAATCTCAAGGCTGTGTAGTGGTTCCTAAATTGCACTGTTCAGTAATAATGTTAAGGAAAAAAAAAAAACTATGCAGTATTCAAGGGAGATGCATTTTGTTTTTCCAGATAGCTTTGATCTGAGTTTGGTCAGCTCTGTGGAGATGGAAGGTCAACTCCCCAAGCTCACCTTCAGTTCTGCAGAGGGTAGTTATGAAGTAAAGACCAATGGAATTCCCCAGTTATAAAAACAAAATGTGAACACTGGTGGAACAGAGATCTTGTAGTCAAAATCAAGTGATGGAACGGAGGCTGCTAACGTCTCCTTCCCCACAAACGACCGAAAGACGGTTTGAGGTATCTTCAGTCACTGTCAGCAGAGCCCACCATGGGTGGTCTCTTGGTCTCTGCCGATTCATACCATGTCAGTGCTTTCTTTGGTATTTACCACGAGCAAGCGGCTGTCCTCATTGCCCTTCTGATCCTAGCACCTTCCTCGGAACTTCGCTCACATTGTTCCAGCCACAGGAACACAGGGCAAGCAGACCAGGTTTAATATTGGCCTAAGCAGGGCTTACTTCTGAAGGGAAAGTTGCTGCTGAAAACAATCACGTAATGCATTGTCCCGCAGAACAGGAGGCACTGTGGATTATCTGTCCCCCAGCCTCCCTTCGCACAATATCGGAGCATTTAGGCCATGTTGATTTTGGATAATCTTCTATCCAGGAATGGCACCCAGCTTGGCTCTGTTTGCTTTAACCACCTCAGCTGGTAATTGTCATGAAAGCTAACCTCAAGAACTCTTAGCTTGTCTTGACACCAGGGGCACATATCATAGGCTGCCTTGATGTGCGGTTTGTTAGCACTGCAGAGCAACTGGTCAGGGCCCAATTTCCCATCTGAATGTGGAAGCGAGAGGTGAGGTGTATCGAGAAGCACACAGGTGGGTCTGCTTAGCACAATGAAACCTTTACTCACAGGAAATGCTTAATTTCCCAATCAAAGCAGGCAGGGCCGGTGTATTACCACCCACCCCAGCCTCTGTGTATGGCTTATTACCTCTGTCCCCATCAGCTTGGGCAGCCTTAACTACATCTGAGGGATGGTGAGATGTTGCAGGTGAACCCGGGTAAGTCAAGCCCAGCTCCACCCCCCAAGAACAACCAGTGTGCCCACGGGATTAGCACACAAGGAAAGACGAACATTCGGCGTCTAGAAATCTGGTAGACCTCAAGTCTGGCTTTGAACAGGAGTTGTCTAACTATGACCTGCATGCCAGGTCTGACAGTCTCTTTGGACAGCCCCTGGGCTAAGAATGGCTTTTGTATTTTCAAACAGTTGTAAGAAGGAAGCTTATGTATCCGAGAACCACTCTTGGGGGCCACTTTCCTGACTAAAATCATGAAGTAGGCTGAGATCCCTCCCATTTCTGAAGCTACAAAATCGTATGGCAGTTTGGTGGGGTCATCTTGGTCTAGGCTTTAGCAGCACAGCCTAACAGGTGGGCGGTCTCAGCAGAATGTTTCCGGTGGTGTCTAAGATCTCAGAATTCCATGCCTTATCTCTGGAAGATGGATGGAGGTACCTGGTTTTAGTTTCGGACGCCTTTTCTTGCAGTTTGTTTTATTTTGTGAGTTCTAACTCGAACTCGATCATTTGAGATATATGAAAAATTTGAGCAGGAAGAGAAATTTATACACACACCTCGCCCTGCCTCCAGCAAATCACAAGTATGGTTTCCTGTTGTATCACTTCAAGACTCCCATGAAGGAGCAAATGAAGTGATTATTTCGAGTATATTCCAGGACTGAATTTCAGACTCACAAAATCAGTGTGGAAAAACCTTTAAAGACATTTTCATTCTGCTCTCCGGCTGCTAGCACCAACTTTTCCAGGAGTACAAAAAGATGAGTTTATTATTTTCTTATCTGTCCACGGAGTTGACAGCAGGATGTGTACATAGTTTAAAATGTATGCATGGATTATTAACAGGAAGAAATGACAGTAAGACGTGTTTTTTGTTACCCAGAAGTCACAGTTCCTTAAGATGCTATCCTCTAGGTTCCTGTTTCTGTGATGTTATTAACATCTTAAAGGTGTCTAAATTTTATACTGGAGCTCTGTATTTTCTAAGTACTTAAATTTTAGAAGGCAACTACACTTCAGATAAACAAAGAAAGTGCCGAGGTGTTTCTCGGCTGTTGTGTGGAGATGTGCAGATGGAGGTGTGTGTGAGTCACAGCCTTGCCCTCACAGCAAGGTCCAGTTCCTCTGGTCCTTTTCCAGAGATCTTAGCCTCCCTCCTTGGTCTCCCTGTGACTGCTGCTTTCCCCAATGGCCTCTGGTAGACTCTACAGGCTTTGCCATTGACAAAGGCCAGGGTGCTGTTGGAGCAGGTCACAGGTTTTGCCAGAAGCCCAGGGCAGATCATTGCTGTGCGAACACACTAAGGGACAGGCTTCCCTTTGGCCAGCTTTTCTAATCACCTTTGCAACTCTTTGCATGTAGCAGAGAGAAGCCTTAAGGCTCTAGGGTAAATCATCCCTCCTGTTCCTTTCTGGGGCCAGGGTCCCTTCCCTCAACCCCCAGAGCCCTCCCACATTAACATGTGATTGCCTGATGAGTGCAGACTAGGAGCAGCTTCCACCAGCTGAACCCGCTGATCCGCAGCTCACTGGAGACACTGGCTTTGGGATTTTGGCAAGAAGGCCTATTGCCCATGGGGTCAGCATGAATAAAGATTTCTTTCTTCCTTTCCTTTTTAAAAGTCAAACATCAACTGAAACTCTTCCCAAGGCACCCTCTGCCCCCCTATTCTCTCTCTCTCTCTCTCTCTCTCTCTCTCTCTCTCACACACACACACACACACACACACACACACACACACACACACACTTCTCTTAACATTTCCTCACCTGAGAAAATTGACTCTGTGTAAAATTTGAACACCAAATATCCATCTTATCTTTTTGAAAGTGTATTTATCCAGCTTTGTAGTAGGGACAGACAGGCTGTTTGAAGGCCACATACTTTTCAAACCTTGGTTGCAACACGTTTGCCCCATTTTGAAACTGTCTTTATCCAGCCGAGGAAAAGGAAAATCTATTTGACAAAGTGACACTCTGGCCAGTTTATCTTGTAATATGGCTTTAACTCACTGAGTCTATTGATTTTCTTAAATTAATGTTTACAGAATGCTACTGAATTTTGCTCAACAGAACATTGTTCTTTTGTAGCTTTGTTTTAAAATAAAAGGGGGTGGGGGAAGACAAGGCACAGACCATTTACATCATGTGTTCTCTTGCTTAAACCAGGGAAACACAGGTTTTTCTCTGTGTGTGTTTTTAAAACACTTCCTGTGAGTATTCTTCAGATGTTTAAGTAGCTAAATGTGCGGTTAGGAAATGGGTTCACTCTTGGGGCCCCGTGTTACATGAGCATTAAATTAATTGAATCCTCCAAGGTGCCTGAAAGTTGAATGGCCCCTGCAGTACCGGGGGGAGTTTTCAGCCCACTCTTACTGGCTGTGACAATCTCCCTCTAGTCTGCAGTAACTCTGGAGGCCGCCCTCCTGCTGCACATGGGGAGAGTAGCCTATGCACATTTACATGCTATTTGGCCCTCCGGTGAGAACGCTAAACTGGATGCCTTACTCTTAGACCACGGTGCTCAGGGTTAATATATACTCGGACTCTAAAGATGACTCCAAACTGGCCTTCCCAGGGCAGAGCATGCTTCCATTCAGCCACTAACACCACAGAAGATGAGACTTTGAGTCCCAGTTATGAAGTGAGCAAAATAAAGCACACAGCATCTTTCTCCATTTGTTGACCCAGCCAATAACATCACCCAAGCAGGCCTCCTAAAAGTGTCCCTCAGAATCACGTTTTGCAAGTGTTCCTTAACCAGGGTGAGACACTTCACAGAAGTCAGGATTCTGTTTTAAAGTGTCTGTCCACCATCTTATTTGGGCATGCTCTCTTGTGCCTTCCCACACACGCGTGTTCCCTGTTGGGAGAGAATCCCAGGATGCACCGCTAGCATCCCGTCCCTCCCAGTCTTCCGAAAGGCCAGGGAGTCTGGGCTGTCCACACAGCGTATATAGTGTATGCATGGCTGGCATCTTGTGACCATATCTCATGGTCCTGTGATTTATCATTTCCGCACCTGGCAGGAGGTAGGGTGAGCAAGACAGAGGCAAGGAGCTGTGGTAATGTGTCTGTTCTGCTTCTCCACCTGACCATCTCTGTGAAGAGTAACTAACATCCGAGTTTGCCCATCTACGTCCACTCCGTCTATGCAGTACAAGTCCCCAGCTTGCGTCACTGCTGTCAGGAGACAGGTTTCTCCTTGATCAATATTTACTTAACAAACAGCAGGGATGGGCGAGTTTGTTTAGAGGAATCATGTGCCCACCAGGGTGAATGGCTTGGAAAGAACTCCAGTGTTTGTCTCTTTCCTGGGACCTTTGTGTGCCAGGCATGCGCATGCGTGAGGTAGATAGCTGCCCTTTCTCTCCTGAACTCTTCCAAAGACATTCAGCAGTCATCTGGGAAATCCCTGCCGTCTATGCTGGTGACAGTGTTCGTACTTGCAGAGTGTTCATGATGTGTATTTAGTTTTGAAAAACATTCCAGAGTCTGATTTTCTCTCCACACCTCTATGTGGGCTACACATTTTGGAAAAGGGCCCTAGGATTGATAAGAGTACATGCTTCTTGCCCTAAACCCTTTACAGAAGTAGAAGGGAAGAAACTGCACACAGAAACGATAAAAGTAGTTTAACAAGGACCTATGTATATGGAATAAATGTACGGAAACCTGTGTATGTTAAGCCCCCACCCCCAAGAGGCTCTGCAGGTGTTCAGAGCTGCTTAGCCAGCCTGAGCCGCAGATATGTTTAGCTCTCCTCGTAACTCCGAACTCAGCGGTGCTGAAGTTTTTTCTTTCAACTTCACCGAAACAATTGTCTGCTCCGGCCCTGCCTTCAATGAAGGGTGACTTGGAGGCATCTGGGGCTAGTTTGAGGCATTTTGTTTCAGTGAAAGGGGAGGGGCTGGAGATGCTGGGGGGTGGGGGAGTTATTTATTTATTTGATTTGGTGAGTCCCAGAGTTGTAAAAAGCTGTCTGAAATATTCATGCAGAGCGGTCTGAGAAGCCGGTTTCTGTTTTATTTACTGCACAGTAGAGCAGCCACAGAGGATTAGTTCTACAATACCCGTAACAAAAGCCCAACAGCTGATGCATGTGATGTTAGGAGGTGACAAAACAGTTAAAGTATGCTGCTGGCTACAGCAAGCCGTCAGCAGATGCAGACAAAAGGGCTGTGACAAGAATAACTCTCTCCAAGGCGAGCAGTGAAGAGTATCCAAAATGCCAGCACCCTTTTCTCCTTGACATTGTCTTCTCCCAGTCAGCATTTTATTGCCCTTTTATAGTATTAAAAAAAAAAAGTGGAGAAGGAAGAAAAAAGAAAACCCACACACAAACTAATTCACCAAAATACACGGCAGGGCGCTCTTTTCCCACCCCACAGCAGCCACTCCTGTCCATCCTTACACGTCTTCCATTGTTATGTTGAAGTTTGAGGGGGAGAAATAGCTCAGAAGGTCTTCCTTACTAAGATCAGAATCTATTGACGGCTGCATCGGCCACTGGGCTGTGGTTCTCGGGAGGGGCTAGGAAGAGAGGCAATGCCTGGCTTGTTTTCTCGCCCTTTCAGTAAAGACGATCCCACTGGTGAGCTGAGGCCAGTGGACCAGTGTTTGAAGGGGATCAAGGGTGGAGACGTGTCCACGGGGACCTGAGCAAAGGGCAGGGTTACAGTCCCCTGCAAGAGGCCGATGAATGAGCTGGTGGATGCTTCCGAGGTGTGAAAATTCAGCTTCTCTGTCTCCAGAAAATAGGGGAGGCTGTCTTCTTTTCAACCTTTGTCATTCCCCTTCTATTCTCTGTGACTTTCATTCAGCTGCCAAGAGCGTTTGGCAAGGTTTGGGCCAGCGAGCACACTTCCAGTGACCGCTAACCTTGGTATGTCCTGACACTTATGATGAGTGTCTGCAGGACACAGAAGGCAGGCGGCCTGCTATGTCAGGCTTTCATTATGGACTGCAGAGACTAGGGACAGCCAGTTTAATAAAACAAATCATCCTTGAAGGTAAAGCAACTGGGAAGAGAAGGAGGAGGAAGACGGGAGGGGGATGTCTTTGCCACTCAATCCGATGAGAGAGAGAGAGAGAGAGAGAGAGAGAGAGAGAGAGAGAGAGAGAGAGAGAGAGAGAGAGAGGAGAGAACAGCAGCAACAGCAAAACATCCACCCACCCACCCTACTGCATGTGTGTGCTGCCCAGCTGTGGAGATGTGAACTCCTCTTCCCATCCTCCCGAAGTCCACAAGCCACAGGCTCACACTGATCAATAAGCAAGAGCAAATCATTGGGATGGAATTGATAGATGCTCATTGGCCAACTCCCTTTGGAGTGACCAGTGTATTCAAGTACCTCATCACCAATGTATTCTTTAAATGTCAAGGCAAGACCATTTGGGGTGAGGCTCCTAGGCCAGGATGCCTTTTTATCAAAGCAAAGTTTCCACTCTCCCCTCCTGAAGAACTCCTGGCCAAGCAGCTCCCACAATAGCCTCTTAGGTCTGCCAAAGACTTTGGAAGCCTTTTGTTTTTCCCCTGTGGCATGTCCGAAGGCCTGGCCTCCCCTCCCCCGCCCCCAGCAGCCTGCATTGTCTTGCATTCCAGTGACTTGATTGACTGTTGCACCTGATGCTGAGGAGAGAGACTCAGGGTTCATTGTAGAGATTGTTGGGTTCTATTAAAAGAAACCTAGATAAGGGATTACTTGTCACTAAGGACTTTTCTGCAGATGTTTATTAGTGATTGTAAAGCCATTAGATGTGAGGAGGTGCACAAAATGTGAGTAATATCGTGTTTCTAATCCTGAACCCTGATGCCCACCCCCCCACCCAAAACATCAGGAAGATGTAACCTTATTCTGGCAAATAAAGGTGGAGAAAGGTTCTGGTCAGAGAGCTGAGGCTCCCTGTTTTCGTGGGTGAGGTTTCTACCTGTGGGTGGAATCCCTGGGCACTCTCTCAGAATAGCAGTTGTTAACCCCCCACACTACCTCTGGAGCCACCGACAAAAAGATGAGCTGCTCCATTATCAGAGGATCTCCAAGAAGCCTTTCACCCAGCACAGGCCTGTGTGCATACTGCCCAGAGCAGGCAATAAATTAGCAAGCTACTTCATTTGTGCACAGAGAAGATACCCAGCCTCAATAACCAGCCAGTAACTCACTCTCTTAGCCCATTTCTATTTACATTAAGGGCACAGGCTCCTTGGAGATGGTTTTCTGCCGTTATAGACACATAGCTTGTCAGGAGTTTGTTGCCTCATGTGAGTCAACCAGTCTTTATGAAAGCAGTAAAGTCTGGTTGGGGTACAGGTTTGTCATCACAGTGCCCAGGAGGGAGGAGGCAGGAGGATCAGAAAGTCAAGGCCATCTTCTTGGACTACTTGCTGAGTTCAAGGCCAGCCAGAGCTACATGAAATCCTGTCTGAAAAAAAAAAAAAAAGGAGGAAGGAAGGAAGGAAAGGAAGAAAGGAAGGAAGGAAGGAAGGAAGAAGAAAGAAAGAAAGAAGAAAGAAAGAAAGAAAGAAAGAAAGAAAGAAAGAAAGAAAGAAAGAAAGAAAGAAAGAAAGAAAGAAAGAAATGAAAAGAAAAAAGAAAAACCAATAGCAGAAAAGCATCCAGAGGAGGTTTTAGCATCCAACACATTTCTGTGGAAAGATGTCTTGGTTCACAATATTCACAAGCATCTTTTTCCCATGATTATTCCATCTCCATCTCCTGGGTTTTTTTTTTTTTTTCATCTGTAAAATGATGGTTTCTGAGACCATGTTGCTCAAAATTACATCTCTTCATGAATTTGCTTCTTTTTGGTTTTGGTAGTGGTACTGAGGATCAAGGCCAGGACCTCACACAGGCTGGGCAAATACTGTGCCACCGAGCTGTATTTAGCCCTGGGCTTTCCTTTCCTCAAAGCACTGAGGGAGAATATCAGAAGATGACAGAGCGTTATGGGATAAAGCAGAGAGGGGAGGTCTTCTTGTTAATGACAACAGTGTTTGTGGAATAATTACAAAAGGCCTGCCGCAGAGCATGTAGGTGTAGGAAGAGAGATCCAGAAGACACTCAGCTCAGCTGCTCCTCAGCTGAAGACACTGATGATGAGGACACCGAAGAACAAGGAAGTAAGAAACCAGACATAATACACAAGCTGTCTCAGGGCAGCTGGCAGGATGACCTCAAGAAATTAATGTTTAAAACAGGAGAAGACCCACTAATCCAGGGGTTCTCAACCTATGGGTCGTGATCCCAAGAAGAGCATGGGAAAAGACAGATATTTACATTATGATTAAGAACAGTAAAAAAATTACAGTTATGAAGTAGTGGTGGAAATAATTTTATGGTGGGGGTGGGGTCACCACAACATGAGGAACTGTACTAAAGGGTCACAACACTGGGAAGGTTGAGAACATGCTCTTAGCTAAGTCTCATGGCCACTGAGACAGTGAGTACAGACGGGCATGGTCCCTGAAGTCCCACTGTCCTCCAGAAGTCCTTAAACCACCCTTTCTCCTCCAAGGCTTGTGCGGTTGCAGAGTTATCGAGACAGTTCTGCTCCTGACAGTTTCCACAAGTCCCTTCTCCTTGTCCTTGGCTGTGTGTGCGTTGGGGGTGGGGGGCCCTTGAAGTGGGTAGGACTTCTGGCTTACCCACTTCTTCTAGAGCTTATACCTGTGTGTCTCAGCTTCTCTCCCCTGCAGCTCTGGGTTTGTTGTTTGAGAAACACAGTTTTCCACGGAGGTTCTGTTGCCAGCATCCAGTGAGAACACACTGCTTTGCACCACTGATCTTTGTTCATGGAGCATTTGGCTGCAGACCTATGCCCCGGCCATGTGTCCTCTCTCAGTCAGGCCCACTTGCTGTGACTTGTCATTGGGTGGGAACGCGATGCTCCCTCCAGGAAATCCACATTTGCAGGTGCTTCCGTGGGAATCTATGGGAGAGCTATGTGGGTTTTAGCAGACTGTTTGCCCAGCCAGGGAGAAGGGGCACTGCAGTGTTCTTCCAGTCAGCTCTGAGCTCTGTCCTGACAGGCCAGAGGAAACACCTTTGGGAGAGATCCATCAATACCCTCCTCTTTATTTCTGAGACAGGGTCTCAGTATAGCCCTGGCTGGCCTGGAACTCACAGAGATCCAAGTGCTAGATGGGACTAAAGATGTGGGCCACCAAAGCTGGCTCCTTTTCTTTTCTAGACTCCATGGTGGAACCATTTCATTTTTCTTTTTTTCTGGGAAGTTACTAGATTTCCCCAAAGAACAATTGACTTGCAATTGGAAGCAACAAGCTACTTTGTCCAATTTGAAATTTGAAATCCAGGGCACCCAGTGATTGTTTTAGTTTTCTGTGTCATCTGTCATCCATATATATGTGTATATACATACATGATCCATGTACATGCCCATTGCGCTTGTTGGGAAAAGGCAAAGAGGAAGGTGTTGGACTTGTTCACAGGACAATAATCTCCCTGTTATTTCAGTAACTGACACTTCTGAACTGTGGAGAAGGTTTTTCCTGTTATGTCTGTGAGGACACGTGTGTCTACACATACACTACCTTGCGTTTATGTCCTCATACATCTGAGCTTAATGTAAAAATAAAATCTCACTAACGTGTACTGGGAAAATTATGACGTCATGTAATTGTTCTGTGAATCCATCATGCTGATGCCGGCGAGGATAGGCCATGCTTTACTGTGAGTTACTTCTAAAAAATACTAAGTGTTCTTTTCACAGTCAAGAGGTCAGACTATTCAATCAACAAGTAAGAGAAGACAGCCAGCTAGCTCACATACATTAATTGCTATGGAAACAAAGGCTGGACAAATAGAAATTCGGAAAAGATTATTTGGGGAATGATAATCTTGGAATGACCTTGAGTGACTCCTTTTGATCTCTCCTTGCCTCAGTTTTCTTGTATAATTGAGATAGCGTCTTACACAGGGGTTGGAAGAATGGAATGGCATTCAGTATGTAATGTAACATGGTCCCCGACACAGTTAACATTCAGTAAGTATTAGTTTTTCTAACAGTCATCAGTTACACAAATCACTGTCTAAGGAACAATTCTAATGTCCAAACAAAATGTAGTAATTTCGGGTTTGGCTTAAATTCCACATCTTAGGACTTTGTGTTGTGGTCTTACCCCTTTATAGTATTGACCATAGAATTCCTTCTTCGAAGATAGGAATTTAGTTTACATAGATGCCCAGCATTTATTATTCAATTCTGAGAACACATTTTTTTTTTCTTTCGTAATGGAAGTCAAAAGAAGAGAGGGGTCAAATTCTGGAAAAGGAGTTGGCAAGCTTCTTCTAGAATGATCGGCTTGTCCACATGAGGATGTGGGTCTCCTTTCTCTACAGTGGTGGTCACAGTGAAACCCTGGTGCTGGCGGCCTGCGTGTATCCTCTCCATGAGTCTCTCCTGAGATCCGTGAAGCAGCCACCGTCCATCACAAAGCTGCTATATATAACAACTCTACAGAAGAGAATAGAGACTGGCCATTTTTAGAAAATGCAGGTGCCGTCTAAAGCCCCCTTCTGAGAGCATGGAGTTAGCTCAGTTTCCTTTGAAGAACTGCAGACTTGAAACTGAAAACTTTATTAATACCATTGTCTCCTTGTATCAGCAGGTTCCAGAGAGATTCCTAGAAGTTGCACAGATCACATTACGGGAGTTTTTCAATGCCATCATCGCAGGCAAAGATGTTGACCCTTCCTGGAAGAAGGCCATCTACAAGGTCATCTGCAAGCTGGATAGTGAAGTTCCTGAGATTTTCAAATCCCCGAACTGCCTACAAGAACTCCTTCATGAGTAGAGATTGCAACACTCTTGAATGTATGAATAGAAGTCCCCCTTGGATGTCCAACTTCTGTGTGTCTAGATTTTTATTTCATACATATGTGTGGGGGAGGCATGGGTGTGTTGTGATATCAGCTGGTGGTTTCTGCTCATCCCCTCTGGGTTCTTTTTATTTTCCCCACTACAGGGGGATGGGTATTTTCCTTCTTCGCCTTTAGTTACTTTTGCCCAAGGCCCTTAATATTTGGAGACTTGAGGTAGGGTTGATTTTCAGGAAAAGGGAATGTCAGCCTGTGTAAAGTCTGCAAGAGCCAAGGACGCTCTGCTCGTCTGGAAGCCTATTGTAAATGGTGGCCAGCAGAGTGAGCCCTGACTGGGACACAGCACACACCTGGACCCCATGCTGTGTTTGTTTCTAGGGTTAAGAAGTTCTGAAAGAACCCAAGGAAAGCACTTCACACACTGGAATACCTTGTTTGATTTGAGCCCCATAAGTAACTTTTTCTTACATGTTTAAACCAATGCCAGTGGCAGCTGGGTAGCTCACATCTCAAAAGTACCCTCAAAGGACAGGTTTTTTTTAGAACATTCATTACCAAAACCTTTTCTAAGAGAAAAGGCATACACCCCCAGACTAAATTTGGTACAAAACCAATTCTCTCAAGATGAGACTGGGAAATCCGTGCAGGTTGACCAGCTGTCCCTGTAAACTTAATAACAGGCTCTTGGTGAGATGTGTGCTCAGAGGTGTCGACTTAGGGAAAACACTGTGTTTTGTCTTCATTTCCTATTTATTTTGCTTCAGATATTAAAAGGCATGTACCTTTCAAATGTATCCTTTGCTCGACTTTATATGCTTAGCATTGCTGTTGCTGTTTAACCCTTTGTGTTCCCCAAAAACACTAATTTCTGGATACCTTTCTACAGTAAGGAATTAAGAAATCCCACTGGCCATGAAATCCTTGCCCACTCTTGGAGCATGTTGACAACTGCTAGTGTACCTGACCTTCATGTCCTGTGAGGACACCACCCAGGAATGGCTCATGTACATATGGGTATGCAAGGGTGGCAGTTTCTCTCTTCACTTTGGGTATAATATCTTAAAGCCCTAATGATGTCTCTTCTACTTCAGAAGCTAATATTGACCAATGTGTGAGAAGAGTGCAATAGGTTAGTTTGGGGTTACCCAAGAAGACACAATTCCAGCAGACTGAGAAAGCTAGCTGCTATTTTACCCATTCCCAAATGGCTCTTCCCCTCATCCTGTATTTTGATGATGTACCATGTCCTATGCTTGCATTTAAAATGCTGAATATCATTCACACTTCTTTTTGTGGCTGGATTTTTGTGTACAGATGCAGTAAACAGCACTGTCCACTCTAATTGTGTGGTCCAGGCCCCTTCTTCCCCTTAGATAATTTGATAAACACACTCTAAAAACAACACAGTAACAGATCTGGTATTTAAAACATAAGGAACAGAAATGCTATTTTTTTCATTAATTTTTAAAAAATAAAAAACAGCATTTGACTTTGGAGGATGCAGGTCAGCCCTTGTGCCTGTCTAGCTGGCTGGATCACTGTAATTCAACATCGTTTATAAATTCTGCTGATGGACAGGAATGCATGAACACAATTATTGTCAGCACAAAGCCTTAAAACCTGCTGACTTTAAGCTGCACAGTGCAGCCCTGCGAGGCCCGGCATCTTCCGGGAGGGCCAGAGGCCCTAGTGAGGAGAACAGAGCATGGACAGCATGGTCAACACCATTCATTCACTACAATGGCGTCTCCTAGTGTCCACACACTCTGACATGCATATAGAATTGTTAGAGTATATTCGTTATTTTTCTGGGTGCCTCTAAAACAAAAAGCCCAGGTAACCATACCACTGAAATAAATGCTAAAAATCAAACAACAGAGTCAGGAGCCTGGCCAGTACAAAGTATGGAAGTCTTTGACATGCTTTGTCTGGAAGGTTCCTGCAAGGGTCCAGCAGGGTTCTGGCTGTTCTGAGTCATATGCCAATCAGATCCCCACCATGTCACCTTTTGCAAGGTCAAAGGCAAAGCTGCAGTGTAGGCACCTGGGTAGACAGATTGCTAGGTATCTTCACAATCTGAGGCAAATGAATACTGATTCTAGACTTACCTGGATTTTTAAAATATTGTTTTCCTCCACTTTCCTAATTGAAATAGACAAATCTAGCAAAAAGGAAAAAAAGTGTGTTTTCTACTGAATGTCAGTGTCCTTATGTACCTAGAATCTCCCCTCAGTGTTCACTATGGCTGGAGACAATTTCACACTGTCAGCCTTGAGGATGGACTCAGCTTTATGGTGGAAGCAGGTCTCCATGGCTTTTCATTGAGGTGGTTGCTCCCATGGATACAGCCATTGGACCATGTGTCTCCCAGTACAGGGGGAAAATGTCACAAGCCTGTCTCTCAATGCTCCTATCAAGCAGTTAGTTTTTAAATAAAACAACAACAACAAAAATACCTACTACCTTTCAAATCTTGGCTCAGCTCTCACCAAGTGAAAACTGCTTTGTGCACAGGAGAAAGTTAACTTTTCACAGTGGGAGAGTGGGGACCAGCTCCTGTAAAGTCTGTTGCAATGCCATATCGCCACTTCTTTTATGCTAACCCTCTATTATTTTTGTGCGTGCACTCAAGGTGATAGTCTGTGCCTAGATCTAAAATGCACCAGCGTGGGGTTTTTTTAAAATCCTTCAAAATACCACTTCTTTCCCCACAAGTACAGCTGTTCTTGTGCCTTCTGTGGCTTTCGGTTTCATCTCTTTTCACTTTCTTTCCAATGAGTACAGCTGCAATAAACACTAGATTTTTTTTTCTGGCTGTTTGACATAATGTTGATAGCTATGCATATTTTGTGTCTTTTTAAAAACAAAGCGGGAGAATAATGTTTTTGAAGAAGAGAAATTTTTAGAACAGTTTGATACACCGCAAATTATTTTTCCCTCGATTGTTTGAGCAGCATTCGAGTTTTGGAGATTCTTGTAGAAGCCAATTTTTTTGTAACTGTGGTGTAACTCTTGTGTTTTCTTAGCCTAATGAGAAGCACTATAGAAGCAATATTTCATACCATGTGCAATGTGTGTGCAGAGGTGTGGGTGTGAACACACAGGCACACACATGTAAAAATATACATATGTATGCGTGTGAAGTGGAAAGCTTGCCTTTTCTTATCTAGACTTAAGAACTTATTTTAGGCATTTGTTATGTTTTGTGAGAAGAATGTTCTATTTGCAACAACACAACATTTACTTCTTACTGTCTCTCTGGCTGTTCAATGGAGATGTTTTGCATTAAATGGTAAAAATATGTGAAAGATGTTAGGATGTAGTAATTATTTCAGTAAATGTTCACCCCCATACTCCTGAAGTTTGCTTTGTGCCTCCGAGTATTACTTAATTGAAGTGTTTTATGTTTGAAGAATCCTTGTTAAGTGCTAGGAATATGGGTGAATATCATTTAAAAAAATTAAAAACATCAAAACAGAAACACTAAAGCAAAGGGGAACTTTTATAAGGAAATGTAAATATTTCACCTCATGGCCGTTGTTATGTAAGACATGAGATTTTAATATATCTACAGTGTCACAGAATCTGTTGAATTCATTAGGGACACTACAGTGACTGTACAGGCAGTTGAAAGCATTCTCAAAAATCCTGTTCTCTACTTCCAAAAGATAACAGTCTCTATCAGATGTCAAGGGCAAGGGTAATGTCGTCTCTGTAAATCTATGACATTTCTTTTCTGTGTACATGAAGACATTTAGTAAGTAATCCCCTACATCCCCACACACATGCAGGTTAGTAGTGACTACTTAGTTAAAAAGTTTTGGGGGGAGTTAAACATAGACTACTCCCCAAAAGCGACCATAAATTAAATAAAGAGTGGTTTACAGATATCCCTCAGAGCAGCAGTGTGTAAGGACGTGAACAATCTTTGCTGTGTATATTCTAGAATATTCATTGGTGTGAACAGCACAACCATTTCCTCCTGGTGTAAGCTCTGTGTCTGCAGATGACAGCACTGTTTTCAAAGGCTCCCCTTGGAACACGTGATGGTTGGTGTGTGTCACCGCATCGCACTTCCGTGTTAGACGTAAGGAAGCGAAGCTTTGCCCCTGGAGAGCTGTTGGTTTTAACCCATCTAAAAAACGAAAACTACAAAGCTCATCCTCAGAGCTGGGGTCCAAACTGGTGTTTAATCCTCGCATCCTTTTGAATGGTCCTTCTAAGACTATGTGGAAGCATGTGGACTTTGAGTCTTCTGGGCTGAGCTCTCTCAAATCAGATACCCCCCTAATGTGCACACACGTGAACAGGCAGGCAAACGGCTGTTCTGTCTTTGTGAAAATGGATTCACTAAATATTTTTTTAATAACAAATTCCTCTGCATATGAGGGAATAAACCATTTTAAAGTTGTATATTGCCACTTCAAATTTAGACTTAGGAAAAATGATGTATTTGGAGTTGGTCTCAGCTCCCTAGAAGAGTCAAAGGTCACAGCTTCCCCCAACATTGTCCCAGCCATTTCTCATATGTATATAGTATAAACCGTGACAAACACTGCCTTTATATGATTTAGCAATATGTTGTAAATAGCATTATGAAGCTCTTTTTTTTTGTAATAAAGACCCTTTGATTTGAATATAGTACAATAACTGAACTGATAAAGTCAATTTTGATTTTTTTTTAGCTAGAGGCAATTTCAATTGTGCATTTTGTTATTGTCTATTGTTCTGAAGACTGCATAATTTATTGGTTTAATTTATCCTAATTTATTTGATGAAGGTGTACAATTTTGTATTACCAAGGATGTACTGTAATATTAATTGATAGGATAAAAACAGTGAGACTCCCTGTCCATATTCAAAAGAAAACAAAAAGGTGCCGTAGACAATTGATTTTAAAGTAAAAAGTAAAACAGTTGAGTTTGGCAGCTACAAAATTTTAAAACAAGGAAACAATAAAGGACAATGTTGTCGTGGGGAGGGCGGGGAGGGTTTCCGTTGTGTGTTCTAAGCTTTTCTATCTTCTCCGAACTTGGACCGTTTGCTTTGTACCACTAAAGGGTGCAGTAGTCGACTGCCTTGTGTGCCTTCCATCCTCTCCTAAACTGAATGTATGTGCAGTATATATGCAAGCTTGTGCAAAATAAAATATACATTACAAGCTCAGGTCATTGGAATTTTTTTCTGAAAATGCATGACATTTTGTATTTGAACCTATGAGGCTTCCGGCTAGTCTCACTAGTATCAGGTAGTAGCTCTCCCTCCATTACTTCTCTTACTCATGTAACCCACCATGCCTCCAGACCAGGCCTACAGCTCCCTTTCTGTGTCAGGAGGCTTGCTGTAATGGCCTGCTTCCTTTGCAGAACCTCTCACTCAGATTTAACTTCCGTACCCCTCAACTTGAGGGAAGAGAACAAGTAGGATTCCTGGGTAAAACGCTTGCTGTGTGAGTGACAGGATCTGAGCTTGGATGCCCAGAACCCACCAAAAGCCATGTGTAGGAGCAGGAGTCTGTAATCCCAGCACTCTTGGACTGAAATACGGAAGGGTGAAGGCAGGAGACCCTGGGAAGCTAGTTATCCAGCTCGTCTGAGGATGAAGACCACCTAGTCTTGGGGTACACCAATCAGATAGCCTGAGGATGAAGACCAGCTAGTCTTGGGGTACACAGACCAGATAACCTAGGGCACACAGACCATCTAGTCTTGGGATACACAGACCAGATAGCCTGAGACACACAGACCAGCTAGTCTTGGGGTACACTGAGGCAAACAAGACCCAGTCTCAAACAAAATGAAAAATAAGGACCTACAGCCAAGGTTGTCCTTTGACCTCTATATGTGTATACGTACTCACACACATGAACACACACACACACAAAGATTTCTGAAAGTTGTAGTGCATAGAAACCCTTTAAGTTGGCAATTGCTACTGTTAAACCTGAGAATCACCAGGTCAAAGACCAGTTCCACAATTATCTAATTAAAACAAGCTTTATTTGGTACTAGCCAGGAAGATGAATACTGGCCAGGTCTACACCTCCTGGGATTCCCAGAGAAATGGCCCCAATTTTAGGTCAGTTGGGTGCTTGCAAAAGCAAACCCCCACAAGGCTATGGTACTTCCTGCCTTTGTCCAATCAGGGGTAAACATACATCCTGACATATTTCCTGCCTATGTATCTTCTGCCTACATGTAATCAAGCACATCGAGGCAACCAACCTTTTTACTGAAGTAAAAACACGTGACTTGTTATCTCACAAGACCCACAGCCCCCAGCATTCCAAGAAGTTATCTGTCCTTGGGTAAGTGGGGCTTACAAGTTAATTTTAGCCCTTGCACTACAGCCAGTCAGAAAGAGAAAAGATGGTCCCCAGATTCCCATAGTAACAACTCACTCAAGCATGGGGCTCATGTGCTTCTGTGGTTCCCATTGTTAGACCCAGAAGTAGGAGAAACTTCAACATCTCCCTAAAATGTTCCTTCAGACATTATTGGCGGTGTGTTTCCAACTGCAGTGTGTGATGGAGGGCTTTAGAAAACAGCATTTGTTTCTTTTGCTTTGTTTTTAAAAAAAAATAGCGTCATACACTTGTTTGGCTTGGATACAGTTGGAGGATACTCCCCAAAGTTGCAAGTGCCGGAAGGCTGGTCCCCAGTTATGGCAGTAAGAAGAGGGAGACGAATCTTTAATAGATGGGATGCAATATAAGGCAAGCAGGTCGTGGGGTTGGAGTGGAGAACCTTCATCATAGGAAGGGCTCAGTGCAGCTCTTTCGGGCTCTGGTAAGTTCCCCCAAGAACAAGTTAGCTTCAGAGGGGCAAGCTTGGGCACTGACTCTGACTTCCCTTCCTACCTTGTAAGGAAGTGCTCTTCCTCCCCATCCTGTTCTCCATTTACAATGAAGGCTTTGCTGGGATGGACCAATGGGTGGAACTACCCAATTTGTTCAATAGTATGGATTGAAAAAACCACTTTTTTATCTTAACAAAATGTCTGGCCTCTGGTATTTTGCTATAACAACTAAAAGTGGCCCGGATCTTTTTCTTTTTCTTTTTTTTTAGAACAGGAGAATTAGCCTGAGGCGGACTAGCGTCTTCCACTCCTCACACTTGCTCTGCCACATCTCTGGTCACTACTACAGACTGCTTCCACCCTCTGGTCTCTTACTTTCACTTCGGGAAGAGAGCTTCACGCATTGGCGCAATTAGACAGTATTGCCTCGAGTCAGTGTGATGCTGAACTTTATCAAATAACGACAGCGGTTTTCTCCTTTGGGTTCTTTCTTGACAGCACAAACTTAAATTATAGTTTCCCTAGCTAAAGTGTACAAAGGGGCAAGCCTTTGTCTCTCTATGCCAAAGTGTTTATTCCCAGAGTAGAGCCAATAGAATCCCCCCATTTCCCACCCACTCTTCTTAGAAAGGAGAAAGCTCACAGTCATATAGCAAGCTTTCGTTTCCATGCACGGAGCTGTCCGGATAATCCACAGTTGCCCAAGTAAATGAGAACAGGCAGAAATGTTTACTGGCAAGAGAGTTAATTAAAACAATGCTTCTGGGGTAGATATGGTTCAGCAGTTGAGAGCACTTACTGCTCTCACAGAGGACCTGCATTCCGTTCCAAGCACCTATGTTGGATGATGCACAACCTCCTATAATTACAACTCCAAGATATCTGATGCTCCCCCTTCTGGCTTCTGTAGGTTCTGCAAGTACATGGTACACATACACACAGGCACACACACATAATTAAAAACAATAAAAATAAATCTAAAAACCTGGTTTCAAAGTTTTCCTTTGGTGACTAAATTATCTGCTGGCATTGTTCTAGAATCCAGTAGACCACCGTTCTCAGTCCTGATATAGCCCTCTAGACCCAAATTTCACTGCACATGATTCTCAAGGGATACTCATACCTGATTCCTACTGGAAACACACTCTTCACAAGCTAGCAAAAAGTACAGTTTATTCATTTTGCCTTTTAATCAACAACTTACAAGTTTCCCATGCAAGTGTCTCCAACTCACACATGGCCAAGGATGTCTACAACTGATGTCCAACACAAACCCTAAACTCAGCTTAAACATTATGAGATTTTTTTTTTGGTGATTTATTTATTTTTTTTGTAACTTGCTCTCAAGTGTGAACTGTACAGTTGACAATGATGTGTGGTGATGTCAAAAGGTTGGACACGCTTTCAAGCTAGCAACGAAAAGTCCACCTATGTTTATAGAGAATTTACCAACACTCATCTGAGCAGGAAAAAGATACCCCGAATCAGAGTCACAGGGACATCTCTAACCACACATGCCTGTGCTCATGTGTGGAAACTGATTTTACACAGATACATACGACCACATTCAGGTATTTGAATGACAGCGGGGGAAGACAAAGGGACAAGGGGACACAGGGACACAGGGTGAAGAAGGCAGGAGATGCGGCCAAGGTCCGTCTCATCCTAGAAGTAAGTTTTCTCATGACGCCCAGCACTGTGCCTGATGAATATAGACCAGCTGTTTTTTTAAGGTGCTTTGAAGTCTTTGATAATCCAAAGAAAATATTTGCCATGCATTAGGGTCTACAGACATTCTGTTTCTTGGAGGAAGAGTCTCCCTATGGAAGTAGCCCGGGTTGTCCTTGAACTCACAACTCTCCCGGCTCAAGCCTTCCCAGTGTCTGGGACTCCAGGTGTGCTGTGAGCCATCACACTCGGAGTCATAAAATGCAAGGGAAGCACGCATAAAAGAAAAAAAGCAGATAGTCTTAGAAAAAAAGCTGGTAACTATGAGAGTTATGAAAGATACAAAGAAATAAATGCCGCCCTGTCATCACCAGGAGGGAGGAGTGCCCTGGGCTAAAAACCCAGTGGTTACTTTTGAAATGAAAATTCAATTTGAGGGAAGTCCTGCCTACATTCGCTCAGTTCCAACCCTCCAGTGTCCCAGGAGAGCTAAGCGAACCTTCCAGGCTAGAGAGGCGGTTAGAGTCCTCTGCAGTCAGTGTGCTGGCTTCCACCAAAGCGCTCCTAAGCACAGAAAGAAAACAACAAACAAAAAATCAAAATGGTTTTCTTTACAATGCTTTTGTTTCCCATCAGAGATTTAGGTCAAAGAGCAAGCAAGGCAAGAACAAACTTCTGAAGGTGGCCAAGTGTGACTAGACCCATCCTTATGTGTGGCCATCTTCTCTTCACTAAGCACCTTGACCCACTGCCAAGCATGGGGGCTAGTGTTTCCTGCCCCTCCCCCCTCCACAGGGATGACGGCTGTTTAGGGAAGCAAGAGTTAAGATTTCAAGGACTCTGCTTCTCTTGCCGTCAGTCGACTGCTGGAGTAATGTGAGATGCGCGCACATAAAGGCTTGCTGTCTCCACCTTAGGTCTGAAGGAACTAGATAGGCTTTCCCCACCCACTTAAGGCCTGGTCTCCGTGTGGTATTGCCATGGGCTGCCCCTTGTACCCTGCCCAGCCTTGGCCTCCAGCTTTCCTTCCTAAGCCCTCTGGGAACCAATTTCCTGTCTCCAGTCATGGACTCCTAACTCACGTATAAGACCTCTCAGGAGAAGACCCCCCTTCTCCACCAGTCAGAAACAAGGATTACCATCAAAGAAGTGTGTGTGTCTGTGTGTGTGTGTGTGTGTGTGTGTGTGTGTGTGTGTGTGTGGTAGATTCACACATGTGTGTGCACAGGTCAGAGGAAGAAGGACATCAGCTGTCCTGCTCGCTCACCCTCTACCTTTATTCCCTTGAGTCAGGGTCTCTCCCTGAACCTGGAGCAAGGATGGGGCCAGCAAGGCCCTGGGTTTACAGATGCACAGTGTACATTACCACAGCAGGCTATTCACTAGGCTGCTGGAATGGGAATGCAAGCCATCACACTTGTGCAGCAAGAACTCTTACTCACCAAGCCATCTCTTCAGCCCCAGCATTAGAGACAATCCAAGTCTGAGGGGATTGTTCCAGAACTCTGGAGCAATGTGGTACTGCTTCCGGGACTCCCAGATCAAAACCTTTTAACAGGAACATTTTCATTATCGCACCGTAAGAACTTAAAAAGTTCTCTGGTAAAGCACTTATCTGCTCAAAATAATGACCTCCTGGATAGAACAAAAGAGCTCTGTGTAAAGACGTGTACATGAGGGCTGACAAGACGGTTCAGAGGGGGAAGGAGCTTGCTGCCAAGCATGATGACCTATAGAATATAGAAAGTTCTATTGTTAAAACCCACACGGCAGAAGGAAAGACTCCACCTCCCCCCCCCAACACACACACACAGGCAGTCCGCTGACCTGCGCTGATACATCATGGCACACATAAACACACACACAATAAATAATAAATGTAATAAATTTTAGTATGCACATGAAATTCAATAAGTAGGTCATGTGGAACTATCTTTTAAAGCGAGATTTGTCTACTAAGCAATGACGGCCCAGCACTCACTGGGTCGCATGAGAGATCTTTCGTGATGAGTGTGAAAATTAAACCACACAGTAGCATGTGGATTCTATGAAACCTTCCAAAGAGAGATTATGTCATAGACACAGCGTGGGCCTGGCAGAGAACTCATGCAAACCCCAGTTAGTTAACGCTCCTTCTCTCACAGTCGCTTTTGTCATCTTGCCAATGCATGTTAAGTTGTGACTAAGAACGACACCCTAACCCACCCCAACTTCCAGGACACTCGGACTTTGAGGAACATGGAGGATGCAGGGATCCACAGCCTTGGTCCCCCTGGAGCTACTTCCTGAGCTCAGAACTGTAGCTGCCTGGCCGCCCCCGCAGCGTGGGTCAGCCCTGGAGTGGGACAGTTTAGAGAGATCCAGGCACCATCCCACACTGAAACAGAATGCGTGGGAGCCTTACCCTGGCAGAGGGAAGGGTGTTGTTTGCAAAGCCCCCTGCGGGGCTGCCCAGGTGCAGTGACAGGGCTCAGGAGACCTTTGGCAGCTACCCTGGAAAAAATGCCTGCGTCTCTGCAAATAAATCCTGTGAGTGTAGAAAGACTGGGTTTGCCTGGTGTTTGTGGAAACAATACCAAGTGCTTTACTGGTGTTGGAAACAGCTTAATGAGAGGAGCCCGAGGTCCTAGCATCTACAGGACAGATGTCTTGTCCTTGTTGTGACTTTTGACCTGTTGGGAAACTAGTCCCCAAAACCAATGTTCTTATTTCCAGTTATTTACAACTGGAAAGTCTTTGGTAACCATTTAAAAGAAAATGTTCCCTCCATCTCCCTCCATGACTCAGCAAGTGACATGTAATTGGACCAAAGCCTCAAAGCCTGGTGTCCTGTATATGAGAAGAAGTGTCCAAACCTTCCCAGAAAACCCATGAAGAATGCATGAGCTACCAATTCTGTATTATCTTCCCTCCAGTCAGTATCCAGCAATCCATACCGTACATATCATAGCTGCATATATGAAGTATCCTAGTGAGGTAGGCAAATTCCTAAGCAAATGAGAGAGAAATTATAATCTACCTAAAAGTAAGAAATGTTAGCTCTGTGTTACAGTGCTTGGCTAGTATACAAGAGGCCCCAGGTTTGATCCCTGGGAATACACACACACACACACACACACACACACACACACACACACACACACACACACAAAGTAAGAAACTTTGATAGAACCAAGGGCCATAGAAGAAATGATCAAAGTTGTCCAAGAAACAAACAAAAAACAACAGTACCTACTCATGTTCTCCCAAAGCACTTGGCCTCTATAGAGTTACGGTTGAATGTGGCCAAGTATTCAAAATAATTCGTATTACATCTTGTTCATATGTTACATGCACAGATGGTCAATTCTCTTATAAAGCTCATGTTCATGAACATAAATGGAGAAAGCAAGCAGAGCCACTCCAGCAAGTGCAAAACAAACAGCATGCCACAGACAAGTGGAGGCTAAGGAAGGCCTGGACTTGTTCCCAGGTAAGAACACAGGAAGAAATGACAATAGAGGTCAGTGTGTCTTGTGGGAGCTGTGGGCTCCTCAAGTGCCACCCGCTGCCCCCTTCCGTCTCCCAAAGCAGACTTTGCCCTTTTGACACATCAGTTTGCTGCACTGCCTAACTCCGAGGCCAGCTCTCACTTTTGTCTTCTTGGAACTCGAAGGCTTTGGACAAAGCCAGTTTCAACTGGAACAAATTCCAGCCTTTCCTTCAATTATTAAACAGAGAAGAGGAGGAGGATGAGGAGGAGAAGGAGGAGGAGGAGGAAGAAGAAGAAGAAGGAAGAAGAAGAAGAAGAAGAAGAAGAAGAAGAAGAAGAAGAAGAAGAAGGAGAAGAAGAAGGAAGAAGGAGGAGGAGGAAGAAGAAGAAAAAGGAAGGAGGAGGAGGAGGAGGAGGAGGAGGAGGAGGAGGAGGAGAAATAAATAAATAAATCTGGGGCTGGGGTCAGTTGGACTGGCAGAGTGCTTGTACAAAGCTCTGGGCTCCAGGCTCAGAACCACATGAAACTGGATGTGGTGTTGCATATGTATTTACACCAGCACTTGGGATGTGGAGGTGGGCAAATCAGGAGTACAAAGCCAGCTGGGGCTATTTGAGAGTCTGTATCAAACAAAACAATAAGTCTAGACTAAATAATACATCAATTAAAGACAAATTACCCATTCTTTACCAAAATTTTTATTTTCTGAAATGTTGGCTTCTAGTGACAGCCTATTTCTTTAAGTCCTCCAAGGAAGAGTAGGATGTTAGGCTATGGAGAAACCTCCCCTGAATAGCACTGCCTCCAGGAGATACAGTGTGCTTGCCAGAGTCCCCACCATACAGAATAACATTGTGGCAAAAGAAACATATGAAGTATTCATCTTACTGTTTTTTATCTTTGAGATAGAGTCTCATATACCTCAGGCTGGCTTTGAACTCCTGATCACCTTTCCTCTACCTCCCAAATGCTAGGATGGCAGATATGTATGTCTTGGTATGACACCTGCTTCACGTCTTTTTAACTCTGACTTTTTAAAAGTGTGTGTGTGTGTGTGTGTGTGTGTGTGTGTGTGTGTCCTTGTGATGGAGGGGTTGGAGACCACGCATGTGGAGGGCAGAGGATTCTCGCCTTCTACCTCCAGGGACCACTCACATTTCCAGGTCTGCACTACAAGTGTCTTTATCCACTGAGCTGTGTCACCAGCCCTGTCTTTGAGTTTTTAATTTTAATAACTTTCTCATTAGTGAGATAAGGCCTCATGATTGTAGCCCAGTTTGGCTTAGAACTCACCATCCTGCCTCAGTCTTCCAAGTTCTGAGATTACAGGTGTGTGCCCCCAGACCTGGCTTACGTCTAGTTACTTTAATCTTGACTTCCTAAACACAAATGAAGCAGAATGACACACAACTCAACAATGGTACTCTCTCCTCAGCTCCTCTCAGCTCCCCCATCCTCTAGTTTGGACTCTAGAAGCCAAAGAAACCCCATGGTAGCATCTTGAAACTCACACGAGTCAACAGTGGTAAAAAGACCTGGGAGGACATGTTTTCCCTTTGATGTTGGTAAATATTTTTGAATGGGAATGGATTAGATGTCTCTATCTGACTGTTCTAGGGATAAGCAAGAGAGAGGTGCCTATGAACTTGCATATAGAAGTTAGAGGACAACTACAGATGTCATCCTCAGAAGAACCACCCACTTCCTTTGGGACAGTGTCTCTCATTGGCCCAGAGCTCATCAGTTAAGCTAGTAGACAGCTGCCCAGTGAGCACCGGGGATCCTCCTGCCTCTGCTTTCCTAATGGCATTATAAGTAACTGCCACCGCATCTGACATATTTACCAGGGTTCTGGGGATCAAACTAAGGCCCTCTTTACCAACTAAGTTTCTCCCTAGCTTCTGCCCTGAGACTCTCGTGTCCTACTTGAGCCCTTGCTCTCTCCCTGTGATGCAGAATGTCATATTCCCTGGTAATGTGAACGCAAGACTCTTCCCTCTAGCCACAGAGTGGCAGAGCCCCACCCCCACTTGTTTTGTGTAGCCATCAGGGGACTTTATAACTTCTGTGATGTTTAGGGTTTTACCAGCAAGCGAGCATACAGGGAGTGCATAAAGAGGTAAGATCACAGAGACACACAGGGACACGAGCCATTTGCTGTCTGAGGAACTGAGCTCCTCCCTGGGATGGAGCCACCTGTCAGTGTGTGCGGTGTGTTGTCTGCCCTGAGAAGCTCACATCAGTGGTCTGCAGTTCCGTTCCCCGGAGGGAGGCACCCTCGTGGTCCTGTGCTGTGAGCTGCAAGCTCAGACTGCGTCAGCAGCCCAGCATGGCTTCTAAGTCAGGGTTTGCTCCTCACAAAATGCCATGTACTCCTTGAGCTGAGGAGTGAGTAAAATGTGCGGTGGGGTGTGCCAGGGGTAGCCTGTGCTCAACAGAGAGTCAAAGGAGAGGAAGTCAGAGAGGGAGAGTCACTGCTCACAGTGAGGAGTGTCACAGTCAGGTGCTTCGGGCCACCATGGGTGCCTTTTTTCTTTTTCCCTCAATGTGACAGACCAAAGGAGCCTCTGTGGAGCTCCTGACTGGGACACAGGCAGGGACACAGAATAAATGAGTATGTACCTTGTCTCCCACAGTGTGTGCGCAGGTATGTCAGAAATGGAAGGCACCGGCATGTACACACACATGCATATATACACACATACACACACCCACGCAAACATTCACATATTACACATTCATATACACATATAAACAGAGACACATACATATACATTCATATACATACAGACACATTAACACACATCTATACACATACATATACAGACATACATACATACACATTCTTACACATAGACATACACACACACTTATACACAAATATACATATGTATATTAACATGTGTATGCATATGAATACATATACACATATACTTATGTACACATATGCATAGGCTCAGACATGCATATATATGCATACATACATTCAAATACACACATACATACATACACACACACACACACACACACACACACACACACACACACACTGCTGCTTTTAGGTTTTTTGTTTTGGCCTGTAGAATAATGGATTTCAACCACAGATAAGGGAGATGTGTTATACTGTGAGGGAAGTTTACTTTGAACAGACCAGAGTTCAAGGGTAAGTGATCAGAAAAGACACAAAGTAACAAAATAGAAGGCACAGGGCCTGGGGGCATGGCTCATGGTTGAACACTTAACACATACAAGACGCTGGGTTCCATCCCCAGAACAGAAATATATATACATGTAGGTATATATTATAATACATACATACATATATATGTATATGAGACACACACATTTTCCTGTGCATTTGGGTAGATGGCCAAACATGAGAATGGGTGATGAGGAGGAAGACAGTATGCTGGTAGAACATGCTGTGAGCTTAATGAGGCCGAATGCTTCCCCATCTGAGACTCCATGCCCCAGAGAAAGTATGTAAAGGAACATGACTGGAAGACAGGAAATCTGATCACCCCTGCCCCCACCTTCCCTGACCTCTCACCCTGAGCTTCAGGAAAGAAAAATCAATGTGCCCCAAAGAGCAGGAGCCAGGTCTGGGGCTGGAATTTGACCCACACAGAGTGTTTACTGATCCAGAGATGGGATCCGTTCAATGAGCTCATCCTTATCTTGAGGGGAGCCTGCGGAGCTTGGACTAAGGCAAAGCCACGTTTTAGTCAATGAAAATTTACCAGTCACTTTTGTCCCTTATCCCCCCCTCCCCCCATGCACCCTGTCTCAGAGAGAACATCGTCCCACATGATCCAAAGACTGTTTCTGAAACATCAACAGCTTGGCAGTTAGAAGCTTAGAGAAAACCAAACTTTATCCCCCAATGTCTTCCATTTCCCTCTATGTGGCCCCATAGCCTCTACCCCTCTCCACCTTCTGCAAATATTGACTGAGTTCAAGGTCAGTGTCTGAGGTCTAACTTCAGAGTCAGTGTGAGCTAAAACACTTAAGATGGTGCAATCCCTGCTAATGAAGAACACAGTGAACCCCAAGGTCAGTTCCAGGCAATTCCTGTCCCCTGACCAGTTGATATTTGCTTTATCAAGTCAGGGCTATTCTTGTCATCATTGTTAATCTTCCTCTCACCAGATCTGTGTTGGCCGAGGGCATGCACTTGAGGTATGTTAGAAGAATGGAAGGCTCTGTTGTGGGAAAGAATTTTTGCTAATTCTGTCTGCCTACAGCTTCCTCAGCTCTGTTCATCTGATCTTAACTCACTAAGCAAAATTGAAGAAGTCCAGAAAGTGTGGTGACCTGGTTCCAGGATGTAGATTTGGGGCCAAGAGCACAAGACAACAGTATTGTTTGTTGACCATAGGTCCTCTTTCTCTTGGAAACAACTTCATTTGTCTATGGGTAAGGTCTTGATGGAATATTTTTGCTTGGAAGAAGTCCATGGCCATGTGGCTCCTTCAGCTCATGGAGGCTCATTTCTGGCCTCCATGTGGCACAATTCTCATCTGAAGGATTCTTGGGAGACCTAAGGTCCCTGATGGCTTGAGCTGGGAGTAAGAATGAGATGGCACTGTTGACCCATGCATGGACTTTGTAGTAAACAGCCCTGGATCAAACTCCCACCTCTCTGAGCCTTGCCATCTTTGTGTGTGGAAATAATCATAGCAATGTTCTCCTTGCAAGACTGTTAGGGGGATTAAACATGGCATTGTATCTGAAAGCATTCGGCACACTGCCTGCTGCTTCAAATGGGATTAATACCTTTTAACCTCCTTCCTTCCGCTCAGCCACTCCAGCTGCTGGCGTATCCCCTTTCCCCGCTGCATACATTTGACACAGTGGAACCAAGCCAGTCACACTGGAGGGGATGCCGTCCTCATAAGAGTGAACCAAGGAAAGGCGAGGCTCAGTTTGCCCAGAACAGCAGTGCTGAACCCGAGCCATGTGAGCCCCACACTCCCTGGAAAGAATGTAAATCTACACATCAACTTGAGGATGTGTAGTGCTTCCCAGAGAGAAAGACAAGAAGTTAAACCAGGAGGAAGATAAGAGAGAGGGGCCAAATCTCCACGTAGGAACCTTGTTTGGTGAGGACTTTTAAAAATCTGATAATCATAGCAACCATCATAAACTTCTGTTGAATATAAATGTATAACCAAGTTATCCAACAAACCAGCAGATCTGGATAGGTTGATCAAAGGAGAGCGGTTACTCCTTTAGACTCACAGCCATACTGATATGGTCTACTGAGAGTTCTATCCCCGCCCCACCAACGTTTCTTGGTGAACTGTGATGGATCTCAGGCATTTCCTCCCTTGAACATTGTGACAAGGCTGGAACCCACCAAGCTCCATCCTCTTCTTGAACATGCTCAGCTCTTCCGTTCCTCTACCCTTGGTTCTCTCCACTATCACCAGAGGGAGAACACAGGAAGACATGAGAAAGAACCCTACAAGATATTTAATAAATATCCAAAGATTTAATATATATTTTTCTATGTGCTAGCAATGAACAACTAGAATATATAGTGGAAATAAGTAGGAATCAGACATACAAATGTTAGGACTTAAGACCTAAAATCTTGTTGTGAAGATACAAGGAAGCATTTCCCAGTACAGGGGAGATGGCCAAGAACAGTAATCACCGTGCGCTATGTTCTTCCAGTGAGCCAGGGGTCCTCTAAGACAGTAATGAAAATGATTTCTTTGGTTGCCTCAGAACTGTCACAGGTGGTTAAATTTATGCTCTCATTTTCTTTTTAAAAAGGGGAAGTAGGGCACATCAAGGCAAGGTAACTTCTTGAATGGGAAGACCCAAAATGATAAGTATATTTATTTTCCCTAATTTATTCAATTGCATTACCTTGAAAATTAATGCAATAAATTTGCTGTATAAATTAATGCAACCTCAATCAGATTTCATAGAACGGTTCATGGAACTCTACAAACCACTTTAAAGTTTACCAAGAAGAGAGAAAGGCCTTCATGGAAAGCCACAGCAAAGCCAGAGGGGCGCATTAGCTAATGAACTATTGAAATTAAACCACTACAATGTATTGAAATGATTGCCATTAAAGTTCAGTACAGTTGTCAGATGCGTAAAGCCTTATGACAGAGGCTGGGACACAGAGGACATTTGATAAATGCACATTTTGATCTCTTTTCCCTATGCTTTTCTTCTAAAGATCTACAAACAAAATATGAAGCCATGGTCATTATTAATATAAAGGCTGAGAAAAAACATTTTAGAAGCAGATTTGAAAACACAGGAAAGGCACAGACAAACACAGGAGCTTAACTCGTGCTAAAGAATGCTTCCAGGTCAGGGGAAGAAGATGGACCACTTAGCAAGGAACACAAGGTGAATCCGCTAATGAGATAAAGAAGATTTCTAGGCTTAGTGGCGCATGCCTTGACCTCAGTGCTCTGTAGCCTCAGACAGAAGGAGTGAGTCTGTGGTTAGCCCAGGCTACACAATGGAGTCCTCAAAGGACAAAAACAGTAACAACAGTAAGAAAAATCAATTAAGGACACAAAGTTAGATCCCCACTGTATGACATATGGAAAAATGAGTTCTTAAAAGAAGGTTGAAAATGTGCGCACACACGCGCACGCACCTGGAAACTCCATTTAATGTATAGTCAGGAAAACACTCTAAACATGACAAGATCCAGAAGCCATAAACAGTAGTAAAGTGAGAGACAGTCTCTGCCTCAGGTACTTTCTTCATGGCTGCAGCAAAAAGCAGCTGCAGGAAGAGGGAATTTGCTTTGCCTCCTGGTGTGAGGATTCCACCCATCACAATGGGGAAGGAGTGACCAGAGGGTGACCCCAGCTGTGGCAGTGGGAGTGTGAGGCAGCTGGTCACAGACAGAAGCAGACAGGTGAACAGCAGTACACCACTGGCTTTCCCATTTTCCTTCAGATCAGGAACCCCATCCAAGGGATTGAGCCATGGATCCTCCCTCCTTAGCTCACCCTCTCGAGAAAAGTCCTAGAGATGCCGAAAGTGTGTCTCCCAGGTGCTGTGGGATGTTCTGTATGTCAAATGTGTTGCTCTGATTGGTTAATAAATAAAACACTGATTGGCCAGTAGCCAGGCAGAAAGTATAGGCGGGACAAGCAGAGAAGAGAATTCTGGCAAGTGGAAGGCTGAGGCAGAGAGACACTGCCAGCCGCTGCCATGACAAGTGAGATGTAAGGTACCAGTAGTCACAAGCCACGTGGCAAAGTATAGATTAATAGAAATGGGTTAATTTAAGATAGAAGAACTAGATAGCAAGAAGCCTGCCACGGCCGTACAGTTTATAAGAAATATAAGTCTCTGTGTGTTTACTTGTTGGGTCTGAGTGGCTGCGGAACTGGCAGGTGAGAGAGATTTGTCCTGACCGTGGCCCAGGCAGGAAAACTCTAGCTACACCCAGGTGTTTCCACATCCAGTCAAGTTTGTTGCGGTTACGTAAAGCTGCATCTCAGCAACAATAGCAATGAGGGTGTGGGGTAGTCAGAGCGCATGCGCAGGAAGAAAGCATACTTCCCGTGAATATAGACTAGTAGTCTTACACAAAGCTGTCTGTAAATCAACCAAAGTAGGACCACGTGATGGTTAAATGAGGAAAGGGGTGAGCAGTCAAAGCACCAGAGAAGATAGAAAAATGACCGAAGCACACTGGAAAGTATGCTTACCTTCACTGGTAAGCAGAGAAGCTCTAACTACCAACACAATGTCATTTTTGGCCGATGAGATTAGAGAAGTAGAAAATAGTGTCATCCAGATTTGGTGAGGCATGGAGACATGGCTACTGTAGCTAGGTTGTAGACAGTTCTCTTCTTTTTTAATGGGGACAAATGAGCAGTGTCAAGTTTTTATATGATATTATAATTCTGTGTCTGCTACATGGAAACATTCAGAAGATTCATGAATACCCAAGAAGCATCATGCAACCGTTGTTTTCAAATGCAGAAGTAAGGCCCATCGGCAGACAAACAATCAGACACATTAGGTTACTTCCCTGTTTGGGTTATCAGTGGATGATATTTACAGTGAACCAAGTCCATATAACAACAATGAAAAAGATGCTAAAGCAAATGTCTAACTGGAAAAGATATCTGGGAGCAGAACAATGTAGCAACACATTCTGTTGATCCCTGAATCCATTCATCCCCACGTCAACAGTTCTCACACTCATGTCCCGAACAGTGTCTCGTGTGTCTGGGCAGAACTTCCGTCTTAGCAGAACCGGGACTAACGGCAAGCAACCTTGCAGTTGAAGCAGTCAAGTGATAAGACAAAGTCATTCTATGACCCTATTCTATTCATTCATATGCCAGACAGACTAAACCACTGGGTGCTTACCTGAGGCCTTGCTGTGTACTGGTGTAGGTGATGGCCGAGGAGAGGGGGAGGCCAAAGAGAAGAACTCCCTTGTAGGAGCTGCCTGGTCTGTCCATTCTGGGATTTGGCTCGCTCACCCATTTCAAGGATTATCCATCAGATCCATGCAGGTCACCAGCACGGTCCCTGAGAAGAACAGAATGAAGAGTTTCATGCCTACAGAAGAGCAGTGCAATGTAGATCAACTCCACATCCCAGCTAAGACAGGATGGAGATGGCAAGATGAAGAAACTTGCCATCTGGGTCCTCGGGTGATGCAGTGCCCAGTGTTGTGAGCCAAGGCACCAAGCTCTGGGGTGAAAGGTGTGCCTCAGCAGGGCCACCTGCCTTCAGCATCCTCCCACATCGTTAACAGGAATCACCACGAAGAGAAACCCAATTGACTAGAGACCCAAAGCTTTTCCTATCCTCCTAAATCCTATAAGCCCCAGGGTTCCCAAGGAGTCTTGAGGAGGAGAGAGTCCCTTCTGTCGCCATCTATAACAGGGACTACCTGTCCCGTTGCATAGCAACCAGAACATATTGGAACATCTGTACAAGAGATGGGCAGATCAGAAAGACAGGTGGTAGAGAGCAGTAGATTAGTGGCCAATCAGTGGAACCATCACAATATATGCGTTTGCTTACTTTGCAAATATGTACCGAGCTCATCTCAGGCCCAGTGTTCAACTGAGTCCAGAAGGAATCAGGACCTGAACCCAGTCTACATGCATAGTCCACAAGAGTGCAAATGCTCCTCGAGGGGCTTTGTCCATGCTTGGTGCTTATCCATCTCTCAAGCACAACTGTAACCTCCCTGTGGGCTGCTACCCTGGAGTGACGAGGCAGGTGTGGCTTTCCTCACCCAGAACGAGAAGTGGCTCATCTCGGGAGCCTGGAAGGCACCGTTTCACAGGAACTGTGTACAGTGGCCTCAGCAGGATCCTGAATACGTTTCTGTCTGGGAATTAGTAACACAGCTTTTCAAACAGCAACTGAAGACTGTCTGAGGAGGACACAGGAGTCTCTGTGGCCCCAGCCACAGTGAGGATGCAGTTGGCTCTTGCCATCCCTTCCTTCAGCCAGCATTTGTTCTAACCTTGGAAACAGCCACGCTTCTTACCCTCATGAAGGCTCAACTCTTGTGGAAAATGTTAATTCACAAAAATTAATGAATTGCACAGTCTAAAGCATCTGCCATTGGGAATGGAGCTGAGACTCGGGAAGGAAAGAACAGAGGGAAGCAAGAGACCCTGAGCAGGCAGGACCAGGCAAGCATTCCTGGGAAAATGACCAACACTGAGTTCTGAAGAGCGAATCCATGTCCTCTGGCCAGAAAGAGGGAAACAGACCTACACTGATGTGCAATGGCCCTGGGTCTGATGGAAGTACAGAGGCTTGAGGGACTGAAGGAAAATTCTGCAGATGTGGAGCCGAAGGTGGGGGGGGTGGTTTCCAGAAGAGGTGGGGTGATTAGGAGGGAAAACAGCAGGCTGTTTGTCTCAGCTGACAGATAAACGTGAGTTACATTCATGATAAAAGGAGAGAAATCTACAAACCCCACATCTGCAAAGCGCTTCATCCCCGGTGACGACATCTTTTCCCCAAAATGACTTGTGTCATCATCTATACATCCGCTGGCCCCAGATGAGAGCCCACAAGGCCCTCTGTCTTTCTTCTCTGGACCCCGTGACTCATCAGTACTCTCGGGCCTTTAACCGACCTTCCTTCATCTCACCTATCCACGCCTTCCTCCACATCAGCCGTTGTTCCCATCGTTCTCTTCTCACACCTACAGTGGCGGCAAACCCGCTGCACCTGCTCTCCTACCTCTTCTCCTCCCACCGCAGTATGGCTTCATGCTCCTGAACAGTGTCGGGGGCAATTCTTCTAAGGCATTAACATAAAACATCAATCTACTTATTTACAGTGCGGTCTTTTATCATTGCTCCAGGGTAAAGTCCACAGGCTTTAGGATGGTTCTAGAAGCCCTTCCAATCTGTTGCTGGCTGCTCTCCTCCTGCTCTAGGGGCCGTTCCTTCTGGCCTCTGAAACACCCTCCGTGTGCTGACTGATCTTTCTGGACCACATCTCTGAACATGGTATTGCCCAGATTAAGGCTATTCTGAGGTTCCCTGTCATTTCGGTATTGCAACTACGTCTCTCAGATAATGGACCGAACCCCATTTTCCTCCAGCCTCGTTTCCCCATGCTTCTACCCTGTGCTCGCCTCCTTGCCTTTGCGTAGTATTTATACAGCACTGAGTTGTTTGTGATTCCCAGTGCGTCCTGTGGTTTGACACCTTGGGATATTTGCATGCATAACCCCTGCTCTTGGGTGTCTTTCCCTGTTCCTTGCCACGCCTCTTGGTGACTCTTTAGAACACCATGCATGTGTGGACTGTGAGGCCCTAGAACTCACCAACCCAACCTATCCATCTAACCCCCAAGCAAAGTCTGCAATAGGTGACAGACTCTCTGTGCTCATTCTGAAAAAAAAAAAAAAAAAAAAAAAAAAAAGACCCGTGATGTAATTCAACAGAACAAAGATGAAAACCAAAACTAGTAGAGGTGTGGAGTAAAGAAGTGGAAACCAGAAGTTGTAAAGAAGCTAAGTCGGAAGCTGTGTAGCTGGCTTAGATCGGAATTGGGTCAAGTTAGGATAGGAACTTTGAGGGTTCCAAGAAGGCATCTTTAGAAAGGAAAACAAAAGAGACTCATGCAGGACTCTGCAGAGTGAGTAAGAAGCTGAAAGAGATTGTTGAAATGGTAATCCAACGATGTCATCTTTCTCATTATAAAAAAAAAATAAATCAAATAGAAACTCCAAGAGAATAAGAAAGTAAACCAAACAAACAAGACACTCAGGGAAAGTGACAGGCACTAAACTGTAACAAGCCCTTGTAGAATTGATGAAAAATAAGAGAGATCGCGTGCACGCGCATGTATTTTAGAAAAACATTTGCCACCGAAACACGTTACCAAAAGAAAGCTGGGGTCATGATTCTCATGTTTAGCAAGGAGACTGATGATGAGAGTGTCTAAAGCCGTGGTTCTTAACCTGTGACCCCTTTGGGGGCGGAAAGACCCTTTCAGAAGGGTCACATATCAGATATGCTGCATATCAGATATTTACATTATGATTAATAACAGTAGCAAAATTATAGTTACGAAGCAGCAACGAAAATAATTTTATGGTTGGGGATCTCCACAACATGAAGAGCTGTATTAAAGGGCAGCAGTGTTAGGGGAGGTTGAGAGCTACTGGTTTAAAGAATTGTGTTAGAGGCCGGGCAGTGGTGGCGCACGCCTTTAATCCCAGCACTCGGGAGGCAGAGCCAGGCGGATCTCTGTGAGTTCGAGGCCAGCCTGGGCTACCAAGTGAGTTCCAGGAAAGGCGCAAAGCTACACAGAGAAACCCCGTCTTGAAAAACCAAAAAAAAAAAAAAAAAAAAAGAATTGTGTTAGCCAGGTAGGGTAGTGCACACTTATAATCCAAGCACTCAGGAGGCTGAGGCAGAAGGGTTGTAAGTTTGAGGGCACTCAGCCACATAGAGTTCTGAGCTATCCTGGGCTACAAAGTGAGAGTCTGTGTGAAAAAAAAAAAAGGTCTTTCAATATTAACCATTAAGTCATTATCCTGGAAGTGGGACAGAGCCATGCAAGAAAATATCTATGACAAGGGAAGACAACTTGTTTTGTACGGTGCTGTGTGGGAAACAGTGCCTGAGGCATGACAGACAGTCAACTGCTATTTAGTGAATGTCTTTGACCCAGCAGAGAAGAAACACACCTCCCACCTACTGGCTTAGAAGCACTCAGAAGTCAGAATTATAACAACGTAAGTTCTTTCCAGTTACCTCACCACTGAGAATCAACATATGGGCCTAACAGAGAGGACACAAAGATGGTTCCAGGGAAGAGAATAAAAATCACCAGCATTAGCGATGATGAAGCAAAGGTATGGTGGCCTACATCAGGAGATGGCTGCTGTCCTCCCCTGAGCGGTCGAGTCTCAGGCTGGAAGAGACAGAACAACAGCGGAGATTTCATAGGGATATCTGGCCATATCGGCAGTTGCAAAGGAGACCAGTGGAAAGAGTCCGGGCACCCAGGGCTGCCAGCAAATCCCCTGCCCTGCATACAACCCCCTGGCGAGCTTATTCCAGACTACAGCTTGAAATCCTATCTATATGCTGACAGTTCCCCAGCACGCAGCTCCAGCTGGATGAACCCCCAGACTCTTCCATCCAGCTGTCTAGTCAACATTTCCATGTGGACGCCGACAACACATTTCGCCTTTAACAATCCCCAGCCTGAACTTCCGATTTTTCTGTATCCAAGCCCACAGAACACTTCTCCCTCACTCAGTAAACTCAATTCCAGCCTTTTAGCTCTCGATGCCCAAACCTTCAAACAAGGTCTTTGGTTTTTCTTTTTTTCGGTAACTGACTGGTTCGCTAATCTTCTATGCCCTAGCATTCAAAAACACATTGAGAAATCAGAACTTTCTACATTGCCACAAACCCTCGGCCATGTTTTTTCCACCCAAGCTTCCTGCATCTCATCTTGTTCTTGCCCCCCATGTATGCTCAACATAGCAGCTAGACTGACCCTGTTATGGATGGGTAGGCAATGTCCTCCTAAAACTCACGTGTTCAAGAATTGGCCTGCAGCTGATGGTGGTGCTGGGAAGTGGAGTCTTGGAGGAGGGGTCTAGTGTCAGGAGGTCAGTCATTGGGGTATACCCTTCAACAAGATATTGGTGTAACAACCCCTTCCTGTCTCTCTTTTTCCTTCCAGTTGTCATAACTTGAGCAGCTCACTCCACTGTGCTCGCCTTCCCAGGATCCTCTTCATTGCTGTAGGCCCAAAGCAGCAGGCCCACATGACCATGGACTAAAACCTTTGAATTGTGGGTAAAAATGAACCTTTCCTCCTGATAAATTACTTACCTCAGATGTTTTGTTATAGCAGCAGCAAGTTAACTAACACAGATTCATGTAAAATGCAAAATGATGGCTCAGCAGGTAAAGGCACTTGCTGCCAAGCCTGACAACATGAGTTCAGTCCCTGGACCCACACAGTGGAAGAAATGACTTCTATAAGTTGTCGGCTGACTTCCACATGAACACCAGGGTACATGATGAAGCCACATACACCCAAGTAAATAAAGGAATAAATAATAAACAGTGTTAAAAAAACATAAAACCATGTTATTTTCTCTGCTTGGAACCCTTCTTTCCTTCCACCATGGGAGCCCTTGGGATGGAGCTCAGTCACCAGGATGGGCGGCGAACATCTTCACCCACTGAGTCGTTCATCTCACTGCTCTGTTTGCTTTCTTGGCTCAGCATCAGCCGGGGCATCAGTCTATTTGCTCATCAGTTATCTATCTTCTGGAAGATAAAGGTTTCATGGCAGCAGGAGCATCATCCTTTTGATTACTGCTGCATCCCCAAGAACTCAGAAGAACGTCTCACCTCATGAGGGTACCCAGGAAACGTTTCTGAATCATATACCAAGCACAACAGTGAACTTATCAAAAATAAGGGGCTGGGGAGATGGCTCTGTGGGTAAAAGGCTTGCTGTACAGTCACGAGGATGTGTTCAGATCCCCAGCAACTACAAGCATGTGATATTTTGTTTGTGTTCAACAAATAAAGCTTGCCTGGAGATCAGAGGGCAGAGCTAGCTGCTAGTTAACCACAGAGGCCAGGCAGTGGGACACATATCTTTAATCCCAGCACTTGGGAGGCTCACACCTTTAATCCCAGCATTTGGGAGGTGGAGACAGGAATACAAGGCAGGCGGAGACAGGATCTTGGCCCCTTTTGGTCAGGGGATTCATAGAGGTAAGAAGTTTCCATGGCTGCTTCTCTGCTTCTCTGATCTTTCAGCTTTCACCCTGATATCTGACTCTGGGTTTTATTGATAAAAATAATTAGGATCACACTTGCTTCATAGGGTAATCTAGGAAGAAGGAACTTCTGTTGAGGAAATGCCCCCATAAGATTGGCTGGCATAAAAGTCAGACACAGGAACTTACGCCTACAATCCCAGTGCTGGGAAGAGGAGGCAGGAGGATTCTTCGTACTCGCTGCCCAGCAGTCTAGCCAAATTGGTCAGTTCTGGGTTCACCGAGAGACCCTATCTCAAATCAAGGTAGAGAGTGGTTGATGGAAAAAGCCAATGTCCATCTCCCACTCCACATGTACAGGCATCCCAGCCTCTCACAGGATAAATGGTGATAATAATAATAATAATAATAATAATAATAATAACAAGCATAGAATCCAAGCAAGTCATGTACTGTCCTAGCATCTCAGTACTTGTCAACCCACTACATCTTTATGGACATGTAGGATGAAGGCTGTTGATGGATCCATTCACAAGGACATGAGAACGAAGAGTTACCCACCTGAGGTCATACTTAGCAAGTGATGAAACAACCACAGCTCAGGCTGGCTCCAGAACTCACGTTCCTAAGGGTTACCCTGCCTGGTCTGAAGCCCTCTGGTTTCTGTTCTGTTCTCTAACATTGCCTAGATTTTCCACATCCAAAGAGAACCCAAGGATCACATCTGGATGCAAAAACCACCCCGGGTTAGAACCCGGGGGGAAGAAGGAAAAGTGTGAACGCCTGTAGTAACCATTGTCCTGGAAAAGCAGTCATAATGGATGCCCTGGTGTGGATAACAGGCGTATTAGGAGGGCAACAATATTACCACAGGTGGAAGGGTTCCCCTACCACCTGCATACATTCTGCCTGGGAGACCATTCCACACAGCTGTCATCATCCACATGATAAGTCCATGAGAGACTTTTAAGAAGGACACTAAAGGTCTGGAAGGTGGCTCATTTGGTGAAGTGTCATGCAAGCATGAGGACCTGGGGTCAATCCCTGGAAACATGAAAAAGCTGAGCACGGAGGCACACTTGTATAATCTCAGCACCAGGGATGCAGAGATGGGCTGGTCTCTGGGATTCATTGGCCAGCCAGCCTCGCCTACGATGTGGCAAACCCTTGGCCCCAGTAAGAGCTACTGTCTCAAAAGACAAGATGGACAGCTCCTAAGCAATGACACCCATTTTGATCTCTGGCCTCCACGTATACCCACTCACATGAACACACACACACACACCACACCACACACACACCACACACACACACACACACACACACACACACACGGTTATACACACACCACATATACACACCACCCAGCACACACACACACACACACACACACACACACACACACACACACAATACAAACACATACCACACACACACACACACCCCACACAGACATACACACACACCATGCATGCACACACACATACCCCCCACACACACACACACAGAATAACACCAGGCACCTGCTAACATTATGCAGAGACAGCTCTCCCTGTTCAGTCAGCAGAACTCAAGCAGGTTCAGTGTTCCCGTTTACTGGTACACATGTTTTGTATGGTCTTCTTACTTGGTTAAAGATAACGCCTGTGGCTATGTCACATTATACAGTAAAAATGAAGATATTTGCAGTTATAAAATCAAGGACCTTAAGCAGCTATGTTAGCCAAATAGACACTATCTTGAGCGGTCCTTGCCTGATTGCATAAGCAGGTGAATGAGTCTCTTGCAGGTCCTGAGAAGGCAACACTGTAAGGATATGGCAACAACCAGGAAGCAGCTTCTAAGCACTGAAACTGGTCCCTTGTCACCAGCCGACCAGAAAACAGCTATGTTAGTCCTGCAGCTGTGAGGAACTGGGTTCTGCTGACAGTTGGGTATCTTGGATGAGAATCTGAGCCTTAGATGAGACTGCAGCCCTGGCTGGCACCTTCTCCTTCATCCCCACAAAACCCCAGGAACCCAGACTCCTGCTCCCATGAGAACTCCAAAGCCATTACACCAGTGCTGATTTGTTACAAAGACACAAAAAAGTAACAGGAGCTCTGGTGTCCACAGAGGCATTGTGGGTGCCGAGCAGTTGCCCTGGTAAAGAATCCCTGAGATAAGAGGGTTTCAGCTCAAAGAACCTCATCCCGGGAGACAGAAAAGTGACTAGTGAGCAAAATCCCATCCAAAGGTTGAGGAGATATTATGATTTGGATATAAAATGTCCCCAAGGCTCATGGATTGAAGGTGTAGTCCCCAGCTGGTGGCATTAGGCAGGGTGATCAGGTTATGAGGAAGTTGGTTTTATCAATGGATCAACCCACCGATGAGTCCACAGCTGAATGGATTATTAGGAGGTAGGAGCTGGTTAGAGGAAGTAGGTCATGCCACTGTCCTTTCCTCCCTCTCCTACTGCTTCCTGGCTGCCTTGGGTGAGCAGCTTCTTCCTCCATGCTCTTCCACCTTAATGCTTCTGCTTTGCCACGGGCCTAAACACACTGGAGCCCAAAGGTCTGAAACTGTGGACCAAAATAACTCTTTCCTTCTCAAAGTGTCTTGAGACTTCTGTCACCTGGAGGGAAGACTAGTGAGCCCTGGGGCCATGGCCTGGAGGCCGGTAGCAACCAAGGCTATGCCTTGAGCTAGAGTTACCCAAACCTTTGGGGGAAAGGGAATGAAGAAAGGAAAATGCAAGCATTCAAAACGAAGACTCTTGAGGCGTCAGCAGCATGGTGAGCTGCATGGAAGCCACACAGGACCAGAGCAGAAGAGACTGCCCTCATGTGAAGCTGCTGTGGACTCTGGAAGATGCCAGGTCTGGGTTCAAATCCATCCTCCCGTCTCTTTCTCTGAGGTCCAGAACATGATACCTGCAGCTCAGGTGTAGTGATATGTAAGTAAAGCCTTTGTGTCTGGCTTTGAGAGAAATGTTTCAGCAGAGCCCTTGCTATGTTTGGGTTAATCAGGAAAGGCTGAGAAATTGTTTTGAGACTCTTTAAACCTTGAAGAAATGTTGTTTCTCTGGAGAGTCTGCACTTGTTACTATATGAGAGCTTGCAGCTGCACCGACCTTGGTCCTAAGACACTCCTGGCAGACCTGGAGTTCTTAGGCAAGCCATAATCAAAAGGGACTGAGATGTGTGTGGGTTGTCTGCTCTCATGGGCGGCAAGAGCAAGATGACTTTGGTAGTTGGACCCTTTCCCAGCCCCAATTAACCTTGTGTATGTTTGAATAAAGTAACTGGAGTGAGCTAGCTGGGTATCAGTTTCTTCCAAGAAGGCAGAACCCCTCTGCTCCTTTGGAAAATGAAGGCTTCCCATCTTAGTGAGCTTTTCTCTCTACTGTGGCACCTACGACCCAACATCAATCCATATTCAGGCTCATTACATCTAAAATAAGTTTCAAAATATCTCCATCAGCAAGATTACTAGCGAGATACAGTGCTGGTTAAAATGCAGAGAACAGGTGATTGTGACGTCCAATCTCAGCTGATACACCTGCAACATAACCCTCTACCTAAGGTTGAGGGGAAATCACTGGAGACAAGAGTGGAAAGATGGAAAGAAGCAGAGGCCCAGGATGCTTTCTGATAGATGTGCTTCCTAGACATGACAGGGACACACACCCATAAACTCTCAACAATATGGGTGCCTGAGCAAGATCAGCATAATAACACCAGCTGACATGCCAATGCAGACAGGGGAATTCCACACAGCCTCGCCCCTAGATAAAGAACTACAGGTGGTCAATGGCTGCTCGGAGAGGGAGGATGAGGCTCCTCCATGGGGGAGTTCCCACATAGATTGGCAAAGCCCAGGTGGTCAGCCCTAGACACCTGTACAAGCAACACTACATGGACTGAGCAGGCTGTATATAAATGTGTGTGTGTGCATCTATGTATGTATATATAAACACTTAACAATGATAATAAAAGAGGAGATCACGAGATTGGTGGGGGGACATGGGAGGAGTTGGAAAGGTAAGAGATGTAGAAACAGTGCTCATGCATGAAGTTCTTAAAAAAATAAAATAATTTTTTGAAGAAAATACAAATGCTTCATCACCAGGTTGCTAAAGCAATATACCTTAGTATAAAACCAGGTGTTTGACAAATACACAGTAAGTGGTAGTTATTACAATATGAGAATACAGTAATATATTATTACTATATAAAGTTACTATATATAGTTATTACTATATAAAACAATATAGATTGATTTTCTATGTATATGTAACAATTTTCCAAACATGCAATGGTTTAAAGAGTGGACCTCTTGGGGCTAGAGAGATGGATGGCTCAGCATTAAGAGCACTGGCTGCTCTTCCAGAGGACCGAGGTTCAATTCCAGCACCCACATGGCAGTTCGAAAACCTCTGTAACTCCTGTTCCAGGGGATCTGACTCCATCTTTCAGCCTCCACAGGCACCACATGCACATGGAGCACAGACATATATGCAAGCAAAACATCCATACATGTAAAGATTTAAAAAGAAAATAAAATTCAAAGAATAGGTTGTCTGGGGAAGCAGGAGTTGTGGAGGAAGTGGAGGAAGGGAGTGAAAGCCTGGGTGGTCCTCATTAAGTGTGTGTCAGAGAAAGGACCAGGTACAGAGCCCGAGTCACAGCCAAAGCCCTGCCCACCTTGCACCTCTTCACATGAACCTGTGTCTTGCTTTTTAGTACAGATCTAAATCTAATGGCCCCAATTCCACAGTAGACAGACAGCGTTTCCATCAACCACCAAGGGACAGCTAGTTGTCATGCATATGGGTTAACACAGACTCTTCCAGAGCTGTTTTCCCCACCCAGGGGACATCCGGGTGGTCTGTGTACCTCCTCAGGTCTTGGATACTTCCACTTAAATGTTCTCTCTCCAGGATCATTGGAAAACACGTCATCCTGGCCCTTCAGTCTCCCACAATGCAGTGCTGCGCGCATGCTCCATGAGGCCTGAGCAGTTGGAGGGTTCATCAGCTATCACCTGCCCCCACCAGCCTTGTGCATCACCTGACCAAGAGTTCTAAGTGGTCCAAGTGTCACCTCACAGCCTAACATCCATCAAGTCAAACCTGGGGTGCACATCGCCCATCACCGCCTCTAAGGCACACCCCCCCCCCCACTCCTCATTAGTGACAGGATTTAGAAGTCCTCCTGGGACGTGTGGTTCCTTATCCAGCCTGCTGTCCACTCCAGCATCTGCTGCTGCGAGCTTGTGGCCACCATCAGCTTCAGCCCTGCCATGGGAGTCTGCCTGGGCCTTGAAGTTCACCAAACTGCTTCTCAAACCACAGTGGATCCCTAAGGGCAGAAGACGTTCAGGTGGGAGCTGATCAGAGACATCTGTGCCCCACACCCACACCCCGCAGGGGGTCAGTTGCATGGAAGTGCAGCTTGTCATTAAGAGTCCATCTTAGCTGTGCTGCTGCCGCCACCCTCTCGAAACCCTTACTAACTCCAGGGGACTGGAGGTGCAGCTCAGTTGGTACAGTGCTTGTCTAGCATGCACAGTCCCTGAGTTCAATCCCCAGCACCATAGAAACAGGTAGAGTGGTGCATGCCTGTAATCCCAGCACTTGAGAGGTAGATACAGGAGGCTCAAAAGTTCAAGGTCAGCCTTGGCTATGTAGTAAAGTTCAAGGCCAGCCTGGGCCACACAAGACTCTGTCAAGGGCGGAGGGGGAGGGAAAAAAAGAAGGGAAGGTCGGAAAGCAGGAAAAGAAAAACAAAACAGCATTCATAATTTTTGAAGAGGGGCCTTACATTCCTGTTTGGGGTAAGGTCAAGCCAACGATGTTACCAGTGCTCTCTGAGAGACAAAGAACCTTATCCTCCATCTGAGATGTGGAGGGAGGGTCACAATCCACCTAAGCAAACTCCAGGGATGCGCTGGCACTCAGTGTCACCCTCAGCAGGGCTGGGTTGATCTGTTAGCACACAGTCCACTGAAATGAACAAGAACGAAGCAGGTATTTTCAGGAGCTGGCCTGTCACCCCAGAGAGGAACCTAAACCGTCCTCTGTTCCCCAAGTTTACCTCCAGACTGAGTCTACTCTCTGCAGACTTCTCCCCCAGTAGAGCTGTGGCAAGGCCAGCCTTCCCTGGGATTTTCCTCCAATGCGTCTTGGCATGGCAGCTCCTTCCTCGTCTCCTACTGCTCATCTGTGTGTGTTAAATATTGCTTGGCACCACACTGTAAGCTCTTCAAAACAAGAGACTTGGATTGTGGGAGGCAGGGGGTGGGCTTGTGAGTTGTTCAGGAATTCGGCTCTGCTGGCACGGCTGTTCCCACTCTCTAGATCCCTGCCCACAGTACCACCATGACACACTCAGTGACACAAATATGCTGAAAAAGGAAGGTGATAACATCCCCCCCAGGGCTTTGGAGACAAAGCCTGATGGGTGGGCTGAAGAGAGGACTCAGAAGCAAAGAACACTTGCTTGGCTTGCAGAGGACCTGAGTTCAGTTCCTGGCACCCATGTCAGGTGGTTCTCAACTGCCTGTAACTCTAGCTCCAGGGATCCAACGCCCTCTTCCGGCCTTCATGGGCACTTGCGGTCATGTGTACATATTCACAGAGAGCCCCACACATACGTGACTAAAAACCAACAAATCTGTTTTAAAAGTTAAAAAGAAAGAAACAAAGCTTGGTAACTTACCTGGACTTCAGTGCAGGGTTCTGAAGGAAGCTGGAGTGCCCGATGAATTTTCCTTCTTACTTTCAAGTCTTGTCTCCTTCCTTCAACACACGGCCATCAGCCAAGACCCGGGAGCACTCCAGCCTTTAAAGGCCCGAGCCTCCAAAACCCTGTGTGAAGAAATGAGATGACTGATTTGGGGGCACAGCTAGGGCCACTTTCCTCTCACCCTTCAGTGAGCATACATCCTGAGACCACAGCACTTCCCAGGGCCTCTGGGAAGGAAGGAAGATGGATATCCAACTAAGAATTGCCAGGGTTCAGGGCAATTACCTTGACAGTGATGGTGACATGCCTGGGAATAGCACTTCAGATCTCTCAAGACATTTGCTAATCTGGGATCTTATGGGGTCTTAGTGACATGCTTGGATATGAGCAGAATTTTTTTGTCACCCCATTTTACAGAAGAGGTAGCTCAGTCTAGCCCATCCTCATGTAGACACAGCTTCGCATGTGAAAGCACATTTGGAGCCAAGTCATAATCCTGGTCTCTATTTCAGATTCTGATACCTCATGGGTGTAGCTCAGTGGTAGAACACTGACTTAGGATGCTCAAGGCTCTGGGTTCAGCTCCAGCACCAGAAGAAAATGGACACTAAAGCTTGAGTTCTCATGGCAAAGCATAGCTGTAGGTCTTTTCTGCAGAGACTATGAGGACACCCGCCAATCTTAACCTCCCCTGACCCTGGCTGGGCACAGACCTGCCTCCAACCCCAATGGAAGGTTGTAAAGGAAGTGGTGGCTGGGTACGGCTATGTGCTGAGCAGAGAGAAGAGCCTTTGAGCCAGAGAAAAAGAGACTGGCTAGGGAGGTGGCATGGGGAAGAGCAGAGCGCGGCTCTGATTGAGAAGGGAGTGGGGGATTATCCCAATTCTAGCACTGCCGCAAAATGGGAGAGCTACTGCCGCACAAAGGCCCCCTTGAACCGCCTGCCTTCCAAAAGCTCTACTGCACTCTCTGCAGTTACTTGTGTATGGCAGAAGCGGCATCCTTGTATTATATGAACAGTCTGCTTCATAATCAAATACCATCTGTCGCTACATCTGAACTTGTTTTCAACATCTGTGCGTTCTGGTCTTAACAAAGCTTTAAAAACTAATTCAAAAACTTTCACAGATCACTGACTAAATATGTACATTGACCATCTTTCCAGGTTGGTATGCCATGCTCTCCTATAGGTGCGTCCCTCTGCCCCAGGAAGAGCGAGGATGTATGTACTCGAAGGCTTTATTAAGCTTATTTCTTAATGGCCTCGGGTAGCCAAGTGCAAGAGAGGGACACTTGCTCATGCACCGGGAGGACCCATCATATTCTTTCTTGGTGCCAATACAGTCCCTTTCTGCCAATGAGAAACCTGTAAGTTGATCAGTTACCATACCCCAATTACTCAAAATGACACTACAGACCAAACGAGAACCAAGGGGAGAATCAACTGTATGGCTCGTACGCAGCTAAAGTGCGTCTGAGCAAATGGCGAAGCAGAGCCCTGAGAGCTCTCTGGGGGATAAGGGCGCTATTACTTTGCACGTGCTTCGGAAATGCGAAGTGTGTCTTTACAGAACTTTTAGCCAACCCCCTGGCAGATGTTGACCGCTTTTGCTTATGTATACATCAGTTGCAGAACACTAAAACAGAGATTGGAAATTTTAATTTAGTCGAGGCAGTTGGGCTAAAATGATGGCTTTTGTTGAAACCATTAAATAGAGCTGCCTAATGAAGTACAGTACGGGGCTGGCAGACAGAACCCTGGTGGGAGGCTGCGGCTTCCAAGCAGAGGAGAGGGAAGGCAGGGCCGTGGGCCCCGGAGTGTAGGCAGCATGGCATTCTGGACAGGGGTGGTGGGGCATGGTAAGGGGAGAGGGGAGAGGGGCAACTGTGCCCCACACTGGTGGAGTGTGAGTATGTGTGTGCACGCGAACACGCACATGTGAGCAGGAAGGGCATGTTTGGAAGCAAGCAAAGATTTTATTTTAGAAGCATCTCTTAGGTTTCAGATTTTAGAAGCATCTTTTAAGTTTCAGCTGCATATTGGTAAGAACTGGCAGACCAGCAGGGAAGTGTGGTGCAATGGGCAGAGGGCACAGCCCTTGAAGGAGATGGGAGTTGAGACCACGTATCAGGGAAGGGGGTAGCCAGAAGTGGGAAGCAGCCATGCTAATGAGCCTGGTGACCTATTCCACGATTCCATTCGCTGAGGAAAGACACTTGAAAGCAAGCCATCATTCGGTGTACCCAGGCTTCTCCTACTCCCTCAGGGAAGTAGGGTCAGCAGAGGTAAAACCAAGACAACCTCAGTATTGATGGAAACTCATTTTAGCATGGTGGAACTGACTGATAATAGTTTGGGGGACTGGCCATCGATTTCCTGGCACAGTGTGGGATGTATTAAAAGCCACTGGGCTTTGTGTTTTCCACTGCTTTCCTGTTTTAGTGGTAATTTTTACCATGTGATGATTTAATACTGTAGTAGTCATGCATGTTCATAAAGATACAAACGAGACTGCATTTCAGCAAACACAGTTGTTATTAAGCGTCCACCATTTGCAGTATGTGAACAGGTGAAATTGTATTCAGTAAACAGCTGTTACTGGCTAGTACTACAGAACGCAGCGCAAGGTCCGGCCTCCATCACATTGGAAGGAGGGAGATGAAAGAGAAAGTGATTTGCATCAAATGACTGCCTATTGAAACCTACTAGGTCCTACTCAAGTTCCCAAAGCTCACAGGTTCATTCCCCAAGAGCAGACCTTCTAACCCTTCGTGACTTCAGGAACCCCAGTCACTTACTGGTAGCTACAGGTCTGCCTGAGATTGGTTGAGCAGGATAAAAGAGAATATAGAGATCTGGTGTGGAGTTGAGGAAGCCCAGTGTAGGAGGGTGTGTGTGTGTGTGTGTGTGTGTGTGTGTGTGTGTGTGTGTGTGTGCAGGTGTGTTTGTGCGTGCATGTGTAAGTGTGCATGTGTAGCTGAGCATCTTAAGTTATTGAGGATTTAGGAGCAGGTTCCCTGTCCCAAACACACCAGCCTTCCTGTTCAGACACTAGGCTGTTAGTAAGAATGTCGACTGGTCTGACTGAGTAAAATGTTGCTGCCATCGCTGTGAGGATTGTGGAGGAGGAGGAGTGGATGGAGGTGCTGGGAGAAAATTGTCTTTGTTTTGAAGTGTTTTTTAAAGGGGGGTGTAGAGGTAGCATTCTAAGAGAGGAAGGAAAGGAGGGAAGGAAGGGAAGGGGAAAGGGAAGGGATACCAGGAAAGAAGGAAGGAAGGAAGGAAGGAAGGAAAGAAGGAAGACAGGAAGAAGGAAATGAGTTAAAGGAATTAGTTTTCTGAAATTACTGTGAGAGGAAGCAGACCTTGGTATTTCTTACACTGTCTGGATTTGCACTATGGGCATGCCCTTATTATCAAGCTCATCCCAAACACAGGATTTCTCCTTAGTGATGGGGTGTTCTGCTCCTGCCAGGGACAGGCTCAGATTCCTAACTCTTTATCTGCACCTGGCAGAAGCCCAGAGCTAAACCCTGAAAGTTGAGCATTCTAAGAGACATTCCCACCTCTTCAAGGTGAGCATCTCTGTGACCCTGCCACTCTGCAACATCCATTCTGTACACAGATGTTTCCTGAACACAGGGAGTCACTAGCCCCTTAAAATCCTTCTGTAAACTTGAAATTTCCTTCACCCCAAGCTAGTAACCATGGCTCAGGAGGGCAAAAATTCTACGAGTCACTTATAACTTTGATTAACCATAAATCTTTCATAATCACAGAGATGCATTCCTCTTTCACAACGAATTAAGCAAAAGTTACTTCAGTTTGGATAAGAAAAATTTGTGTACTGCTCTGGTAAATGCTGGAACACATAGAGCTTCATTAGAATATATTCAATGACAGCCTTGGTAGAGATAGTCAGGAAAGTTCTAGATGGGCAAGAGGGAGCATCCTCTGATCAGATACTGACTAAAAAATCATACTCTGGTATGGAGTCTGTCCCCTACCCATGTTACTGAGCTCTGTCTATGTTTTCCTAGCCAGTCAGTCCTATGAATATTCCTTTATATTGTGTGGATATGTGTCACTGTAATAGGCTTAATAAAGAAGTTGACTGGCCTATAGCTGGACAGGATAAGGTTAGGTGGGAGAACCAGACTAAGAGGATGCAGGGAAGAAGGGCAGAGTTGAGGAGTCGCCAAAAGATGCAGAGGAACCAGGAGATGAACTTGCTATATTGAGAAAAGGTACTGAGCTATGTGGCAGAGTGTAGATAAAAATATGGGTTCATTTAAGTTACAAGAGCTAGTTAGTGACAAGCTTAAACTATGGCTGAGCATTTATAATTAATAATGAGTCTCTGTGTGGTTATTTGGGAACTGGCTGGTTGGATAAAAAAAGTCCACCTACAAGGTCCTGTTAAATATTCACATTTGCCTCAAAGGAGAGAGGGAGGGATGAAGGGTAAGATCACACCTAGGACATTAGTGTAAAGAGAAGGGAGGAACATTCCAGTTAGATACAGTGTGACATTTGTGTCTCCAAAAGAGAAAACATTAGGCTCAACTTCAGAAGCCAAACCACTCGGAGGGTGGGGAGGGAACTCGGACTCTGGAGGACACCGGTGGTCCCCCTGCTGGGATGAGCACATTATTAGTCCCGCTGCAGTCTTCTGGTACAGTTTCCAAAGGATGTCGTAAGAGCACTTGGAATGCTGGTTCACAGGGAGCCCAGGGGAACATGGGGAATATTTCCCTTTATCTTCCCCCACCATTTTCACTCCTTTTATCTATATTTCCTGTTAACTTTAGAACAGCCAAGTTGAAATGACTGCCAAAACATCAAGGTGGATTTTCTCTTTAGGAAGCGTTGTTGTGATGACGCAGATGGAACATAAATATGACTTTTACAGATACATTTTTTTATTGGTAAGTGCTGACAGCAGACAGTGTGTACCATTTCCAGACGTAAGATTTTTTTTTCTTTTTTCTGATTCATTCTTATTCCTGTGCTGTTTTGCTGTGGGATCTGAGTATCCTACATTTTATCTTGCATGAAGTAACTAGAGGGCAGGGCCACTTCTGTGCAAACCATTCTACCCAGTGCCCCACAGTGTTACCTGCTCTGAGCGTTACACTGCACAGTCATAGCTCTCCAGTAAATGCCGCATTTCCTTAGCTGTCACTCAGACAGATTTCCCAACTGAGTTAAACAGGTCAACCGAAGACCCTCAACGTCAGTGAAGTTGGGTCCTGTTGAATTAAGTGTGAAGAATGTTCTAGGGTCACTACTAGATAATAAATAATGCCTTTGAAGCCAGGCAGTGGTGGCGCATGCCTTTAATCCCAGCACTCGGGAGGCAGAGGCTGGCAGATCTCTGTGAGTTTGAGGCCAGCCTGGGCTACAGAGTGAGTTCTAGGAAAGGCGCAAAGCTACACAGAGAAACCCTGTCTCAAAAAACAACAACAACAACAACAAAAAAATGTCTTTGAATAGGTCATGTCACAGGAATGGAACACTTCTGCAAAGATCAAACAATGGTCTCATGAATAAATTGTGGTTTTTGTCCCAAAAGCAGGAATGAAAACCCTAGGAAAAGTGTGTACATAGTAGGCACTTACTATGTGCACACAGTAGGCACTGACTTCTTGAACAAAAAGCCCTGAAGCTTGAACTCTGAAATGAAACAGAGCTCACTAATGAGGTGGCTTGTCTACTTCAAGCCTGTCACTTCCTCAGCAGGATAGTTTGCCTTGGTCCTAATATTTACTGTTTTTAAATTTATTGGTGTGTTTATGTGCAGGGGTGGGAGTGGGTGCACATATGTGTGCAGATGTTCACGCATGCGTGTGCACACACATGTGGATGTCATGGGTCAACCTTAGCCACCATCCCGCCTGAGCTATCCACCCTGTGGGTTGGTTGATTGGTTTGAGAGGGGGCTCACTGTGCACCTCTGGCTGGTCTCATATTCGTAGAGATCTGCCCCTCTCTACCTCTGAAGTTCTGGGAGTAAAGGCACATGCCACCATGCCTGGCTGTACCCACCTGTGTTTTAGGACGCGGAGCTTGCCATTGATGCTAAGCTGGCCAACCACTGAGCCACAGGCCCCTTTCTGCCCTGTCTTCTCAGAGCTGGGACTGTAGTTGCACACCACCGCCCTGGCTGTTTACATGTGAGTTCTGGGTATCAAGTGTGGGTCTTTGTGTTTGTACAGCAAGCACTTGACCCCGTCAGTTCTCACCCACCTCCCATGTTCAAACACTCCCAAGAAGGGCTGGGGCCCTGCTGGAGTCCCTGGAAATGAGTTGTCTGGCTTCATAGCGAGATCCTTAAGGAACTCACCCACTGCTATTGTTTCCCCTGATGCTGCTTTAGTCCTTCAGCAGTGGATAGAAGAAAGGGAGAAAAAGAAAGAAGAGAGGGAGGACAGAGGAGTGAGGGAGATGGAGAAAAACTGGAAACTCATCCACATTCAGGGCCGTCCACTTCTTCCCGGTTTCAAAGATAGCCCTCCAATCACCTTGCTTTCCGCTATGCTGAGCTGAAAGCCATTTGAAGAGAAGCAGAAAGAGGACGTTGGCCTTGCTGACAAGACACGCTGCAGCATCTGGGGTGCTCCTGGGAGACCTGCGGGCAGGCTAACCTGGCCTCACTCTGCTGAGCTTGCAAAGCCTAGAAGATGAGGTCACATTTGGCCATGACTATAAATAGACACCGGGTGGCAAGGAGAACCAAGAGGGAGCTCTGCCTGCGACTCACAGAAGACATCTGTGTATAGAGCAGGCGTGTGCAGCACCACCCAGTCGCGAGGAAAGCACAGCAGAGTGGGAGGCAATGTGGGAGTTCTTCTTTCCTCTCTTGAACACGTTCGAGGTCAGCAAGACTTCCCTTGGATCTCATCAGGGTGAGAAAGGTCACCACAGTATCCCCCCCGGCCTAGGAGGCTCTAAGAAAAATTGTCCATTACCCATCACAGAGAGAGGACCCTGGTATACCTCTAACCCTCACAATGACTTTATGAGGGGGCAGCTTTGTATCAAACATAGTTAGTTAGGCACAGAGCTCCAATGAGGTGATTGACCCCTGCCCTCCTCAGAGCTGCTGATATGATACTGTATGCAAGTCTGAGAGCCTGCCCTCAGTTAACCATGTATCAGGAATGAACAACTGTGGAGCAGTCTTCTCACTCCCAGCACAGCCTGTAAGGACCAGGGTCCCGCCATCAGCCAGCACCTGCTGTCACTGAGTCACGGGAAAGTCCACAGCAGGTGGGCAGTCAGGTTCTTCCAACGCATAGCCTGCATAGCATGGAGGCCTCACCAGGGTGCTCCCCTTCCATTGCCCCAGAAGCCCAGCCTGTGTATCTCTGAGTCTCTGAAAGTGCCCCAACCCAAACTGTAGATTTAACCCACACTGGCATGGAAACAGGAGCCCAAGGCCCGAGTGCTAACGTTCATATCAGGCTCTGAGCAAATCCTGTCCAATCATAAAATTCCAGAACAATTCTCAAAAGCTGCCATCTGGACCGGAGAGGGGTGTCATCGCTCAGATTCTGCACAGTGGCCATGTTTTTCTTTGTGCAGATTTCACACTCTGCCCCCTCCCCCTGCCACTTCACCCCTTCTCTCCGTCTGCCTCCTCTCCATCTTCCCCACAGCTCTGCCATCCGAGAAGCCTCATCTTTCCTCCTCTTCATGTTTAATTTTTCATATCACTTGGGGACAGATCACATATTTGTTGTGACTTAACCTCCTCTGACTTGGAAGGCGCCCGTCACCTTCCCCTCCCGCTCTGGCAGAATCTGCCAAGCTCGGAGTGTGTGTGTGTGTGTGGGGGGGGATGTTTTGTCATAATTCCTGAGCTCAGCCAGAAGAGTCTGCCTCGGGCTGCCAGAGGTTCTCCAACTGCCTTCCACCACCTTTCACCTACCCACTGGGACCAGCTCATAGGAGGAGTCAGAATGAGGACGGAATGGCGGGCCTCATAAACAATGGGAACTCCTCTACTTCTTGTTCACTCCCTAGGATTTAGAGTGTTTGAGTTTGGCAAAATATGTATGCCTGTGTTTGAGTTTCTCCAACGTGCTAGGGGTGTGCAGGTGTTAGAAAAGGGACCTCTCTGTTGTCACCCAAGCACGGTAGGAAGTCACACCTCTAACAGTGCTTACCATGGCCCCTTGTGGCTCATTTAGGAGAAGGAATGGGCTCCATCTTTAAAATAGCAGAGAAGAGAGAAAGAGAGAATCCAAATTATTAATGAAGGCAAATTCTCTGCTGAGACCTGTTTCAGCCTGAGGTATCAAGGTACCCAAAGTAGGAAGTGAAACCATCACCTGCCTCTCAGCAGGTGTTGATGAACATAGCCATGAGCAGAGATCTGCTGGGAAACCCAAAAGTATAAGCCTCTCTCTACCTGATCCTTAGAAAGACTCATATGACACCTGTAACAAGCCAGCCCCATAACCAAGGGGCCAGGACAAGCCATGTTATAGATATGACTGTGCTCCTGAAGTGCTCAAAAGTAAAATATAGGCACTGACCAGTGAATGGTCACCAGGAATGGCTGGTTTCATCAGGCAAGTCAGAGCGTATTCTCTCTCTCTCTCTCTCTCTCTCTCTCTCTCTCTCTCTCTCTCTCTCTCTCTCTCTCTCTCCCTATGAAGGTAAGACCATAGGAATAGCAGCCAGAAATTCTCTACACCATTTTTCTTTCAAGATATCCTTAACCCTGATGGACATGCTACCACAGTCCCCTTGGAGAGGTCATATACACAGAATATTGTCTTTGGGGCATGGTTGCTCCATTGTATGGGAACACCAGGCAGCTGGTGCTCCTCCACATTTTCATTTGCCATTTGTTTATGCCTCTGACATAGTTAAATCCCCATCCCTCTTGATACCATTCTCCAGTTTGGATCTGTACAGCTGGCATGGTTCAGCCCTGTTCCTTTTTGGCTCATTCATGGCCAAAGCTCATTATTTTGAAGTTTCTTCCTATCCTTATTGATTAGAGTTTACCCACTTCCTTTATCCACAAATACCATTAATAAAAGTCAACCTCATTGCCGACTGTATGGATTTGAGCAAGTGGCTTACCACTCATGGCTCCACTCTTCCCTTCTCTAAAATGGGAGAAATATTAACCACTTTTCCTCCTATACCCTATGAGTTTTGTGAAACTCAAGAATATTAGTCAATTTTCTCATTTCTGTGATCAAATACTTGAGAAGAAGCAACTTAACTTCAAGGGTCTGCACAGTCCACAGGCATGGTCATGGAGGAGGAGGAGACAACTGGTCACCTTGCACCTGCAGTCAGGAAGCAGAGAGAGAGGCAGGCAGGCATCAGCTTAGTGGAGTCCTGGATGCCGGCCCATGGAATGGTGTTACCCACATTCAGGGGGAGTCTTCTTTGCTCAGCTAAGCCTTAAAAACACCCTCATAGACACAGCCAGTAGTGCATTTCCATGGTGATTCTAAATCCAGTCAAGTTGACAATCATGATTAACCACCATATCAAGTAATAAAAAATTACATGAACATGTAGTGTAAGTGTAGAGTAAATGTTTTATAAATATGTTTAATGAAAGTTTTATGAATGCAAGCTTGGCCCTCATTGGAGCTTCCCAAGGGTGTGTTTTTTTCCTGTGATAGTGAGAAGATCCTTTCACATTTCTGAGCCTTTGTGTAGTTCACCTATCAAGGCAGAAATTTGCTTTGAGATCTTGAGCAAAAGATATTGTCATACTACAAATTACCATGATCTAATTAGGCCTGCCTCCATAAATCTGTCACTTGAAAGCCATTCAAGTCTGTTCAGCCCATCCCTTGATTTAAACTGCTCCAGGAGTCTAGCCGAAGATATGTCCAGGATACAATCCAACACAATATTCTCATCTCCTCCCACTGCTCCCTGGAGGATGGGCTGCTCACCAATTTTGGCCACAGTAGCAGTAATGTAGAAGAGAGATTCATTATAGTTTGGGCATAGATCTTAACCAGTGCCCACGCAACCTCATGACAACATTATTTAGCATTCAGACTGGATGTGAGCTCTTATTGGGGAGAGACCATGGCTGAAGATTAGCATGGCTAGGCTCTTAAAGACAGGGAAGATGCATATTTTCTGCACTGAATGGACAGGTGTAGCCTGCATCCCTAAGTATGATGAATATGCTGCACTAACATAGAACACAGAACTCTGGTATTTAAAAAATGTTGGTGCGTGCCAAATCAATAACACCCATTCCTGAATGTTACGGCTGAAGACGAAGGAGTTTTACACAAGCAGATGCCGTAGGTAAAACAGATTGCTCTCCTAGTTTGGCTGAGAATGGGGTGGTGGTGTTACTGGTGCGTGTGTGCGTGTGTGTGTGTGTGTGTGTGTGTGTGTGTGTGTGTGTGTGTGTGAAGACCGGAGGTCAACCTTTGGTATCTGTTGTTCCTCTCGTACCATTGACCTTGTCCTTGAGACAGTCGCTCACTAGCCTGAAGCTCGCAAACGAGGCTAAGCTGGCTAGGCAGAAAGCTGGAGGCGTTGTCTCCCTTCCATCTCCCCAGTGCTGGAATTACAAGCATACTCCACCATGCCAAAATTCCTTAGGTAGGACCTGAAGCTAGAACTCAGGTCCTCAGGCTTACACAGCAAGGATGTTATCAACTGAGCTCTCTCCTCAGCCAGAGGACATGTCTTTCAACTTCTCTCTGTGGCATATGGCTCTGAGGTTCTTGGAACCTGTGACTGACAATGAACCAACCCATGGTATCTTTCCCCCAGGACTGAAGGAAGCAGAACCCTTTCCTGTCTCCTGTCGTTCCTTTTTTTTGGGGGGGGCAGGGACAGGTTTTGAGGCAGGGTTTCTCTGTGATACAGTCCTGACTGTCCTGGGTTTCACTCTGTAGACCAGACTGTCCTCATATTCACAGAGATCCCCCTGCCTCTGCCTCCTGAGTGCTGGGATTAAAGGGGCACCACCAGCTTTCCTTTTTTAAGACCCTCCCCCATTTCTGTTATTTCTGCTTCCCCACCCTTGCCCCCACTATCCCAAAACACACATCCTCACCTCTGCCTTCCTGTCTTTTTGTACCTTGTCCCAGGCTGTTTGGGTTTCAAAGACATGCCGTGTGTGTCAAGCAAACAGAAAGATGGAATATCAACAAAGCTTACTAAACAGGGAACAGGCTCACATCCTCATGAGCTGATTCTGAGCTGGGAGAATTCAACTCACTACCCAAAAGTTGACAAGCTATGCCTCTTATGGCTTTCATCTATAAGCCAGAGCTGGGAAGAAGGAAGAAGGCATTCACTCTCAAGGATGAGGAGGCGGCTGAGATGCGAAAATCCCAGGAGACCGTCAGGCCACTTTGCCAGGGTTTGAGAGTGACGCCAGCCCTCCCTGCAGCTGGAAATAGACAGGAGAGAAGAAAGTGCAGTCAGAGCCTCTGAAAACTCCTAGGGGGTCCCCTGGGACTTGTCCCCACCATGTGTGAAGGTTTTGCCAGCTTAGTTCTTGCTTCTAAGCAGCTGACAATAGGAAGATCCAGCACCGTTCTCGAGCTAAGGGGCAGAGGCGATTAGTGACGGGGAGGGCAGGGAGAAACAAGATCAGAGGAAAGGAGAGGAGAATTCACCCAGAAAGGGCCACTTAGCTTCCCCTTCCACAAGGTTCAGATTAATGGGGAGGCGAGCGCCCACCCACATCAAGGAGACCCAAGCTTTGCAAGCGCCTAGCAGGAAAGAAGGGTCTAAGGAAACCCTGGTGGAGACTGGAAGCCTGGCGGAGGAAAAAGGTCAAGTGAACATTTTCAAACTAAAAAGGGCCTAAGAGGAGAACAGTGGAGGTGCTGGCCTGCAAGGTCGAACGACACTCTCATGGACCACGTCACAAAGATGCTGGGAGAGGAAGAGGAGGAGGGGAAAGGCCTTTCATGTTTTAAGGTTTTTTTTCTTTCTAAAAAAAAAAAAAAAAGGAAGTAAGCATTTGAGAGACAGAGCTAAGGATTATTTTCGTCCATTTTGGGAGACGATGCTGGTGTTACTGGATTCTAACCAGCGTGGCTGTGAAGAGACAGCAGCCCAGGGCCAGCCTGAGTCTCTGTGGCTGAGAGTGGGGACTTCTGCGCTGAGCCCAGGAGCTGGGCACAACTGGACAAGGATGTGTGTACAAAGGATTCTGCTGCTCCTGCACCACTTGGCTACATGTCCAAGGTGTAGTTGGTGCTGTCATTTGGGACTGTTCCTTGGTGATCTCTCCAATCTCAGGAGGAAAAAGAAAAGGAAAAAAAAAAAAAAAAAAAAAAAAAACTACCCTTCCGAGGAACGCTGTGGACTCAATGCCAACCGGAGACAGCTGCTGATGTTGAACAACAATGTCAAGGACCTACTGTGCCTTCCTGCCCCTCCCCCTCCACCACAGAAAAGACCGTGAAAAGGCCAAGAGTTGGTGGGCAGCCAGCAAGAACTAAAGAACTTCCAGCTGGCAAAACCACCTGTGCCTTGTCAAATTCCAGCCAAAACAATCCTTTCCCCAGAGTCTCCGGCTGAGGAGCAGGGGAGAGAATCTGATCATAGGATAAGAAGCATGGGGGAGGAGAGGGAGAGTGGCATCCACTGACCGATCATACGTAGCCAGTGGAGGGAGAGGGTTTAGCAAGTTGCACAAGGAGAGGTCCAAAGATCCAATGCTGTAGTCACTAGAGGGAAAGACCAGCCCCCCAGCTCCAAATTCCTCCCGGAACCCCGGACCAGCACAGTGCTGATGTCTGAGCAGGGAAAACAGTGGCACAAGGAAGGAGGCATAGGTTCATATTTGGGGTATCTGTGGGAATGCTTCAATAGCCAAACCCAAGGCCAGCCAGTAGTTAAGCACACCCCTACTTGCAATATTCTCTGTAAAGGCATAGTCACCTTGGGGACAGTTGATAAGAAGGCAAGGTCCCATGACTAGACTTCATTAAAGGTGTGTGGACCACCATGATAAGGAAGACACCAGATGGCCAGGGAGAAATAACGTCCTAACTGAGATGTATGCTGGGGTCCTGTCTCCACTGGGATACACTCCTCTTCAGCCTTTGTGTCTCATCTTTCTTCTCCACACTGGAAACGAACCTGCCCTAAGTTTAGCTGCTATGTCCCAGCTTCAGTATTTAAGATTTAATAAATGCTGCCTCTAAAATTAGAAAGCGCCCCCCCCCATGTCCTTTGTAGAGTGTCTAACACTGTTAGCATTGGCCAGGTGATGTTGGCATGAACCAGAGTTGAATGTTCGCTGATATTCCCTGCTGAAAGCCATACCAGAGTTGATTGCCTCTAGAGATCAGGAAGTTTTGAGAGTATGTTTGACTCCCAGGACGATGAGAATAATCAGGACCCACTGTGAGTGCCAGCAATAGCCTGTCATTCATCAGGGGAAATAGTTAGTAGTTGCCAGTGACAATGGAGAGATGGGATGGTTTTGATGAGTATTAACAATTTAATTATAGATACATTCATTATAACAAATATGATTTGTTTATTAAAAGCACTGCTCTTCTACATGTTTTATATTATCCTCACCAAAAATGAATAATTTAATGTAACTATGAGAAGGCACTAAGCCAACCCTGACTGGTGGATGCTCTGTAACATGGCTGGCCTATATGCATCAAAATATGTCAGTAGAGGGGCCCATGAGATGGCTCAGCAGGTAAAGGTGCTCGCCTCAAAACCTGACAATCTGAGTTTGATCCCTGGAATCCACAGGCCGGAAAGAGAGAACAGACTCCTGCAAACTGTCCTCTGACCTCCATACTCATGCACATACAGACACATACATGTGCATGCAAGGTAAATTAAGTCATTAAAGATGGGGAGATGAAGAAAGACACAGAAAGCCTGGGGAACCGCTCCAGATTAAATGAGACTAAGGAGCCATAGCAGCTAAATGACCCCGAGGCTGCTCCTGGGCCAAGAGAAGGAATCCCCGGGAAAATGATGTCATTTGAATACACATTTCATAATAAGTGTGCAATCGTGTTTGATTTCCTGATTTTAATACTTACTGTGGTTATGAACCGGACTGCTTATGTTCTTAGGGAGCAGCAAGCTTGTGGATTGTTTAGCTTCAAGCATGTCTTTCCTGAAAGCAGCAAGTTTTTGCTATAGAAATTTGGATCCACTGTACATGAGGAAGAGAAACAAAGTCAGCTCCAGAGAAATCATGTTTTTATTTTCATAGATTTAATTTTTTTTGGTCTAAATTCTAATAAAATTGTGTAGTTAAACAAAAAAGAGAAAAGAAAAGAAACTATTGAGGTTTATATTATTTTTGTTTGTTGTGTGGTGTGTGTGTGTGTGGGGGGGGTTGTCCACTATGTTTTGGGTGTTGAAGAGATGGCTCAGCAATAAGAGCACTTGGTATACAATCATGGGGACCTGAGTTCAAATCACCAGCACCTGTGTAAAAAGCTGAGCATGGCTGTGTGCATGCCTGTACCCCGAGTACAGTGGGTGAGGGGACAGGGGGTCACTGTAGCTTGCTGGTCACCAGCCTAGCTCTAGGTTCAGTGAGAGACTTTGTCTTAAAGGAACAAGCCAGAGTGATAGAGCAGGACATTCAGCATCCTCCTGCCTCCAGGAGCACATTTACATACACATATACACAGATACCACACACATACACAATATGCATCACTCAGTCACCACATATATACCATGCACACCACACATGTACACCACTTACATACATGACATGTATATACCACATACATTACACATATACACTACATACATCACACATGTATACCACATACACCACTGAGGTACAATATATACACATACCACACAGGTACAATATACAATACACATTTATACCACATACATACAGCAAACATAAAACATGTAGGTCCAACACACACACACACACACACACACACACACACACACACACACACACATACACACACTATGATCAGTGAGACATTCTCCAGCTTTCTTCTTTTCTATGTCTTTTCTTGGGCGGGAGGCATCAGTGCCCTGGACCACCTTCCATGTCACCATGTATAACTCTATCTCATTATTTCTAACTCCTGGGGCTGCTGAACAGTGCTCACAATGCTCATTTTGATGGAGCCCTGGCAAACGAGCAACGGGAGTTAACATCCAGCCTACATGCCATTCAGCAAAGCACACTGCTCTCCACGAACTCTGCTAGCCAAGAGGAAAGGGTGTTGTTTTTTCCTTATACAAGGCGGTCTCGTGGCAGCCCTATTAAGAACTCCTCAACACTCCAGGGTATAATGCAGCATAACTTACTCATATAATCTCATCTGACATGGGCACAGCTTGTGTTGCTATCACAAGCAACCTATAGCTTGCGTGGTCCTTCTGTGTGGATCTCTGTATTCCCCACAAACTCTTCCGTCGGGAAGATTCCCACACTGTCCGTTTCCTCAGAGCTGACAAATTAACCTCGCTACAGGTTTGTACCTGTTTAGGCTCCTAGCATGTGTAGGAAGTGGTTTGTTTCCGTACCCTCTAACCAACACCATAGGAGATCAATCTTTAAATATTTGCCAATCTGATAAGTGAAAAATTTTATCTCACAGTTTGATAGATCATTTGTAGCAAACCAAATATTTTTAACTTTCTGTTCTCCAAATCAAGACAATTTCAAAGGAGTATTGAGTCTGTGTTCTTCCCAAATCCACTAGCAACACTGACTCAATCCATGAGTGCCCAGGGATCAGTAGAATCTACCCAACCACTGCCCATCAGCTCAATCTTATCTCCTGTGTGAAATGTGAAGCAGAGGGAAATATGATGCCTAGCAAGTGTCTGGGGCCTAAGCTTTCAGCACAGGTTGGCTGGCATCTGATTTTCTGATCACAAGTCACAATCGAAATCTTACTGACAGTGCAGGATCAGCTTGGTCAGCCTCCTCGACCCCCTTTGTAAATAAGACCGCTTTCATTCAATGATTTTGATGGTTACATGAGCAGGACTACATGCCAGAGAGAAGAGCAAGCCTCAAGGCCCATGGCACTCAAGCTCTCCTCTTTCTCCTCTTTTGCTAGGTGTCTGTGTGAGTCCAAACCCTCCAAGAAGCAGAGCCCAGGTGAGATTGCAGCCTCAGGAATTTTATTAACACAAAGGCTTGTGGAAGAAACCGTGAAGCCATGAAAGAACCAGGAAGACCGGCCAGTAGTGCGAAGCTCACCTCTAAGGATGGAGAATCAGGGAGGCCAGATCTTTGAAACTTCCATGAAGCCCAATTTCAATATGAGTTGGAGGAATTCTCAAAGCCAGGCCAACCATCAGCAGAGTCTGGTGCCTCCTGGAGCCCATAGGTCTTTCCACACTCAGTCATTGGCTGGGAGAAGCCTGTGGAAAGAACAGCCTTGGTGAGTGTGACAATGGGCTTCAGGGCACAGCAGCTGGGGTCCTTGACTTCCACTCCTTGGGGTTAGAGGCCCACTGGACTCATTGTCAAGATCGCTACCACACAGCATCAGGAAGATAATCTGAAGACAGAAGTTGAGCAAATCAATTCAGAAATCACAGGATCAGTGCGCCAGTTTGAGCTTCTTGCCTCTGTAACCTCTGTGCGATGATTTACTTTAATATCAGACCATGAAAGACAGCTGGTAACTGTGTAACTTCTAAGTCTAAAGAGTAAGTGATGGAGACGCTAACATAGAAACATACCTGGCTTCCTATGTGTAAGAACCGGAACTTGTGGGGTCGGGGAGACTCCATAGCCAAAGTGCTCCCTCCCTACACAGGCACAAGAGCCTGAGTATGGGTCCTCAGAACCCGTGTGAAAGTCGGGTGTGATGACAAGGCCTTAGCCCTCATGCTGGGGAGGGTCACAGGAACAGGCAGATCTCAAGAGCTCAGTGGCAAGTGAGCCAGTGGAAGAGGCGGGCTTCAGGTTCCATGAGAGACTCAATGACAGACAAGACGCAGAGTGACAGAAGACACCTGATATCAACCTCAGGCCTCCACATGTGCATGGACAGGGCCACACCACACATGTACCACACACACATCCACACACATGCCCCCACACACAAAGTATATACTGACATACAAAAACATGTTTTTTTAAAGAAACCAGAATAAGCAAGATTAGGTCATAATGAAAAACAATGGAAAGGGAAGAAAGAAACAGAAAGGAAAGAGAGGTATGGAAACTTGAAAATGACCGGAAGTCATTAGCCAGGTGCCTAAGGAGACATTCCCACTTGGTTAAGAAAAACAATCATGCCTGGTCACCAGGACCATTGGTCATCAGGACCCCTGATCACCAGGACCCCCAGTCATCAGGACCCCCGGTCATCAGGAGCCCCAGTCATCAGGAGCCCCAGTCATCAGGAGCCCCAGTCATCAGGACCCCTGATCATCAGGACCCCCAGTCATCAGGACCCCTGATCACCAGGACCCCCAGTCATCAGGACCCCCAGTCATCAGGACCCCCAGTCATCAGGAGCCCCAGTCATCAGGAGCCCCAGTCATCAGGACCCCTGATCATCAGGACCCCCAGTCACCAGGACCCCTGATCATCAGGAGCCCCAGTCACCAGGACCCCCAGTCATCAGGACCCCTGATCATCAGGACCCCCGATCACCAGGACCCCTGAGCATCAGGAGCCCCAGTCACCAGGACCCCTGATCATCAGGACCCCTGATCATCAGGACCCCCAGTCATCAGGACCCCTGATCACCAGGACCCCCAGTCATCAGGACCCCCAGTCATCAGGACCCCCAGTCATCAGGAGCCCCAGTCATCAGGAGCCCCAGTCATCAGGACCCCTGATCATCAGGACCCCCAGTCACCAGGACCCCTGATCATCAGGAGCCCCAGTCACCAGGACCCCCAGTCATCAGGACCCCTGATCATCAGGACCCCCGATCACCAGGACCCCTGAGCATCAGGAGCCCCAGTCACCAGGACCCCCAGTCATCAGGACCCCTGATCATCATGACCCCCGATCACCAGGACCCCCAGTCATCAGGACCCCTGATCATCAGGAGCCCCAGTCATCAGGAGCCCCAGTCATCAGGAGCCCCAGTCATCAGGAGCCCCAGTCATCAGGACCCCTGATCATCAGGAGCCCCAGTCATCAGGACCCCTGATCATCAGGAGCCCCAGTCACCAGGACCCTTGGTCATCAGGACCCCCAGTCATCAGGAGCCCCAGTTATCAGGACCCCTGATCATCAGGACCCCCAGTCATCAGGACCCCCAGTCACCAGGACCTCTGGTCATCAGGACCCCTGATTATCAGGACCCCCGGTCATCAGGACCCCTGGTCTTCAGGACCATGCTATTTTTCTGAAAAGCACCACAGTCATACTCCAGATAATATATACAAATTGTCAGTTTCCTATTGGATGTGTAAGTGTTAGACTGGGTGTGCTGGAGAAGGGACATTATATATTAGGGCAGTAGCTCTCAACCTTCCCAAAGCTGTGGCCCTTTAACAAGGTGACCCCCTACCATAAAATTATTTAGTTGCTACTTCATAACTACAATTTTGCTACTGTTATCAGTCATAATGTAAATATCTGATGTGCAGGATATCTGATATGCGACCCTTGTAAAACAGTCTTTCCACCCCACAAAGGGGTCGCGACCCACAGGTTGAGAACTACCGCACTGGAGTATCTCTTAGTGTATGAGGTCCTATTATTGAATTCTTCTACTTGGTCTCCAGGAACACCAAGTTATATTGAACTATAAGGAAAAAACATCCAGATGATCTTGTTGGATTCACATTTTCATTTAAAAACTCATAGGTGAGAACTAGGAATCTCCTCATGCTTGGCAAACACCATCATTGTCCGTCTGTGCATTTGTATCTGGCCAGACTTTGTCTTACTCTTCAGACTGTAAATTTCTTAGGACTGTCCTCCAGAGTATAAATATTTTCTATAGCCCTATGTTTCTCATGGCACAATTACTATTTGGTTGTGTTCACGAAGTCTATAAATATGCATACAAGAGTAAAATATTTGGGGACTAGAGGGCTGGCTCTGTGATTAGGAGTGCCTACTGCTCTTCCAGGGAACCTGAGTTTGGTTCCCAGCACCAACTCCAGAAGGCTCACAAGTGCCTGTAACTCTGACTTCAGAGGGTCAGACAACCTCTGTCCTGCTTGGGCACCTACATTCACATGCACATATCTACATAGAGACACGAAATATTACACATAAATAAAAACAAACATGAAGTTTAAAACAATGTAAACTATTTAACACACAAATCTATTTCCTTTGATTCCACACATCTCTTTGCCCTTTGATATTTGGCCCTGATGGATTTCTTGCCTCAGTCTTCCCTTTTGTCGTGGTCTTCTGCATAAACTTCTTGGCTCGCCTCCTAGCGCTCTGTCTCTTCATTCTCCTTAATTGTCCTCGTTTTCTATCATCCCTCAGTTTGCAATCTTGAACACTGATCTTTCTAGAAGCTTCCATTCCACGGCTTCTGCTATCACTGCTAACCTAATGATCCTATTTATATCCTCAAGCTGCACTTAGCTTCTGGCTCTCCAACTTCCTCTAGGATATCGCCCCTGAAACTCTCTGCCATCCCTGCTAATTCTGTCTGGTCCGGCACATTCTTTCAGCATCACTTATCACCTCCCAACCCATCAACAGCTGGCGGCACTGTCTTCCCTTCACCCAAAGGAAGCTTTAGCATCTGAATTCTTGTTCATCCATCTTCCCGTATCTAACTCCTCAGTGGAAGAGAGCTTGCCGTGGAAGCATGAAAACCTCAGTTTTAGACCCAGCATTCCTGTAAAAGCAAGGCATGGTCACCTGGAACCCCACTCTCTGTGGTAGCTGCTGTTCATGTTGCCATGACCACACACATGACAAGAAGTAACTTAAAGACAGGATGGGTTTGGGTTACAGTTCAAGGGGAGATAGTCCATGATGGTGGGTGGAGGTATAGCAGCCAGACTCTGAGGGTGAGGTAGCTGGTTATACATCATCAGTGATTGGGAAGCAGGACAGGAAGTGGGCCAGGATATAAAACCTGAATGACCCACTTTCACTAGCAAGGCTCCAACTCCTAAATGTTCCGCAGCCCTTGAAAGCTTTGCCACTGGCTGGGGACCACATGCTCACATGTGAATGACAAGCTTCATCCAACTTTTACAGGCAGATTCTGTATTTGTGAGCACAACATCTTTACACTGAGTCTCTTCTTTCTTTCCCAGACAAGAATGTCCTGCACCTTCCACAGCACCTCAGTGAACTTGGGTTTATGTCCTTTTCTAGTCTATCTGCCTTCTTTTCAGCATCCTGTTCTACGTTCATTTTTCTCTTAAAATACAGCATCCGAGGCCAGCAGGATGGCTCCATGGGTAAAGACCCTTGCTATCTGACAGTCTAAGTTGGATCCCCAAAGTCCACATCAGAGTGTAAGGAGAGAATTGACTCCACAGAATTGACTCCTGACTTCCACACATGTTTATTGCACCCACACATACCACACACACACACACACACACACACACACACACACACACACACACACACACACACAAATAATAATAATAATAAATAACATCTTAGACATATCACCTGGTCAATACAATAAGACTGAGCACTATGGAATAAGACAGAACTATCCTCTTAAATTAAAATGTGAGATACTATTGATACTTCCTAAAAGAACATTACTTTTTATGGTTCTTAAAAAACCATTACTTTCGTGGGTTTTGCATTTTTTGATGTCGAATGTCATGGACGTCAGACCTCTGGCTTTTTCTTACCTATGCTATGACTTGCCATATAGTGAGTGTGGGATAATGTCCACTGCTGTTCTTAGACATAAACTGGAGAAGTGTGGCTCTCACCCCTCACCCAAGAGACTTCTTTCTGCAGCAGTAAGAGGCCACCACGGAATGTCACTACTAGTACAGTGTGCTAGGAGTAAGAGATGGACCTTTCAGAGGGGACGGCCACCTTCTTCCTAGGAGTAATGTTCAGCCCTTGTGTTGGATTTTTCACTCAGCACTTGCTGTTTTGCCCTTTTACCCTCCATCATTCAAGAGCAGCACAGTGTTGGTCCCTGGAAGGTGGGGCAAGGCGCCATCTTGGAAGCAGAGAACAGCCCTTACTAGACAGAGGGATCTGTTCTAACTTTACTCTTGGACTTCCAACCTGAAGAGCCACAGAGACTCTGTTCTTTACAAATCATTCAATGCTGGATACTTTCTTACAGTCACACATGCTAATATTTCCCCCCAGTTTTTCCAAGTTACACATATAACATCTCTCCTGGTCTCAGACATATGCTTCTAGGCTGGATCAAGAAAGCAATAGGGGATTGTAGCCTGAACTGGCCATCTCCTACGACCAGACTGGTGCCTAGTCCAACGGTCATCAGAGAGGCATCATCCAGCAACCTATGGAAACAGACCCACAGCCCAACATTAGGCAGAGTTTGGGAATTCTGCAGAGGAGGAGGAGGAGAAAGGATTGTAGGAGCCAGAGGGGTCAAGAACACCACAAAAAAATTCACAGAATCTACTAACCTGGGCTCATAGGGGCTCACAGAGACTGAATCATCAGCCAGGGAGCCTGCATGGGACTGATCTAGGCACTCTGAATATATGTTACAGTTATGTAGCTTGGTCTTCTTGTGGAACTCCTAACAGTGGGAACAGGGACTGTCTCAGACTCTTTTACTGGCTCTTGGGACCTTACTACTCATACTTGGTTGCCTTGCCCAGCCTTAAACCATGGGGAGGTATTTATTCTTACTGCAAGTTGATATGCCATGTTTTGTTGATATCCATGGGAGATCTGCCCTTTCCTAACAGAAATGAAGGAGTGGATTGAGGGTGGGAATGGGGTCAGGGGGAGGGACTGGGAGGTGAAGAGGGAGGAGAAACTGTGACTGGGATATAAAATGAATGAATGAATGAATAAATAAATAAATAAATAAATAAATAAATAAATAAATAAATAAATTTTTATTAAGAAATTTTCTGTTCATTTTACATAACAACCACAGATGCCCCTCTCCTCCTTCCTCCCACCCCTCAGCCTTCTCCTCCCAACTCATCCCCCCATTCCCACCTCCTCCAAGGCAAGAACTCCCATGGGGCATCAGCAGAGCCTGGTACATTCAGTTGAGGCAGGTCCAAGCTCCTCCTGCAGAACCAAGGCTGTGTAAGGTGTCCCACCATAGGTACTAGGCTCCAAAAAGTCTGCTCACACACCAGAGATGGATCCTGATCCCATTGTCAGGGAGCCCCTTAAGCAGATCAAGCTAAAAAACTGTCTCGTGTATACAGAGGGCCTAGTCCAGTCCCATGGGCACTCCACAGCTATTGGTCCATAGTTCATGAGTTCCCACTAGTTTGGTTCAGTTGTCTCTGTAGGTTTCTCCATCGTGATCTTGATGCCCCTTGCTCCTATAACCCCTCTTCCCTTGCTTTGACTGGACTCCTGGAGCTCAGCCTGGTGCCCAGCTGTGGATCTCTGCATCTGCTTCCATCAGTCACTGGATGAAGGCTCTATGATGACAGTTACGGTATTCACCACTCTGATTACTGGGGTAAGCCAGTTCAGGCACCCTCTCCACTATTGCCAGTAGTCTAAAGTGGGGTCATCCTTGTGGATTCCCGGGAACTTCCCTAGCACCCTGTTTCTCCCTGTTCCCTTGATGTCTCCCTCTATCATGGTATCTCTCTCCTTGCTCTCCCGCTCTGTCCCTGTTCCAGCTCGACCATCATGTTCCCTTATGTTCTCATCCCCCATTCCCTACCCTCCATTGCCCCCCACCCCCAGTTTACTCATGGAGATCTCATCTATTTCCCCTTCCCAGGGTGATCCATACGTCCTTCTTAGGGTTCTCCTTGTTACCTAGCTTCTCTAGAGCTGTGGACTGTAATCTGGTTATCCTTTGCTTTACATCTAGTATCCACTTATGAGTGAGTACACACCATGTTTGTCCTTCTGAGTCTGTGTTACCTCACTCAGGATGATATTTTCTAGTTCCATCCATTTACCTGCAAATTTCATGATGTCATTGTTTTTCACTGCTGAGTAGTACTCTATTGTGTGTATATAACACATATTCTTTATCTATTCTTTGTTTGAGGGGCAACCAAAGAATGGATAAAGAGACAAAGAATTGGGTCATTTGTTCTTTCTCTACAAACAGGAGGCTCTGCTTTCTTGGGAAGAATATAACTCCTCTTGCTTCTCTTTTAGGTAAGTTCCCTCCAGAGCAGCCTTGGTCTACTGTTACCATCAACTGAACAAGAAAAGGCTAAATTAAACTTACCCTCAACCTATGGCATGCACACAAGCATACACACACTCTCACTCACACACTCACACACACACACACACACACACACACAAACTCAGACATCCTCACTCACACTTACACACCCAAACCACTCACTCACACATACACATGTATGCACACACACTCATATACACACATTCACAAACACTTTCACACATACACACACACTCTCACAGACACATATTCACATACACTCAAACACATGCACACTTACATACTCTCCCACATGTGTGCACACACTCCTGTACACACACATAAATACATTCACACTCACACACACATGCACCTACCCACACTTCTATACTCACATATATGCACACACTCATACACACACACACATACACTCAAACACTCACTCACACACACTCCTATGACAAACCCACCTATGTTATCTATTTCCATCCTTACAATATCCTTATTTAGAGGCAACCACCAAATCTGAATGAGGACATGAAATCCTAAAGCTCATATGACTACACAGTTCATCACAGGCCTCTGATGACCTGTGATTCCAACTCTGCATCTCCTACTGAGTCATTGTCCTTCCCACTTTCCAAGCTTCATATTTTTAAGCCCCAATTATTGAGGCTTCTTATCCAGGATGTCAGCTGCCACACCCATTTCAAAGATAGACCTGAGACTGTTTCCATGGCCTTCCACTTTGCGAACACACCTGGTTCTTTCTCGGGAACTTCTTAAGGACAGTAGAGTATTGTCAAGCCTACAGCTCTACAGTTTCCCTAACCTAAACTTTTGTTGCTTTTCATGTTGGGAGAACACTTGCTCAGATGCAGTCTGCAGGCACCTCTCATCGCTCCAGTTCCTCAAAGGCCTCAGAGTACACGTGCTACAGACATCAAACCCACGAGACCTTTGGAAGCTGGAATTGAGGTTTGCTTAGCAGTCAGTTCTTTCTGTATTTACTCCTTAAAAGAATCTGTTATTTCCACTTTCAAGTCACAGAAATCAAATGCTGGCTAGCCACCTCCACTCAGTGTAATGCTGGGTGAGAAGACAGGAGCCAGATGCCACAGTCCTGGTCGTAAGGATGCCAGAGACTAGTGTAAGGGCAGACTCTTTCAACTGGGCAGTGATCAGTGTGCTAGAGACAGAAACAAACCAGTGGCCAGAGAAGTTCCTAAGGAGATATGAAGGTTATCTCCAAGGACTCGTGGCTGAACACGGCTAAAGTCTGTGTGCTGGGTCTAGAAAGATGACTAGACATTCTCCATGTAAAATCTTAAATGGATAAAAGCCAGGAAGATAGCAGCTATTAGCATTTTGATTCAAGCTGTTTTCCCAGCCCTGCCCACAGCTTTATCTGATACAATACTCCCGCTGTCCTACGTAATGCCAACCCTTCAGCCTAGCCTTCAAGACTTCCACCAGCCTGGCTCCCTGACTTGCTCACCCGGTGGGTGAACTGACCTTATCTGTCTAGTGTGCGTTTTTCTCAGGCACTATGACAAATGCGGGAAACAAAACCAGTATGCGTTCACTTACATCTCTACGAAGCTAGTCCAGGAGAAGAGACCAGATAACAACAACAAAGAATTATAACAGAGAAAATTAAATATATGAAAAAGGTAAAGAAGAGAAAACAGGTCACAATTGCCAGGCAAAAGTGGAAGGATGAGGGAAGAGACCCTTGGGAAGATGCCATTAAACAGAGGCGGGATTGGGCGGGGGGAGCATCAAGGTAACTGTGGGGAGGAGCTTGTCAGGCCTAGGAAGTCAGAGTCCAAAGGTTCTGAGCCAGGGACACCAGCATCTGCATAAGAACATCAGGGGTTGGATTGGGCTACAGCCAAATGTTGAGCTAGAATAGAACGGCCCATGATGTTGGGGGTGAGGCACAGCCAGGAGGGGGTTAGGTTTGCTCTGCATGAGACAGGAATGAGGAGAGATGGGTGAGCAGGGGAGTGCTGTCACCCAAACTGTATCCCCAGAATCATTTATCTGCAAGTTATTCACAGACTAAGAAGGCCACGAGCTCTTCCAGCCCACCAAACATGGGATTTGGGCTAAGCCGGGGTGCCCTGGTAGTATAAAATGCTGTATTTTGGACGCAATGTTAAGGTAAAGGTGGAAATATTTGCTTATAAATTCAATATGGAACAAAAAAGGGAGGGGCAACATCCAAGGTAACTCCAAAGGTTTGGACCTGGGCAAGCAAGAAGTTTGCATTGTCGTTTACTAAGATACAGCAGACTGCTTGAGAAGTGGGCTTCTGGGAAAGATCACTTCAGCTTGGCATGGTGTCTTCAATAGCCAAGCACTGGTGTCAGGAGTTTGGGGAGAGTCCTGGGCTAAAGGTGAAAACCTGAAAGTTGTTTCTTTGCTGGAGACGTAATAATAAAATGCTACAGCCTATGCAGCTCGCACAGAAACACACTGCCTATAGTTCAGGAGACAAGAAATCCAGGCTCTGGCGTTAGCAGCTTTGGTTTCTCCTGGTGCTTGCGAGTGGCCACCTCGCCTCTGTGTCCTCAGCATGGCCGTTTGCCTGTGCACGTGTCCCTGGTGTCCCTTCATATAGGCCACCACTCAGACTCGATTATGGTCCCCCTAACTGCCTCAGCTTACTTACCCTACAGGATGCGCCTCCAGAAACAGTCTTCATAAAGGTTCTGATTTCCCCGTGAATTTTGGGGGAACAGAGTCCCACACAAGACAAGCAGCCATCGACTTGAAGCAATGAGTGTAGAGAAGAGGTTGGAAATGGAGCTGCGGTGCTCTTTGGTGTCTACAGAGAAGTGACCCCACACAAGGCCAGCTTGGTGAGACTACCGGGTTCCTTAGCTGGAGCTCGGCTGTCTCCAAGGCAGGTCTGTCACTGGAGAGCCCAGCCCAGTGTGAGTGGGCTCACAAAGCCGCATCCCTGGAGCTCCTTGCTCAACTTTCAGGGGACTTCTCCAACGTCTCCTGTCCTCTGGCAATCACTCGCTGCTTGCTCACGTCGTCTCAGGTAGCGGCCTCCCGAGTCACGTGGCTTTCTATGTCTTCCCAGACTTGGAAGTTCGTGAGCTTCCTGGGTGTGACAAGTCCTCCCTCCTCCCTCCAGAAGGAAGATTTCCATCTGGAGCAAACAGCCATGGAACAATGGAGCCTGCAGAGAAACAGACACCAGCAACGGGGAGTAAGGAAGACGGTGAAAACCACGGTCTCCTAAGAGCCCACAAAGGCAAGGCTTCAAAGAGGAGGCATTGCCTACATGGCTGAATGAGTCTGAGAGACAAGGAGTACAAAGACTGTGACCACGGCCTTAGGGACACACGTGTCCCTAGCAACCTGGGTATATACATTTCCCCAGGTTGGTGGATCAGGGAGCTGAGGATTGAAGAGGAATTTTGATGCTGAGTTACTTCCAGCTCTTGAGTTCTGCAATAAAGAAGAGAAATCAAGAAGCCAAAGGGCGCTTAGGGAGTCACAGCAAGCATTGTTTTAAGATGGGGGATGCTGTATGCTAATAGGAATGACCTATGAGTAAGGAAAAAAATGGATTCGGCTGGGGATGGCTGGAGTGGTGTCCTTGAGCAGCCGACTCAAGGCTGCTTGTAGTATCGAGTAGCAAAAGTGAAGAGGATTTTCTTACCTAGAAACCTGTCCATCAAAGGCAGAGCTCGCAGTACGAGACAGAGAGAAGAGAGATGGGTTGCAGAGGTTATGGAGTGCCCTCCTGGGTGTGGATAGGAGGGGTGATGCGGACGGTCTGAGCGGGAGACGTACCATCGCTGTGAAGACTGTACGGGAGGTGGGTGGTCTAGGAACTCGGGCATGAGCAGCTGATGCTGAGCAGACACTAGAGGCTCGCCATTTGAACCAAATGGAGGCCTCTCACCACAGGTGCATCGTCATTGGGGGTTTTCCAGACGAGTCTGTGAGGAGACTCTTACACAAGACCGTTGCTTTGAGGATGGGCCTTGAAATCTTAAGTAGAAATGAAGAGAAACAAGAACATACATCAAGTGACAGAAACTGGCCCCAGGATCACAGAGCACAAAGCTGAACTGAACCACTGGAGTCAGGGCTGAGAAGGCAGGAAAGGCTAGTCTGTGGGTGTCTCTCTCCTAAGTGGCCATTATCGCTGAAGCAAGGCTGTGGATTTTACCTGTTCACCTATTCCTGGAAGTCCCTTTTTTGTGTGTTTGTTTGTTTTGGTTTGGGTTTTTTTTGTTGTTTGTTTTTCAACACAGGGTTTCTCTGTGTAGCTTTGCACCTTTCCTGGATCTCACTCTGTAGACCAGGTTGGCCTCGAACTCACAAAGATCTGCCTGGCTCTGCCTCCAGAGTGCTGGGATTAAAGGTGTGTGCCGCCGCCCGGCTTGGAAGTCCCTTTTTTAAAAGTTCACATTAACAGGCATTTCTTGGTGAGTGAGCCATTATGTTTTCAGTTTTGCCATGGCTTTCAGGAGATAGTGAAAGAATAGTGAAAATGTGCTATCAGAGAAACAGCATCTGGTTCAAGTTCAGACTCCCCTTTCCTCTTGGTTTGTGGGCTCAATTCTTACCCACAGTGAGGCCCATTTGGCTCATCTGTAAAATGAAGAAGATATTAATTGTCTTGTGGTTATTGGGACCATCAAATGCACTGAGGTATGTGAATGTGCTTTGCAAACTAAAAGGCCAATTAACACTAACCTGAAATGGCCCCAAGATCATGAATCACCCGGCGACGGAGAAACACCAGCCACCAAGGACTCTGGAGAAGACCTTCAGTCTCTCCCAGCCTGTGACTAAGCCCAGAGTCACGCTTCTCGGACTCCAGGCTCTGTTTGCAGCTTTCTCATCTATCTCCTGACTTTATTTTATGCTCAAAAGTCCTTCCTGGAGGTAGAAAGGGGGGGAGAAGGGGGAAGAGGGAAACAGAAAGGGGTCGGGGAGGGGTCTCAGCAGGAGAGGCTCCTTCAAAACATCTCCTGTGCACCAAGCACTTTGCAGAATGCTCTGCCCTGTCCTCACTCAGACTCTGTACCACCCTCCCAGTTTATAGATGAGGAAACCATTCCAGAGAGTTCAGGTCTGCTTAACTTAGCAATGCAGCAGGAAGAGGTAGCTGAGCCTTCTTCCCCTGAATCCAAAGCCTAGGGCTTTCCCACAGTGCACTAGTCCATATCTGTGTCAAGAGAAAAGCAAAACAAAATGCTTCCAGGGTGATTTCCTAAACTTAAATCTTTGTTTTCTTTCATTCTTAATGTCTTAGGACGAGAGGAACATGCAAAGAGAGGAATAGAGTGTTTTAGAATATCAAAATCATTAAATTTCTTAGAGCAAGAAGTTGTTGGGCTGAAGTGGGAGCCATCTCCATCACGAAGAAGAGTTGTCTTTAGCTCCCCTTAGCATCTTACTGGCTTGGAACACCTCCACGAAGAGGTGTATGTCATTCAGAGCAAAGGAGAAAGAGCATGGGACGTTCATCCAGCACTGCCTTATCAGGTGCCTCGTTGTTCATGGTGATAAGGTCCGTTTCGGAATGAGCATCTACCCCAAATTGCCATGGCTTAGACAGTCATTGCTGTTCTTCCTCCTGGTTCTGGGGGCTGACTGGACTCAGTCCTTTCTCCCAGAGCTCACCGTCTGGTGTTGTCATTCGGTGCCGGCTGGGCTGCAGCTGTCTGAAGGCTGTATCCAGCCGGGCTCCCCTCCTGACCAGCGTTTGATGCTGAGTGGCGACTGGGGTTTGGCTCACGGTGTCTATGGCAATGCCCATGGGGCTAGGGCTCCTGACAGCCTGGTGGCTGACAGGTTCCCAGCGGTGAGTTTTCCAAGAAATGAAAGACAGTAATTGAGAGGTTAGTCACAGGCCATACCCAGCGCTGGCATCATGTCACGTCCCCTGTAGTCTATCAGTCAAGGCAGGCAGATTCCACTCTGACGTACAAGGCCTGAGGAGTAAATGCCACTCACTTCATGAAGAGAGGTGAGTGACTTTCAGAAGAAAATGGGAAATAGGAGAAATGCTTGCTTTCCTCATTAGAAAATGAAAACCACATGGTCACTGGCCCAGGACATGCCCAGAGTCATACTGGCCGCACGGCAGTGCAGCCGTCACCAGCCTTCCTGCCCACGCCTGCCTCACGCCCTCCCTTGTGCTGCACAGCCCCGTCTTCTTCCTATTCATCCCACCTGTGCACTCCGACACCTCTGCAGCAGGCCCCTCCCCTCACTCTTCCCATGGGCTTTCTCTCTTACCACTCAGGTCCCAGTTCAAGTATCACTTTTCCTGGGACTTCCTGAGCATGGCTCCCTTCCATCCTTTACAGCCTTTGTATGCTGGATTTCTATCTCCCTTCTCTGCCCCACCACTAAAACACAAATTCTGAGAGAAAAATTACAGTCTATCTCGTCCACCACTGCCAGGCATCTGTAACTCCTCTACACATGCCTGTTGCATCCTGTTAGTCAATTTTTCTCGAATAAAAATAAGTGAAAAGGTTACTATCGGGCCAACTAACAGCCGCTGGCTGCTTTACCTGCTCTTAGGGCAGGGGGTTCTGTGTGCTTCTCTGGAAAGCTATTTTATCTTTAGATACTTCATAGGCAACTGTTAGGCTACAGTAAAAAGCTACTTAACTAGGGACTGGGAAGATGGTCCAGTGGGTAAAGGCCTTGTCAAGAAACCACGAGGACCCAGAGTTCAGACCCTGAGCACCTGGGTAAACGTCAGGAGGACCTGGCAGGGCACTTCTAAGGCAGAGGCAGGATCCCCAGGCAAGCTGTCTAGATGAACCCAGGACTCCAGCCAGGTTCAGTGAAATAGGAGTGAGTGTGGAAGACACCCAACATGAACCTGTGGACCTCCACATGCGTGTGCACACATGTACATGAGCATCTGCACACTCATGTAATAACCCAAGTGTGAACGTGCATACACATATTCACACCGCACACTTTCGCATACACACAAACTTCTATGATATATTTACTAATCATGAGCTTTCAAACTGTAATCGAAGGGCTTTAGTTCTGTGAGTCTGGAGGGAAAGGGAAAGGAGAAAAGGAAGCCAGGAGGCCAGTCGCCATCTACATCACAGCATCAGTACCTTCGTGTGTTTCATCTATTGAGGCTTATTTGGAAAACCGTCCCCTGCTAGAAGTAACTAATTCAGGCATGTCCAACCATTTGTCATTGTGACAGACATAGTAGTCTACAAAGTTCACCTTGAGAACTACATCATCAAGTGATCAAGACTGTAAAAATAAAATTCCATAATGTTTGCAATGTTTGTTTTGGACACACTCACAGCTTCCCGTGGTGTGACCCGTGGTGTGACCCGGGGTGGCAGGTGGACGTACACAGTGACTCTACTTGGTCTCTTCAGCGCTGCTCGAGGCCCTCACTAACCTAGTTCTCCGAGTGGCCTTCCATCGGGCACCCCGCACACAGGTGGGGAACTCAGGCGACCTAAGCTCCCGGCCACATGGCCAGCAAGCCTGTGTTCTAAGCACCCCTCGGGATTCTCGGGTGACCCTCAGATTTGAGAGTCATGGCTATACAGCAGGAAGACAGTCTGATGAAACACAGGCACTGTCATGCAAAGGAAGACTTTCCCTTGGGAAGACCCCTTGCTGCAGGAGCTTGCTGCTGGCCTCAGCGTATCTGAATGTGTGCTTCCTTTGCTCAAGGGCCTGAGACCCTCCACCAATTCTCTCCTTAGCCGAGGAGCTGAGCATGTTGTGTACGTATATACACAGACACACATAGACAAACACATACACATATACACAGACACACACAGACACAGAGACACACACACATACAGACAGGCACAGACACACACAAACACACAAACAGGCAAACACACACACAGACACACACACACATACAGAGACTCACACATACAGACAGGCACAGACACATACAGACAAACACACACAGACACACAGAGAAACACACACAGGCACACACAGACAAACACATGCAGACACTCACACACAGACACACACTCATACACACACAGACACATACACACATACATACACACATATATACCATAGACACACACACACACACACACACACAAACACATGCAGACAAACACACATACACACACAGAGACACATACAGACACACACGTAGACACACTCACATACACACACATACACCTCCTCACCCAGCTGAGTCCTGCCAATTAAGCACTTCTCAAGTGGGAATGGAGCAGAGTCCTTAGAATTCCAAGCGTCAAACAGCTAATAAGAGAGTCTTGTTCAACAAAGTAATAAAAAATAAAACCAGGGCAGAAAAAGCTGCGAAGTTTTCTTTGTGATCATTGTTTAACACTGTATGTAATTAAATATTAATGAAAGTATGCTACTTTCATTTGGTGAGCAATTTAATTCAATTAAAAATAAATGGGTCTCCTTGGCTCAGTGGGCATACTGATATACAGAACAGCACTGCCCTTAACGTAGTTTGCACTGTGTTTAAACCCAGCACAGAGCAGCAAGGCTGAATACTACCCCAGGCCAATGCACTTAACTCATTAGGAACAGAGACAGACCTCAACCCGATGTGGAGCATCACCTCACAGCAGTCTAATGTAAAGAGGCGCGATCTGGCTTTGCGTGGTGGGATGGGAGCATGGGAGAAGCATCATCCACGTAAAAATGGAGGTAGCTTCAAGGAGTCTACCTGGAGGTTGGTGGGCGACTTTGTACATGTGTGCCATTGTACACGCAAGTACTTGCTGTGTGTCCATACATGCATGTAAGTATATACACAAGCCAAGAAGTATACACACATATACATAAGTATACAGACATAAAATGCATACATACATATATATATATAAGTGTACATAGAGGTATATAAGTATATATACATGAAAATATATATAGATTCATATAAGTACACACATATATGCAAGTACACACAGAAGCATTATATATACACACATATATATGAGTACACACAGGAGTTTGTAATTATGTATGTGTAAGCTGCACACTTCAGATTAGTGTACATTATGCCCTTGACTACAGACATTTTATACTAGTGAGGGAGAACAGATACTTTTCTGTCCCAAAGGCCTCTGGCATTATTCTGCACCCCAAGAGGCAATTTGGGCATGCAGAGTCCCCGCTTACCATCTGGCTGGCTAAGACTCATTTAAAAATAATACTAAGGACATTTACTTAGTGTAAACACACACATCTTAAAGTGTCTCATGTAAACACACACACACACACACACACACACACACACACACACACACACACGCATCTTTAACTGCCTTGGGAAGACAGAACAAGCCTGAAGGTGGTGTCTGCAGTCAGAGAGCTCTAGGGCCAGATTCCCTGGACTGTTCAATTCTGACAGCTTTGAAGACTGGGCAGAACTAAGGTGTGAGGGAAGCCTGGGGTCCTGTCCCACCCCCAGCTGATGGCATGTCCCCAGCAGTGAGGGGGAGGTGGGACCGTGTGCCTGGCAGGTGCTCTGGTTGGGCACAGGTTCCAAGCCTAGTTTCAAGATGATTCTCAGAGGCCTTGGAGGTCACGGACCCATGGCCTCTATGATACATGGGCTGTTCCTCATGTCACCAGCAGAGCTGAGACTGGGGAATGAGCTCTGGCATTCCACAGGCCATGTCTAATAATAACAATGTTATCAACTCCAGGAGGCTGAGCCGGCCTGGAGTGTATGGCTGGGTACCCAGAGGCCAGTGCCCAACCCTGAAAGGAGAGCCAGACCCAGTGAATGGAGAAGAAAACACCAGCCTGCGGACAAAAGCTTGCTGCTAAAATCAGAAGCACTGCCAACATTTTACAACCTGGATGCATTAATGGGCTGGTTATCTGGCAGGAATAGGAAGCTGGGTTTGAAAACAATGAATCCTTTTTAGGTACAAGGTCAGTGCCTGAGGGACCTTGAGGCTGAGCCACCCCGCCCTCATCCTCATGGGAGAACAGACCCCCCTGAGCTGGGATACCAGCTTTCTACATGAGGGAAGGCCACTCTGTCACCCACAACACAGGAGGCCTGTGTTGAGGGCACCACACCCAGGTCCCAATAAGCTTTATGAGGGACTTTCCAGAGCTGGGGCAGGATGGAATCTGAAGAACCCAGATGCCCCTACTTCTTAGTGGGAAAAAAAGAAAATGGTGCCCGCATTGTGGTGGAATACAAAACCTTGTGTGAGTAGCTGGATGTGTGACTGAGAAACAGAACCTTCTACCCTTCAGTCTCCTCAGCGGCAGAAGGGGAAGGGGAGCCGTGTCCCGCACAAGGGCCTCTGCAGGATCAGCTGAGGTCACACAGGGACACACTTAGCACCATGTGAGAGGGTGGCCAGCATTGGGGCCTTCGCACAGCATTGCCTCTTTCTGCTGATAGAGCACCCAAGGCTGGATAATCCATAAATAATAGAGATTTACTTGGCTCAAGTAAATAGTTCAGGAGTCAGTCAAACCCAAGAGCATGGGCAGGTGTTGGGTGGCTCAGCAGTAATGCTTGCTGCTCAAGCATGAGGACCGGAGTTGGGGTCCCTAGGACTCTGTGTGAAAAACCAAGTGTGGTGGCTTGTGCCTGTCATCTCAGCCCCAGGGGATGGAGAGAGGAGGACCCATGGGCTTGCTGGCCAGTTAGTTTAGCTGACTCAGCAAGGTCTGGGTTCACTGAGAGACCCTGCCTTCATCCCTTCATTCCATTGTAGAAGTCAGAAGAGCAAGAGAGGGTGAGAGCTCTGAGCAGAACAAATTACCAAATCCACCCTCGCAATAGCCACATTCATGGTGCTGTGAATGTATTCCAGGAAGCAGAGCCACCAGGGCCTATTACCTCCCAGCACATGCATGGTGGCTCACGCATGAGCTCAAACCACAGCCGTGATAACAATGGTGGTGAGGGTCATGCGTGGAAAGTCCCAGTGAACTTTCTGTTTTTAATGCCTTCAAGTCAACCATTGTGTAGTTAACTCTGGGTTGAAACATTCTCTGATGGAGAGGAAGAGGAGGCTGAGAAAGCCACGTGAGAGTGAGGAGACTCCTCATCGGGCCCCAGAGGAGACAACATAAGCAAGAGCTGGGACCAAGAAGGCTCTTCTGGTTCAGCTGTGCAGGACTCCAGCCGTGATGCTTGGGTGAGTTGTCACTCATGCTGAAGTGAGATTCCCAGAGACGCACCTGCCCCCGCCAGCCATGCTTTCATAAGTAACCCCCAATAAATTCATCACTCACCCAAATGAGCTTGAATGGAATCATTTCTTTGGTCTTTCAGTGCCCACTCTATCTTTGGTGAACAGAAACAAACCCCCTTGGAAGATCAGGCAACATGAGCTCTCTCTATTGTACCATAAGCATCTCATGGGCAGAAGCTGCATCTTCAAAGACTATATAGACAATATTTTCCATAGCTATGGTTGAGATCTAATGAATAAAAATGCAGAATGCTCTAGTAAGATCAATTTCAGATGAAGAAGAAAACTTGTTTTTCACTAAAACACACCCACATTTTGCAGAGCATATTGTGTGTGTATGCATGTATATTTGTACACATTAATGTGTGTGCATGTCTGTATGCATATATATGCACACATGTATGCACGTATATGGAGGCAAGATATTGATGGCAAGTGTCTTCCTCAATCACTCTCCACATTATTTTTTGAGGCAGGATCTCTCGGTGAACCTAGGCCTTGCTGAGTCAGCTAAACTAACTGGCCAGCAAGCCCATGGATTCTCCTCGCTCCATTCCCTGCGGCTGAGATGACAGGCACAAGCCACCACACTTGGTTTTTCACACAGAGTCCTAGGGACCCCAACTCCGGTCCTCATGCTTGAGCAGCAAGCATTACTGCTGAGCCACCTCTGTGGCCCACAGATGATGTACTTGATAGTCTGACATTAGCCATTGCTTATCTGACGTCAGATTTTAGCTTAACATCCTGTATTTTATCTGGTTGTGTGATAGCCCATATGCGAAAGAGTTCTTACGTGAACAAATAACATGCTAATGGGAAGACCAGGTCCATCAAAGCACTGGTGATGTCTCATAACTCATATTTTGGATGAAGTAGACTTGATTTACTAATTCTTAGAGGGTAAAAACATCTGTGATGATAAGCTGGAGTCTACATGCTCTGACCCAAGAGGCATGGAATTAAAGAAATAGACAACAGACAAATAAGAACAATGAAACAGCCAAGGCTACATAGAGAAACCCTGTCTCCAAAAACAAGAGAAAATAGAAACCTTCACACTGCATCATGGGAAGGTCTTGGTGGCTGCTTCCTCATATGGACTACCTCAGCTGTAAACTTCTTGAGAAGGAACTATTGTTTCCACTGTGTGTTGGTGTGTTTCCATCCATGGGGAAAGAAGGCAGAAAGAGCTCAAAAGTCCAGTGGCTCAGCAAATAAGTCAGCCAAAGCTCTTCTCCATGCTATCCTGCCTCTGCAGTTCAGTAATTAGAGGTAACCTGGATGTCCACGGGGACCCAGAGGGAAGCACAACTTGTCCCAGGATAAGTTGTGCATATCTGTAATCCCAACATCGAGGAGGTAGAGGCAGGTGGATCCCTGGGGCTCACTGGCAGCCAGCCAAGCCTACTGAGTGAGCTCCAGACCAATGAGAGACAGTCTCAAAAAGAAAATGGTGGATGGTGTCTGAGGAGCAATACCTGGCATTGTTCTTTACCCTCAGCACGCACACACACATGCATGCACATCCATACACATGGGATACACACACACACACACACACACACACACACACACACACACACCAACAATCTGCATCCCCTTGTTTCCTTCTGATTACCTAGCCCCTTCCTCCCCACCCCACCCCACCTTCTGCTGCACCAGAGTCTCTCTCTCTCTCTCTCTCTCAATCTCTCTCTCTCTCTCTCAATCTCTCTCTCTCTCTCTCTCTCTCTCTCTCTCTCTCTCTCTCTCCCTCTCTGCCTCCTTCTCTCTATTCTTGCCTATCCTACCCCTCATGCCCAGAGTACTGGAGTAACAGCAATACTTAATCAGAAAGAAACTCCTCTAATAAAAAAGAGAAAGCAAGCAGGAAGGCTGAGAGCAGTAGGGGCAGCTTCCAAGCCACTCCTCTATTCATCTGGGTTGACCATGTCCTTCTTTCCTGCCTAGAGAGCACTTTCTCAGCTCTACAAACAAAAGATTATGCAAATCATTTTAAGCATAATGAAAAATATCATCGTAACTAAACATCCCCAAATGTAAGCATCCCCAGATGGAAGATGAATGGAAAAACTTGGGCATCCCAAGGTCACGTGCACCCTGAGAATGAGACTGGAGCTGGCCTTTGCCCTCACCCCCTCACAGTGAGTATGACAGAACCCCGAGAGGCAAGCATGCCTTGAAGAGATGCCCCCATTTTCTGCAAACTCAGAAAGCAAACAAGAGCCCTCAAGGCTCATTAGACCTCTTTAGACAGTTCTTCATTGGGAACAATTCAATCTTCCAAACAGATAAACACAGCCCTGTGATAAATGGAGTCACTGGTTACTTTCAGCCGAGTTCCATTGCTGACAAATGTACTAGTTGAGGCTCCCGGGGCAAGGTAAGCATGTTTGCTATCTTGAACTCCCCTTGGTTGAGAGAAGTGGAACACAGGGCCCCTGTGAGGGGGAAGGAGGATGGGGGAGGGCCTAGGGAGAGAATTGGGAAGGACAAAGCTGTAAGGCAGGACACTCCAACTCTTGAAGGTCATCCTCTTAGAAGCTGAGTCACAACCCCTTCCCCGCCATCATAGCCAGGCCTCCACTGACCCTGAGAGTGTCTCGGGCCAGCCCTGAGCCACTGGCTGTCCTGACCTCCACACGGGTTCCTGGAGGGTGACACCAGAGTGCCCTCCAAATGGCTCACTGCCTGCCCCTCTGCATTTCTCAACAGGTTCTGTCTTTTCAGGAAACCACTCCTTTTCTGGGAAGGGTTGGCAGCATCAGGGACTAACCCTGGCAGGAAATGACCAAGCCAAAGTGAGGCCCTCAGAGGGATGGTGATAAGACGGGAGAAAAGAGAGGTAGCCTAGGCTGCCCCTGTTGGATCTTCCTGCCTGGAGGGGTCGCTTGCTCGACCTATAACTGTTCCGTGGCATGCAGTGGCCACCAGCCACAGGTTACCACTGGGCTTAGGAGAGGTAGCCAGCCCACATGGAAATGTCTTATAACATGAAGTACCCTTGGTGATGAAAGATAAATGCAAGAAGCAGAAGAAAAAATAATAAAAAGCATCACTTTATTAACATTTGTGTATTTACTCTATGATGACACTATCATTGAATATTATGAAGAAAAATTTCAAAAACCAATGTTATAGCTATGACCGGTGATCAACAAATACTACAAATGAATATCTTAACATGGAAGAAATGTCAACATTATGGGGAATTATAAAATCTGTTAAAAAAATTAGTTGCACCTGTTTTTCCACTCCTTAGGTGTGCCAATTAAAACACTTTATTATGTTTTTCTCATTTTAACTCTTTTTTTTTTAATTTTTGGAGACAAGTTCTTATGTAGCCCAGGCTGGCCTCAGACTCTCTATGTAGCTGAACTGCTGGTCTTGACCCCCACTCCTGAGTGCAGGGATTACAGGAGTAATGGGCATAGCACCATGCCCAGCTTACATGTTGATCAAACCCAGGGTTTGCATATGCCAGGCAAACACCCTTCCAACTGAGCCCTAGCCACAGCCTCCGGCTAGAAAACCATAAATCACATGGGCTTGCTCTCTTCCTGTTCGACCACACAGACCCTTCAGCTGCTGTACATACAACAGAACCCAGGTTCCCTCAAGAACCCACGTCGAGACTCTGCCTCTTGTCAAAGCCCTGTAATGCTAGAACCAAGGCAGAACTGACTGGTGGTTCCCTTTCCTGGGCATAGGAGGGAGTCTAGGGTGAGACTTTGTCCCAGCTGTGCAGTGGAAACCCGGGCCCAGAAGCATCTCCCGTTGGCATCTTCACCCTTTCATCTAACAGGAAAAGCATCCTGGGCTCTGGCCTTCTCCCACACACATCCTCAGAGCACTGCCTCTTACCTTTGGTTTAGAAAGAGCCAAACAAACAGGCTAAGAGGAGCCAACCGGTAGGACCATCAGACCTACTGACTGTTTCTCTTGACCAACCCAAGCGGAGCACAGCTAGGTTGTTTAATTCTTTGTTTAATGAACTAACTTCCACTTGTTTTTGTGTGGTAATGCTTGCTCATTGTCAAACCCAAATCATCTACAATCCCCAACTCAAGCCAGCCACTGTTGGTATTTGTGGGCAGAGCCAGCAATGTTTTATTTTTGTACTACAAAAAAATGGCAATTATTACATTTATTAAATACTTGTTACATCCAGGTACGACGCTGAACACTTCTAAACATATTTTCTTCATAAAAATTCCAAAGTAGGATTATTGACTCTACCTCGTGGTAAAAAACAAAAACAAACAAACAACAACAAAACCCTAAGACTTTGCACTATTAAATACTGTGCCCAGTGACACACAGCCAGTGGGGCGCGGCTCCAAACTGGTCATGAACGTGGAACATTTAGCCTCTTTGGTCCAAGTCATGTGAGGAGTGATGCTCTTACTGCCTCTGTCTGTAAAATACTTCTTTCTCTCACTCTTTTCAAAAAGTCTTTGAATGTTAGCTAGGCATAGTGGTGCATGCCTTTAATTCCAGCACTGGGGAGGCAGAGGCAGGGGGATCTCCGGGAGTTCGAGGCCAGCCTGGTCTATGTAGCAAGTTCCAGGATATTCAGGGCTGTATTGTGAGACCCTGTCTCAAAAAAAAGACAAGAAAAAGGGGGAAAACCCTTTCTCTCTCTCTGTCTCTCTCTCTCTCTCTCTCTCTCTCTCTCTCTCTCTCTCTCTCTCTCTCTCTGTCTGTCTCTCGTGTGTGAGTACAAGCATTTGTAAACCACTCACTGAATGGAGAATGGAGAGGACAGCCTTGAGTATCAGTCCTTGCCTTCTGCCTTGACTGAGACAAGATCACTTGTTCACCACTTCGTTCACCAAGCTGTGTGACCTTTGACCTCCCAGGGAACCACCTGTCTCTGCCACTCTCCTGTGTGGAGTTCTGGGGTTAGAGGTGCACACTACTGTCCCTGGCTTTATGTGGGCTCTGGGGATTCAAACTCGGTTCCTCACAGTTAGATGGGAAGCATTTTATCCAGTGAGCCATCTCCCCAACCGTTGAGCTGGTCCTCTTATAAGGCCCATCTAGCCCTTGGAATTCAGTTTTCTTCATGCACAACCTGTCTTCCATAGGCTGCTGTCTGGTTAGACCATCACTTACTCAGTCACACGCACCTGGACAGCTGCTCTAGGTGACGGGAACACAGTAGTGACCGAAACTAATAAAGATCTTTCGCTCTTGCAGTTTGTAGGTCAGTGTAGACCAGCAGTTCTCAACCTTCCTAATGCTGCGTCCCTTTAATACAACTTCTCACATTGTGTGACCCCCAACCATAAAATTAATTTCATCGCTACTTCATAACTGTAACTTTGCTACTGTTACGAATCATAATTTAAGTATCTGTGTTTTCCAATAGTCATAGGTGACCCCTGTGAAAGTTGTTCAGCCCTCAACGGGGTCACGACCCACAGGTTGAGATTCGCTGGTGTAAATGGACAGACAGATAACCATGCATAGCAGAAGCATTGCTATTTTTCAGGGTAGCTGGAAATATAATGGAAGATGTCATCTGAGCAGAGACCTTTATAATTTTTTGTTTTATTTAGGACAGTGCTAGGGATTAAGCCCAAGGCCAGAACATGCCAAGCAAACACTCTACTACTGAGCCACACCCCACTGCTCAGCAGAGCCACACCCACTCCCCAGCAGAGCCATGCCCATTCCCCAGCAGAGCCACGCCCACTGCTCAGCAGAGCCACGCCCACCCCTCAGAAGAGCCACGCCCCACTCCCCAGCAGAGCCCTTGCAAGAACAGACACCTGGAGAAAAGAGCTGTCCAGAGTGGAAGGTGTCCTGACTGAGCTGGACATGTAACCAGTGTCACCAAGGAAAACCAAAAGCCCTGCAACTGCTGCTGAGAGAAGATGGCATGTGCTGGGACTTGGATACTGGGTTTGGAAGTTGGGGAGTTACCTGAATGAACAAGGCAAGGGATCATTCTGAAGGGTGCTGGGTCAAAGAAAGGAATGGAGGGTGCATATTACCCCAAGTCGTGGTCCTTAGGGGAATCAGAGAATCAATTTCCTTCACTAAACATGCTTCCTTGTTCTCTTTAATTTGGCTTTCCTTGGAATAAGATACATCTTTATCATTTAGAAATACTAATGTTAAAACGAATATCACATGTGTATTTTTTAGCTGCATTCCTGGTGATTGGTGGAAGATTTTTCATGTGAACCCCTCAAGACCAAACACACCTTTCAAAGCTTTGGTGAGGTGACAATGATTGTTCGTGGCTTTATGAACTTACAAGACTTGAAATCATAATATTTGTCTCTATAGCAAAGCATCCTGTGTGTGGTTGATACAGTGTAAGTCTTTGGAGTAAACAGGGTCCTCATACTAGCATTGAACTGCCCAGACATCCTAACAGACCCAGCAAACTCAGAAACTAAAGCAACTCTAATTGTCTTCAATCACAAGTGGTGATTTTTCCATTGGCTTTTTTGGGGGGTGGGGGTGAAGGGTTGTTATGGATTGAATCAGGGACCATGCCAGGCAAGCACTCTGTCACTTAGCAGCTTCCTCTATTGACTTGTTACTTGAAAACAGAGCCAAAGCCTTGTTCTAGACTGTTGGCTCTCCAGCTTCACACACAGACCCCGTTTGTCACAACTTTTGTTCCTTCCAATTGATTCTGCAGAAACCAGCTCAGATCTCAGGATGACTCTCTCTGCTCTCTTGGCCCATTCCTTAAATAATTCACTGAGAAATCTTCAGTGGCCTTGGTTAAATAAGGTCCAAATCATGTGGAATAGAGATGTGACTCACTCAGCAAGGCCACACGGAATTCCCTCAGTCCTCAGGGTTAACAGACGGCAGGAGGCTTTGACCCTAATGGTGATAGAACAAGTTCCAGGTCCTGAAGGAAATGCCAATCATAGACATGTTTCCTTCCTTCACGAACAGAGAAAGTTGACTCTGGGAAGAACACAGACAGAGTGGCTTCACTTTCATCTGGAGTTTTTGTCTTCTGGGGGTCCCCAGAGGCTTCCAGAACAAAAACCATGGATAAGAACTCAGACTCTGTAAAGTATTATCTTGAGTGGTGGCGCTTTTCTCTCTCCAAAGTGCTATGTGTTGTTTCAGTGGAGTAGGCTGCTCTTCCACACTTACAAATGGATCCTAGAGTATCCTCAGGAGCCCTTCCCCCCACTGTTCTAGAGGGTTCTATTTTCACAAAGTTCAGGCCTTCTCAAAGTCCATGCCAGTGTGTACGAATGAGACTTCAAAGAGTCTGAGAACTGTCTTGGCCATGGCTGTTCCCAATCCACAAACTCCATAGAGATTTCTCAGAATGCAGGGTATGTTCATTCATCTAATGCTCGTTGAGCAACCATGTCCTAGGCATCATTCAAGGTCTCAGCAAGAACAGCCATAAATATGAGAGATGAAAGGTCTTTTTCTCGTGGGGCTTATGTTCTAGTGGGACAGACTAAAACAAATGAACAAAATAAGTGTGTGGAATATTCTGTAAGCAGCAGTGGTAAGCTTTGTGGAGAGAAATTAGTCCTGAAGGTAGAGGGCCCAGTGTTCAGAGGGAATGGAAAGGAGACTGTAATTTTAAGCTAAGGGGTAAAGCAAGGACTCACCGGGAAGGTATTGTCTGAACCAAGATCAGAAAGCAGGGAGGGTGTAGGCTGGCAGTGATCTAGAGGAGGCCGATGGCAGGAAGAGACTGTAAGAGCTTACATCCTGGGTCTGCCTGTTCCCAGCCTGCTTGAGAACAGTGTCACCCAGGCAAAGGATGAGGGTAGTTAGCAGGAAACAGGCAGTAGGAAACCAAATCATACAGGTTCCTGTAAAGTTGTGAGCTTTTCTCCAGAGAGATAGGTCCCTTGGGCATCTTGAGCAACCAAAGGACATGTTCTAATTTGTATTCTAGTACTATCCCTTAGTTGCTACTTGGGTTTGGATACCAAAGGTTTTGAGTTTGTACCCAGAGGTCTACATGCTGGAGGTGGGATCCTTGAGGTGTGGTCAAGCCTCTAAGCAGTGAGATCCAGTATAGGTACTGCCCACAGAAAGGACTAATGCTAGTCTCTTGGGGTGAGTTGGCTCTCATGAAACTGGGTTATTATATAGCAAGACCATTTCTCATGCAGGAGACCCTCCTGTGTCTACTCAGTTCCACTTAAGTCTCCTCACCATGTTGTAACACAGCCAAGGGGACAGAGAAGGAACTATTCAACCTGGGACTTCCAGCTTCCAAAGTGACGAGAAAAGTAAACATATGTTCTTTGTAAGCTCTTAGTTTCTGTGTGTTTGTTAAACTGATGGGAAAAACAGACTAATACAACTGCAGTGTGCAAAACAAGTGATATAGCAACAAGATGGCGGGGGGTCTGACAATTAGGAGACTATTGAAATAATCCAAGTAGACCACACATCAAAACTACCTGGGGTGCCTCTCAAAACCACTGAACCAGAATGTGGGGTGTAGGGGATTCCCTAGGACTAGCACCCCCAGGTCTGACTCATACATAGTAAATTATAGTTGACATTCTTCTATGGTGTACTAGCTTTGAACTCATGGCCTCTCAGCTCCAAGTTCACCCTTCATAACCTGCTCTTCAAATAGTGGATCTGGGGCCTTTAAATGGTTTTCCTTTGCCAGTTGGTGCCATGTAAATAGACAGTCCCAGAGACACAATGGAGCAGGAAGGAAGTGTCCAGCTGGGTTCTGGTTCTGGTTCTGCAGCCCTGACCCACAGACCATCTTTAACGCAATCAGTGTCTTCCATGTATGCACTTGATCCTGAGCAGGAAGGATCCCGCAGCATCTAGATTCAGAAGAACTGGTGGTTTCTCTAATACAGGCTCTATCAGTGCCCATGACCAGCAACACCCTGGGTCTGCTCTCCTAACACCTTAGGCACTTTCACGGTTAGGGGTCTAGAGAGACACATCCTCCTCAACAACTTCCCAGCATCCCACAGGGGTGATTCCCTGCAAGTTCCAGAGGACAGGCTTCTAATGAACTCATCACCACAGCAACTCCTCTCCCGCCCTGTGGGCTGCAGCCATTCTCTCAACAGCATGTTCAGGGCCGCGGGAGGTTAATACCCCCTCATACCTCCATCTCAGCTTCGAGTGGGATGGCTGCTGCTGACCAGTGTTCTCCAGGTTCTTTTTAGTTACTTGTTTTTAGCTCATTCCCCACTATTCTACAGTAAATACTTCTTTTGCTTTCTTCCACTCTCTTCTTTTCGGTAGGGAGTAAACCAGGGCCTCAATAAAGCGCATGTTTTACCATTGAGCTACACCTCCAGCCCCAATAACTCTTCACATTGAAATCACTCTGTGGCTTCCTTTTCCTGCTTGTGGTATTGGTTCCTAGCAGGGAATCTTAAAAGTCTAGTCTTTAAGTTGTCAAATCTGAATATTTGAACAGTTACCCGATGGAGACCAGCTTTCTGGTTTCTACCCTGTTTCTTGGTTTAGTTCCTTTGTACCTACCATAATTATCTCTATCTGCATCATTGCTGCCTTCCACTGAAGAACTCTCACAGTGTGGTGTTCTTCCTGTGGAGACCTGAGCAAATGTCTATTCATCCCACATAGGGCACCAAAGACAGACCAAAGAAATGGTTCCACACAACTCTAGCTTAGTGAACCACTGAGTGTATTAGAGTTACTTATAGGAGTGTGAGTGACTCATGCATGAGAGACTCACAGGGTGGCTGCATCACTGAACAACCCACCCCGAACAACAACTCTGAGGGACCACCAAAACTGCATCCCTGGAGCTGCCTGCATAACTTGCAGACAGCTGGGCTGATGGGAGAATGTTCTCTCGCCTAGCAAATGTTACTGAGTATGTAATACTGGGGCAGGGCCTTGTGAGTCTTGTAAGTTTCAGGAGCTTGCTAAACCTTGTGAGTTTTGTTCCCAAGCCTTAAAATAATGTTTCCACTAGAAGAAAACAGCAGGACAACACCTCTATCCTTCAGAGATTCAGAATCCATGCATGTGTGTGAAGGTCAGAGGTTATCAGATGTCTATCAATTTTTTTAAATCACTTTACTATAATGAACTCACAAATAAAAACAACACATAACTAGATTAAGTAAGCTACTCAAACATACACCCAGTCCCCAAACTACATCCATCCCAGTGACCACTTAAAGCAGCTCTACACTATCTGTTCAGTCCCTTCATTTTAAGAAAAAGACACAGACTGACAAAGAAGTTGTGAACAGTCCTTTCTGAGACACTGCCTTAGTTACCTTCATGTTGCTGTGATAAAAACTCTAACAAGAGGGATGCAGACCATCACACCGGGCAAGGCGCAGCAGCAGGAGCGGGAGGCTGGCTGATCACTTTGAATCCAATCAGGAAGCCAAGAGTGAACAAGTAGAGCCCAACAAGAAAGCCTCAGAACCTGCTACCAGTGACTCACTTCCTCCACCTCCTAAAGGTCCCACAACCTCCGCAGGCTGCGCTACCAGCTGGGAACCATGAGTTCAAATGTGTGAGCCTTTAGAGGACATTCCACATTCAAACCACCACAGACATAGACACAGACCAGGATCCAGGCCAGCTGCCATCTTGCCTGATTCAAAACCCATCTCTATCCACGAGGGGCTGTATGGCACAGCGTATGGTCCCCATACTTCCTTGAGTCCAACTTCCTTTTCTCTAGGAAGGAAATAATAGGCTTGGAAGAACCATGGTGAGGACCAAAGATGGCAGTGACATGGAGCACTTAGGTGGGAGTGAACAGAAGCTACATGTTGTCATGAGTCTTTATAACTAGCTCTTCCTCTGCTTTTGCACTAACCTCAGCCTATCCAGGCAGGACAGAGAGGAGGGACAAGCTGGCACTGCACACTGGTGCCTGCGCGTGGCTTCAGTCCTACCAGCCGAAACAATGCTGGGACACCACACCACTCCTGCACAGCCCTTCCTCTATTTACAAGCAACAACACAGAGAAATGCCTCGCCTTTCAAGGTTCAACCATAAGATCAAAGTTACACGAAGACTTTCAGCAGCTGCCCCACCCACCCCACCCCAGATCCCCAGTGGTTCTAAGGTCCCCACTCACCTGGCTTCCCTATTGACCCTCCTTGTGCAGCCAGAGATTGCTCAAAGGGAGATAATGTCATTTGTTGACATTTCCCAGTGACAACAAAGCCAGACCTTCTTTTAGGGAGCAAGTCTTTGCATATAATTAGCAGGTCACATTTCCCTCGGGGGACTGAGACCTGGCATTCCTCCTTGCCAAAAGGAGTCACAGCCTTCAGGAACAGCTGCACCTGGGGAAGGACTTTGCTCAAGGACCTCAAAAGAGCAGTAAATGAGGAAGAAGCTGAGGACTTTTTTATCTCAGACTTTCACTCCTGGAGATGTCTGCAATGGATGTTAGGTGAAATTAAATTGACAGAATATTTCTGCTCTGTGTGTGTGTGTGTGTGTGTGTGTGTGTGTGCACATGTGCATGTGTGTGTATACCTGTATACCTGTATTTGTGTGTGTGTATATATGTGTATATATATATATATATATATATATATATATATATGAAGAGAGAGATCTGTGTGTGTGTGTGTGTGTGTGTGTGTGTGTGTGTGTGTTCCAGAATGTGCACAGGAGGAGGAGGTATGTGTATGTGTCTACATGTGCTAGTGTGGAAGCTGAAGAACAACCTCAGGTACCATCTACCTTGTTTTTTTGAAGCAAGGTCTCTCCTTAGGACCTTAGCTCACCAATTAGGCAAAGTCAGGCTAGCTGGCCAGTGAGCCCCACCAGCTTCAATTGTGTCCGCCTCCACAGAGCCGGAATTACAGGCCTGGCTACCACACACTTCTTACATGAACCCTAAGGTCCAAGTCAACCCATGTTCCGAGGCAAGTGCTTTACTGAAGGAGCCTTCTCCCCAGAACTATTTCTGCGTTGATTTAACAAGTGCCTGTCATCAGGCATCACACCATTGGTAGAACAAATCTTCAAATGACCTCGGATGTCAAGAAGTTTATCCTTCGATTTTAGAAGAAAATGTGGAAGAAACAGACTTACATCCTAGAGATAGCAATACAATATAATGTGTGTAACATATATGAGTTATTGCTGTATGATTATATCTATGTAATTATTCGTGTAAAATAAGGTGATTAATTAGAGGAAAGAAAGGTGCAGTACACTGGGCACTTGAGGAATTAAGAGGCGTGAAACAGCACTGAGCTGGAGTAACAGGAGAAGGCAGAAGACAAGGGCTGGGGTTTGGAGCATGGGTGGAGTTTCATTGAGGTGGAAGACACTTCCAAGGGGCGGTGAGAAACCCAGTTGGGAAGACAGACCTGGGAAGAAAAATCAAGAGCTTTGGAAGTGATCACAAGAAAGATAGGAGGGCGATGCCAGGAGTTCATGAGAGATGGAGGGACCAGTGGGAGAGGCAGGTTGTACCTGGGTTTTTCAGTAGGCAGTTCATCACCCACTGGGCCATGTCCCATGCTAAGACTTGAGGATGGAGCTGTTGTCAAAGCCCCTGGGCCTGGAAGATGACTCCCAATCAGACCTCTAATGCCAGCCTTCAGGGACTGGGTCCTACATTTAACTCTAACTAGATTTCCACTGACAGACTTGCAGCAGCATACACTTGACCTTCCCCTGCAGATCCAGCCCCACAGAGACTTTGTCCAACAGTGGCATGAACCATTCAGATTTGACCTTGGAGGACAGACTCCATAGCATCAAAGTCAGGAAGAATCCACATGCAAAGTAGAAGAAGAAACACTAGAGGCTGACAGAGAAAAGAATGAGCAAGGGTTGGAGAAATGGCCTGGCCACTAAGTCCAGCGAGCACAAGGACCTGAGTTCAATTCCCAGAACCCACCTGGAATGCCAGACATGGCAATGTGTGCCTGTTTGTCTCAATGCAGGGGAGACAAAGACAGGAGGATCCTGGGGCTTGCCAAATGACTAGGCTGGCTGAATTGGTGAATAAGTTCAGTGAAAGTACCTGTCTAAAAAGGGTGAAGAACAATTGAAAAAGACACTGGACATCACACACACACACACACACACACACACACACATACATACATACACACACATACACACATACACACATACATACATACACACACACACATAAACACACATACACACATACACACACATAAACACACATACATACACACACACACATACACACACATACACACACATACATACACATACACACACACACACTATGAATGGGGCACCCCTGTTTGGGGAACATTTAATAAATGTGACCTTATAGTCTTTGCACCTGACCCTGGGCTCCTGAGGAACACATGCTGATAGGTCTGTGAGCCGTGAGTACATGAGCAAGGAGACCTCCTCCATAAACCAAAGGCATTCTAGCCTGTTGATGTTTAATTCACCAGTGCTCCTTGTTGGTCTCACATTTATTGGATCGAGGGATTACTCTGGATTTGTAAAATAAATAATCAATCACACAGGCTGGTCTTAATTGTCTTCTGCCCTTTACACATCTTTTTTGGGCCTCCTGTTTGAAATTTTGTTTGTAATTTTCAGACAAATTTTCTTCCTAAGCATTCTTTCTCAAGAGTCTAATGAGATTCTTTTAAAAACATAGATTTTTTTTTTAAAGGGGAGAAGATCACACTTTAAAACAAATTTAGTTACCGTTAGCTTTTGAAATTTTCCCAACAAAGCTTGTCTAATTTCCTGACAAAGTCTGGTGTCTGTAACTGGGACTGACCAATAAGAGAGTCCTGTTCGAGTGTGAAGAGCAAGAATCCATTCTGCAAATGCATCTGTGTGTCTAGTCTGGAGAGCACCATCCTGAGCCTTCTATGCTTGGCCTAAGAGTGGACCGATTCTTTGACCCTTGCTTGAGACTTTAAAACAGCTGGTGTCTGCCCCAGGCTTCCTTCTTGGTGGGCTCTGTCCCTCTGCTGGGGACTAAAAGTAGATGAGCTGCTGACATCTGCTGGTGGCTCCGTGGAACGCCGGCCCTTAGAAGGACGTTCTGTGGATTCCAGGAGCTCTGAGCTCTGCTTGGTTCCTGGAGGATTCCCCCAGCTGATCCAGAGGGAATGTAAGAATGCAAACCAAGAAACTTCCCACAGCTCTGAGAAGTCAAGTGTGGGCCAACAGAAGGCTCACAACACTCCCAGGACTCAGATCGATTAGATTTGATCTCAACCATGGTGGTGAATCCTGAAGCATGAGGCCTCTGGCTTGAAGGTGATGCTCCCTTTGCAGTTTCAAACACTTTACTCTGTTCCTTGTCCTTTACCTCACAAATACTTTTCACAAGCTCTCCATTTGTTGGGGATCATGAAGTGGAAAATGCTTTGTTGAGCCCTCTAGAGACATTTTTTTTTTCTCTTGTCACATGGTGTCCAACCAGGAGTTGGTGTGAACCCATGAGACTCTTTGCCTTTGCTCGTGGAAAGTCTACCTTTGGAGGAAGGTATAGGCTCCCTGCTGCAGATGGGACAAAGGCATCCCCAAGGAGCCTCTCAGCCTGAAGGCAGGCAGCAGATGCTGGAGTATTAGAGACATTAAAGTTTGCAAACACAGTGAAAATCGATCATTATTGTTAAAATGCTATTTGATTTCTTTATAGCGCTTACCACCCAAAAATGTCGTTGGTTGTTTATTTGTTCTCTTGGGTTTTGCCAATTTACTCCTCCTAATGATGTATGTCTTCTCTCCTGGACAGAGAACGAAGGCCTTGACAGCCTGTGTACCAGACTGTTCCCAGCAGCTAAAGCTCTGCTACGTAGAAAAGGGCTGCAGAATTTGTGTGACAGAGTGCCCACGTCTTCCTCCTATAGCGCACAGGACCATCTTCACAGATGCTTTTCCAGGAGACCCCTGGAAAGCACACAGAGGTGCCCTGTCCCCAGACCCATGGAAGCTCCGTGATGGCTTTACTTGGATAGCCCAAAGGGGTGACATGCAGAGGCTACCAGCTACCTGCAGTAGTTCCTGGAGGTCAGCTGGTGTGAGCAGGGATGAAAGCCTTCCACCTGTCCCCATATGTTCCTGGTCCTTGAACGCTGCCTGGGTGTATGTGAGTCTGTGAGGACTGCTGAAATGCGCTGGGGAATTTTCCCTCTGTCTCTAGCTAAATGGTTTCCTGAGGAAATGAGAAATGGGGGTGGGGTGGGTGGGAAGGAATGAAAAAATTCCAGTAAGGAACTAAAACAAAAAACAAAAAACTTTTGTCTTTGGAACAGGGGTAGTTGTCATCAGATCCAAAACACTAGGATCACCGAGGATTAGAAATACACGAGACTTTTTTTTTTTTAATCAAAAAAGAAATAGAAGAAAAAGACAAATCTATGGGCTCTGATATTGCAAGATGAATGCTTAAAAGGTGATGCTTAAATGCTTAAACACTTAAGATGGTTAAGCCGCTTAACAGTTCTACAGGGGAGGTCTGGGGCCACCTGGTCCAGAGGGTTCGGAACCCGAGGTACCTGTGACTGGGCTCAGACCAGGAGGGAGTTCCTTTCTGGCATCCATTCATGTAGTTTATGGTTAAATTGCTGGACCCCATGTGGACTGAATGGGCCTCTTTATCTTTGAACAAACAGAGGAGGAAGGGGGATCTTCCCCCACCTTTGGCCCTGTCTGTATTTGTGGGTTTTTCCACTCCAGCTGTCAACCTTCCCTTGTTGTGGTCTGGGGGAAAAAAAGAAAAGTTTAGGAGCAAGAGGACTGAGTGCAAAGTCAACTCCACTCTCCTGCCGCAGACCTTCAGAGAAGTACAGTGGTCAGACATTCCTTGCCGAATAAGGCAATCAGGATTCCGCATCCTCACCCTTACCCATCATAAGATGTGCCCCAACAAGCACCGCACAGGCTTGTGTTTACATGCAGTGTCCCTCACCCAAAGCCCTATGGGACACAACTGAGTTCCCAACCTCAAATGCCATCAGCAGTGACAGGCACAGCTGGAGCAGAAAGCCTTCCTGAAATGTCTTCTGCACACAGCAGCGCAGCCAATCAATGACATTGATTAGTTTGATTTTGAAGGTGCCTCTGTGCCCTTAAAGGAGGACTCGATCTTTAAACACTAACGCAAAACAAAACAGACCACGCAAGCTACACAAAGGCTTACATTTTATGGAAAATAAACTTTTTACAATCTAGTTAGAGTTACAAAAGAATCCTTTAAAGGAATTTCCTGAAAATGTCACAGCCAAAACTGTTGTGTTAACTGTTAGAAGAGCCCCTGAACAGCCTTCTGGCAGGCCTGGATCATGCCTAGGACCAGGGTATTTCTTGTTTTGGTTTTCTGTTTTGCTCAGGGTGTCTTGTGATGAGAAGCAAAAGCTTTTGTGCCAGACAGCACTGAGTTAGAGTACCACGTCCATTACCTATTAATATGTGACCTTGAGCAGATAGTGAACTTTCTCCATGCCTCACTTTTCTCATCTATGACCTGGGGACAAAAAATAGGTAGCACATAGAGTTTCTATGAAGACAAAATTAAGCCTAACAGAGTGCCCACGACACAGCCATTTCTCTTGAGTGGCTGCAGGGTATCAAGGACAGAAAAACAAAAGCGTCTCCTGGGGCAGCTCTAGGTAGCATAGGGCTCTCAGCTCTTTGCCTCTATTGCTCACTCTGCTGCCGGAGAATCCCACGTGGTGGGCCTGAGAGCTAGATTAGCAGGTGATGTGCTCATCTTGCAAGCATCAGGACCTGAGTGCAGATCCCAGCACCTAGATAAAAGGCTGAGTGTAGTAGCATGCACCTACAATGCCAGCCTGGGCAAGCAGAGACAGGGATCCCTGAAGTTTCCAGGCCAGCCAGCTCAGCTGAAGCAGTGGCCTCCAGCTTCAGTGAGAGACTGTGTCTCAAGATGGAGCCTGATAGAGGAAGACCCAGCCTCTGCCTCTGGTCTCTACATATGCACACACATGTACATAGATGCATACAGGGATATTTATACACAAATAAACCATACACACAGAGTTTAAGAAGAATCCTATGTGGTGAGGACTGCTTTTACCTCAATTTAGACTTAAGGAAACTGAGGCACATTGACCTGTCACGTAGTCAACAGTGAACCCCGACCACCTGGTTCGGATATCTCCTTGAGTGACAAAGTCCAGTTATTTCTCTACATAGCTCAGCTTGCATATTTGCCTAGAAAACCTGAGGGAAAGATTTCACCACTGGCCCCTTGTCGTCGACACTAGAGGTCAACATCCAACGTCAACTGGACTCTGTCTCCTTGGAAAAACTCCAGGCCCAGTCCGGATGGTGGACCTCTATGAAAGTTTACCTTTGACCTCACCTCCCAACTGAAAACAAAACAGGATGGTTACATAAACCAGTGCTGGCTGATTCTTGACACCCTAAGGTGATTCTGGAGCCACAGGGCAAACATCAACATTGACTAAAAGAGAGGACAGAAGAGCACCCAGCTACTCTTGGCCCTCAAGGCACTGTCATCAATGGGCCAGTTTGGCTCAGCATCCAGGATATCGATTGGTATGGGTATACCCCCCCCCCAAGGGCAGACCAGAGACTTGAACATTAACCCAAAGTGAAGTAAAACAAACTGTGTGGGGCAGAATTCATAGTTAGAATTGTAGAGGAATCCCTTAGAGAAAGGACTTGATTTTCAAACACTAGCTATCACCAATTAAGAGGACAACTGTCCCCCTTTTTCACGGGAACATATTCCAAGCCCTCCGGGGGTGCCCTCTGTGTTATCTCTGCACTTGTCGCTCACTCTAGTCCTAACTTTTCAGTCACAGGTGTGTCAGAAAAACTTGCATTCATTTGTTTTTCCTTTTTATTGATTTCCCATCGGGAAGATTCACCCAAACTGCAGCTTTCAGTGACCTCCATGCACTGGGATTTTTTTCCTTCTTAAAAGTCAGAAATTCTCAGCTTTGGAAGCATACTCCAGCTGCACTTCAGCATGTGTGAACTGCCAGAAGCCCTCCTTCTATCCTCAGGGGAACCTGAAAGGGCCACAATAGTACTGTGACAGCCAAGCTAAGTACTACAGAGCTACCTAGCATTTAACAGGAGGGTAGAATATACAGTGAGGAAACTCTGGGCAGAGGCTGAGTCATGTCTCAGCTAACAGAGAACAAGAGACTTCATCTTGTGACTCAGAGCAATGCTGAATTTAAAACATGAATTGTGTGCATCTGGAATTTTCCATTTAGTGGTCTTGGATTGCTTTTAACCACATGTATTGGAAATTGTAGAAAACAAAACCACAGATAAGGGGAGACTGTTCTCTTGCCAAGTGAGGTTCCTGACATGGTGGGCTTTTTAGCAAGTGGCCACAGTCTACAACTGCTCTGGTTATTATTTACATAGTTTATTGATTTAATGAACACTTCCTCGCATGAACTGGCTTCACTAACTACCTTAGACAACACTCTTTCGAAATAAAACACAGAACTCTGATTTTTAAAACACCTAAATTATCCAAATCAGTAAATAGAAATTTTGTGGTTATGTTTACTATGTTTTTGGTGAGTGAGTGTGTGTGTGTGTGTGTGTGTGTGTGTGTGTGTGTGTGTGTGTTTAAAGAAGGCTGCTAGCTGACTCTTCTCTAGAATCATTAATATCTGACAAACAGAAGTAAAGACTAGGATGCAGTCCTTGGTGCTGAATTAAGCCCTTAGAGTTTATGGCCCGGCACTGGGGACATAGATTAGTTGGTATAGAGCTTGTCCAACATGCATGAAGCTCTGGGCTCCATGCCCGCTGACACATGAACTGTGCAAGGTCATCCTTGGCTACTTCGAAAGTTCAAGGCCAGCTTAGGCTACATGAGACTCTGTTTTTTTTTGTTTTGTTTTGTTTTGTTTTGTTTGTTTGTTTTTTAGTTAAGGCCCATATTTTACAATGTCATTAAATTGCTAATTCGTAGTTGACTAATACAAACCACAAACTCAAGTCTAAATACAGACCGACCAGTAAACTGTTTGCAGCTTCACTGAAGCATATGTGAACTTCCAACCAGGATCAATCCATCTTTACAGGTTCCTCAGAGACGATAAAGGTTGGGGCAGGGTGGTGATGGCAGTGATGGTGATGATGGTGTTGATGGTGTGATGATGATGGTGGTGACGGTGATGATGGTGATGGTAATGATGGTGGTGATGGTGATGATGGTGGTGATGGTGATGATGGTGGTGATGGTGATGATGGTGGTGATGGTGGTGATGGTGTTGATGGTGGTGATGGTGGTGATGGTCATGATGGTGGTGGTGGTGGTTGTGGTAGTGATGGTGGTATGGAAACAGAAGCTGCTCTTTATTGAGTTTTCCCATAAACCAACCACTATAATCTTTGACTGAGTTAAGGCACAATGTCCTATGGAAACAATGGACGTGCGATTTCTTCCCATATCTCTGTCTATTGTGCTCTCTTGAACAAAGAGCACTATGACAGGATACATTTGCAGGAAGTAGCCACAACATCTTCCACGCTATAGGGTCTTCACATTATGTGTTTTTTACATGAAGAGGAGGCTGTATTTTTGTTTCCACTTGGATTTCGGCTTCACCACAATGGCAGAGGTGGTACTGTGACTTCCAAGGCTAGGTAATAAAATGTATAGCAGCTCCTACTCAGTTCTCCTTACTCAGACACAGGGCTCAGAAGAAACACAGGCTTCAAGGAGAGAGTTGTGTAGGGGCTGCAGCCCACACCACAGCAGAACCAACCTCATCTCAGACAAGGGAGTGAGAGCATCTTCCAGTGATGCCTGACCAGTCCTGGAGTCACTGCCAGCCTCCGAGTCTTGCTCTCGAGGCCCATCTTGTGAGGCATTCCCTACTGGCCACCTGTCCTACTTTCTTGAACCACAAAAGCTGTCAGAATCACAAAAGAGTTCGTTATCTCAGATCCCTACATTTGTGGTGGTGGGGATAGAATCCAGACAATGCTCCCTTTCATGCAGAGCTTAGGCAAGGGCTACACCTTGGGCTGATATTCTAACCATTTTTGGGCCTCCAGTCAGAATGCAGACAGGGACCAGTGAACCAGATATCTGAAAGTTTGAAAGCTATAAACCATGCTAGCAATGCAGTGTTCAATCCCCTCACACTGATGATTCTCCTTAATAACAACTTTGAGAGGGTCTAACTTAGAATTCTCATCCTCCTGAGTTATGTACAAGGTAGAACATGGGAGTTAGGAGAGCTGGGCATCAGCCTGTTTCCCCTTCCTTTTCCTTCTCTACCCCTCCTCTCAACATTGCAACTCAACTGACTACATCTAGCTCTCTCTGAAACTCAATATGCCCACCCCTTGGCTATCTCTGTCCTGAAGACCTACACACCAGTATCAGGATTCAATGTCAAGGCAAAGGGCACATTTACCAATCCACCTAACTCTGCACAGGCTCAGGACATTCAGATGAGCAGTTGCTCACTATGGTCCCCACAAGGAAGGCCATGGCCAGAGCACAAGGTCTGGGGGAGGGTCCTTCTCATCTTTGTATAAATGCGTTATTGCCCTTGGGTTTGCCCACTCATTTCTCAGATATGAAGGTATTGTATAAGATACAGCCAACCCAATACCTTCCTATAGAGACACGAGATGAGGAAAGAGATCACAGGGGTTTCTTGCATCCTTCCCCACCCCCACCCACCCCAGACTCAGGAAACGGGGTGAGGGACATTGCTGTGTCGTCTCCACTGTCCCTTGGCTCTCCCTGGAACCTTCCTGTTTTTAACAGAGCATGCACTTCCTGCTGCCTTCTCCAGTCCACCTCTACCATCAATCAAGCTAGAAAGGCTTTCCTGGACCTCTTTTGTCTCCTTGTCTATGTTGCCAATTATTGGAAGTCAAGAAAGGGGAGAGCCCGGGGCCTGACTTGCACCTGAACCTCTGATACCAAGCCTCTTCCCGAGGTCCATGTACTTAGAGCTTCCATCCTTAGCTCTTCTGAACTGTGCATTGCAGAGTCCCAGAGAGACAGAAAACTGGCGAATCCTGCCAGGAATCACCACACTGGGAGTGGAAAATAATTAAACTCAGGGTTGGGACTGTGTCTAACTGTTTGACTATACACCGCTGCATACACATTCTCTAAAATGCAGACGTTAAGGTGATGAAAAGACTAGAAATTTGCAAAACAGAAAATAATAACAACAAAAAAATGATCAGGAGAGAAATGGAAATAGATTTGTAGGTGAGGGCAAGACCAGAGGCAGAAGACCAGGATGTCTCTGACCCAGGCTGTCACTCAACAGTCCAGAGAATGCAGGGGAAATGATAGCCCTGGTCTATTCTTCTGCTGGGAAAACACAACAAAACCTAGGTCTGAAACTTGGCTCCATGTCCCCCTTCCTGTCACTGCTCCCGTCACTACCAGACTGCCTCCTAAGGCAGATGACAGATGAACTTGTATGTGCATAACAAGTTACAGAGGCAACCATCAGCGAGCGTGTACATTACCCCAAGTGAGCAATGAGGCAAGAAGCTCAGCTGAATTACGTTATTCGGCTGTCCGTGACACTGCACAACTTAGGGTTCAAAAACATGAAAAGAGAGGGGCTGCATTAATGAAATGATATTGATGGAAGGTTGTGTTTCCAGTTAGCAAAGGGGTGTCTGTGTTATGTACATATGCACGTCCAAGTACCTCAGGAGCTACTGGCTCCTGTATTATAAAATGTACACGAATAAGAAACAGTGAATGAGAAACTGCTGGGATGGTGGCTTTTTCACTCTTGAAACTTAGGCACTGTGAAGGCACCAGGTGTGTACAGCCCTTAACAGGAGCTAGAGCAACCTACCTCATGGAAATGAGCCCTCAAAGGTTCTAGAACAATGGCTGGTGGCACTCCATTCGGACTGTAGGCTCTTATAACTGCATTTTAAACTCGGCTTCCCGGCATTCTGTATTTTATTTCTTGTGATACTGAGGCTTGAACCTAAGGCCTTGCACATAATAAGTAAGTAAGTGTGTTACCTCTAACCTCTTGATCCCTGCTTCTTTACTTTTTACTTTGACACAGGGTCTCCTGAGGTTGCCTTGAACTTGTTCTGTAGCCCGATCAACCTCGAGCTTTTGATCATCCTCCTGCCTCAGCCTACACTGTACTTTTCATCTCCCCCTTTTTTCCTTTGGCACTACAGATGACCTTTGGGTTGTAAAACCGTGCCTCTCATTCTCTAACATGGTGTCACTTCAACTGTGGTCCTCCAACCAGCCTGCAGCTGCCAGCCATCCAAACATCAAACTCACCACCATTTGCCACGCCAAAAGATCCCAGTGACGTCTGTCTGCACTCTCAGATTTAAGCATCAGAACTTTCAGATGCAGCTCTGTGTGCACACGCTCATAGGAAAAGCTTTCTGCTGACTTCATGATCAAACTTCATGACTGTGGGCTGATCATCAATTTATCCCATGACTCACGCCACATGATTTTTCTCTTTCTTGGCCTGACTGTCCTGTGTTGGCTTTGCTTCTCAAGTACCTCCAACCAAAGTGTGGGCATGGGACATTAAGCAGAAGTCATTTCAAGACTATGCTTTCTAGAAAGTTGTGTCAAAAGCTCCATGAGGAAGGAGATACGAAGCAGATGCTAAAAAGAATAGCTTGATTGTCTGAGCACGGCCCAGATGTCAGCTGCAGTTTGAACTGTCACATGAGATTTTGATTCAGTTAGCTCAAGCTGACTCTACAATGTCCAATGGGAAACAGGATGTGCCCCTCAAGATGGCTGCGAATCCCAGGGGTGGTGTGTGCCCCGTGGGCAGTGCTGCTCTGGTCTTGGTTCTTCTGCCTCCCTGCTCTTCACCTGGCTTCCCACTGTGAACTCTTCACAAGCTAAGTCTCAGACCTGTGGCTTCCCTTTGATTTCTGCCTCCCCCACAGCACTCAGAGGCCATCACTGGAGGCTAGCCAGGACTGAAGGGGCTGTGTCTCCAAAGGTATCAAAGGCTCTCAGGCAGTTCAGCGCATACTGTTCTTCCTGGTGCTCCTGCCCCTTCCCCCATCTTTCCCTTCTTAACCCCGAAGCTTCTCCTCCACCTCTCTAAAGGACCTGTTGGCAGTTTTCTTGGATTGTTCAGGGCTTCTCAACCCCTAACCCTCAAGCCTCAATTATTTTCCTGAACAAAGTTCCTTTCCCACAGTAGTTTCCATTATGATTCTGCTGACCCACTAAAGGAGGGGCCCATCCAGGGCCCTTAGGGTGTTGTAGTAAATTTGGACTTTGCCCTTGTGATCTGAGTGTTTTAGGGTGTGATTATCATCATTGTCAACTTGACTGGCTTAAAAATCACCTAAAAGAAAATCTTCTGGGCCTATTTCAGGAGAGGTTAAGGAGGAAACATTCCCACCTGGGTGTGAGTGGCACCATCCCATGGGCTGGGGTCAGGACTAAATAAAAAGGACAAAGTGAGATGGTCACCAGCATTCATCTCTACTTCCTGACTTGCTTAGGTGGTATAACAGTGTCTTAGTTAGGGTTTCTATTGCTGTGAAGAGACACCATGACCACAGCAACTTTTATTTATTTATTTATCTATTTATTTATTTATTTATTTATTTATTTATTTATTTATTTATTTATTTTGAGACAGGGTTTCTCTGTGTAGTTTTGGTGCCTGTCCTGGATCTCGCTCTGTAGACCAGGCTGACCTCGAACTCACAGAGATCTGCCTGGCTCTGCCTCCTGAGTGCTGGGATTAAAGGCGTGTACCACCGCCGCCCGGCTAATTTTTACATTTATTGAATATTTGTGGATTTCACATCATGCATTCCTATTCCACTTATCTCCATTTCCCCTTCTCCTTGCTTCTGCCCTCTGCCCTGGCAACATCCCCCTCCATATTAAAACCGAATTTAAAAGAAAAACCAAAAACCAAACCAACAGAAGGAGGAAGAGGAGGAGGAGGAAGAGGAAGAGGAGGGGGAGGGGGAATCATCTTGTGCAAGTTGTAGTGGGGCCCCATTGAGACACACAGTTTACCCTTTAGTCCATTCATCTTTCCTTACAGGTGCTCATTACCAGGGATCATTGGGCTGGCTCAAGGCCTCTGGCTTCTGCTACACCGCTGATGATGGACTCTCACTGGGGCTCCTCTTGGCTATCCTGTTGTTTTCCTGTGTCTTGGAGATCCTGCTGATTTGGATCTGTAGGTTCATCCCCTTCTCAGGCTCCAACAGTTCATAGATGAGGTGGATATTGGGGTGGGTGAACTCATAGCCCTGGTTCTGGGCCTGGGTGGAAGCTGGGTTGGCCAGCTTGCTGGCTTTCCCTCACCATCACTACCTGGGCTAGCTCTCCAGCACTGCCTTGGCTAGCTCACCCAATGCAGCCTGCAGCAAAGAGTGGGGCCAGGTCCCCTGCTCTTGGGCCCTCGGATCCGGGTTCTCCTCACTCATATTGCCAGGGCCGGCTCCACTGTTTAGCCCAGGCAAGGTGCAGGGCTCTCTCTCCTGATTGCTGTATAGGGCATACAAGGTGGGACAGAGTTAGCTCTCCTGCTCTCAAGCCCTCTGGAATGGCTCTCCTATACTCTTGACAACACGGTCAGCTCTAGTGAACCACAGCAACTCTTATAAAGGAAAACCTTTCATTGGGGTGGCTTACAGTTCAGAGGTTTAATCCATTCTCATCATAACAGGGCAGGTGGCATGAAGGCAGGCATGGTGCTGGAGAAGAAGAGGAGAGTTTCACATCTTGATCCACAGGCAATAGGAAGTGAACTTCGTCTACACTGAGTGTAGCTTAGGCATAGGAGACCTCAAAGCCTACCCCCACAATGACACACTTCCTCCAACAAGGCCACACCTACTTCAACAAGACCATACCTCCTAATAGTGTTACTCCCTATGAGCTTATGGGGCCAATTATATTCAAATTAGCACATTCCACTCTCTGGCCCCACAAGTTTATAACAATATCATAATGCTAAATAAATTTAGTAAAACGTCAAAGGTCCCCATAGTCTATCACAGTCTCAACAATGTTTTAAAGTCCAAAGTTCAAAGTTTCTTCTGAGATTCATGCAATCTCTTAACTGTAATCCCTATAAAATAAAAAAAATCACATACTTCCAACATATAATGGCACAGAATATAGGGAAGGGAGAATAGTGAGGAAATACTGGACCAAAGTGACACCAAAAGCCAGCTGGGCAAATCCTAAACTCTCCATCTCCATATCTGATGTCAAAATGCTCTTCAGATCTCCAACTCCTTTCAGCTTTTTTTTTTTTTTTTTTTTTTTTTTGGTTTTTTGAGACAGGGTTTCCCTGTGTAGCTTTGCACTTTTCCTGGAACCCACTCTGTAGCTCAGGCTGGCCTCAAACTCACAGAGATCCACCTGCCTCTGCCTCCCGAGTGCTGGGATTAAAGGGAAATAAGTGAATTGGCCCATACGGGGAACAAACCTGCAGATTTTTTAAGGCAACATTCTCTCTCTCTCTCTTTCTCTCTCTTTCTCTCTCTCTCTCTCTCTCTCTCTCTCTCTCTCTCTCTCTCTCTCTCTCTCTCTCTCTCTCTCTCTCTCTCTCAGGCTGTTTCCACTCCCTGTTAGCAGCTTTCCTTAACAGGTATCCCACGACTCTGGCATCTCCAACATCCTGGGTTCTCCAAGGCAATCCAGGGTTCACCTTCACAGCTTCATGCAATGACCTCTCTATACCTCCATTCAAGAACACCTCTGACACATGCCTGCCCTAGTAGCTTTCCTTAGTTGCAGAGGAAGATTCCATAATCCTTTTCTTCTATCCTTGACTCTAAAGCCAGAACCAAGTGGCTGAAGTTGCCAAGTTCTGCTGCTTGCTGGGGCTGGAATATGGACCTCTTGTTCAATTACATCTTCCCTATCTTTCTGTTTTTGACAGTTTTCTTTGCTGATTAAGCTTAACTGCTCTGGAACTTGCTCTGTAGACCAGACTGGCCTCAAACTCAAAGATTGCACAGCCTCTGCCTTCTGAGTACTGGAATTAAAGATGTTCACCACCATACCCAGCTTTAAGCTTTTCTTTAATTCCTTTTTACAAATTGGAAATTTACCCTGAGGTCACCACTCCCTTTATTACATTTCTTAATCAGTTTACCTTCTTGAACACAGGATTTAGATCCATTTTACTTCCTGGTGCTCCTTTTCTCATCAAATTGTACATTTTGTAGTTTTACTTTTTCAGCTTGTTTCTTTTCATTATAAATCTTTATTAGAGTTACCACTAATAACCACAGGACAGAGTCTATACTAGGTTGTTTTGGGATTTCCTCTGCCAGTGGAATTAATCCAAATCTCTTCACTTTAGCCTTAGGCAGACTTTTTGGACAAGCGCAAAATATCACAAGAGTGATCTTTAGTCAACATACTAACATTCTTCTCCTCTGAAACCTCTTGAACCAGACCTCCACAGTTGAAATCACTCTCAGCACCACTGTCTTCCATATTCCTACTATGATGGCCCATTAAGCAGTATTTAAAGCATTCCATCACTTTCCTAACCTGAACTCCCAAAGTCCAAATTCCTCCAAACAGAAACATGATCAGGATTATCACAGCAATACCTGCCTCCTGGTACCAACTTCTGTCTTGGTTTGGGTTTCTATTGCTATGAAGAGACACCATGACCAAGCCAACTCTTAAAAAGGAAAACATTTAATTGGGGTGGCTTACAGTTTCAGAGGTTTAGTACATTATCATCATGGTGGGGCAGGTGGCATGCAGGTAGGCATGGTGCTGGAGAAAGAGATGAGAGTTCTACATCTTGATCCATAGGCAGCAGGAAGTGAAGTGAAATATGTCTACACTGAGCATAGCTTAGACATAGGAGACCTCAGAGCCCACCCCTATAGTGACATATTTCCTCCCACAAGGCCATACACACTCCAACAAAGCCACATATCCTAATGGTGCTACTCCATATGAGCTCATGGGGGCCAATTACATTCACACTACCACAGCCAGCCATGACATGCTCCTCTGCCATGCCTTCCCTGCCATGGTGAACTGTATCCCATCAAACTGTGAATCATAATGAACCCCCACCCTTACACTGCTGCTGTTGGGTGTTTTGCTACACAACTAGCACACTGGGTTAACTGGTTAAGGGGTACTCGGAAGGCAGCTAAGGCTGGGAGCACTAAAGGACTCAAAGAAAGACAGAGAGAACCTATTCCCTAAGTTAAGACCCCTCCCCCAACTAGCACCTCACTGAACGGAGTCTCTCTGTCTCCTCTATTAAGACAATGAGTAGCTAAAGCTCAATCTATTTCTTCTCTTCATGATGACCATCCTATCTTATGCATCACAACTATGTAAGCCAACACAGTTGAATAGTCATAGGGGAGCGGCAGCATTGTATTTTATCCTTGTTACTATCTGGCCAAATCCAGTTTGTCAAAAGACAACTACAATAATTGACTGCTTGGAAGTATTCTTGCTTCATGTTTTTCTGGGTGGATTTCATGCAGTGTATAAAGAGGAACATTAAATGCCATACCTGGTACACTGCACACCCTGTTTTATAGTTGGTCACTGATAATAAGCACATAACTATGCCCATAAACCAGGCCCCTCTTCCCTCTGCTAATGAGTGTACAAAGAGGCTGGCACTTCATTCTTCCAACACACCTCTCACTTACTTAGAAGTTTAGAAACTGCTGGGTAGGCATGGTAGTTCATACCTGCAGTCCCAGGACTTAGGAGTCTGAGGCAGGTAGACAACTGCAATTTTGGACCAGCCCAGGCTATAATGTAAGACACACACACACACACACACACACACACACACACACACATACACACACACATACACACATCCCCCCCCCTTTAAAAAAAAAAAAGATAAAATTCCCTTTAATGAAAAAACTCTTGCTTAGCAGGCCATTATGTATGTTTGCCTTCAGGAAAGGAGGGAGTATCCAAAGACAGGTATAGACTCCAAGGAAGTAGGAGGGAGCAGGGGGCAGGGGGAAGTGGGGGTAGGGGGAACAGGAGGATGGGGAGCAGGGGTCTGGGGAGCAGGAGGAAGTAGAGGAACAGGGATCAGGGGCATGGGGCAGGCATTTCCTCATGACCTTCACAGCTGTCAACCTGCCTTGGGTCCTCCAGGTGAGGAGAAGCTGATCCCTCAGACAGGAGCTTGTTCCCAGCATCTGGAAGCAGGGCGGGGGTGGGGGTGGGGGTCATCCATGTCAAGTTAGGCCCAGACCAAAGGGAGAAAGGTGTATACCTTCACCTTTCCTCAGGTCTTTGCAGCTGGGGCTTGTGTGATCTGGACTGGAAATTTCTGAAGCTTGGGCAATCCCACATGTGTCTAATGCCACAGCTAAGGGCAGACCTAGGACACCCCACAGATAGACACACTCATACTGATTTCCAGAGCTGGGGTGTGAGGGCTGCAGCAACCGAGTGGAGAAAAGGAGCACTGGGTGTCCATCAGTGAGAAGACATGTCCACAAAGGTGCTGAGTGGAATGTGGGTAGGGTGGTGGGTGGGGTCAGAAGCCTGAAAACTTCCTAAATGCTCACCCGGGTGATCTTCAAGTCTGGTAATGGCAAACACTCTTCATCATGCCCTTCAGAGAATGCTGACTGCAGACTGCTTTTCCCCTCACTTAACAATAGGAGACATGGAAAAGAAAAGGCAAGCTTGTGGCCTCGGGGGTTTTTGTTGTTTTTTTTTTTTTTTTTAACCTCAGCTCTTTCCGCTCCAACCTACATCTAAGGGGAAGGGAAACTGTCCTTTGTTGTCACTCAATCTCCCTTAAATTTAAGAACAGCTGGGGATATTTTTCATGATTCATTAAATTCACATCATTCCAAAGAAATCTTCCTGCCGATTTATCTTTGCCTCAGCAGTTGGGGCTCCCAGACTGAGTGCTGCCAGCCTGGGTCTGCTGTTCGGGGCTGAGTCTGTGATCTTTCCTGCTGTAATATCTTTTTGAGGGTGAAAGAGAAGGGAAAAGAATCGGGGTATTGAAATGAATCTCTCCAGCCCATGTTTCCCTTTCTGGAGATAAAGAGAAAGTTGTGTGGCTGTCGTGGCTCAAGACTAAACCCCAGCTAATGTCCTCAGTGGGGAAGAATAATTAGTAAATTCTCTAATGAGAGTCCGGTTTACATTTCTCTTTTCGTAGAGGCTAATCCTTGTGTTTAAAGAAGATAGTCTGCCTTGATTAAAACCACTGGCTTTAATCAGAGCCACAGAGGAATCCACTTGGTGGGTGACAGTGGGTTCCTCAATCATTCATTCATGCAGTCATTCATTCATTGAAATATAACAACATGCTGGGTATGGCCCTAGCCCTATGACCAACATGATATCCACCCTATGAACTCATCCATCCTCCACATCAACTGTCATCTCTCAAAGGTAGGAGCATCCTAAGGCCACTTCCTAGTTCAAGAGCCCAGAGTTTGCCTGGGTTACTGGTACCTCTTGTGGAGGTAGGGAGGGCTGTGGTGGTTAGTTTTAAATGTTTTAGGATTACCTGGGAAGACAGCTTCAATGAGGAATTACCTATCACATTGGCCTTTATTTTTACACGAATGTTCATGATAGAATCCCCTTCTGGTGACCAGTGAATGCCACTTTTGCCTGTACTGGAGACTGTAGAACTCTTTCAAAGAGTTTCTTGAGTTGGCATTTGCCCCTAAGGAGCCAGGCGATGGAAGCTGTTAGCATACTCATCAGAAAGAAGAGCAAGTCATTGGCACAGATAGGCATTACCACAGGGTCTCCATGTGCTGAAAAGACAGATGTTGAGACGGGGTGTGGGAGCTCATGGCAGAGACATTATATAGAGAAGCCACAGCGGGCCAAGGGCTCAGCCACATTACAAGAAACCAAGGTACCCCTTTCCTCCATTTTGCTTTCCACCATTTTGCTTTCTGGCATGTTAGTTAGAGGAGATCTGTCAGGGTTTGAATGTCAGGCACCTCCTCCTGCTTGTGCACTTATGAACCCGGTCCACAGCTTTCAGAGACTGTGGAAACTTCAGGAGGAACTGAGTCACGGAGGACACGCTACTTCCTGTCTGCTCTCTACTTCCTGTTCCACTGAGGTAGGAGGTGAGGAGTCCCCTCCAGAGGCTCCTGCTGCCATGGAGCTGCCTATTGCCCTGATTTCCCATCATGATGGACTGTGTTCCCCCTAGACTGTGAGCCAAAATAAAACTTTATTTTGTCTCAACAAGTGTAAAGTAACGAATACATCATCTGTGGTCCAAAACTATGAAGTGGAAATTTCTAGAAATAAACAATCATAGTTTTAAGTTGTGTGTCATTCTGAATAGTATAGTGAGGTCTCATAATGCCTCACTCCCTCCTACCCGAGAGAGGTACTGCTCATGTGTCTAATGTATCCACGCTGTATGTGCCACCTGCCCGTTAATCACTTAGCAGCTATCTTGGTTACTGGACAAACAGAGATTTTGCTCAAGTAAGGCTGTGATGTGATGTGCACACCATTCACCTCACTCCAGCTCCTTGTGTGGACATTGCATCATCTCATCCCACCACAAGAAGACTGAGAGCAATGAGAAAATTACTATGAAGAATTTCAAGAGATTGCATGCATGCAATCAATGATAGGCTGTGTAATGAGTGTGTGGAAAGCTTCAGTACCAAAGAGAGAAAAGGATAGAAGGAAGGAGGGGACAGGAGGAGAGGGAAGGGGAGGGGAGGAGAGAGAAAGGGAAGGGAGGAGAGAAAGTAACTGGGGTATGAAACCACAGTTAATTAAAGGACAGTTAATTAGCATATAATGATTTAGGAATTATTATGGCATTTTCTAACAAAGTGTAGACAGTTTTAAGCATGGGGCCCTGGACTACTGCACAGGTTTCATGTCCACAAAGCCAGCCTAGCCGAGGCTTGCTCCACAATCCTGTGTCCAGAAGAGTCTGTCCCTGTCCCATGACACCATGTCTCCTCAAGAATCAAGTTATTTTTAAATATAATCACCTGGATTAAAAATGAATGGCTCACAGTGGCATGTTCAGCTTCTAGGGTGGAGTCCACTATGATGGGGCTTAAAGAACTATGCCAACACTTTTTCACATAACATTTCTACTTTAGTACACAGGGAGGTGTGTACTACACATTTCATGGATTGAGATATTCTCCTAAACTCATTCTCTCTGTCAGTAAGGTAGACATTATAGTATCAGTAGAGTAACTTGAGATGTCCTGAGGTGTCACATTAGTAGAGATTAGAAATCCACCAAAAGAGTTAAGTGTGTATCCAACACATTGACCTGTAGACACTGTCTCTCCAAAACAGGACTCCATAGGACGACAGCTCCAAGTGAGCTCAGAGCCTGCCTGAGCCAGTGGTTCTCAGCCCTGCTGAGCCCTTTAGGGTTGCTATGGGAAGCTCTAGATATTGTGAGGCCTGGGGGTCCCCATCGGTGGACCCTGAATTTACAGGCACGTGGCTGAGACCAAGTGTTTGTGTGGTCTGGGAGCACAGCTCTCGGTGGCTGTCACATCAGACACCAGCTCTCAGACCCTGAAGCACAGAGGAACATTCTCCATGAGTGAAGTCGACAGTCACGTCCCGCTCAAGAGCGTATTAATTTAAATCCACACTGGAGAAGAGCTTGCTCACATCAGCCTCATTATAATATCTGAAATATTTGAAAGCAATAAAATCCCTTTACAAAAGACAGGGATACAGAGGAAGAAAAGAGAGTCTGCCTTAATCCTTGAAGTCATCAATAAAATACAATATTGGTTCCACCCGTTCTCCAATCCCAGTCTCCGCAGACAACTGCCTGACCCTGAATCACTTCCAATCACAGACCATGCTTTCTCCCCTCCCTGCAGCTCAGCTGGTGAGTAACTGTTTTTACTCTGGCTGAAAAATTAATTCCTTTTCAGAAATATTCTCATCTTTCGGGGGGGGGGATTGCTACCGGGTGACAGGATTATGAAGTGACCCCAGGGTCAGAAGAGACTTCTCTCTTTCCCATGAAGGAAATCACTGCCTAAGTCAGGGTCTCTTAAAATGATACATTCTTGTGGCACACATGCAGGTTTTTGATCTGCTATGAAAAGAATAAGAAGTAAAGAGGATCAGAGGTGGTGATGGAATGCTATAATCTGCCACACTCACACATCAGCCTCCACTAAGTAATTCCAGATAAATTGAGGATTTACATATTTAAGATTAACCGGAGACAAGGTAGAGGCAGATACTTAAGGAAACACAGTCTCACTCTTACAACTTCCCGCCACTTGATGCTAATAGTTTTGTTCAACTTCCCAGCTTAATACTTATTAGTGAGTAACCAAGACACTGTGTTCCAGATCAGTTGCACTCCCAACCCACCGTAAAGATTTTTTTTTCTTTTTTGCCCTGTCCTCAGAAAATCCCAGCTGCCCCGACCAGCAACAGTTAACTGCACAGGAGGACATGTAAAGGCAGCAGATGGAAAACGGGGGGAAGCAGCTGGGAGTGTCTCCCTCAGAACTGTTTTTAACAGCCTGCGCACAATAATGCCTCTCTACCATGAAGATAAAAATAAAATGTAAATATTGAGAAGGTTACTGGTCACAGCAGCAAGATGGCCCAAGATGCTGCCACCATGCCTGCTTCTCCGCCACACTCACCACTCTAGATGCTATGCCACTGGGGAGTTTTCAAGAAATCCTAAAATCAGATTCAGTTTTAGGAGTCTGACTTTACTGGAAGCTCGGCAACACCCCAACCTTCATCCCCAGGCTGCTCTCAAGGGGCCGGGGCCAGAAAGGATTAAGTCAACGGTCACTGTTCCTCTAACACAGCCTGTCCTGACTTGGATTCGATCCCTGGTGCACTGGGATTCATTGCCCTTCAGATGCTTCATGAATCCTGTGACATCCCCTCTGGAAGAAGAAGGGACAGGGTTAGGGGCAAGAGAGGACAATGGGGATGATAATAAGGAACTTCATGATAGAAATGTTTTTAAATGTCATCATGAAAGCGCATCATTTTGTACAAGGAATTTGCACGAATTAAAATTTTAAAGCATCTTGTGTAAGTGTGTGTGGTGTGTGTAAGTGTGTGTGTGTGTGTGTGTGTGTGTGTGTGGTGTATGTGTGTGTGTGGTGTATGTGCATGTGACATGTGTGTCTGGTGTATGTGGGATATTTGTGTGTATGTGGTGTGTGTATAGTATATGTGCATGTGATATATGTGTATGTTGCATGTGTGTGGCATATGTGTATGTGGCATGTATGTATATATGTATACATGGGGGTGCCTGCATGGAGAACAGAAGACAATTCAAATATTCTCCTCTATCATTTTCTGCCTTCCCCTTTGAGCCAGGGTCTCTCCTTGAGCCTGGAGCTCATGTTTTTCAACTAGGCTGGGAGCCAGCCAGCCCCAGAGATTCTCCTGTCTCTGCCACACACAGTGCTAGCTGGAGTACAGGCCCTCCTGAGACCATACTTAACTTGTGATGTGAACGTTGGGGTACAAGCTCAGGTCCCTGTGGCTGCACAGAGAGCACCCCTATCCACCAAGTAGTCTCTCGAGTCTCTTAACTTAAAAATAAATAACAACACACTGTCCTATCTATGGAGGGACTTCTGATGAACTCTTAGTCAGGGAGTAAGTCTGAACCCTTTGTCTTGTGATGATTATGATCCTCGTTCTTATTCACACTGACTGACCTCATCTTCTGGGCATTTATCCTTGAAGTAACTGACCAACTCACTGAGCTCAATCCCCTGAAGCAGGTATTGAGAGAAGGGGTCTAATATGATAAGCAGCACAAACAGCAGCAACTTATACAAATTTACCCACATTTTACTTACTGACATGGATGTTATCTCCCTATTGTTCTCTTTATAATCACTTATTAAGCAGAAGCACTTTTACAACCATGTGCTACTTTGGAAAGATTTTTTTAAATGTAAATAAATAAAAACACAAACAGAAACTCACCTGGCAAGGGAGTGATACCAGAGGCACAAAAGTGGTTTTCTCAAGGTGCTCCAGATATGCTGACCCCTGCCATTTCCCCAAATGCAGGAAACACAACTGTGTGGCTTGTGGTAGTGGGGGCTATGTGTGCACTATAACCTAAAGAGAATGAAGATAATTAAGTGGAAAAATGAGAAAAAGAAAATCAAGTCTGGCAAATAAATCTCCAATTCTCTGTGAAGATAATACAGAAAGGGGATCACATAGATAATCACATAGAAAGGGATGGGGGAGCCAGGCCATAAGATAAATCATTAGAGAAATTGAAAGATCCACTGGGACCGTCAGAAACGGCTTCAAAAGAAGGAAGTCATTGAACTGGGTCTTGAAGGACAGTTGAGAATTAACAGCAGAAATGTGGCTAATGGGCAGTGGCCATCGACTGGGCGTCAAGAGACTCCCTCAGACAAGCAGCAGGTGCTTTACAGTGTACAGTGGGCCATACAGGGCCAGGGTAGAGGAGAATCAAAAATGAGGAGTTGAGAGCTTGGAAATTTAAATAAAAGAGTCTGTACTTGACTCCACAGACAAGGACAAGAGCTGAGGTCATGAAAGCACTGGATGGACTTGGAGGGTATGGCTTAGTGGGGAAAGTGCTGGCCTGCAAGCGTGAGGACCTGAGTTCAGATCCCCAGCATTCATGTAAATGCCAAGCAGCCATAACAGCCTGCCTGGGAGGTAGAGACAAGAACTTCCCAGAGGCAAGCTGGCTAGCTAGACTATTAAAATCAGTGAGCTGTGAGTGCTAATGAGAGATCCCAGATCAATACATAGGGTGGGGAATGATCAAGGAACACATCCAGTGTTGACCCCTGACTTACACACACACACACACACACACACACACACACACACACACACCATACACACATACACATGAAAAAAAAAAAAGAATGCATCTAGACTAGGAGTGCATTTAGAATTAATTTTGCAGCAATCTAGTGAGTGGGTTTAAACAGACCGAGCATAGAGACACGAACACCACCAGGTTATCACAGATTAACCTTGGCGTTTAGAACATCAAGTAGGGGAGGAAGGGGTAGCTCTCTGGAGGCTCATAGGAACTCAGGGACCCAAGTCCATGTTGCCTTGGGTCCCTCCTTCACCACAAAGCCTCTCTGCCTTTACAGAAACAAATTCCTCATCAATGCAGCCATTTAACTCTACTCCTGCAGGCTTCCCATACCCATTCTTTGCGGTGTGGGAGACAAGCACGTTCCATTTAAATACGATCCGTCACCCCGAATACGACACTACCACAATCCTAAGTGTTCCTCCTGCTGTTGAGTCTGACCTTCCCTTGCTCTCTGTGTGTGTGGGTATGCTGTTGGTCTTGAGGGAGTGTAGACACACCCATCTCTGTCTCCCTCCAAGCTCTATATGCCTCTGCATAGAAGTTCTGCTAGCCCTGGCAGTTTCCATTCATTCAAGCTGTGTGCTCTACCTTTCAGTAGAAAAGCCGCAGTGTCACAAGTGGAGGTTTTCCCTCTCAGGCCCCATCAGCGGGTGTTAAAAACACAAGCACCTCAAGTCTGTTTGATATGTTTACTCTTTTAAACTACAAATGAATCTAGCATTCAAAAATGAATCAAAGGAGACCAAGACACCATCTCTACTGTTTGATACCTAAATAAGTGTTTTCCACGGACCTAGAATTATTGCATGTTAAATGACACATACTCCTTGGTTGCTTCTCTAGTGGTTCAGCCCTCCCTATCTGACTCCGGGTCTGATGCGTTGGATGACTGACTTATGGTTTTTCATTACCACTTCCTCCCTGGTACCTTTCCTTTATCAACAAGGAGGGTCTGGGGATAGCCAAGGTTCAAACAGACTCCGTACCTACAGGAAACCACCATTTTCCCCGTGTTGCCCAGGTTAGCTCAAGCACCGCACAGATGTATGGTGCCGATGGCCAAGGGAAGCTTAGCAGTGCTGGCTGGCTGGGAAAGCGGCGGAAGCTCTGCCTGCGCGGCTCTCATGGGTCCTGATGTGCTTCAGGTGCCATAGCAACAGGCCAGAGATAGACACGACGAACTCCAGTTCCTCTCCTTGCTGGGCTCGAAGTGCTTCCTGCCCTTCAACAAATTAGATGAAAAGTCCTCTTTAAATGTCTGCAGCTGGGGCTGGAGAGACGGCTCCGTGGTTAAGAGAATTGGTGACTCTTCCAGAGAACCTGGTTCAATTCCCAGCACCCAAGTGGAGGCTCACAATCATCTGAAATTCCAGTTCCAGGGCATCAGATGCCCTCTTCTCAACTGGCATAGACACATACATGGTGTACAGAAACACACGCAGGCAAAATGCCCATACAAATAAAATGTTAAAATTTAATTTTTTTTTTTTTAAAGTAAATACCTACAGATGTCCCTGAGGTAGCTCCAGGACTTGATAAGATGCTGGGGGCTCTTTCCAGAGAACTCAGTGTGTTGGGTGGGAAAATGTTCCCTGTGACTGAGGAGCCTGGATCACAGCTTCTGGTCTACTTCAATGAGCTAAGCCACAAACACCGTGACCTGAACCAAGCTTGGCTCAGAATCCTGGTGTAGGCTACAGTTATGTTTTGGTAGAGAAGTGAGAAAAATGAGAATATACTGAATTTTTCACTTAATTTAATGATTTCATTAAATGCACTAGCCCTTAATATGCCTACTTTTCTGATAATAATAAAAAAAATTAGTATCCTCAGTCAAGGATTAGCTCAGCTGTTGGCTTCTCTCAGAAGGTGTGCTGATGCCATTAGTCCATCCCAAGGTGCTTTTGAAAACATATTAAAAATACATCAATAAACTTTGGGGCTGGAGACATGGCTCGGTGGGTACAAGCACTTGCTTCTCTTTCAGAGGACTCAAGTTTGGTTCCAAGCACCCATGTCTCACTACTACTGTAACTGTAGATCCAGGTCTGGCACCCTCTTCTGTCCTCCAAAGGTATTGCACTCATGTGCAAGTACACACACATAGGTAAATAATACACATAAATAAAATTTTTAAATAAATAAATAAATAGCACAAATCACAAAAAATTATTTATGTGTACACGCAAATGTGGGGAAACACATGGAGGTCAGAGGTCAACTTTTGGGAGTCAGTTCTCACCTTCTGCTTGTTGAGTCAGGGACTCTCTTGTCTTTGCTGCTGTGTTGCTAGCTGAAATGTTAGTATTTCGGGCCAGCTGACCCACCAGCTGAGTTTAAGGTAATCCTCCTGCCCTGCCTCCCATCTCCACACCAGAGTTCTGTAATTACAGATGTGAGCTATCATACCCAGTTTTTTACAAGGGTTCCAGGAATTGAATTTGGGTCTTTTGGTTTGTGAGGCTAGTCCTTTTACCTGCTAAGGCAACTCCCCCGTTCTCAAAGGTTCTATTAATCCCCACTGGACTTGCTAGTTACCTTCCCTGGCATCAAATGAAAGGCATAGCCTGCCTGACCCTTAAGGCTTCTTTTTGCTCTGCACCCTGGGACTTCAGAGGGAGACCAGTTAATCTTACAAGAGTTATGTAATGTCAGATAAGCTGTCTAGGGATGAAGTGACCTTGGAAAAGTCAATCTAAAGATATCCATCTGAGGTGCATGCATATAGGTTCACACCTAGATACTTAATACGTAATAGAAGAGGTATTTCAAGAGCCTTGACTTTGTGAACAGCATCAGGAGAGAACAGGACCATTTAAGTAGAAAAGGAAACTAGTCTGCTCCTCAGGTTGCTAAGGAAGTCTCCTTAGGATTAGGAATGGGGGGAAAACAGTATGTTTTAAAAATATAAATATTGAATCCAAAAAAAAAAGAGGGGTGCATAAAGATGAAATCAATTCCACTCCGTCAGAATCAGATGTGTGCCAGCAACAGTGGGAAAGAGTAGAAAGTAAACACTGCAGACATCACTCAGGTCCTTGTGTACTTTCTGGCCAAACTGTCTGCAGCCCTCTTATGCTATGTGAATTTTACCACCACTTTAAAAATTAAAATAAGGGGATGGAAAGATGTCTCCGTGTTTAAGAGCACTTGTTGCTCTTGCAAAAGACACAGGCTCAGTTCCTAGCATCCACATGATGGTTCCATAACCATCCACAACTCCAGATGGAGGGAATCTGACACCCTCTTCTGACTTCTGCAGGCATGCACATGGTATACACACACACACACACACACACAGAGAGAGAGAGAGAGAGAGAGAGAGAGAGAGAGAGAGAGAGAGAGAGAGAGAGAGAGAGAGAGACTGAGGTTGGACAAAGTTGCTAAAATTTCATTAACCTGAAAGTTTAGCCGGGGAATCAAAAACCACATCTTGAGGTCTGTGCCTTCCACAGAGTACTTACCAAACTGCCCAAGAACAGATGGCACGCATTTTCCTAGATGCTTCTTTAGCTATATTCTAGGCATTTCTATTTTCATTGTCATTAAAAATATTTAATTCTAACAACAACCTCTAACCTTTTTCTACTTACAAAGCACCTTCACAGCCATTCCATTGCTTCTCAGAGTAACACCATGGGGACACAGAATGCAGAGCATCACCTCCATGTACAACACCGTAGGGACACAGAATGGAGGAGAGCATCACCTCCATGTACAACACCGTGGAGACACAGGATGGAGGAGAGCATCACCTCCATGTACAACACCGTGGGGACACAGGATGGAGAGCATCACCTCCATGTACAACACTGTGAGGTCACAGGACGGAGAGCATCACCTCCATGTACAACACCGTGGGGGCACAGGACGGAGGAAAACATCACCTCCATGTACAACACCATGAGGTCACAGGACGGAAAGCATCACCTCCATGTACAACACCGTGGGGACACAGGACGGAGGAGAACATCACCTCCATGTACAACACTGTGAGGACACAGAACAACAGAGAGCATCACCTCCATGTACAACACCGTGAGGACACAGAACAACAGAGAGCATCATCACCTCCATGTACAACACCGTGGGGACACAGGACGGAGGAAAGCATCACCTCCATGTACAACACCGTGGGGACACAGGATGGAGGAGAGCATCACCTCCATGTACAACACCATGGGGACACAGGACGGAGGAGAGCATCACCTCCATGTACAACACCGTGGGGACACAGGATGGAGAGCATCATCACCTCCATGTACAACACTGTGGGGACACAGGACGGAGGAGAGCATCACCTCCATGTACAACACCGTGGGGACACAGAACAACAGAGAGCACTGTGGCCCCTCCATATACTGAGTCCTGTGTCAACATCCACAGCAACCTCTCTGGTGTGCAAGCAAAGCACACACACTGACCACCCAGATTCCCAACTGTTTCCCTAAGACCTGCTAAATTCATCCTCTGTGCCTCAGTTTCCCCAGTTGTAAAAGGGTTACTTGGGTAGCTGTGAGTCAATACATGTAGCACCCTTCGAAGGGTGCCGGGCATCTATGACTCTCACTGGTACTAGCTGGGCACCAACAGGCAGCACAAGGGGAGGGAACCCCAAGACATGTCACACTGAAAAGGACACAGGAACTGAGGATAGCGACACAGGAAGTGGCTGCAGGCTTGTGCTCACTGAGAGCCACACCCCAGATGCCTGTGGGTAGATTTCCAAGTGTTGCTACTGTGCTGTGAGAACACCGGCCCATGAGGCAGGCAGGACTGAGACCACGCCGATCTCATTTCTTCCTGAGAACCTGTGTCTTGGGGTCAACAGTTGTTTAAGACTTCAATGTGTAGTGGCTTAAACAGAGGGGGCGGAGGCGGCACTGGGCTAACCCCCAGTCAGTCATTTGCTCAGCTAGTCTCTAGTGACACCAAGAGCGACCAAAGTATGTTAGACCAAGTAAATAAATAAAGCCTCGAGCAGTTAAAAGATGAAAAAGGCAATATGAAGGGGTGGGGTGGGAGGAGGGAGGGAGGGAGAGAGAGGGGGGGAGGGAGGGAGGGAGGGGAGGGGAGGGGAGGGGAGGAAGGAAAAAGAAAGGGGAGAGGGAGGGAAGGGGAGAGGGAGGGAGCCGAAGGTAAGATGGGCAGTCTGCACTGAATTAGGAAACACTGTGACAGCTGAGTGTTGATAAAATCCCTTCCCTGGGGAGACTTTATCCACGTCTCCTCCTCCTCCAAAGGTACCAGTGACTAACCAGCGTATGGTTCCACCCGGGAACCAAGGAGTCCACTGCGCTTGCTTACAGAGCATTGGCAGTTACAGACAGGAGAGTGCGTGGCCTTCAGGTAGTTACCCTGGAAGGTCTACACACCCAGCATGGATGATGACTTCCCCAGGGCCACTTAGAGCCTCCCTCCCTAGCCCTTCCCAGCCACCTACTCCTAGCCCCTCCCGGAGACACATGCCCTTTGGGCAGAACTGCAAACAGCTGCCTGGGAGGAGCCCTGGGGTGAGGATCTGACCCTCCTCCCCCCTCTAAAGAGGGAAGATTAACAGTCAGCAAATCCAACTGTGGTGATCATCTGCAAGCAGACACAGCTGAACTCGCGGGGATGGCTCAGAGACTAGTCCTGTCTAACACCAAGATGTGAATCATCCTGGTGGCCCCGTTGAGCTCTGAAATCCATTCCTCACCTCTTCCTGGGTCACCACACAGGAAGCTTCCTCCTCCACTCCTCAGGTGCAGAGGCTCAATGGGTAACACCCCACCTTGAGTCTTCTGGTGTAGCACCGCCCCACAACCCCATTTTGATTCCTTGTCTCCTCTTTGACAAAGAAGAGCGCCTCATCCTCCACACCCTCACTTAGGGCAATGCATCATGGGTTTTCTTCCCATGAGCAGGAAGATTGCCTTCAAGAGCTTATACCGCCAAGGCAAAAGATCTCGTGCTTGGCCCACTAGACTCGGTGTGTGTTGATTGTTCAGTCTTAAAGGTTTGGGGATTCTGTTTGCAGCGCTGGGGTTGAACCCAAAGCCTCACACAAACCAAGCAAACGGAAGGCCTCCTTGGTCCCAAGGCAGGAAAGTTCATTTGGCGCTATTCAATATCTGAAGCGAACCCGTGCATGGGTGGACTCTTAAGTTCCACAGAACGTGGGCCCTTAAATCCAGACGGCAGTGCCAAAATATTCTGAAAATCTTCCTGTGAGTCAGGGGGCGCATGCTCACTTCAATGGGGGCCTCATAGAGGACCCTATCGGCCCTGTGGCCCTATTCATGATCTGGGGTCCAGCTGGGTGCTTTCTTTACATCTACACTTTGCATCTGGAAACAAGATGTAGTCAAGTTTGGAAGTCCCTCCCTGTTCACCGGGTACAGGTGGTAGTTACAGAAGGGTGGAGAACAAGTCCCAGCCCTCCTCAGAGCCGGGCTGTATAGAGCAAGCCAAAGGCGGTTCCCTGAATCACCCCTCAGCTCCACCTCCCAGACTTTCAACCTCAATAAAACCAACTTCCTGGCGGCTCACAAAGGCTGCCCAGCATTTAGAGGCGAGTTGGGCTTTTCTTCAGTGTGCCTGCTTTCATTTCTGGCCGTCTTTGATTTGAGCTGAATAAGCCATGGCAGATGGGCCAGGGCTGGGGTTTGAAAAGACTTTGGTAGGGTGCGGGATACCACGTCTGCCCACGCGGAGTCGCCTAACCAGCAGCCACGTTTCAAGGCTTGCCTGTGCAGTCCAGTTTCTTAGAACTGTCCCACAGCAGCGCAGACTACAGAGGACTTCTGTCCTCCCCTGACCCTGCTGGCCTTCGCAGCTGGGGGACGCTGGGAATCACTTCCGGCACTGAAAAGGTTAATTGTCTCCCGCTGCGAAGTGGAAGCTGAGAAAGGGGTCCTGGGCAGGGGAGGAATTGCGGTAAATGAGATTTTCTTTATAGTGCGGGTTCATTCTCTCCGAGATGAAAGGGCACTTTCGCTGGAAATTCCAAATCTGCTCAGGAAGCCTTCATTAGGATATTAAACAAGACTTAATAAGTGAAAGTGATTTGCATGGCTGATAATCACGGCCATTAATCAAGACAGCTTCTGTCTCTCTCTCCGCAATATGTTTCATGTTCCATTGAAAAGCCCCTTTAATTCTGGAGGGCTTCTTAAAAGGGAAATATTGCATTTAGCCATTTTTTAAATGATTTACTTAGCAAAGATCACTATAAATAATGGTCTCCCCCCTTCACAGCTGTAACGATCAGAATAATTAATACTGGGAGGTTTGTGTCATAGATGGGGCCAGATGTGTCCCATTTATCAGACACCGGCTGCACTTACTCTAATAGGCTCCCTGGCTTTTAAAGAGAACATTAAGTATGACCCAAAAAACCCAAACCTTCTGTATTCCCACTCTATCCTGCTGCTCAGCCGGGTCCTGGGTCAGGTGGGGGATGACGCCTTCCACATCAACTTCTCTGCCACTCAAATCCTCCAACATCCAGCAATAAAACAAGACAGCCTGTTCCTGGCAGTCAATAAAATTAGAAACAAATAAAAAGAAAGCTATTTAGGAGAGCTGTCCATCCTCCTTCACAGGGCGCTGTTTCCTTCACACCAGCGGCTCCGGCATTGAGAAACTTTCAGTTAGAAAGGAGAGAAATAGGAGTTAATACTTCCGCGTAGGCAAATAAATCAAGGGTTCTCTCTCTCTCTCTCTCTCTCTCTCTCTCTCTCTCTCTCTCTCTCTCTCTCTCTTCTTTTTCCTTTTCTTGTCTTTTTTCTCCCAAATTTCTGGTTTTCAAGCCTTACAAATGGAGTATTTTCCAAGGTCTTAGGAACAGAAGATCAAGGCCACCATGACTTTTCATGGTTGGAAACAGTGTGGGGACACCAGTTTTTAGATGTCAGTGGAAGAAGTCAAGAGTGGCTGGGGGAGGTAAGGGCAAGATTCTCCAACCAGGACTTCGGGTGTCCTTAGTGACCATCTCTGCAGCTGCCTATGGCGGATATGTACATCTGGGAATAGTCAGCACGTTGGAGTTTGTGTGTAGACACGCGCTCACACTCCGTCAGGAAGGTTCTGTCTTTTGGCGTAATTCAATTGCTGCTTCTGCCCTACTTGGGTGACAAAATCTACTGCCCCCCCCCCCCCCCCCCCGGCTCCCATGGCCTCATGTGTTATGTCTCTGCTAAAATTAACTCACTCTGATGTCTGGAGGCTTGGGAGTTTATTGGAGGGTGGGTGTTTGCTGGTGGTAACTAGGGACAGGATGGTTTCTACACACTCGGGTTCGGCACACCATTTAATTCTGTGCAACAGAGAAGAGCAGATGGGTCCTGATGGGCAGCATCGTGAATGATGTCCTACTCTCCGCTCCCTGCCTCACCAACCTGAGGCATTTCTTCTAGAACTGAGCATCCAACAGACACGACCAAATTCCCAGCCTTGGGCTCACTCAATCACTCTTTATTTATTTATTTATTTAAATTTAGTTATTTATTTTAATTTAGCTCCCTTTTTTTTCTTAGATCCCTCAACCCCATACTATTCTGTCTTATTTTTTCTCTTGCTTGCCATGTTTTACCTTACTGCCTGAGATAGTTAATCTCCACTGTCAATTTGAATGGATTTATAATCACCATGGAAACACACTTGTGGGTATGGATCTCTATTACGGTGCCTCCAGAAAGGTTTAACTGAGAAAGGAAGGCCCATGGTGAATGGGTCTCCATTCTGTGGGCTGGACTACTACATACAAAGGAGAGAGCTGGTTGCCAACATGGCTTCCCCTCCATGGGGATGGACTGTGACCCCTCAAATTGTGAGCCAGAACAAACCCTCCTCCCTGGAGTTCCCTCTTGTCAGGCGTTTGATCACAGTGATGAGAAAGGTCATCAATAAGTTGCCATAGTGATACAGGGATCACCTGTGAGGTATCAAAGCCATGCTCAGAGAGGCCCCAGTCCTTCCGAGAAAACAGTAGCACCCTAACTTCCAAGGAAGGAACAGGGTCTAAATGTACACAGCCCTGCAATGAAGCCAGATGCAAGTTGACCATGTTTTCCAGATGCCAAACCTCAAACATCTTTTCAAAGCCACCCTGTCCCTTACTACCATGCCAGGCCAGAAAGAATGGCCATACAGGTATCAGCAGGTGATGTCATTTCCCTGGACACACTCAGTAAGTGTGCAAAGGTCCTCACTATCTGAGTAAAGAGGAAAACCCTCACAGCCACGGCCATGCTCTCCGCCACAGCCCGAGAATACACTACAAACTAACATATCCAGGCCTAAAACCAAGGTTGGGTGACCTAAAACCCAAGACTGAGGAAATGGGTCAGTCAGTAAAATGCTTGCTGTATAAACGAGAGGGCCATTCCCCAGCACCCAGATAAACAAGCCAAGCCCAGCAATGCGGGCCTAGGATCCCAGCACTGTGGGGGTAGGGACAGGCCATAGCTGGCCAGCTAGTCTAGTAACCTTCAGTTTCAGTGAGAGACCTTGTCTCAAAATTAAGGGAGATGGGTGACATCATAACACTGTCCTCTGGCCTCCACGTATCCTAAAAAGCCCCCCCCCCCGACACCCCCACAGTCCAGTGTGATGGAGACAATTCCTCAACTGACATTTCCTTTCACAAGGTAGGTCAAGCTGGCAACCAACATTAGCCATCTTGGACTGTGTACGCGTACTGAACCTCAGTTTCCTTCACATTCTCTGCTAATAGAACAGACATTGACTTTTAAAGAAATAAACCCATGAGAACAAAAGTTGGGAGAAAAAAAAACTTATTTTGGAATCTTGACAGTGCATAAGCAACAAATGTCCACAGATTTGGGAAAATAACATTGTTACCGTTCCTGTAAAGTTCAGAATCCATAAAGAAAGACTTCCAGCTTGGCAGCACCTGGTGCCACAGAAGCAGAGGTATAGGGGCTAACAGCTGGAGCAGTGTAGGTTAACCCCTGCACAATCCACCAAAGCCCAACAACTACCCTCCCCGTGTGGCCAGCAGAGCCCCTGACCTCTCCAGAGCCCTGGAGGCTGGGACGCGAGTTGGGGCGGGAGCTGGGGGAGGAGCTAGGGCAGAGTTGGGGAGGAGCAGGTGGAGGAGCTGGGGAAGAACTGGGGGAGGAGCTGGGGAAGAGGAGGGCAGAGCTGGGGGAGGAGCTGGGTCAGGAGCTGAGACAAGAGCTGGGGCCTGGGGAGGAGCCTGGGGAGGAGCTGGGGGAGGAGCTGGGGGAGGAGCTGGGGCGGGGATGTGGGTTGGGGAGCTGGGACTGGAGGTGGGGCGGGAACTGGGGCAGTTCTTGGGATGCAGGTGCGGGACTGGAAACTGAGCAAGCAGAGGAAGTTCCTGTCGGGAATGTTCAGAGCCATCCTCACTCTCACCACCATTATTCCCAGAAAACTGAGGAACAGCAAGAAGGCTGGAGTCTTTGGAATCTCAAACAAGGGGTCTGATCAGCCCGAAGAAAAGACTAGAGATACCATCACAGTTCCCCAAAGCAAAGTCTCAAGTCGGCCACCCTGAACAGAACAAAAGCCTTCTAGGCACACACTTCCCACCCACAGGTGCGTTTTTTGTTTGTTTGTTCTCTTTTATTTTTCAGCTTTTTGAGACAGAGTTTGCTACATAGCCCAGGCTAGCCTAAAATCAAGATCCTCCACCTGGATCTCCCAAGTGCTAGGACTATACATGTGTGCCACCACATCCAGCTGTCCCACTAGAATCTTATAGCTATATTCTAGAAAATATGAGCAGGCAGCTGTTACTGGCATTTGGGAAATTGATCTAGAATGAAATCGGAGAGTGAAAACAGCACCTTGAAGGTAGTAGAGACCATGCCAGAAGAAACAGTGAGATTAGAAAAATAACATCGCCTATCTCACAATCACGACTTTTTCTACAAAGATGAGAAACCAGAACAGGACGCTCTGAAAGAGGAGCAGTCAGAGAAGCAAAGGGGAAGGAGGATGGGCTAAGGAAACGGCTCCTTGTGTAAAGTGCTTGCCACTCAAGCAGAGAGCTCAAATCCCCAGCGCCCATGTAAGGCTGGATAATGTAGTGCAGGTCTGAAATCACAACACTCCTGTGCAAAGATGCAAAGCAGAAACAGAAGAATCCCGGGAAGCTCGAGGCCAGCTACCTGGCAAGAGGCCCTGTCCCAAACCAGGTGGAAGGTGAGGACCAACATCTGAGCTTGTCCTCTCTCTCCCCACACACACCATGGCATTCTCTCTCCTCTCTCTCTCTCTCTCTCTCTCTCTCTCTCTCTCTCTCTCTCTCTCTCTCTCTCACACACACACACACACACACACACACACACACAGTGAGGGGAGACAGAGAGAAAGGGGACATGACATCTGTTGGGGGAGGAACCTGAGACAACAACTCAGAAAAAACCACAAAGACAAAAAGATGAAAAACAGATTAATATAAAATTAGAAGACCGGTACATGAGGCCAAACATCACTGTAATCGGGGTCCAAAGATAGAATAAAGAGAATAGAGAAGATGATTAATGAAATAAATGAAATCTCCCAGAGATAATGACAGCAATTTCCCAGACTTACAGGACCCACTGGGCAACTCCAGTAAAGAGTAAGAGACACAGAGGGGGTGGGGGTGGGCAGGGAGATAGCATGAGAAACACCAGCACCATGACAAGAAAAGAGAGTGTCTACAACCTTCTAGAGAGAACACCCAGGTTCCTAGAAGGTGCCAAGCCTGTGTGTAAGACCAGACTTCAACCCTGCAACCCTGGAGGCTGGGAGACACTGGATAAATTATCTCCAAGTGTTTAAAGGAAAATGATTTCCAACCTAGACTCAGATGTCTAAATGAAGCTGTAAGTTAGACATCAAAGTGAAGCAAAGACTCCTTCAAACAGACACGGTATCGGTGAATTTGTTCCACCTCTACCCCACCCAGGTAATTACTGAAGAATGTTCTAGAATGGAAGAGTCGAAAGGAAAAGGAAGACTGGGCTCACAGGGGCTAGAGAGACAGCTCCGGGGCTGAGAGCACATACTGCTCTGCGAAGAACCTGAGTGTGATTCTCAGCACCCGTATCAAGCTGAGAACCACATCCCTCTGTCCATGTGAGCTGGGGCTTGGAGCTTGCTCTCAGTAGACAGAGATGATAAAAACAGCTACAGAACTCAAACTCAATGAAGGAACATGAGGACCTTCAGCCATCTATAAACTGACAGCCAGTGCCCTTGGCAAGTAATCAGCTACATTTCGGAAAGCAGCCTGTGCTGTCCATTGTGGTCATTGGGTCTAAGGCAGAGGGATGTCATCTGTATGCTAGGGAATTGAGGGGGCTGCTTTCTACTGAGTCGTAGGGGTATTTATGCTCTCTCTTGTAACCTTATCTTTGTCTCCCACCCCATGGTTTTCCCTCCTAAACAGCTTTTCATTTCTAGACAAGGACTTAGACCTAAAATACTCCCCCGCCTAGAGTCCTTAGCCATAAACGGTAATTTCTCTTCTCCCCTGAAAAGTGGTATTTCAGGAAAGCAAGTTGCATGGGATTCTGGAGACTGGCTCTATGTGGCAACCTATTCTACTACTGAGGAGAAATGCAAGCATCCCAGCCCTTATGCATGATGGGAAGTTGACAGGACGATGAACTCATTTACACTCCTGGTGGCTGCCCCTGCACTAACTCTCCGACTGCTTAGACAAATTCTGTGAGAATCTGACACAGCCTCCTCAGTCTGGAGGCTCCATTTTCCATAAAGGCAATCCCTGTTACAACTCACCAGCTCTGCCACATCTGTCCCTAGCAGGGAATCAAAGGAAGATGAGATGCAGGTCCAGAAGAATGAACCTGGGCAGATTGCTAACACTCGGAAATTGAAAAACTTCTAAAATTCATGTTAATAAGATGCAATGCCTCGTCTGAAGTACAGCAAACCGTGTAGAATGTCTCACAAAAAATTCCAAACCCTTGTCAGAATACAATGAACTATGAATAAATAAATAAAGATTTTAAAAAGCACTAATGGCTGCTGAACACACACACATACACACACAAATACCATGTCATTTCCAAGTAGAGAATTGCTTTAATGATGTCATAGTGTGTGGCAATTATCCACACATAATTGAGGCATTAACAGGCTGAGTTCCTCATAAGCAGTAGGAAGCACCCAAAATAATTTTGCAGGGTTCCTAGTCAGAGCTCAAATTCCCCGGGACATTTCCAAAATGCAGATGTCCAGAGTCAACCAGTATGCACAGCTCTAACACTTGGAACTCAGTAAAGCTAGAAGTCTGTCCCCTTGAAAATCACTCCCAAGCTGATGCCTATGGACACATGTAACCAAGGACAAGAGCCTACTAAACATCCACCTGAGAACATGGACTAGTGAGCGAGGGTTCATAGCCCCACAAACATCTTCACTCAGATCATCTCTGGGGCAGCTGAAGACGTTATACAAATGGAATTGGGACAATGTGTCCCCCGGTCTAAAGACCTGATAACCCCTGCCTCATGAGATAATGCCGAGCAAGCCCGAGTCCACCTTCCAATTAGTAGGATTTGACCCAAGTGAAGACATGGATGCTGGCACAGGCAAACCGTGTCCAGCCCTGGCTGCTTGAGATGTGGGTGCACAACGGGCCCCCTGGGTGTGCAGAGCAGGCAGTGCTGAGAAGTGAGTACACAACAGTGTACTTGGGGTGTGCAGTAAAGGTTGTTCCCACGGCAAAAACAGGCAGGAGTTTGGCTCGCCAGCCTGCGAGTCTCTCTTTCGGCACATGTGGTAGGAATCGTCACCTTCCCCAGAGCTAAATATGTTTCATACCTGACAGGCTTTGTCCAAACACACAGTGTGTCCTTGTTGGCACTGTGGGATGAGCTGGCCTCTGTCCAGAAGGGAGGGTTTTTCATCTTTTTCATGGGCAGCCTCTGGGAGCGAAGGACACTGATGTTAATGTGGAGGATACTGCTGCTAGTATCCGAGAGCATCGCCTTCTTCCAGGGTTACCATGTCCATCACACTATCACTTGACAAAACTCCACAGCAGTCACCCTTGTCTATCACATCTATGACAGCCTCACTCTGCTGGCACATCTGTAGCCATCATCACCCCAGCATCCCCCACCACGTCCATCATCTCCTTAACCTGAGTGGTCCCCTCCAGAGGCAGGGTCAAGTTATCAACACCAGCGCCTGTGCCCAGATCTTCCTTGTGGGAAGGCACCATCCTAGTGACCTCGTCACCCCCAAAGCTAAGGAAGGCAACAACATGAACCCGTGCAGCAGGTAACGAGGTTTACACCTGCCTGGGAGCAAGTCCTCTTGAACTCCTGAAACCTGTGTCTTACGGTTCTGCGTGGCAGCCGTTGGGCGAGATCGGGGCTAGAAGAGTGCAAGGGACCAGTGCCTCCAGAGAGCAGTCCGCAGACTCTACGGTCTGGGCCCCTGACGTACCCACTGAGGGGCTCTTCTCTCAGGGTCAGCTTTAGTGCACACAAGGAACAGGGCTTGTGTTTCATTTCTGCTGTAATTAAAATATCCTAACCAAAACAATACAGGGAATGAAAGGGTGTATTTGACTTTCAATTCCAGGTTACAGTCCCTCTCTTCTGGGAAACCAAGGCAGGAACTCAAGTGGGCATTTGAAGCTACCCCTCCTTGCTATTCCACATCACATTACCACTGACCAAGGAACTCACTTCACATCTAAGAGTGTGGCAAGAGCCATGGCGGCGGCGGCGGCGGCGGCGGCGGCGGCGGCGGCGGCGGCGGCAGCAGAGGAGGAGGAGGAGGTGTGCTGGGTGGCAGGCTTGCACTTAACTACTTTTCTTATACAGTTCAGGACCACCTGCCTAGGGAATGGTGCCACCTCGGTGGGCTAGGCCTTCCCACATCAAATAATAATCAAGACAGTTCCTCACAGAGACACCTTTGGGCCTCGGGTGATCTAGATACTGCCTCTTTTCAGATGATGGTCGGTCATGGCAGTGAGTGCTCATCAGGACTGTCTTCATGTGTCATCAGCTCAAGTCTGCCCTCAGCATCTCCCTAAGGATTCCACACGTTCTCACATCCTAGAGGAGATTCCCTGAGGGAGCTGTGTTCATCTTAACCTAGCCCTCCCCCAGCATCTGGCCTCAAGTCCTGTCTTCGTCTAATCAACCTGGAGGGACAGCGTGTACGGTCACTGCAGATCATAAGAGTCATCTCGGGGCTAAAGTCACAGTGTGCCAGTCTTCATAGCGCCTCTCACTGTGGGTGGCTGCTGTGGGATGGTCAATAAATAAATCACTGATTGGCCAGTGGCCAGGCAGGAAGTATAGGCAGGACAAGGAGGAGAATAAAGCTGGGAAGTGGAAGGCTGAGAGAGACACTGCCAGCCGCCATGATGAGAAACAGCATGTGAAGATGCCGGTAAGCCACAAGCCACGTAGCAAGGTATAGATTTATAGAAATGGATTAACTTAAGCTGTAAGAACAGTTAGCAAGAAGCCTGCCACAGCCATACAGTTTGTAACCAATATAAGTCTCTGTGTTTATTTGGTTGGGTCTGAGCGGCTATGGGACTGGCAGGTGAGAGAGATTTGTCCTGACTGTGGGCCAGGCAGGAAAACTCTAGCTGCAGGTGGCAGCTGTAAAGAACTCTGTACCAGCAAAGCATTGTGGGATCTTTGGGTAAGACAAGCATAGGGAAGAGCAAGAGAGAGACTGTGAGCATAGGAGGGATGGGGATCCGTGGCCCCACCCCAACTCCATCCTGACTGGGCCACCTCTCTCCACACAAGTCTCCTTGCTGTTTCTCAGATTCAGAATGGTTGGCTTGACCATCTTCAAGGTCCCTTCAAACCAGAAGACAGTGATGCACACAGGTGTGTGTTGGTGATGTGGGGCAGAGCTGCTCCACACTGTGGTGAGATACCTCACGTCTATGGCACTTGTTCTGTGGACCCAGCATGACTTTGTGCTAATATAAACAGTAATGATTCTCAGCCTGGTGGAGGATCCAGGCCCTCTGGGTTCTAAACAGAGAGGGTTTCAAAAAGGGCAAGAACATACTCAGCTCTTTGCCACCTCGGAGCCAAAGATGGCTTGACCACTGTTACATGACACGGTCTAGCCCCACTGCACTACCCAAGGAAAAAGGGGCCTCTCTCACAGGGCCCAAGTCACTCATGCCTTGTTCCCTACCTCAGTCACAAAGCATAGGGCACATAGTAACTAAGCCTGCTTCCTCACCATGTAAGGCCTCTCCTTACCTCAAAACCTTTCAAAGTAGACACCTTGCTTTGTTTCTTGGGCCTGAAACTCTATAGGAGACACTTGTCATGTCTGTGTGGTCTGCTCTTATCCAAAGGATCATACAGCTCTTTGTCTCCTCCTTCCTTCCTCTCCCTCACTGAAACCTAACGCTGACCAATGAAGACAGCCTAGGGAATGAATCTGCACATAAAGCTGTCATCCAACCTGGAGGTGACTGAATTGACTGATAAGCCAATTAAAGGGATGGATGTGGGTGAAAAGCAGAAATAAGATTTGTAGATTTGCCGGTGTACCTGTCCGTATGAATGCACCATAGATGGTATATATATCCAGCAGCACAAGGTGACCTGGGACCAGCCCCTTCCCATTAATTCCTCTGTCCTGTCCTCCAGTAGCACTGGAAGTCCCAGAGTGGGGAGTTCAAGAAGGACATGGAGATGAGCTGTCTTTTGCATAAGAAATTTATTAGAAGAGATGATAATGCCCCCAGCAAGACAGCATGGCGGGAGCTTTAAGGAGAGTTAGGTGCGCTTGGCAGAGTGGGGGTCTCTTCTTATAGGCCTCAGTGGAAGAGGGGGTTCCATACTACAAGGTTGGGAACAGTTCATTGTATAGCTTGCAGTCAGGCCCTCTGATCCCCAGGCAGCAGGCAGAAGGGGTCCTTGAGGATGTGGGGGAGGTGGAAAAAGAGGCCTATTCAGCTATTTAAAGTGTATCCTCACCTGGGGTGTGTCAGCAGTAGCCCCTCTTGGTTTGGAGTCTGGAAGTCAGAGGCACTGTAGGGGGTGGGGGTGAAGAGAAGTTGGGGGGTAGGGGGACTGCTATATCCAGAATGCGCCATGAGAGAGGAGAGAGAGACACACACACAGCTGAAGATGGGCATGACCTGAGCAGCCGCTGGTCTGGGTATTAAAGAGCACAATCCCTCTTTCTCTCTGATAGAGTTTGGGATGGAAATCCCAGGAACTTGCAGAATCACTGTATCAGATCCCTTCACACCAGCCCCAATAAATACAGCAATTGAACCTAGACCTACTTTTATTTTTTTAAGGGGTGCCCTATGTTCTTCAAAGCGATTTTTCTTTCAAACCTGCATTTTCAACCAGACGTTCTCACCACCTCCTTGTGCACCTCCGAGGTTCTGTGGGACAGATTTATCCTTTCCAGATGCTGGGCTGCTATAATTCCACCTGCCACATCTGGCTCTTTAGCACACCAGGCCGGAAGCTTCAAAGTTGCGTCTCTGCTCCATACGTGGTCAGACTGCTGGCTCCCCTTCATCTTCCTGGACGTAATTTTCCTTTGATTCACCTATAATTCTGAAGAGTTGATGCATTTGTGTCCATTTTGAATAAGGTTCTATACAAATGCTTCATTTGATCTCGCAGCACATCCTTTTATTTCGGTGGCCTTGCCTTTAATTCAGGCGGAAACCTTAGCGCTCAGCGCTGGCCCGGGCATCGCCCAAGCAGATTTGTTTGCTCCGTCCAACCGCCTGCTTCCTGTTCCTGGGGAAAGAAAGGAAAGTGATGGGGGAGGGGAGCCCCTGTGCTCCCCAGGGGAAGAGAGACAGGTGCGGGCTGGGAGGTCCACTCTGTCTCAGTCGGGTGCAGCCTGAAGGCATCAGCTTTAATGGTGCACTCCTTCATTATCCCAACAACCCGTTCCTTTGGGAAGTGCTGACTAGAAAGTGCTGTGCGCTCCTCCTTAAAACGTCCTGCAGAACATTCACCGCCTAGATCAGCGGTCCTCAGCCTTCCTCACACCGTGACCCTTTAATACAGTTCTTCACGTTGTGGTGACCCCCGGCCATAAAAAATCATTTTCATTGCTGCTTCATAACTGTAATTTTATAACTGTCATAAATCGTAATGTAAATATTTTTGGAGATAGACATTTGCCAAAGGGTTGCGACCCACAGGTGGAGAGCCACCTTCCTGGATGCTTTGAGCATCGCCTCACCCTTCCATGAGATCAAGACCACAGAGCCAGTAACCAGAGTTTTAGGACTGAAGTCCCAGGCTCCCGCAGTCGCTATCCTGGGCCACCCATTCTGATAAGCCAATTAAAGGGATGAATGTGGGTGGAAAGCAGAAGAGCAGCGATTTAATGGACAGACGGGATGAATATGTATTAAAAAGGGAGTTATTAGATTGGACTGTACAATAATGTCCACGTAGTCCAACAATGTCTGGCTGTATCCCGGAGAGGCTGAGAACCCCATAACTTCTCAGTTTGTGAGGCGAGGCATCTCAGAAGTCTTGACTTGGTTCTGAAGGCCTGGAAGACTCCTGGAGAGCTACAAGTTTTACTCTACAGGGGAAGCTGGAAGAGGCTGGGTTCAGAATCCAGTGAAGAAATACAGCAGCAGTAGTGGCAGGAGGAAGCAGGCGAACTCATCGTGAGAGCGACAGACAAGGAGGCCAAAAGCCAAGTCTTCCTATCCGTGTTGCCGCTGGAGGTGCCGCCCACATCTGGCCACCCACATCTGGGCTGAGTCTTTCCACTTCAAATAACCTGGTCAAAAGTCTTTCCCAAGCGTGCCTGGCAATTTACCTCTTAGTTGATTCCAGACCTATCCGGTCAAGATGACAGCCTAGAATAACCATCGTAGTGTCTACTGGAGTGTGGAGTCTTTTTAAAGACTTAGTATTTTTATCTACATATATGCGTGTATGACTGTATGAGTTCATGTGTACCAAGTGCCCTTGGAGGTCAGAAGCAGTCACTGGGTCCCCTGGAGCTGTCAGCCATGATGTGAACATTGAGAACTAAACCCAAGTCCTCTGAAAGAGCAGTGAGTGCTCTTAGCTGCTGAGCCATCTCTCCAGGCCCTGCAGTATGGATCCTCATGCACTCCAAAAGCCCATCCATGTGGTAAAGACTTGGTCCACTGTGTGCTCTATATATGGAGGGTGGAATCTTCGCAAAAGGGGTTCAGGGGTAAATCCTTGGATCAATGGGGCAGGGGCAGGGGGGGGGGATGCCCTGAAAGGGATTATGGGACCTTAGCCTTTCCTCATCTTTTGCTTCCTAGCCACACGGTAAATAATTGATCCTGCCACATGTAACTCCATTATTGCTTTAAGGTGAACCACCAAAGGCCCAAAGCAGTGGGTCTGCCCCACCTTGGACTAGGATGGCAAAATAAACATTTTCACTTTACAAATTCATTGCCTTATTTCATTATAACAGAGGGAAACATCACCGTAAGACAATTACTTGAGAGTTAATTTTATTTAAAGGCCTCAATTCTGATTGAACTCCAACTAACCAGCCCAGAACCTATGCCTGTCTTCCTTATGCTTTCTCTGGTCAGCACGTCGGCATCGCGTCACTGTTGAGGAGGATTAAAAACTTAGCAACTTAAGCTGTCCACAAAGGGCCTCAAAGGCTGCTGTGTGTCACCTCCTAGTCTTCTGGAGGCCACTGGTAAAGATGTACAGCTCATGAGAGTGAGTCAGATCCACACTCAACATCCCGTGTCTATGAAGCTAGATTTTTCTCCTTTCTGTAGGCAAGAAGTCTGCAGAAACAAATAAAACTTTTCAGATTGAAATGTCTGTATACCCAGAATCACTACTATAATGATATAATGCAAAGTAGAATTTTAAAAATAACTTTGGGCGCTGAAGACATAGCCTGGTGGTTAAAAGCACTGGCTGCTCATGCAGAAGACACAGGCTCAGTTCCCAACACCTACATAGTGTCTCACCACCATCCATAACTCCAGTTCCAGGGGATCCTACACCCTCTGCTGGCTTCCTCAGGCATCAGGCATGCACATATTATACCTTTGGAGCCTGAAGAGTTGGCTCAGTGAGTAAGAATGCTTGCTACTCTTCCAGAGGTCCTGAGTTTGGCTCCTAACACAAATATCAGTGGCTCATGGTTATCTCCAACTCCAGTTCCAGAGCATCCAATGCTCTCTTTTGGCCTCTGCAGGGTCTCACACATGTACGGCCTATACTCACAAGGCATATACACACACATCTAAATAAAAATGAATCTGAAAGAAATAACTTTATAAAGACCTTGACCATTTTTAAAATCACTGAGAGCCCAAGGCTGTCTTGAATATTTCAGTTATCTACAGCATTAACTAATAAAACAAAACAAAACAAAATACTATGATGTATTTGCTCTTACAGAATGCTTTTTAAAGGTTTTTAAATGGTGATGCTTAATTTTGATTGTCAACTTGAGTCGATTCACAAATGTCCGGAGCACCAGTGAGGTCTGTCTTTGAGAGTGTGTGTGAGGGTTTTCCCAGGAAGGATTCCTGAGGGGGAAGATCTGGTCGGGCTGTGGGTGGCACCCTGCTGAGGAAAAAGGAGACAGTGAACTGAACATCAGCCTTGGTCTCCCTTTCTCTGCCTTCTGATCCACCTAGATGTGAGCAAGCAAGCTCACACTCTCGCTGCCACGGCCAGCAGTGGCCCTGCTGCTTGTCCTTGTCATGACCCAGAATAACCCTTGTCTCTTAAACAGTTTCCCCCCAGGTCCTCATTCACTAGAACAAGAAAAGCAACTAACATGCTGTTCGCCACAATTGTTGGCCTATTTACTTGAAATTGGTCCACCTCCTAGCCTCTCGGTTTTCTATTTCTTCTATAAACCAAACAAATGTAGTAGAGCTGACGCAGCTCAAAGAGCCAGGGACCCATTAAAGGAGCTTTGACAGTAAACCATAGGCCTGGTGACGTGTGTGGTCACAGATTCTTTCCACCAGTGTCCAATTGAGACTTCTAACGGTCTGTACATAGTAGCAATGACAGCAAGGTTTCAAGTTCAATTTCCTGCTGACACCTTGTCTCCCAGCAAGAAACTAAGCACTATAAATCGGCAACACTTGCCTCTTATATAAGGAGCTGGAAGGCAAGAACTCAACCATCAAATCCCTGAACCCTGGGATTTGTACAAGCCAGGCAAGCATTCTATCACCTAGCTTCATCCCTGGCTCTTGCTTTTTGTTTTAACACAGGGTCTCACTAAATTAACTAGGCTGGCCTTGAACTTACCCTATAGCTCAGGCAGGTCTTGAACTTACGATATTTCTGCTTCTGTCTCTGGAATCACTGGGATTGAAAGGAAAACACTACTAGATCTGGCTGAGTCACTGACATTCTTGAATAATTATTCAGTGTGGGGTTTTTGTTTGTTTGTTTTTGTTGTTGTTTGTTTGTTGTTGTTTTGTTTTTCCCCCTTTCAATTTGGAGCAGCTGGGCTGTAGCGAGTAGAACCATCAGCAAGGAATCAACGCTTCAACCCAGAAATGGATCACAGATTTTCCAAAGCTTGTATAGAATAATGGAGGTCAGTGGACAGCTCCTTTTCTTTACACTGAGAGTATCTGGTACTCCTTACGCCATCCTTACACAGCAATGCCATCACTTTTTGGGACAGCCTTGAAGAGGATGAACTATCCCCTGCACCCATGTAATGTTTTCAGTGTTTAGATATTACAGAAAAAAAACTCAAGGCTAGGATGACGGCTCAGAGAGTAAGAGTGCTTCCTATGCAAGCATGAGGACCCGTGTTCAAATCCCCAGTGCACGTATGTGTGCATGTACCACACACATGAACTCACACACACACACAATAAAGGCTATCATGTACCACTCAGTTTACTTAAACTTTCTCCAGCTGAAGCAACTTCTAGTACTTCTCCATAGCCCTGCAGATGTTTTCTTTTTCTTGTTTTATTTTATTTTTTTATATGGAATCTTGATAAGTTACCAGGCTCACCTCAAAGTCATAAACTTCCTGTCTCAACCTACTGAGCACTAGGATTGCAGGTGTGCACCACCACATCTGGCTGACTTCCTTTTTAAAAAAAGATTTACTTATCTTTATTCTAAAGGTATTCATGTTTGCCTGCATGCGCGTGTGTACACCTCATGCATGCCTGGTGACCACAGAAAGGACACAAAGTCCCCTAGAACAAGAGAGGCAGACATGTATCAGTCACCATGTGGCTGCTAGCAACAGGTCCTCCACAAAAGCAGCACACATTCTTTACTGCTGAGCCATCTCTTCAGCCCCTGGCTGACTTCACTTACTTATCTTTTATCAGATGTCATTTTCATGTATATCACATGTAGTCAATCTTAAAACAGAAAAAAATATTTTCTCTAAAGTTTAAGAAATTTTTTTTTTTTGTTTTTTTTCGAGACAGGGTTTCTCTGTGTAGCTTTGCGCCTTTCCTGGAACTCACTTGGTAGCCCAGGCTGGCCTCGAACTCACAGAGATCCACCTGGCTCTGCCTCCCGAGTGCTGGGATTAAAGGCGTGCGCCACCACCGCCCGGCAAGAAATATTTTATTCCTTAAAAAAAAAAATGAGTAGCCACAGCCAAGCTAAGATATAGTGAAGCGCTTTTTTTGTTTTGTTTTATCTTCTATGGCATTAATAACAACTAAGAGTTTGTATCAAATAACCACACAGCACATTCATAGTTAATTTCATTTTCTACCAACATTTCCAGTATGATTTTTAATTTTCCATTGTTCAGCTTAACTCATCCAGTGAGTCTCCTCCCTCATACAGGTTAAAGCTAATTACTTTAACAGCATTTAGTTAGCAGTCCGTTATGCATCTTACAGTAGATCTAAGGTCAACTCTTATATTTGTCATTGAAATGTTTCATCTTTAGGCAGATCTGGAAAACACAGCTCTTTGAAGTACCCGAGGAATGTCATCACTACCGGTTGATGTCATGTCTCTTAGTAACAAATGGAAATTCTGCATGGAACACGGGATGAAGATACATCTGATTTCCAGAAACACTGGCAACATACTTTCTCCGACCAATCATGTCAACTCCGTTATGATAAGTGTGCTCTTGACTTCTAAATCAGTGCCTAACTCTGAAGTTGTTTTCTTCAATTTTTAAAATATTAATCTGTATCTCAGGTACAAAAACACTAAAACTCTCACTTTGATCTCCCCACCTTCTTCCTTAGATAGTTCCAACGTTGTATGGAGCAAACATTAGATGTCAACGTAATTCAGTCCTGGGCACAATCTAGTTAGCCTGCATAAAATGTTCCTGCTTCTATTTCATGTGTGATTCCTTCTCTCTTGCTTTGTAATCCTTCACCATAGTAACAAACAACCTCCAAACCTCAGTGTCTCACAAGAACAAACATTTACCTTTGCTCACTGAGGTTGGGGGAAGGATCATGCTGGGCCTGTCTATGGTCTTCTTTTGGGCTCTGTGTCATGGACATTTCTTCACATTCTAGAAGCCCTCTTGATTCCAGGAATGTGGTTCTCATAGAAGGGATGGAAGATCAAGGATTGGTAGACACAGGCCAGTCCACATAGCTCAATTAATGCTTCTCCATGGATGATCGTGTAAATGTCCACTCACATTCCCCTACCAAGGAGAGGCACACAGCCATACCAGAAATCATTAGGGCAGAAAAATATATTCTGAGTAGAGGAATCAAAACAGGAACAAAGAGAGAATCGTTAAAAACAAACAGCTCTGTCCACCGGGACTACCCTCTCCCTAAGAACAAAGAGTCATCTTTCTTAGTTTCTTTTCCTGTTGCTGTGATAACATACTCTGACAAAAGCAACTTAAGGGAGCAAGTTCTGGCTCACAGTTCATGGTACAGTCCATCATGGCAGGAAGTCATGGCAACAGTAGCTTGAAACAGCCAATCAGATCGTGGTCAGGAAGAAGAGATCAGTGAATGCTTTCTACTGCTCTCCTCTCTCTACTTAAACAATCCAGGGTTCTCTGCTAAGTCATTTACATGCATGTATTAGTTTACCTTCCTATTGTTGTGATAAATACATGACTAAAAGCAACTTAAATGAATTTATTTTCACCTATGGTTCCAGAGGGAGAGTCCATAACAGCAGTGAAGGCATGGCATGGTGGCAGGAGCAGAAGTTGACCACATCTCGTTGCACACAGGAGGCAGAGAGAGGGGATAGAAGTGGGGTATTGCCATAAGTCCTTAAAGCATTTCCCCACTGACATATTTCCTCCAGTAAGATTGTACATGCTAAAGGTTCCATAACCTCCAGTGGTGGTTTGAAAGAAAATGGCCCCCGTGAGAGAGTGTGACCTTGTTGGAGTAGGTGTGGTCTTATTGGAGGAAGTATGTGACTGTGGAGGCAGGCTTTGAGGTCTCATATATGCTCAAGCCACACACAGTGAGACAGTTCACTTCCTGTTGCCTACAAGTTGTAGAACTCTCAGCTACCTCTCCAGCACCACGTCTGCCTGCATGCCACCATGTCCTGCCATGATGATAATGAACTGAACCACTGAACTGTAAGTGAGCCACCACAATGAGATGTTTTCCTTTATAAGAGTTGTCGTGCTAAGAGGTGTCTCTTCACAGTATTAGAAATCCTAACTAAGACACCTCCCCAAACTGGGGGCCAAGTGCTCAAATACAAGAGCCTATGGGGAGGCAGGGACATTTCTCAATCAAACTACCACAGGATAATGTCCCAAGTGATTTTATATTCTATCAAGTTGATGACTAACACCAACCATCACACCATCTAATCAGTCACCAGAGATGAAGCCAGGTATCTCATTGTTTCCATCAAGTCCAATAGAAGCTCCTCTTGATCCAGACACCTTCAAATTAAAAAGCCCCTCCCCCTACCATAACCATGTACACATTAGACCTACAATAGAAAATCAATATCAAGATAGTACAACCATCACTTTGGCCTAGAAAGAGGAGACTGGGGAGCACTTGCCCACAACCTTTACAAAACCACGGAGTAAATATCGCAGTGCTCCTTGATTAAGCCCAGTCACACTTTCTGGGCACATTGGTCATTCTTCTTTTCTTGTCCTCCAGTCCCCAGAAACCCATCTTCTTTCATCATTTCTTTTACCATATTGGAAAGGCATCTTCTCACCTCAAACAATCCAATCAGGAAAATCCCTCACGGGGGTGCCAGCTGCTTGGGTTTTAGTTGATTCTAGATGTTCAAGCTGACAGCCTTGAGGAGCCACCACACAGGCTGTAGTAGATCACACGGGATATAAACTTGGGAGCCTTGCATGAATCCTAATTGGTCTTAATAAAAACTCAGAGCCAGATATTGGGATAAATGCTGAAAGATCAGAAAGACAACGGAATAAGCCACAGACACTTCTCACCTCTCCAACTCCAGGAATCCTCTGACTGAATGTCCCTGAGTCCTCAGCCAAAAAGGGCGTTAGTTCCTGTCTCCTCATGCCTTATACACCTTTCTCCACCCAGCCATATTACTTCCTTCCTAGTGCTGGGATTAAAGGCATGTGATTCCTAAGTGCTGGGATTAAAGGTGTGTGCCACCACTGCCTGGCTGTTTCTCTCCTAGACTGAATCAATGTCATGTAGTCCAGGGTGGCTTTGAACTCACAGAGATCCAGACAAATCTCTGCCTCCCAAACGCTAGGATTAAAGATATGTGCCACCACTGCCTGGCCTCTATGCTTAATCTAGTGGCTTGTTCTGTTCTCTGATCTTTAGGCAAATTTTATTTGATATGCAATATATCACCACATTTCCCTTTTTTGTCTAAAATAATAAAAGAAGGTAATTATAAGAAAAACTATATACAATAAATATATTTAATATATACAGCCAAAAATTACATTAACAATGTCCAGTCCATTAACATTTGACAGATTCAGAGAAAACTGTCCATTATTCATCCTATTTTGGTGAGTCCAAAGTGTTGTACCTAATTCATTTTCTATTTTAACTTGTATTACCAACCCAAAACTATATTTTGATGTCTTTCAATCTTATACACTTTATACCTCTTTAGTGAGTTTCTTTTCTGAATTTGTTAACAAAGAAAACTATATAATTATCTAGTCTTCAACTCCTTCAGAGACCGGAGAAGGAAATAGTATTACCTGAGTAAGCAGTAAATGCAAACAAGTGACTTCCAAAAAGTGTTAGAAATGACCGAAACAGCTGGCTGCCTGGATAGCCACCCAAGGTTCCTCTGCAATGTTGGGGCAACCATCTTTGGCCTACAGGCCTAGCATATCTGACAGATTTATCTGTGAAGCAGGATATTGTGAAAGACCTTCCTACCTTGTCTTGGCAAGGTTCGGCAGTCCTTTCTTTTTTGTGTCCTGCTTGTCCATTTTGGACAGCATACTGTCAGCAGTTGAGATAAAGGCATTTTCTTGCCCAGTGGCTAACTTTTGCCACAAAGAAAGTAAATTCCATATGAAGTTTCTTCGATGCCCATCATCTTCTCTGAAGTAGATTAGTGCTGCCAGCAGCAGACATGTCTCATGTCATTAAAAAAAAAAACCTATGTTATTAAAACATCTTAAATGCCATTATCTCTGAATAATGCATAAGACATCGTAAATGTCATAGATATCTAAAGTGTTTGAAGATGACCTGTCTATCTAAAACATATCTCTATTTGACCTTGAAAACATACCTAACATTACTACAAGTTGATTATAATAACTAACTACTAACTTGTATTTCTTTATATCCTAATTAGTTGGTAATAATAACTTTCAAGGACTAGAGATTACATTGTTAAATGAGCTATATAGGTACAATACCTTGAACAAGAGTAGAAATGTATTTACAGTATGTTCTAACAAAAATAATTTCAAGTTTGTATCAAAATACACAATTTGTATACAATATACAAAAATTAAATCCAATGTAAAATATTTAAAATAGGTAGCTGCTTTTTTAAAAGTAGATTCAATAATCTATCATTTTGCCTTATCATATCCATATTCTCTTTTTTCTTTTCAGAGTATATTTAATAATCTACCCTTTTATCCTACCATTTCTATATCTCTTTTTTTTCAGAGTAGATTCAATAATTTACCTTTTATCTTATTATATCTATATCCTCTTTCTTTTTCTTTTTTTTTCAAACAAGAACGCTGAATCTAATCTTGATTGTTTTGCTTTTTTTCTTGACCATTATCAATTAACAACTTGTAACCAACCATCCTAAACAATGACAATTATCTATAAGCCATTGAAAGGCCAAAAACCACCCACCCTACTTCTTGAGAATGTGGGTTTTGTGTTCTTAAAACTACTTCCTGTTGTCTGGCAGGAAGAACCTGGGGGGTGGTGAAGGCATCTTTAGGGGATCCTGAAGAGAAAATTTTCGATTAATTGTCAAATCCTGGGGGAGGTAGCTGTATCATTTGTTGTCCAGTCTCTGCATAATGGGAAAGTGTAGGGCTTGTCTCAAGTCCCAGCTAAAGTAGTCTATGAGGCTGGATCATCTCAGCTAGTCACCTAGAGATTGTCCCGAGCAATTTATAGTCCAAAGCCAATCTTTAAGTTGTGTTTGTCAGCTTAGAGGTGTTATCATAATCCATGTGGAATTATCATTGTGGGGTCCTATCATCTTTTTGGAGACTTCAGAGATTGCATTAGGTAAGATTATTTCTTTTCTTTGTAATTTTTTTCCAGATAGTTCTCCCTTCTTCTTTGGATGCTTATTTGTCCAAACGTATTTAAATTTCTCAAGATGGTTGTTTTTATTTTTCTGAAAAGACAAAAACAAAACCCTTCCCCAACCCTAACTTTGGGGTGTTTCTAAATCTAATTTTATCAATTTTGATTTATAGTTTCTCCTGATTTTTTATTCTCTCTTCTATAGCTGTTCTATCATCCAGAGCTGTATGGTTTTTTATAATAGACATTAGGTTCTTTAATTGCTCTGGGAAGGAGTTTCCTCAATGATGAAAGGAAATGACTGAGCCGAATTAAGGCATTTCCCGATGGCAAAGGATTACCTTGTCTGTCCCTTGTTGATCTACACTCATTAGGCCAATGTTTGCCTTTGCCACAGCTTCTACATAATCCAGAAGGGAGATGCATTCTGTTGGGATTATTCTTAGCAAAAAACATTGTTTCTAGGAATGCCCTAGGGATTACAGTCCCTTTTTAGGTGACCTTGTTTACCAAAATTAAAACATTTAACATTTCAATTTTTCTTCAAACCTCTGGAAATCACCTCTCCTATCCAAGTATCATCATGGCCAAGAGATGCAATACTGATTGTATCTCAGATCCATTCCTCCACGGGTGCTGCTCTTGCCTTTAATGTCCTAATTATTCTTTTGCATTGTGCATTAGCATTTTCAAAAACCAGAGATTCAATTATTATTTGTCTATCTTCTGAATTTGGTATCAAGCAATACCAACATTTCCAATTTACTACCTTCACCATCAACACAGCAGACATACCTTTAGTTTTAGCTATTAACAGGAAGCTTCTAAGGAAGATGTAGAAGAAGTCTATGCCAGAGACCACACATTAGTGAGAACACTGGCTCCCTCTGGGAACCTTTTCTGGGATCATAAAGATGAACAGAGAAAATATTAAAATGCCAGAGTATATGACAGGTGAGGCAGAGGCTGGAAAATGTTCTCTTCACATGGCCAACGCATTCCTGTTCAAACAGAAGTCTGAGTGACTGGATAAACAACAAAACAAACTCAACCAAATCAAAGGAAAATGGGGTTTCATATAACACAGTATCCAAAAGTAGATGGGACAGACTAAAGGGCCAACTGGTGGCAGGTAAGTCCACAGCCTACTGCGATAGGTCCTTCCAGCATCAATCAGATTTCTTCTCATGCTTTCTCAAGGTTATTTTTTTTTTTTATAGATGTGGTGATTTAAACAAGAGTCTAATAGGCAAGCAGGCAGGCTTCAATCATTGGTTTCAGGATCTGCCTGTGCCATGTAGGCATCTAACTCAGCATCCAGGTGTCCTTTAGTTTTCGACATGTATGCATCCAATTGGTTGTCCAGCTGCTCCTTGGTCAATACAGAGTGAGTGAGGGCACCTTTCCCTCTGTCATGACCTCGGCCTTGGCCTCCAAAACCCCCTCTTCCCTGACCTATCATACCCTGACCTCAGAGTGATGTCCTGCCCAAGCAGGGTTCTGGTGGCACATCCCCTACATAGTCCACTTCGGAGGCAAATCTCTCTGGATCATGGGTAGGCCTCTTCTTCCAATTGCTCCCCTGGCCAGGGCACCTATAGGTTGTGCTAAATGTGCCTGGATGTTACTCTTACCCAGGAGCTGCTTTTCCTGGAACTCACTCTGTAGCCCAGGTTGGCCTGGAATTCAGAGGTCCGCCTGCCTCTGCCTCCTGAGTGCTGGGATTAAAGGCGTGCGCCACCACCGCCCAGCTTCTGCTTAAGTTTTAATGCTGCCTGGACAGAGGGTCTATTCTCCATCTGCTGGGGCAGTCTTCTGTTTCTGGCACTGGCTAGCTGCTGCTGCTGCTGCAGCACCGAAGCCCGAATATCCACTGGTCTTCAGCGTGTTAGTAACGCGCTCATTTAGAGACATCTTGGTCGTGCGTCTTAGCACACTTTCGCCATTGGCTGTGCAGCCATCTTCAAATCCTGAGACGCGAAGGAGACAGATGCCAACACTCCTCCTGGGGCTGCCATCACGGCTGCGGTGGGCAGGCCAGGGGGCCAGCTAACCTGAGCTGACGGGGGACAGCTCGGGTTATCTAGATGGGCGGTTGGGTTAGATGCTTAAACGGTATGATGCGAAGCTCACTCAGGCGGCTTGAGTATCTAGACAGCCGATCCTCCCACTTGTCAGGTCTGCCCTTTCCTGCCTCATCTGTGCCACCACAGCTGGCACCGCCAACTCCCGCTTGGTGTCCAAAACAAAATCCCAAGAGGTGGGGTGGAGACTCCAGCCGCGTGTAGCCAGTGGCTGCAAAGCCACAGGCAAGAGGCTTTTTCTTGAATTCGTGCCCCAAACGTTGGATGCAAGATGTTGCTCGAATTTTAAAGGTCTTATATTAAAAAACCTGGAGCAGATATTGGGGTAAATGCTGAAAGAGCAGAGAGAAAAAGAAACAAGCCACAGCCACTTCTCACCTCTCCAACTCCAGGAGTCCTCTGACTGAATGTCCCTGAGTCCTCAGCCAAAAAGGGCGTTAGTTCCTGTCTCCTCATGCCTTATACACTTTTCTCCACCCAGCCATATTACTTCCTTCCTAGTGCTGGAATTAAAGGCATGTGATTCCTAAGTACTGGGATTAAAGGTGTGTGCCACCACTGCCTGGCTGTTTCTCTCCTAGACTGAATCAATGTCATGTAGTCCAGGGTGGCTTTGAACTCACAGAGATCCAGACGAGTCTCTGCCTCCCAACTGCTAAGATTAAAGGTGTGTGCCACCACTGCCTGGCCTCTATGTTTAATCTAGTGGCTTGTCCTGTCCTCTGATCTTCAGGCAAATTTTATTTGATGTACAGTATGTTACCACATGGGAGAGAAGGATGGAAGTGAGAGGGTGTGACTAGGTAGGGGGTGGGAAGATGTGGGAGAGGACTAATCAAAACTAAAAATGTTGGAAAAGGCTGTAAGGATTTCTGATAGCAAGCTAATTTAAAAACAAAATTTTGCTGAGCAGTGGTGGCACATGCCTTTAATCCTAGCCCTCGGGAGGGAAAGCCAGACCGATCTCTGTTAGTTTGAGGCCAGCCTGATCTACAGAGCAAGATCCAGGACAGGCACCAAAACTACACAGAGAAACCCTGTCTCAAAAAACCAAAAATAAATAAATAAATAAATAAATAAATAAATAAATAAATAAATAAATAAAATTTTAATGTAAAGGGTTTGTTACAGAGCAACAGAAAATTGGTTATCCTGCAGTGGGTAACAGCTCATTGTGTACAACAGCTTCACATTCAACTTCTTGTCTTGACAATCCTTTTAGGGTAAAAGCTCACAGGTGCCAGACATGCATGTCATGTGACCTTGAGCACAAGCAGGCAATTTAGGAAAGTATTTCCTCAGGTGATCTCTTCAATTAAAATCTCGCACGCTGGCCTCATCACCGACTTTCCTCTTTGCTCACTGTCTTGGCCACATTTCTCAGGTTGGCTTGCAGACTTGGTACCTCTGGTTGTTTGGAAAGTCAGATGAATTGCTCTCACTCAGAGCACTTCAAACTTCTGACAGCCATGTCACCATCTGGCAACACCAGGTGCCTCCTACTAGGTGCTGATGGCATTGGATAAAGTCTGTGACAGGCCAGAAGTGGGAGACACCCCTGCTGGGAGGTCAACCTTGATCATCAGCTCAATGAGTTGAGAGCCGTCTGGGGGAGAGAAATCACCACTGAGTGAGTCCTCCAAAGGAAAGAGCAGCCTGAAACATGAGCAGGGCTGTGCAGTAGGCTAGGGTCCAGGAGGAACAGAAATGGAAGAGAGAGCCATCCAGGACATCTCCATTCTTCTAGAACAACAGTGTGTCCTGGGGCTTGGCGGGGGAGGGGAAGGGGGAGTGGCTTGTTGGTAAAGTGCTGATCACACAAGTGTGGGGCCCTGAGTTCAGACACCCCAGAACCCACATTAAGAAGCTGGTGTGAGCTGGGCACTGGTGGTGAAGACAATCCTGGCACTGGGGAAGCAGAGATAGGCTAATCCCTGGGGCTTATTGGCCAATTAATCCAGTCTAGTCAGCGGGTACTGCTCCAGTGAGAGATCCTGTCTCAAAGACCAGAGTGGACAGTACCTGAGGAACAATACGTGAAGCTGATCTCTGGCTCACACCTGCATGTGAGAGCACACACACACACACACACACAGGTGTGAATACACACAAGCACACTCACACACAGGTGTGAATACACATAAGCACACACACAGGTATGAATACACACAAGCACACTCATACACAGGTATGAATACACACAAGCACACACACAAGCACACACACACACACACACACACACACACACACACACACACACACGTCATTCCTGCTGTCATTCTCTGTTGTCCTCAGTTTGCAGCATCATCAGCTTTTCACAGAATCATTCCAGCAACACTCCAGGAAAATCCAGGCCTTCAGCCTCCAACTGCAGCTGCCTTGTTATAAAAACCAGGCTGGCCTCAAACTCAGAGATGGATCTGCCTGCCTCTGCCTCTGAGCGCTAGCACTGAAGATGAGCACTGATGCATCCAGCGGCTTTTCCAGCTTCTTGGAGTAAACAGCTACCAAATTCTCCACCTTTTAGTCCTGCAGACTCTGTTGTTGGAGCTCTGAGGCCCCGATCACATGACCTTTCACGACTGTGCATTGAATTGAGACAGGCTGTGCTCCTCTAGAGAACCCTAGATACTCCATCAGAGTGGAAGGTTCTCGAACTCCACCTCTATGGTATTTTCAGAAACAGCCAGTTAAACAAAACCCTGAACGTCTGTGGTAGCATTCAGGAAGCCAGCTCTTTCCAATAGAAGGAAAATCTGTCTGGGAGGTGATAGCACTTTGAGACAAGCTGTGTCATTACCTGGATATAAACAATCTCCGTGAGTCTCTAAATATAGCAGTGAACTGCTACCCAGTGAGACAAGGCGGGGCAGCCAGCGTGGCCCAGCGACAAATCTTTGTATAAGAAGATGTTTAACAAACTTGCCTGCTTAAGTGGCTGGAAGGGAAATTTTCGAGTAGAAGTCATTTAGGATTGGCTTTAATGAACAGATAAGCATCACTTGAGGTTCGCACATTTAGTTAAGAGAATGAATAAGTTCTTGCCGCCAGGAATCACTCCAGGACCGAATGAAAGCTGACTTGAGCACAGATGATTTTTCTATTTTTAGGATTTTCCAACCAGGGGTGTCTGACTTGTTTCAATTTTTATTGTTTTGGTCAGTCAGTCGAAAGAAGAAACCAAAGAGATAATCACAAAGAAATAATGTTGCTGATTCAGGGAGCATGTAGACGTTGTAGGTGGCGGTTAAACAGTGTCCTTGTGTCCGTGCTTGGGAAGAGGCTGTTAAAAGGTGCCAACGTTGGGACCTGACAAGGGAATCCGCATCGCTGTCTTCGAAACCAGCCACCTTGATGACAGACTGTCTTTGCTTATCAGTGGGAGTAAAGAAGCCCTGAATCATTAGACAGGCCATCTGAACACCAAAGCACACTGCTTTAGTTCACTTCTCTGTTGCTGTGAGAAAACACTAACCCAAAGCAACCTGGAAAAGGGGCTAAATTTCGCACATGGGTGAGGGCACCACAAAGGTCTGAAGAAGGCATCCAGTCCCCAGTAGCTGGAGTCATGAGAGGGTTGGCAGCTGCCCTGTGTGGGTACTTGAATGGAAGTCGTCCTCTGGAAGAGCAGTGAACACTCCTAATGGTCCAGTGTCTTCCAGCTCCTAGCAGATATGTGTGGAGACAGTTCACTGGGGAGAGACACCAGGGACACGTAGTGTAGATCTAAGTGGTGCAGACCTTACTGCAGACCCCCCCCCCTTAATATAACTCACAGACAGAAGTCTGTATGAACCAAAGGATAACAAAACATCCAGATGTTCAACAACGCAAGGTTCGTAACTTATGTCTGACAAAGACTCTCTCCACTGCCCAGTGGGAGAGCTAGGCTGAGGAAGGTCACCAAGTCTGGCATGCCAGGCACAGGACAGTGGTGCTGGCTCTCTGTGCAGAGCACATGGAGCACCTGGAACCTCAGGGACTGCACAGGCTTCGCCTAGGGAAGGGCCCTCATTAGCGGCCCCTGGCTGGCTTCTTCTCGGTGTTCGTTCATCAGCTCATCAGAGAACTGAGTTCCACAGCTACCTGACGGCTGCCAGGCCTTCCCCCCAGCAGTCACAACCACAGAAGTCCTATATTTTTATTACTTATTGCATGAGCATATGGTATTTCTTTCCCACCACTAGTGTATAAAGTGTAAATCTTCATCCTTCTGTCTGAAGAACAGTACCAGACATTGATCATGTGTTCAGTAAACCTCATGGGAGCACTGAGAGGTCCAGCAGCCTGGGAGCGTGGAGCAAGCTTCCCAAAGGATGGAGAATGGTTTGGGGCTGGAGAAGCCTGAATAATGAGTGAGTGCTCACTAAGGTGGCCTTTGACCCAGTGGAAGGACAAAAGGAAATGACCTTTCAGAGAGTGGAAGAAAAAGTCACAGTAAAATAATTAATTAAAAATAGAGAAAGAAACTGGCCTTGGATAGGAAGGTGTGGTCCAGTAGTCAATATTGCAGGGGCAGAATCTGTGACGTAAAAGTTAGTTTTGAAAGTTCAGGACAGAAATATGAGCAGGTGAGAGCATGCAGGAACTGTATGCTGAATCACCTCTTAAAAACATCTTTGTATCCCAGGAATAGCGGCACACACCTTTAATCCCAGCACTTGGAAGGCAGAGCCAGGTGAATCTCTGTGAGTCGGAGGCCAGCCTGGTCTACATAGTGAGTTCCAGGACAGCCACAGCTACAGAGTGAGAACCTGCCTCAAAATATTAATTAATTAATTAATTAATTAAATGTTTTTAACCAGCTGGACATAAATGAAGATACTCTAAAGAGACACTTGTGTCTTTCAATCTATCAGACCATTGAAACAATGGACCCCAAATAAACAGGACTTTTCCCAGGAATCTGTGCTGGGAGAAGGTGGCAGCCAGAGGAGGATCTTGTCTCCCTGGAAGGGATTCCACACGTTCTAACCTGTCAGCCCACCTTCCAGGATGAGACTGAAGCTCAGATGGATTAGTGGTGGGTGGGGCCACACCTTGACCTGGACTACTTAGCCCTGATACCCTTGGACTCTGTTTCTTTTGCTTTTCTTTTCCTTTCTTTCTTCCTTTCTTCCTTTCTTCCTTTCTTCCTTCCTTCCTTCCTTTCTCTCTCTCTCTCTCTCTCTCTCTCTCTCTCTCTCTCTCTCTCTCTTTCTTTCTTTCTTTCTTTTTTTTTTCTCTGTGTAGTTTTGGTGCCTGTCCTGGCTCTCACTCTGTAGACCAGGCTGGCCTCGAACTCACAGAGATCCACCTGGCTCTGCCTCCCAAGTGCTGAGATTAAAGGCATGCGCAACCACTGCCCAGCAGGCCTCTGTTTCTTAAACTCTGGTTTCACTGCAGGACCCAGAAGATTGGCTTTGGGGGTTCTCTGGATCCCTTTGTCCCTCCTCCAGCATGGCCACATTAAATAAATCTTCTTTTTCTGCTTTTCCCTTTTAATTTGGCTCTTGTAGTTGACTTATTGAGGATGGATGGCTGACCCTGACTTGCGGCATAGATTGTGACCTCCACTGCTGTGGGATGGTCTTTCTGTATGCTGTGAATATGGGTTGCTACCATTGGTTAATAAAGAAACTGCTTTGGTCTATGGTAAGACAGGTTATAGCCAGGAGGAAAATCCAAGAGAGAGATACAGGGAGAAGTAACAGAGTTGGAGAGATGCTGTGAGCTGCCAGGGGAGCAAGATGTAATAGAACACAAGTAAAGCCAGGAGACACGTGGCATACATAGATGAATAGAAATGGGTTAATTTAAAATGAAAGAGCTAGTTAATAATAAGCCTGAGCCATAGACCAAACGGTTTGTAATTAATATAAGCCTCTGTGTGTCTATTTGGGACTGAGCAGTTGCAGGAGACAAGAAAAATTCCGGCTACACTCCACCTTTGATAACATTTTTGCAGTCGTTTATTTATTTATTCCTGTGTGTGTGTGTGTGTGTGTGTGTGTGTGTGTGTGTGTGTGTGTCAGAGAGAGAGAGAGAGAGAGAGAGAGAGAGAGAGAGAGAGAGAGAGAGAGAGCACATGTGTGCATAGGTCAGGGGACAACTTGTAGGAGTTGTGATTTTTTCCTTCCATTACACAGGTCCAGGAAACTGAACTCAGTCTTCCAGGCTTTGCAGCAAGTGGGTCTGATGAGCTACCTTACCAGCACCATTTTCGATTTTCTCTTCAGGGCAATATTGAAAGAATTAAACTTGGAATTAACCAGATTGGGGTTTTGAAAAATGTCCTGTTTGTGGCCTGGCTAATCTCTCCAAATACCATTGAATGATGCCTAGGCAGACTATGAATCTGAGACGGGAAGACTAGCAGGGATATTGGGGCTGTCACCTGACAATGATTCTAGTGGCTTCGGGAAGGGCCCTGGGTGAAGAGAGGGGCTTGAGTGTTCCCCCATGCCTCACCCCATCAGTTGGAACTGCCATCCCTGCCCTGCAGGTAAATGCAGTTTTTAGAAGGGCAGAATCACCTTCCTAACGACATTCCCTGTGATGACAGTGTTAGCTGTCAACTGACAGAATATAGAGTCTGCAGGAAGATGGACGACTGGGGGGGATTGTCTTGAGAGCCTTAACGGAAAGACCTGCCTACCACAGGTGGCCCTAGTCCCCAGCTAGGATCCTGGACTGTAAACGGAGAAGCGGCTGAAGGACAGCATGCATCATGACTATGCTTCCTAATTGTGGATGTTATGTGACCACTGTCTTCATGCTCCTGCGGCCTTGCATGGTGATGGACTGCCGCCTTGAACTGTGAGCCAGAGTAAACCTTTTCTCCCTTAATTTGCTTTGCTGTTATTCTATCACAACAACAGTCCCCAAGTGTCTGCCTGAATGAGTGCTTGGGGAGGGAGTGGGAATCAGAAAACCAAGGCAGCCTCCTGCAGTTGAGAAAAACACTGGGGAAGTGAAGGGATGGCTGTTGGGTGGAGGGTGGGCATCTCCTCCAGGCTGTGGGGCTGCGGCTGGTTGAACCTGACGTAGATCCAGGGTGTTTGAGGACAGTGGCAGGAGAGACAGACAGGCTTCTTTTCCATCTTAAGTCTCCGCTCCGCTCGTCTCAGACAGACCTGTCTCTTTCCCAGGTTTTCTCAACCTCACCGTTAGCCTCAGACAGCCCGGGAGGTGGTGAGCAAGCCCGTCTTTCAAACAAAGGCCTGGGAAAGAAATAGAAGGAAGAACTCCGACGCATCTCTCAGCGGACATTTAAATGCTGGTTTTCCTCAAGGAGAGGGACTCATTAAGCCTAAGACCCCTCGGTCAATCACGGCCCCTGTTTACTGAAAAATGACAAGAGGACTCTACAAAGCCGGTATGAGAAAGCAGGGAGTCCACTTCGTGTCAAACCTCAATCCTGGAAATTGAATGTTTAATTCATAGAGTAAATTATAAGCGATTACTTCTGCAAGTAACGGCAATGTCCTTAAAATTATTCTTTAACTGAGGAAAAGTTTTTTTTTTTTTTGACCTTTGGAGAAAATGCTTGCTTCTAGCTATGACTAAAAAGAGGTCTTCTCTCTCTCTCTGTTGTGTTAAGAATCTTTTCTTCTTTATAGAGAAGGCACCACAGTGATTTATAACTGTCATAAAAGCCTGGAATTCTTTTGAGGTTAAGCTACTCAGCTATTCAACTTTTACTACAGAAACTTTGAAATTCAAAAAGAAAAAATAATGTAAGTTTTTGAAGGACATGTGTTGCTGTAGGTGAGCCCGTTAATTAAAAGTGATTGCCTGCTAGGAAATCAGACTTTAAAAAGTTTCACGAATTTATTAGAGCCTGAAGGTATCTTTGTATGCACAGAGCCTCGCCAGCCATCCATGCAATTTGGTCTCAGATCTGCTTAAAGCCTCCCGACACTCCCAGTGCAGCCAACAGCTCGGCTAGCATTCGGATGTGTTTTGGCTAATTGAATTATGTGAAAGTACACACTAATGAAGCCCTAGCAGGGGTGTTTGCCGAGTAGACTCCTTGTCTAATTTCCTGTAAATTAGCAGTGTCTTTTTTTTTCTTTTTTAAACCACAGATTAATGTTTTAGGAAAGGCTACCTCCTTGGGGGTTGGGGGAACCAACACATTGTAGAATATTGGGCTTTATTTTTGCATACTTAAGAAAACGCCCTGTACTCTGACAGCCACAGTGTGGAAGAAACCTAAATGGGACTTTTAATAATAATATTTAAATGCACCATTCCAGAAAAAAAAAAACTAATGACATGTAATTATCCAATCAAATTAATAAGCAATATTATTAATCTTCTCTAAAACATTCGGAGTTCTGTTTCCCTTTCCTTTGCAAACACGTTTAAGAACGATTGTGTTTGGTTTGGTTTGGGTTTAATGAGGATTATTATTTAATGGTCCTATTTGGGTTTTTTTTCAGCATGTCTATTTAGAAATATTGCCTCATAACATTTGTTGCTGTGATTCTGCGGTCCCTGGATGCCGGTATTTGAGAAACATGTTCTGCAAGCGCCGTGGCTGTTTTTTTCAGAGTAACCGGGGGAACTATCAAAGTCTGTTTGCGAGAGAGATGGGCAGGGGGACAACTCCATGCTCAGGACTCACCAGCCTGAAATCTGCTAATTGCCTACCAGGAATAGGCGACCAGGGCACTCCCTGCGGTGCCTGGAGGGTCACAGACACCCCTGGGGCTCATTCTCCCCGCTCCCTCACACACACCACACCACACTGCGCCTCTGCGGCAGAGGAGAAGCCCGGCTTCCACGGAGCTCATGGCTAAGCTCCTAGCCCTGTTCAGAAATGCGTGCGTCCGTCCATGTCCCTTGTGCATCAGGAGACCAATCTGAAGTCCCCGGAGCTGAAACTTGTCAGGCAGATCCAAGAGCCACACACATCCTGAAAACAGTCCGGGAAAGTTTGCATGTACTTGAGATATGAGACTATACCACCCACACCCTGAAACACAGGTACCCCTCAGACACTGTGCAATTAAGAGGGAAAAAGGACGCTTCATCAAAGAAATAGTAATAGGACTAATATTTTTATTATTTTTTACTTTATTATTTTTGAGAGAAGGTCTCAGCCTGCAGCCCAGGGTGGGCTTGAATTCAGTAGGTAGCCCAGGCTACCCTGGGAACCGATGATCCTCCTGCCTTATCTCCCAAGTGCTGCCATGACAGGTGTGTGCCACCAATCTGCATTGTAGACACAGTACTGTCTGCACATGAGTGCTTTGACTGTGTGGGGCCCTCAGATCAGAACTGAAATGCAGCTTTTCAGTTTGAGCCCAGAGATACGATCCCAGGATGCTCCGTTTTACCATCCTGGCAGAGAGGGTAGACACAGTCAACAACTCCTTATCTCTGGTGGCCACCAACTCCCAGGATCCAGGACCAGCTGTGGCCCACACCCCTACCCTGTCAGTGAAACTCACTACATCCTTGTGGTGGCCTCACCCTCCCTATGACTTCCTTCTTCTTCTTTTTTTAAATAACAACCCCATTCTAATTTACTTTATAAGCTTTCAAGCCACGAGTCCTCTTGAAATTTCTTCTCTCTTCCAGTCATTGGTTCCTTTCATGTCACCAGTCCTTGTCAGCCTCAGTTTCCAAACTTGGTCAAAAAAAGCAAAACAATATTGGAGAACACCAGCATGCATCAGGGCCTAGCCTGGTCCCGGCCTCTTCTTCTGATTTTTTAACTGTATCTCCAAACCACACTGTCAATCTGTTGTGGCCACTGTCTCCTGCCACCAGTTGACTGCCAGCCCTGGAGAGTGTCCTGGGCCACTGAGTCCCTTGCAGTGTTTATTAGGGACTGCTCTTAGGATCAACACCGTAGAAAAGAAAAAGAAGAGAGAAGCCAAGGCATGTGGAGGCCTCAATGTCAGCCTCAAGCCACTCTGATGGAGTTCCGAATCATGGATGCCCCTGGGGGCTTTAGCAGCTGGTTTGAGGAGAGTGCCTTTATTCTCCAGTTTGAGCAGTAGTGGGTGGAGCCAGGCCTTCCTGGACTGGATTCTTCACCAAAGGCTGTTGCCTGCCTATTACATCACGTAGAGTAAGCTCCACCCTGAGAGGAATTTGGAGGAGCCCATATCGACACTCATTATACTCACCTTCCACTTTGGGGTCTTTACTTTGGACACACTCCAGCAGGAGGGACTGGTCTCCTGGTCTCATCTTTGGGAGTTACCTAGGAGTCAGGAAACACAAGCTATGGGTGCCATTCTGTGTCCGAATTAGCTAAGTGTCTCTATGGACTCAGGTGGCTGGCCTGCCTCCACTCTCCTATCCCTTCCTCACCCTCTTCCTATCCTGCTATCCTGCCCCCCAACACACACACACACACACACACACACACACACACACACACACACACACACACACACACACACACACACACCAGCTCCTCACATTGTCTCTGGGACTCAGAGTTTGTAGTCTCTCATCAATTCTGTGCATGTACCCAGCCCTGGACTCCAGTCTAAACCGGAGTCCCCCACCAGAGGAAGCCAGACAGTATTAATCTATTATATGTCCTTCAATGGACTCATTCAACAGCTCACTTCAACTGTAAAGCAAGAAGTCACATTCTTTTCTGATTTGCCAGGGACTGTCAGTCTTTCTAATAAACTCAGACAACGATAGCGATGCACTATGTATTTGTGTTTCGTGTGTACACATGTGTTTGCTGTACACAAACATTTTTGCTGAATGGGTGAGTGTTAACTGGTACATAGTTATTTCTCTGATAGGTGTCAGCAACATCCTTAAAAACCATGGCCATAATTGCATTCATTCATTCACTCTTTCATTCATTCGGCACAGAATGCTACTCCATGTCAGACACTGCCCTCGCCACTACAGATGGGCTGTAACTAACTAGAGCTCTTGTTCTAGGCAGCAGCCAGATGCCTTAATGCAAATTTAAAACATGACCATGAAAAGATAAAATCAAGCCCCACAGAGAATAATTGTCTTTTTTCATAATGTCTGTTTTTACTGATATTTCTTTATAAATGTGCTGTTTTCCAACATTTTATAAAATTACATATCCATGAATAAAATTCTTCTCTACATACTAAGAAAAATGACAGTGAACTACTTCAATTCATGTGAAAAACCATTTTGGGCTCTTGATCCATTTATGTGTGAGCGTGTGTGTGTGCATGTGCAAGTGTGCACACACATGCATTTGTGCCTGTGTGGAGGCCAGAGGTCAACTTCAGATGTCATTCCTTGGGTGATGTCCACCTTGTATTTTGAGACAAGGTCTCAAGGTCTCCTGTGGACTGGGAGCTCATCCATTAGGGTGGGCCGTTTGGCCAGGGAGCCGGGAATTCTCTGCCTCTGCCTCCTCAGCTCAGAGACTAAAAGCATGTGATATTAGGCCCAGCTTCCGTGTTTCTTCTATATGTGGTTTCTGAGGGTGGTACATTATGGTTCAGCCCTCTTCTCAGCCATCTTACTACATTTTTCAAACAATTTCACTGGGTCATTGAATAATAACAGCTCTTAGCTAATAACATCCTTTAATTTTATTTCTATGTGTTTCCATCTCTGTTAAAGTCCAAAAATCCTCGGAGCTGAGATGGAGAGGACTGGACCCAAGGCATCACCAGGCAAAGGGAAAACCAAGCCCATCCCAGTCATTAAGCAGGAAGTAGGAAAACAGGGCTAAACTGAGTAGGTGGAGAAGTTCCTATAATCGTGTGTGTGTGTGTGTGTGTGTGTGTGTGTGTGTGTGCGCGCGCGTGTGTGTGTGTTTTACAGTACATAAACCATCGGCTAGTCTCAGCTTGTCTGCGGCTTGTGGTTGGTAAACAAATGGGGACACCAGGCTAGATGGCTCTGGAGCTTCTGGGAATTCTCCCGGCTCCAACTCCCCTCTTGCCATGGGAACTCTGGGATTACAGACACCCATTACCAATTCCCGGCCAATGTGGGTTTTAGAGATTTGAACTTGGATCCTCATGCTTGAGCAGCAAGAGCTTTACCTGTGAGCCACCTCCCCAGCCAGGGAGTATCTTTCTAACTCCTTAGTTGCCTTTCAGTATTCCCCTCTCTCGCCTTCAATGCTCAGGTCAGTGTCTGTAAGAATGGTATTCTAACCGAATGAGTGCCTCTCTAGCCAGCATGCAAGGGGCAGGAAGCCTGGCTCTCAGCAGGAGAGGTGTGCCCACCACTCTCCAAATGATGAAACCTGCCCTGTCCTGATCCTTGGTAGAGAGCAAACATGGCTGCCTTCACAAGGGCCTTGGGGACCCAAGAGTAGGTTAACAGCCAGGACCACAGGCTCAGACAGGCTCTAGAAAGCTCCATCCTATAGATTACATCCCATCGTTTCCCTCCTTTGACCTCCTAGTTCTTCAAGCCTTTTCTTAGACAGTTACTACAACACAAGATGGAAAGAAAAGTAGAAAGTTAGGCTTTAAAATACTGTATATAAAGATTTAGCCTCAGGGATCATTTATAAAACAATATTTAAAAAGTCATTTCAGGGCCAGCGAGATGGCTCAGCAGTTAAAGGCACTTATTACAAGGCCTGACAGCCTAACTTTCCATCCCCAGAACTCACAAGGTAGAAGGAGAGAAATGACTCTTTCAAGTTGTCCTTTGACCTCCACATATACTCTGTGATGGTCTCACACACACACACACACACACACACACACACACACACACACACACAAATAAGTATAAATAAAAAGTCACTGGTAAGATGGCTCAGCAGGTAAGAGCAGACCTTGCTCTTGCAGATGATTGGAGTTCAGTTCCCAGTACCCACGTGGCAGCTCACAACTGCCTATAACTGCAGCTCCAGGAGATCTGATCTCTTCTGGTCTCCAAGGGCACCCACACACAGGTGTGCACACACACAGACACACACATATACACACAAATAATAAAAGTAACAAAATAAATCTGAAATCAATAAGGATGAACAGATGTTGTCTTAGTCAGTGTCCTATTGCTGTGAAGAGACACCATGACCACGGCAACTCTTATAAAGGAAAAAATTAGTTGGGGTTGGCTTACAGTTCAGAGGTTTAGTCCACTATGGTCATGGCGGGAAGCAAGGCAGCATGCAGACACACGTGGTGCTGGAGAAGTAGCTTGAGAGTCCTACATCTGGGTCCATAGGCAGCAGGAAGAGAGAGAGACACTGGGACTGGCTTGAGCATTTGGAACCCCAAAGCCCACCCCCAGTGACACACTTCCTCCAGCAAGGCCACATGTCCTAATTTTTTCAAATAGTGCCATTCCTTATCAGCCCCTGGGGCTGTTTTCATTCAGACCACCACAGGAGTCTATGCATCTCTGTGCACATGTCTTAAGAAAAGAATTGGCCCTATAATGTGGACACATTCAACAACACTGAATACTTCTAAGCAGTTGAGATTGTAACTTTCACCTTCTGTTTATTTCATCACAGTTAACTTTTAAAAGGAGTAAACAGAGCCTGGCAGTGTATTCTTTGAAAGAAGTCTACATAATGTTGCTGTGGGATGGTCTGTATGTCAAGTGTGTTGCTGATTGGTCAGTAAATAAATCACTGATTGGCCATTGGCTAGGCAGGAAGTATAGGCGGGACAAGGAGAAGAATTCTGGGAAGTGGAAGGCTGAGAGAGAGACACTGCCAGCCGCCACGAGGAGAAACAGCATATGAAGATGCCGGTAAGCCACGAGCCATGTGACAAGGTATAGATTAATAGAAATGGATTAATTTAAGCTGTAAGAACAGTTAGCAAGAAGCCTGCCACGGCCATACAGTTTGTAACCAATATAAGTCTCTGTGTTTACTTGGTCGGGTCTGAGTGGCTGTGGGACTGGCAGGTGAGAGAGATTTGTCCTGACTGTGGGCCAGGCAGGAAAACTCAAGCTACATAATGTCTCTACAGACCAGAAGTAATTCTGTTAAAATGGCATTTGCTTTTCTTTTTCTCCTAAGGAATAGATTTGGTTACTTATTTTAATCTTTTTTTAGAAGATTTTCTTGAGTTTGTGTGTGTGTGTGTGTGTGTGTGTGTGTGTGTGTGTGTGTGTGTGTGTATACACATGTGTTCAGGTGTATGTGTGCAAGTGGAGGCTGATGCTGTCTGTCTTTCCTCCATCTTTCTCCACCCATACCTTTTGAGGCAGGGTCTCTCACCTAACCTGAAGCTCATCGATTCAGCTAGACTGGCCAGCCAATGAGCTTCAGGGATCTACCTCTCTCTACTTCCGGGTTTACACACCAGCACACTGGCTTTCTACATAGGTTCTAAGGATCCAGACTCAGGACTGCCAGCTCACACAGCAGACACGTGCCTCACTGAGTCACCTCCCTAGACCCAAACTCATTTTCAACTTTATCATTTTATGTAACTCTGTAATTTTCTATGACTAACATTACCTGTTTTTTGAGATAGGATCCCTCTATGTATCCCTGGCTAACATGGACTGGCTATGTAGAAGACAAGGCTGGTCTCAGACTCATAGATATCCACCTCCTTTGCCTTCCTAAGTGCTGGGATTAAAGGCATGCACCACTATGCCCAGCTTGATTCCTAAATCCTTCCCAGGATTTCAAAAATAGTAAATAAAAGTAAAAACTGCCCAGCGGCCTGTCCTTGTTGACAGGTTCTTTTGTGTTTGTTCTTTCATTTCATCTGCAGATTTCATTTCCTCCAGGACTCACAGATTTCCTCTTGGAGTTTCTAGATATTTTCTTTAGGGAATTTTATACACATTAAATTTACATAGTCATTCCATGACAATGTCATCCGTTCTAATATGGAAAGGAAGCTACTCTAAGCACTTCAGATCACCTCCACTGTCTGTCTTCCACAGATTAGAAGGAGGATCTTTCGTTCCTTGCAAAAGTCAATACTGGACAGCAGGATTGTGGGAACACTTTAAGCCGGTCAAAAAGAGGGGTTGGGGAGACGACACAGTGGCTAACAGTGTTTAATGCTCTTCCAGAGGACCAAGAGTTTGGTTCCTGGCACCCATGTTGGGTAGCTCACAAGTGCCTATAACTCCAGCTCCAGGAGATCTGACATCCTCTCCTGAACTTGACAGGCACCTGAACACATGTGGCAGACACTCACCCCTCCCTGAAACACGTGAATAAAGATTAGGATAGTGTTATTGTTGTGCAGTCTTATGGGTCTGAAAACTCTTCTATGCTAACTGAATAGTGTCCTTCCTTCATCTCCAGCACAGGTGACATCCTTGGGTCAGAACAAAGTTGTTTATCGTCATCGGCAAGGTGGCCGATGTCATCATTTGTCTATAATGTGCTTTTTTTCTTTTTCTTTTCTTTTTTTTTTTTTTTTGGTTTTTCAAGACAGGGTTTCTCTGTGTAGCTTTGTGCCTTTCCTGGAACTCACTTGGTAGCCCAGGCTGGCCTCGAATTCACAGAGATCTGCCTGGCTCTGCCTCCCGAGTATAATGTGCTTTTTCCAGTGTGGTTCCAAGGTGTTTCTCTGGGAGCAGTGGAAGTCAGTGGGATTTGTACAGTAGAGCCCACAGCGGCTGCCTGTGAAAGGGAAATTCAAGGTATCTCATCAATAGCAGAAGGTCCTTGGCTTTGTAATTAGCATTTACTTTAATCCACAGGAAAACCAGGCCCAGGAATCCGATGGCTTTGGCTTTTTCAGCAAAAGTTGTTACACCAACCTCTTTAAGCTGCCTAGGCTTCTCCTGGAGGGCTACAACACAGGTTTTCACACTGGAGGAGAGGGACCAGAGGACAACAACTTCTTGAGGGCTCCTTTGACTCACTCTTACTGTAGACTCAAGTCTCAGCCTCTACTTTAAGGAAGGGGTTAGAGGAGAGTCTAATCCAGGCTCTGCACCCCTGCAGGATGCAACATCTTGGTTTCTTTTCTGGTGCTGTGAAAAAAAAAGTAATGAGAAAAAAGCAACTCAAGGGAGAAAGGGTTTGTTTTGGCTTACAGTTTCAGAGGGACATAATCCATTATAACAGACAAGGCATCAGGCTGGGGAGGCACAGTGGCAGGAGCAGGAGGCTGGCTGGTCACTTTTGTCACTTTGCATCTGTACTCGGGAAGCCGAGAGCAACAGATGACTGTGCTTAGCTCAATTTCTCTCTCCCTCTCTCTCTCTCTCTCTCTCTCTCTCTCTCTCTCTCTCTCTCTCTCTCTCTCGATCAGAATCACTATACCACCCAGGGAATGGTCCCATACAGTCAGGATGTGCCTTCCCATTGAGACAACCTGTCATGGACATTCTTGGGACACCTTAATCTAGATGACCCCTCACAGGCATGCCTCATGCTTCTAGATCTCATCAAGTTGACAATGAGATGAATGGCCGCACACGTTTTCCAAATCAGGGAACACCATTTTGGGCATAACATATTCGGATCCTCCCAGCACTAGGGTCACCTCCCTGATGCCTGCTGCACTCAGATCAAGAAATTAGAGTCCCCAGGGTTGACTTGTCCTATGACAGAGAAAGTGTGAAGGAGATGGAACCAGAACTCAGAGTCTACATTTGCTCATAGCAACCACTCAGTGGAATTTGTGCAAAGAGTCGATGGTCACAGTGTGTGTCCACTCTGTGAGTCTCACTGAGAGCTGGGTCTACAAGTCCACTGTGTGTGTGTGTGTGTGTGTGTGTGTGTGTGTGTGTGTGTGTATGTGTGCATATTTATGTGTGCAGCATGTGGTGCAGGGTGTATGCATGCTGATGTACGTGTATATAGAGGCCAAAAAACAACTTCAGACAATACTTTTCAGTCACTGTCCTCTGTGTCTCCTTGAGACAGAGCCTCTCACTGGCCTGGAGTTCGCTAAGTAGGCTGGCTGGCCAGAGAGCCTAAGGCATCTACCTGTCTCTGCCTGCCCGGCACCAGGGTTGCAGACACGCATCATCACACCTGAATTTTCTATTTGTATGTTCTAGGGATTGAGCCCATGTGAGCCCAACACTCCCAAAGCAAGCACTTTGCTCCCCACCCCTAGAACACGTGTTTTTCCAAGACATTATCCTGTCTATCCAAGCGTTTCCTCTGGGTGAGTTTTCATACAATGTAACTTTCGCCAGCCTTTTAACTCCTCAAGGTTGCGGGTTCCAGATTTGAACTGGAGTTTCTCCCGGTTCAAGTTGCAGTGAGTGCTGGCAACAATGTGACCTTTTAGTCGAAGAACCAGGACCCTGGGGATAGCTGCGCTCTCAAGTCACCCTTGCAAACAGAGATTCTGATGAGTCCAGTGTAAAAGAATCAGGCTCTGCAGGATTCGGTTTCTCTTCACGGCGAAGGGGGTATTTATTAATAACACATATGTGGGGTCTCACTCACTCCAAATGTTTGAAAGGAGATGAAGGTATTTTTCCAGTACCACAACCTTGCTAGACCCTCTGTCCCTCTTCCTCCTCCTCAAACCAAGTCTGGGACGCTGCATTAAATAGTCAACAAGCTAATTTTGTACCAACTAGGAAATAGCATCGTCCAACTTAGACATGAGGCAGAATTTAAATTCAAATCATATAACTAAAACCAGAAAAAAACCTTCACATTTATCACCTATGCTGTATTTTAGCAACCTTGAAACATGGACCTGGTTAGAGTGCGGAATGCACATATATGCTTTTAATGCTTTTTGTTGAAGAAGGAGCTGCCTATAGCTATAAATATTTCTTATGACTATCTCAGAAAGTTCCAGAGGCCACTGGCCTTTCTCACCAAATATGGGATTCTTCTGGGCTCAGAACAATCATTTACCTTTACACTTTTACTGTCTGGAATGCTTCAGGAAAACTCTGGGAGGCACTGGGAGTTCTCTGACTTGGTGTCGCCTTCTAATTCCAACAATTAAGGAATATAGATTCCCTAAAGGTTTGCTTGATGCTTCAGATAGAGTTAGGAAACAAGAAGAGAGAAAAAAAGTCCCTACTCAAAGTTTATCGTCCGTGACTGGGTCCATTGTAAGCAAGAATGTTGTCACGGTTTGAATGTGAAATGTCTCTCGTGGGCTCATGGGTTTGAGCACCTGGTCCCCGGATGGTGGAGCTGCGTTAGAAGGATGTGGTACTCTGGGAATATGGTGTCTAATTGGTGGGCACAGGACACTAGGAGCAGGCATCTAAAGGTTGTATTCACTTCCACTTCCCACCTAGCTCTCTGCTTCCTGTGCACCTCATGTGAAAATCCACCACAGTGTCACTCCCCACCAGGGACCAAAATGCTCCTTCGGCCTTGCCCACCATGATGGACAGAAATCCTCTTGAAACCACCTGCCCAAAAAAAAAAGATCCCCCCTTAGGTTGCTTCTGTCCAGTGTTTTATGACAGTCACGAAAAAAGTAACTAATGAGATAAGCCAACAATGATGATTGCGGGAAGCCGTAGTTACAGTCACTAGTGCATGGCGTGATCTGAGCACTTCTGGGTGTCACATACTCACTGCCAACTTACAAGATGCATACTAGCATCATAACCAGTTATAGAAGAAAGGATTTCCATAGCTCAAAGACCTTGCCCAAGGCCATGCAGGTGTGACAAGTATTCAGAGCCAAGGTGGACCACTCTGCAACGTGAATGCCAAACCACTTCCTTCAAACCTGTGTGTGCACAGAACGATCAATACAAGTGTGCATGCACATGCACATGATTGAGACAAACCAAGAACAGGGCTCTCCAGTTCAGCACACAGAGACTCATTACTGTAATATTTCCATGTACTTTAACCTAGATTGAAAACACACATTAGACCCTTGTTATACAAACCCATATTGTCAGCAGTGTGAATCAGACAACACTAAACATACTTTTGAAGTGAGACGAGACCATCCTAACTGCTGGGGATGCAAAAACGCTTCCAAGAAAGACAGAGGAACTGAGTTCCATGTACAGGAATTTAGGGCCTCTGTCTCTATTCTCCAGTGCTGGCATTACAAATGCAAGCTGCTATCTCCAGCTTTTACATAGGTGCGGGTGTCCACGTTCAAGTTCTTACACCTGTACAGCAAGCACTTTATCTATGAGCAGTCTCTCCAGGCCCACGCATCCTCACTTCTTAAGAGCTGGCAGTCATCCTCACCCACACCCCTCCGTCCTCACCCACACCCCTCCATCCTCACCCACACCCCTCCATCCGCACCCACACCCCTCCATCCACACCCACACCCCTCCATCCGCACCCACACCCCTCCATCCTCACCCACACCCCTCCATCTGCACCCACACCCCTCCATCCACACCCACACCCCTCCATCCTCACCCACACCCCTCCATCCACACCCACACCCCTCCATCTGCACCCACACCCCTCCATCCTCACCCACACCCCTCCATCCTCACCCACACCCCTCCGTCCTCACCCACACCCCTCCATCCTCACCCACACCTCTCCACTGCCACCACCCACCCTCACTTCCTGTTGCTATGATTGCCTGGCCTTCCAGACTGTCCCTACCTTCGATACAAAGTTTTATCTCCACCACTCTGCATCTCATCTGCCTTACTGGGTTCCGGAAGTAGAAGTCCCCTTCCTGCTTTGATGGGGCCCAGGTGAACTAGTACAACAAAAGAATAAGGCTAATAGGACCGCAATAAAAGCAGGAGAGTTATTGAAAATGTTCTCCGGCTAAGTAGACACATCCCCCAAATATACTCCAGGAAAATAAGTAAGTGTGCAGCTCTAAGGAGGAAATGAAACAGATACAGAGATGCCTGACATCAAAGGATGCTCACATCACAGCAGGATGCAAGGGTTGCGCACTAATGACAAACACAAGAACGGCGGGTTCATGGCACAGTCCTCGGACCAGCGAATGGTCCCTACAGCACCTGGTGCATGGCAGGGGTCTGCGCATCCCCTCACAGCTCACTCACTGAGTCAGCACGTGAAGACCAAGTCAAAGTCTGCACACACTGAGCTCTGCCAGGCCCCGGATCACAGTGAGAACACAGATCACAGAGAACAGTAAATGTTTGCCAACTGATGTGGCAAAGCCCTGTCCAGAATATACCATGTTTTTCTGGTGACTCCTGTAAGAGACCACTAAATAAGGGAAGGCAGGATCCATGCAAGCAAATTATTCAACAGAAAGTTAGAAGAGAGCTGTGTTCACACTCATCTTAAGGAGGAAAAAATTGAAGGCTGGAGAAATAGTTCCACAGTGAAGAGCCCATGCTTCTCTTGCCCAAGACCCAAGTTTGGTTCTAAGCACTCACATCAGGCAGCTCACAACCACTTACAGCCCCAGCTCCAGGGTGTCTGACATCCTCTTCTGACTTCCACGAGCACTGCACTCAAGTACACATACCCACACATAGACACACATGTACACATAACTTAAATAATAATAATAGCAAAGAGCTAATGACTGAAGGCTGGCAGCGTGGTTCAGAAGGTAAAGGCACCTGCTGCCAAGCCACACACACACACACACACACACACACACACACACACACACACAAATAACATGTTTTAAAAAGCAAGAACAAAACAGTTGATGACCGAGGGTCACACAAGATAACTGTAGATGTCTTCCTGGAACATGGACTCCTGAAGGCCCATCACTCCTATCCCCCCACTGCCAATGTTGACCTCGTTAGGATGTAGGGGAAAGTGAATGAGGAGGAGGAGATTGCTGATGGAGTGATTTGGTTCTTCACACGGCAGAAGGAGAGTTTTAACCCCCTGTGGTTGAAATAAGTATAGGAGGAGTTCCCAAGTCTTGCAGCTGGAAATGTGGACAGAGGCGAGCATCCTCCGCACTACTGTAAGTACAAAGGGTGGCGCCCGGGGCAGGTGTACTTACCCTGTCTGCTCCAGCTGTGTTCACTTGCATTCCCAAAGCATGTAGAGTGCTTTTGTAGTATTTTACTATCAGAAATTAATTGAAGTGAAATCTAGGGCCTTCTTGTCTATAAAAGCAATCTCTATGCTACACAGAATGAACAGAATAAAGACAGAGAAGGTTAAATCTGCTTCCGGGGAGGAAACAAGTGCTTGTCTGGGAAGTGAGGAAAGGCCAAGAATGTGAGCACCTGAGTGCTGGGGGGTGCCTTCACTGTAGCTAAGAGGAGGACCTAGGAGCCCATTCTACTGCTAAGCCACAGCATCTCCGAGGTACCACATGCTACTACTGTGTATTTATTACAAGGAAAAGACAGCGGGAAGCTCCAAGCCTCACTGGTCGTAGTATCCTCTCCCCCACCGCTGGCCCCAGCTGTATCCTGTTCTTTGTGGCAAAGAGTCCATCTTGCTGATTCATCCTGGTCATCCCTCTGGCCTGGGAAGTGTCACTTCTAATGAGCAGGAGATGGACTGAGATTCCTCAGTGGGGCTTGAAAGAATGAAGGAATGCAAGTTAAAGGCCATTCACACTTGAAATAGCCATTCAGACCATGACCGTGGCTCCCAAGGGACTAATCCTACATTGATGTGTATGCAGACCCCTTTCAAGGCCAGTGATCCATACAGCGCTGGTGGTGATGGGATCCGACCTGTGGAAACCTGAACCTGTTTGGCTCGGAACAATGGGTCATTCTCGCAACAGACTCTTTCTCCAAACCCATGAAAAGAAGAATACCTTATTTCTCTTGAAACTTGGTGACCACCATGCTGAACACTTTGGGGCAATTCATAAAGCATTACAGCAGCCACAAAAATTACAAATGTCACGCCACAGACCGCCTAGCCCTTCACATGCTGGAAACAACACGCATTAGCCATGTCTTTTGTTCTGGGGAACTATCAATAAGGCTCAAAGGCCTGGCTAGAGAGAGGAGTGTGGAGGAAACACACTTAAACACCTGTGCAGAGCACCTTGGCTCAGTCTGAAGGGCAGGATCCCAGGCTCACTGCTCATGCCGATGTGACTTCGGGTGAGTCAAGTCACGCTGCTTCTCTGTGGAGTGGGGAGAGTGTCGACCTTGTAATGTCACAGGGGCCCAGAAACTGTCTCTTCCCCCTGCTTTGCTTCCAGCTCCTATCTCCACTTAAGTTCTGAATTAAATAACCGCTCAGGTTTTGTGTAGGCATGTGCGTGCGTGCATGTGCGTGTACGTGCAAAACAGCTGAGGTACATTAGTTTCCATCTAAAGAGATATACAGGTGTCCCTCCAGCAAATGACAATTTGTCATGGGTAGTTTGGGGACAGCTTTGAACAACTTCTCTTAAAAACTCCATGTAGCCTAGAGGGACGTGTCACTCTTCAGTTCGTCCTTCTCCTGACTGGACTAGGCTGTGGAATGGCTCAGTCAGTAAAACACTTGCCGCACAAGCATAAGGGCCTGATTTTGATCCCCAGGACCCACGTGACAAAACCAGGCCTGGTGGCAGGTGCCTGGAATCCCAACACAGGAGGGGTGGCGACAGCCTGGCCTTGCTAGCCAGCTAGCTTAGCTAAATTGAGGAGCACCAGTTTTAGTGAGACACCCTCTCTCAAAACAAACAAACAAACAAACAAACAAACAAGGTAGAGAGCAACCAAGGAATACACCTGAGATTAGCCACTGGCCTTTACCTGTGCATGCATACATGTGTATGCACACACAGAGTGAACCCTAGCTATTTCTAAGCAGAGTTGCCTTGAGACACTCTACATTCTTAGATTCAAGGAGCTTAGCAAGGAGCCCTGGTTTCCAGGCCCTCCTGCAATAAACCCAGAGCAGAAGCTCCCCTGACTCAGGTGCAAGAAGTGTCCTGCTCTGAGACACTTCCGTAATTCTTACATCATTTTAATGCTAAGAGTGCCTTTCCCTATGTGACAGTTGTTGTGTGTTACAGAAGCACTCCATCTGTTTGGTTTTATGGAGCTTTACTCTGGATCCTATGAACCACAGCTTGGCATAAATACGCAATAAAGGACGCAGTGAATTGTACTACAAGTTGGTCCATATGTATAATTATAAAGACCCAGCAGTATGAGCTTTAGTCCTGGACAAACCAACAGGTCTGGTGAAGAGTCAAATCTTGAATCCAGCTTCTTGAGGCGCTCTGGCAAAGCTCATTCCCCAAGTAGGTGCAGTTGAGGTAAGACTCTCCTCAGGCTTACAATGCTGCAGATTTCCCAAGGGAAATCTTTGTCTTTTCTAGAAAAATAAATTATGTTCTGCCTGGCTCGCCTATCCTTGCCAGCCACAGGGAAGAGAGATGATGAGGCAGAGGCAGTAGAGGGTTGTGTCCAGCCCTCTCCCTGGACAGACTCTGGCGTCCATTGCCTCTGACACCCACTGATGATTTGCTGTAGCTGTCCTAGTAAAAGAGAGCAGATGGAGAAGCAGCTTAGCCCAGCCAGCCCAGCCCTGTCACTCATTTTATGAGACTTCTGTGAGTTTTGCCAGGCTAGCAAGAAGAGAGATCTGGGGAAAGAAAACAAGAGAGACAGAAACTCGGAGGCACTGGGCCAGGTCGTTTGTGAACCTGGAAAAGGCCAGAGCAAGGTGGGGATGTCAGAGGCAGACAGACGGACGCTTTCCAGCTCCCATCACAAGCTTTGCACTGGTGGGCAAGTCGGTCACCCTAGGCATTTGTTCCCTCATCTGAAAACACCGAGTCGAATCACATATCCCTTTCAGAACTATTACAGGGGTTTAAAAATGCATGTGAAACATGGATTGTGAAAGTCGGCTGTCTCAAGGGGACTGGTGGTCTACTTTGGAGCACTGAAACTAATGATAAAATAATGTTCTGTAACAAATAACGCCTTTGCAAGTCAGTTAGGAGTGGAAAATGGGGAGGGGAGCACCCTGCCAAATTCTATTCAACCTTCTCAGTTTGGCTCCACACACATACATTAGGCACCTACTATGGACCAGACTATGCTATCACCATAATAACTCAGCTCCTGGGGCGAGAAAGATTTTGGTTTAAATCCCACCTCTACCATTTCCCAGAGGTGCAGCTTTAGGAAATGACATCGACCCTCTGATGTGACAGCGTGTTCCTCCAAGTAATGCTACCAGCACCTGCCTCAGAGGTCGCTGAGAGGAATAAATGAATTAATGACGACGACGAGTCTGCCACACTGGGAGTGCTCAATACACTACACTTAAGATCACCCTCATCATTGTCATCACCATGACCGCCACTACCAATTCTGTGTACCGCATAAGGAATTAAAGAACGAGATGGGATGGGTTGTTGTGGGGGAGCTTGGCCTAGCAGGCACAAAAACCCAGCATTGAGAAAAACAAAAACTAAAACGTGGGGTAAGACACTTTTCCTGCCCTCAAGCACTTCACAGTTTTGTAGGCCCCAGATTTAAGAGAGGGTCCTGGGATCATGTGGTACATAAATAAGCCTTTATTGACATGTATTGGACATCATCAAGAAAGATGGAGGTCTTTGAAGTAAAGTATAAAGAAGGAATGGGCAATAATAGAATTGCCTTGACTTCTCTGTTCCTAACAGACGGTAACAGGGCTGTTCTCCTGGAATTCTATGGCCTGCCAAGAATTCAAGATTGGGGGCTGGAGAGATAGATGGTCCAGCAAATAAAAGCACTTGATACTCTTGCAGAGGGCTAGAGCTCAGTTCCAAGCATCTACAGGTGGCTCACAATTGCCTACAACTTCAGCTCCTGGACCTCCAACACCCTCTTCTGGCCTCCTCAGGCACCATACACACATGTACATGCACACACAGACATACACATAAATAAAAGTAAATTTTGAGCCAGGAAGTGGTGGCACATACCTTTAATCCCAGTAGTAGGGAGGCAGAGGCAGGTGGATCTCTGAGTTTGAGGCCAGCTTGGTCTATAGAATAAGTTCCAGACAGCCAGAGCTACACAGAGAAACGCTGTCTCAAAAAAACAAAAACAAAGGTAAATAAATAAATAAGTTTGGAGCCAGAGAGATGCCTCAGTGGTTAAGAGCACTGGCGGCTTTTCCAGAGAACCCAGGTTGGATTCTTAGCACCAACATGGGGGCTTGCAACCACGTATAACTCGAGTCTCAGGGGATCTGTTAAACTCTTCTAGACTTTGCTGGTACCAGGAACGGGCATGGTGGACAGACAAAACACCCATACCCATAAATTAAAAATTAACTAAATTTTAAAAGTCTTTAAAAAAGGAATTAAAGTTAATTTGAGGGACAAATACTCAGACATCAGTATCTAGTGCATTGATCATTTCAGGGCTAATGGGACTATCAGAAACAGGACAGCAAAAATGATGAATGTGGCCTCAGCAATGGAAACATACTTCCACGGGACAGGATGAGGTACAGAGGACCAGCTTCAAAGGGATACCCTTCCCTGAGTCTCACCAAAACAAACCCTCATCATGTGGCTGCCTCTGGATTAAAGGCGAGCCTTGGTCTCTGTTATTTCTTTCCCTCTTCTCCGTGTGTATTTGTGGCACGCAAACCTCCCAGCCTTGACTTTCCCTCTCAGCCACACCATTACCGTTTAAGTCAAGTCTCCTTACAGTTCATATCTGTTCCACTGGATCTGGGATTCCTAGGGCAACCCACGAGAGGGATCCTTTCAACAAGTATGTATTGAATAGTTGCTGAATAACATAGTATGAGACACTGTGATGCAATATACTGGTCCTAGCCCTTAAGAGCTTATAGAGTCAGAATTTAAACACGGTGTTCAGAGTTTAAAAGTTACCTCTCCAGTAAAGGAATAAAAACAACAAATGATTCTTCAGGTATTTCACTCTCCTAAATTTTGGATTCTAGTGAACTGTGACACAACTTTTCTCGGAAGCCACATTTCAAGTTCAGAAAGTACACAGGAATAAAACTTCCTTCCTGAGCTGGGCATGGTGGCCCACTCCTGTAAACCTCCCAAAGAGGAAGAAGATGAGGCTTCCCCAGCCACTCTGGACCACATGGTGAGACCCTGTACCCATAAAACAAAACAGAACTCCTCACGGGAACCACAGGAAGCGATTCAGGAGCACTTCATGCTGTGGCCGGCAGATGGCAGAGGCGGACAAGGGAAGGAGGATCCAGAGTCACTGCCCCGCCCCTCCATCCTGAGGTTCTCAAGAGCAACTAGAAAATGCATTTGCCTCGTACCATCTGTTTAAAGTCACTCTTCCTCCCGAAAGGAGGTTTCTAGGTGGAGACCTCTCTGCTCAAAGTCCTTTTTATCAGCACTGCCTACCACACCAGGAGACCAGGCATCCTCCTTGCACTCCACCAAGCGCTTACCTCCTGCTGCTCTGACCAGACCTCTCCCGAGGTCTCTAGTGTAGCTGTGGGGAAGCTCGGAGGTGCTCAGGTAGTGACTGCAGCAAAGGCTTTAGTGGTGTGCAAAGGGATCAGTCCCTGTTGACTTTAGACAGGAAAAAAAAAAAACCCTCCTGGATAATTCTCCCTAGGAAGGGGGATTAAGCACCCCTCCTGCTCAGGCTGTGGGCCCCTGGAGAGCAATGGAGGCCTGTTCTGATCAGTTTTCTGTTACTTTAATAAACATCCTGACCAGAAAGAACTTGGGGAGAGCAGATTTATTTCATTTTGCACTTTCAGGTCACAGTCCTTCTGTGGGGGAAAGTCAGGCAGGAACCCGGAGGCAAGAACTGTAGCAGAGACCATAGAGGAACATGACTATGGTTTATCAGTTGGCTCACAGTAAGATTCCTTTCTTATACAGTTCAGGCCCACCTGCCTAGGGATGGCACCGCCCACAGTGGGCTGGGCCCTTCTACATCAGTTAGCAATCAAGAAAATGCCCCACAGGTGCCTCCACAGGCCAATCCAATGCACACAATTCTTCAGCTGAGGCTCCCTCTTCCCAGGTAACTCTAGATTGTATCAAGTTGACAAAAAAAACTGACCAACCCCAGCTAACCAGAAACCACAGATTCTTAAAGTAGCCCATGAATGGCCTGGCTAGAGGCTTTAATGGACTATTAAACTTCTCTCTGAAACTTCACCAGCTAAGCCTCTATCATCTGCATTGCTCTCTCTCCCTCTCTCCCTCTCTCCCTCTCTCCCTCCCTCTCTCTCTCCCTCTCTCCCTCTCTCTCTCTCTCTCTCTCTCTCTCTCTCTCTCTCTCTCTCTCTCTCTCACACACACACACACACACACACACACACACACACACCCCTCCCAAGCTCCCACAGAATAGCCCATTAAGCTCTGAGTGCACAATAGCTTTTCCAGACCAAATTCCAAACACTTCCACAATCCTCCCCCAAACAATGTGATCAGGACTGCCATGGCAATAACCCGGTCTTTAGTACCAGTTTCTGCCATAGTTGCTTTCTTTTGCTGTGATAAACACTGTGACCAAAAGCAATTTGGAAAGGGAAGGGTTTATTTGGCTGACACGTCTCCATCACAGTTCATCATTGACAGACGTCAGGGCATAAATTCAAGCAGACGCCGAGGCAGGACCATGGAGGGTGCTGATCACTGGCTTGTTCTTCTTGGCTTGCTCAGCTTGCTTTCTTATACAACCCAGGATTACTGCCTAGGAGTGATACTGCTCATAGTGGGCTGAGCCATCCCACATCAATCATCAATAAAGAAAATGCTCCGCAGAATGGCCCACAGGTAATCCCTCAGTTAAGGTTCCCTCCTCCATTGATTTAATCTGTCAGCTTCACAAAAACTAACCAGCAAACTTGGCCTTGGTTTTTACTGTTGGGTTGCTATTGCTATTACTTTTTGTTGTTGTTGTTGTTTTGGGGGTATAATTAAGTTTTATTGTTATTTTTTATTTTACTTATTTATTTATTTGAGACAAGTTCTCACCCTAAATTCCAAGGCCCTTCCTTGCCCCTGGGAAATAACTATATAACTCAAGCCAGCCTTGAACTTGTGGCAATCCCCCTGCCTCAGCTTTCCAAGGCTAGGACCTCCTGCAGGCTTCCAGTTCTGGAGGCTCCAGTCCCAGGTCAGTTGGTCCCATTACTTACGGGCCAGTGGTAGTTCTGTACCTGGGAGCCCCACGCGACAGAGAAAGCAGCTCACCTCATAGCAGCCAGGAAATAAAGACCGAAAGGGACTAGGGGACCCAGTCCCCTTTAAGGGCTCCCCACAATGATTTGTGCACTAGGGGCCATCTCTGAAATGTCCCACTGCCTCAAGTGACACCATGCTGAGGACAGGGCCTTTGGGGGACACTTTAGAGCCCAACTGCAGCAACTTCTTTTGGCATTTTGTCCCTTTGAAAGAAGAGAGGTATACAGGAACCAGAGAAGCCGGGGGCTCCTTACCCATCGGAGAACTGTTCTGTGTGTGGGCTGCGACAGTGAAATGTGATGAGTCCTGAAAGATCAGACCACAGGAACTTAACTCCACCTACCTGGAGTGTTCACCAGGAAGATCAGACCACAGGAACTTAACTCCACCTACCTGGAGTGTTCACCAGGAAGCTTGACACTGATACAGTGTGGGGATGAGCCGGCAAACGTTCTCTCTGTCTGCTGAGAAAACTCTAATCTTCGGACTTGGTTTTGTAAACAAGGCCATAGGAATATGGTGAGTGTTAAACAAATTCATACACATGAAGGGCGGAGCCCCTGATAAATGCCGGCTGTGCCAGAATCCAACAAAGAAACATTTTTGAGAACTGGGGAGTTATTAAATGACATTTGTTATTGCTCTCCTCCACTGAGAAAAAATTTATTGAGTATCAACTATGTGCCAGGCTCTGGGCCAGGCATGGGATGTAACAAGATCGTGCTGACCCGTCTCTGCCCTCAGGAGAATTCCCTCCTTGAGTATTCAGTATCTCTGGGGTTAGCCAGGGCTTCGTGCAGTGCAGTCATTGGGCAATGTAACCGGAGTTTTAAGTGAGAGTATGACCCCATTACCCCCGACAGGCCAGTCGCTGAGATGTCTCCCAGCACACTAATTAAAGACATGAGTAATGGTGGACGCAGAGGATGGAACTCTAATCAACACTCAGTGAGGGAAGGAGCAGACAAGGGTCCAATGACCCCAAGCTATCTTTGCGGTACTGACATGGGCTTAAACAGAGGAAGAACTGGAGCAAGGGACCAGAAGTATACGTGACTGAGCAGTCCTGATGGGGATGTGGCCTGGTTCAGCTCGGCTTCTTCAAAGAGGTTTGAAGTCACCTTGTTGCAGTCATCACTTGGAGACTATGTCATCCCTGGGAGATGTCACTCCTGTCCAGGGTGCTGTCTCACCGTGGTGGAAGATTGTCTGCATGTGGGCAGTGTGTCCTGCTAGGCTCCCCGCTTCCTGGTATTCAAGGAGACGGCAGGTTTAGAATAATGACTTGGTTTTGAATCTTCAGTCTTGAAGGGGAGTGCTGTAGATTTAGTTGACAGATATTCCTTAGTGATTAACACACCTGGCAGAGCCCAGCAGGACTCTGACTCAGGATATAGGGGACAGACACAAATTAAAGGCAGAGATACCAGGCTTTCAGCCTGCTTCTTATTACCCATGAGCCCAAGTAGAGAGTCCCTGCTTGTTAGTAAATAGCAAAGTAAGTACCAGTTTGGTGGTGGCGTGTGTGTGTGTGTGTGTGTGTGTGTGTGTGTGTGTTTTCTATAATTAAACATATAAAATAATGGAAACATGACAGTTACCCTAGTTTAAAGACTTAGCTAGCACCTTTCTTGAGCAATAAAATAGAATGAGAGTTGTCCACAGACAGCAATCTTCCAGAAAGATGACACCAGTGAAATAAGGTACTGCACTGTTGGTAGGCTTTGTTACATCCATCATGCAGCATGGATGGAGACCAGAAGAAAAGCCCACACTTTCCATGTAAATGGGGGCCAAGGACAGGATCCCTACAAGTGACACAGACAAGTCCTCACACCTCCCACACTCAGAGTCAAGTCCTCACACCCGCCCACACTCAGAGACAAGTCCTCCTGTGATACTATCTCTGCTCGGAAGGACCTGAAGCCCAAGCGATGAGGATGGTGTGAGTGAAGGGAGGCAGCCTGGGATGCAATGCAATGTAATCTTGGCTAGCAGCTTCCTGGCTCCAAGCTTGGAGACCTCTCACCACCCTGCAAGATCTTAACCCATAACAGAAATCAAACATTGGTGACAATCCGCTGGCACGGGTTCCTTGAGTCAGTCCCTTGTCCAATCACTTTATAGTAATTTCTTTAAAATCTCCCACTCAAGGCTGGGGAGGTGGCTCAGTGGGTAAGACAGTTTGCTCTGCCAGCATGATGACCTGAGTTTGATCCTTGGCACATACGCAAAATGCCAGGCATTGCTGAGTGTGCCTGCAACCCCAGCATTGTGGAATGGAGACAGGCAGCTCACTGGCTGGCCAGCCTAGCAAAATGGAGAGCTTGCAGTTCAATGGGAGACTCTGTCCCCTCTGTCTCAAGGCAGTTAAGGTAGATAACAATAGAGGAAGATACACACACACACACACACACACACACACACACACACACACACACACACTCTCACACACACAAATCTGCTATTCACCTAGTTGGTCAATTTATTTTGAGAAAGAGTGTCATGTAGCCCAAGCTAACCTCGAATTCCTCATCCTCCTGCACCTACCTCTCAAGTGCTGGAATAACACCCAGCTTCCATTTACCTTTATCCTCCATTCAAGGGGTAGAGATGGCAATCCAGTGACTTACAGGGTTGGTGATCCCCAAATTATCTGTACATATTGAGGACAAAAATGAGCAAACAGACTAGAAAGCATCAATCCGATGCTCTTGGCCAGAAGCAGTTAGAGCCTACCCTGCTGGGCGGAGGTGCTGGAGGAAGGCTGGCTGGACCATGTTTGTGAAGAGAAGAGCACAGATGTGCACTGTAGCCAGCCGAGACCTTGAGACCCAGACTCAAGGGAACACAGAACGCGGGTTCAGGTACCCACATTGCTGATCCCTCAGGACTAACACTCCCATTGGCTCTGCATGAGGTGGCCGTTGACTAAGCGAGCCTTTGGGAATGGATTGGACTTGTTCTTCATCTGCTGCCTTTTTTTTTTTTTTTTTAAATCATAGAAATGAGCCAACTCCATATTGCTTCACACCAAAGACCCTGGGTGTTGGTGGCTGGTGAAGGTAACCAGGGAATGGACGGGAGAGTCTCGGGTCATCATTAAAGAATAATGTTCATAACAGCTTCTGGTGCTCATTTGTAGAAAATATGACCAGCTCTTAAAACTTTTCACAGACATTCCACATGGTTCCACTCAGATGTCTTATTTCTTACCAATTTTAGAATTAAGTGAACAGGTTTGATTCACTTAATTATTGATTATATTCTATTTACATTTGTTTTCAGTAAACAAGATGTCTCAAATGTTCCTCTGCTCTATAACCATAAGCTTTTCTATCTTAACTCTTAGGTTGAGGTAAATGACCCCTAAAACACATTCCAAAGAATTCCCACATAAATTCAGCAATTGCCATACTTGACCTTCATCCTCTGGATTTCCCCTCAGTTCCTGCACATCCTTTCCCATCATCCTCTCATCCCTGTCTCCCCCACACATCAGCGTGGGCATCAGCAGGCAATTCTTCCTAAGGGCAGGTCCAACAGGAAAAGCTTCCACCAACTCAGCAGGAATCTGGATGGACAGAGCCATGGATCACCTCCTTCCTTGGCCACCACTACCTACATCATGGAAATTTCAGTCTTGCTGTGCTGAGAGATAATCCTGAGTTTTCTATGGATGAGTCATTGAAGGGAAAGCCATGGGAGGTTGGAGAGAATTCTTATTAACAGGATGTCACTCTGAAAGGCAGCAAGACTCAACCCTTGGGTGGAAAAGGGTCACTAGCAGAGAAAGCCTCTCAGTGCTCTGAGAACCTTGAGATTCCCTGAGGAATATGAGAAGCCTGGCTATAAACCTGAACCCCAAGGCTTGTACGTGCAGGAAGCAAATGTGTCTCTGTTCTGCTGAGACTCACAATGATCATTAAGCATCACTTAGGGCCAGTGATACTGTTAATGTGATGGAAAGGTAATTGTGTATGTATGTGTATGTGTGTGTCTGTGTGTATGGCTGTGTCTGTGTGTGTATGTGTGTGTGTGTATGTGTGTCTCTATGTGTGTGCCTGTGGCTGTATGTGTCTATGTGTATGTGCGTGTGTCTGTGTGTCTCTATTGTGTGTGTGTATGTGTGTGTGTGTGTGCACATGAACATGCCACAGCACATGTGTGGAGGTCAGAGGACAATCCTGAGTTTCAGTCTTGTTTGAGGTAGGGTGCTTTGTTATTCATCTCTGTGTACACCAGACTCATGGGCCTATGAGTCCCAGGGATTCTCCCGTCTCCACCTCCCACCTTCCTGCAGGAGTGCCACTGTGTAGACATGCACTTTTGTACCTCACTTTATGTGGGTGCTGGGGATCTAAACTTGGGTCCTCACGCTTGTGTAGCAAACCCTTTATCCACCGAGCCATCTCCTTAAACCAAGATAAATTTTAAAAACTGTTTGCACTGTGAGAATCAAGAAACCCTAGCTGACTGTTCCAAGAGTCTGCATCTGAAAGATAAACACCAAGGGAACTCTCTAAAAATAGTTCTCAAACATGAAGATTCTACATATCTTGATAAACAGGCCATAAGGAACTAGCAGCAGTAGAAGAAAATAAGACACATGCCAATAATTTCACGAAGACTACGAGAAGATCCAAAACTTATTAATAATTCAAATACTAAAACCAGTTTCTTTTAAAGGATCAAGAATCAGCTTAATGCTGTAGTAGAGTGTAGCTGCAATGAATAAAAATTTTGAAGAAAACATGCTTCCAACATGAATTCTCTACCCAGAATAACCACCAAATGACATGAGAATAAAAACTTTATTGGGACACTCAAGGTCTCGACATTTTTCTTCCCTGCACTTTGCTTAGGAAGCGTCTCTGTTAAGACAAATGAAAAGTGGATCAAGGCAAAAAGAGATCCGACTTGAAAAGGGACATCCGTGATCTTAGAGCATTCTGGAATGTCTGTTCTGCTCCAGTCCAGACTGGACGTGGTGAGGAAAGCCGGCCAGCTGGAGCAAGACAGGATGGAAGGGTGGTAAGTGCATAGAGTCAGGGAAAACACCAGGCAATGCCTAACTCCAGGAAAACAGAAAGTTGTCCAAGAGAAGAGAATGCTGGTGAGGACACCTGACTGGTGCATGAATTGTTTTCACACAATTAGAAGATAATAAATTATACTGAGTTTTAATTATAAAGGACAGATAAAAGTCATAAATATTATACTGAATATGGGATTCAACAACATGGGGAGGGGAGATGGGTGCGCAGGAAGTGGTGCATGAGTGGCGGAGGTAAACAGAGAACCCTTTGCCCTCCACGGTCAGAATTCGCTGGACAATGCCTAAAACTGAAAAAGTACTGAAGACATGACAAAGAGCTGGGAATTTCTACGCCAGTGGAGACAGAAGTGGGCGAAGCGTTTGTCCTAGCTTCGCTTCTGTTTCTGTGATAAAATGCTCAGGGAAACAGGGATTTGTCCGGTTCACAATTCCAGGTCACAGTCCATCATAGTGGACAATTCACACTGGCAGGAGCTCAAATCATATCACATCCACAGTCAAGAACAGAAAGGAATAAATGCATGCAGGCCTGCTTACGTGTTTGCTATTTCCTTTCTTACACAGTTTAGGACCCCCCCGTAGGGAATGCTGCCACCCCATATGGGCTGGGTCTTCCCACATCAATCAACAATCAATACTGTCCCTTATAGACATGACCACAGGCCAACACGCTCTAGCTAATTCCTCAGGTAAGACTCTCTTCCTGGGTGATTCTACACTGATTCAAGTTGACTGTTAAAAACTAAACATCACAGTAGTGATTTTTTAAAATAAGACTCTGAAAATAAACCACGTGATCCCTACATAGAAGTCAGGTTTGACTGGTGTGTGTGTGTGTGTGTGTGTGTGTGTGTGTGTGTGTGTGTATTAAAATTAAATCAAAGGTATATATATACATCATATGTATATATACATATATTATATATGTATATAGACCTGACTTACTGTCATTCAGAAAAATTCCTCATCCTTCTTGAACCAGAAACACTCTTATGGCTCCATACAGCCTCAACTCTGAGTCACACATTGCTGCATTCAAATTCTGGAGTGGCCAGTTACTAATTAGGACCCTAGGAAAGGTTCCTATCGTCCCTCAGCTGTGATTTCCTCATCTGTGAAATTAGAATAGTGGGGATAATAGAACCATCTCATCTAGTGCTATAAAAATAAAACATGAGTATTTAGAAAGCACATGTAAACTTCTTAATAAATAGTAGGTATTATCATTGATAAGAAAATAGCCTTTAAAAATGGAGATTTGGTTAGTGAAGATAGACACAGATGTAGGTATGAACTTACCTGCTTGCTTATCGGAAACCCGCCACTCTTCATAAGTCAGTACCTAGTATATTGCTTTGGCATATGGGGATGGCTCAACCACAATATATAACATGAATGGATGAAGGAATTACAGCCCAAGGTTCACTGGATATGTTTGGACTAGTGCAACCACATAGAGAGAAAAGGCCAAGAACATGGGATTCACAAACTTAGTAACCAAAGCAGAGGGTCTTAGTGACCAGCAAATTAAGGCCCACTCACTGCCCCACTAAGTGGGCCCTGATCTGATCCCGTACACACATCAGTTGTGATGGCATGAGTATGCTGGGAAAGAGAGTGAGTTCAGGGAAAGGGGACATCTGACACTGGGGACCTCTCTGTAGAATTAGTGTTCATGTTTACCCAAGTAGATGTGAGGTACAAGTCCTCCAAAAATGTTTAGGACTCAAATTACCGAAGGGGCTTATACCCAAAGTTTAATTAAGTGACCAAGGGATTGCTGGATTGGTTTCTCTGAAGTCTCTCCTATTGGCTTGCATATAGCTCTCTTCTCGCTGTACCTACATGGTCCCAGTAAGGACTTCATGGTGTTTCTATGCCCTGACTTCCTTTTCTTATAATGGTATTAGTCAAGTATGATTAGACGCCACCCTTTGGCTTCATCTAAACTTGGTTACTTCCTAAAGGCCCTGTGTACACATGCTGAATTACTGGGCACCAGGGCTTCAATGTGTCAACGAGAAGGGACCATACTACCTATTTCCCCATTAAATAAATAATTGAAATAACCAACTAACAGAGAAGGAAGGGGTCCTTTTCACAACAGGAAGTAGAGGGAAGACTGAACATTGTGCATGCAAGTTTGGTGTTTATGTGACAGATACAAGAAAATGATATGCCCAAACCATGCAATGCCCAGAGCAGCAAGTTCCATGAAAGATGGGCAGCTTGCCCTCAGACCTGGACAATGAAGAACTGGAACGTGAGTGTCTACAATTTAGGACAGTGAAATCAGTGAACTGAGTTGGAAGAAGCACTTGGGTGCATATGTGTTACATGACTTTTATTGTGGAGATGGAAAAATAAAAATCTATTCACCCCAGATAGAGGGCACAGACAGACCAAAGAAGGATCCCAAGTCCAGCTGGAGAAGCCCCTACTCTTCCTCCTTCATCTTCACTATTCTGTCATCTCCCTTCTCCTCTCACTTCCTCCTCCTCACTCTTCTCCCTCTCCCTCCTTCCTCTCACTTCTTCACTGTCCTGCCTCCTCACTTTCCTCATCCACCCTCTCTCTCGCCCTCCCTCTTCTCCATTAGAAGACACGAACACTGACTGAGATGCTGCCTAGGTCTTCTTCACAGCTCTCCACTCCTGCCTTGCGAGCCTGGTCCCTGTAGCCCTGATCTCTGACTGCCGCTCTCAGTGTGTGGTCAGCTTTCCCTCCGAAACCTAAATCAACACTAATGAGGAGCCATCTTAGCTGGGTGCCTCTCTATCCTTCTGCTCGGTTCCCTGGGTTGGCGTTCTTCAGTGCTCTCTGTGTGTTCATCTCTCAGCTCCCTCAGGTCCACTTTACAAGAAGCCCAGGGAACTTCCCTATGGGGTAGCACTCTAGAGTTGAGCAAGCTATGGAGTGTGGTAAGGGACACTGTGCCAGGACAGGTCTGTCTAGCCACCTGGATTGTCATTGCCTGGAGCCACAGACTACTGGGTCAGACCCCATCACCCAAGCTGAGTCACTCTGCCCTTCACACTTGTTGGTGGTCCTCCTTTAATTAATCTTCCAGGAAACAATTCCTGCCCCTTACGGAGCTTAAGAGACTTCCCTGACCTTAAATCCTTTTGTGGCACATAGCTGACATGTCATGTCTTTGGAAGTTATTCCTTCAGGTAGTTTTCAGATTTGAACTAAAGAAAAAAAGCATAGCTCTGACAGGATTTTCCCCACTTGGGCCACAGACTTGTTGACAGGTAGCAAAAGCAAGATGGAGAAGACCCTTTAGGGTCCTGAGGCAGTGGTAGTGAGAGAGCCACCACACTCCTAACAACCGTCACTGGGGGCAGCTGTGCCCATCACTGCTTTCAGATTGGGCCTGACTGCAAGGGCCAGAGGAGCTGTCCACTGTCATCGGCCCCTTGGTTTTCTTTAATAGCCTTGACTCAGGGAAATTGTCTCCTCTTCCTTGATCAATTATCTCTTCTCCATCTCTCTTCTTTCTTCTTCTTGTATCCCTCAAATCACGCCAGTCAGCATACAGTCTCCAGCCCCTCATCCTTTGACTTTCTCCCGTTTGCTCTTGCAATGGCTTTGCTTTCCTTGTTGCATCAATATTTCTTTCTTCCATTAATCTTTTAAATTATTAACTTAAATCTTTCCAGTCACAGTTTCTATTTGGAAACTCTGTTGCTCTGGGTGTCTTTCTGTATGCTGAGAGTATGTGTTGCTTCCATTGGTTAACAAACAAAGCTTTATTGGCCTATGGCAGGGCAGGATGGAGCCAGGTGGGAAATCCAAGAAGGATATAGAGAGAAGGAAGGTGGGATCAAGGGAGAAGCTGTGAGCCACAGCCAGAAGAAGCAAGATGTGAAAGAACAGGTAATGCCATGAAGCTACATGTCAAAACATAGATTAATAGAAATGGGTTGAATTAAGTTATAAGAGCTAGTTAATAATGAGCCTAAGCCATAGACCACATAGTTTGTAATTAATATAAGCCTCTGTGTGTTTACTTGGGACTGAGTGGCTGCGGGACTGGGCAAGGCACACGAAAACTTCCAGCTACATTTGGCGTTCAACATGGGGTACAAACCCAGGACCTGAGATAAGAGTCTCATGCTTTATTGACTGAGCTAGCCAGAAAACCCCATGAAATCCTGACTACAGACATAAAAACATAAACCTGAAAGAACTGAAAGACACGTGATGTATATTTTACTTGCACAAACACATAACAAGAAATTAACTTTGGCTGACTTGTATATAAGGTACAATCTGTACTTGTATTTATGCAGATGTGTATGTTACCTTTAAAGTTTATGTATTTTCAGGATGAGGGGACCAGACACCAATGAAAACAAATGGCCCAGATAATCCAGCATCTCAAAATGCCTCTGTTGAAGTTTCCTCTGAGTTCTGCATCCAGAACAGGTTCAAGGCTACTACTAGCTGGGATGATCCAGCCTCACAGACTTCTCCAGTCAGGACTTAGCCATAATCCTAAATTTTCTTTGGGAATCCATAAGACTATCAGCACCCCCAATCAGCAGAAAGTAGCCTAGAAAACTGTGCCCACATCCCCCCCCCCAAAAAAATTGATTATAGATGTTTATGTTTGTTTAGGGGGTTGGTTACAAATTGGTATTGGTCATAGTCAATTTATTTCTAAAAGAAGAAAGGGGGTATGATATAGAATTGTATGATATAGAAATAATAGGATAAAAGGGTAGATTATTGAATCTGCTTTAATACAAAAAACAACTATTAGTCTTACATATTTTACATTAGTATGGATTTTGGGTTATTGATACAATTTAAAGTTAATTGTATTATACTGTATGTATATTTCTACTCTTGTTTAGGGTATTATGTTTATGTAGCTAATTTAAAAATGTAATATATAATTAAGAAATACAACTTAATAGTCAAACTTATAGTCATGTCAGTTAGGTTTTATAGATATGCAGAGATATATTTCAGATGGATAGATAATCTTCAAACACTTCAAAGACCTACAGAATATGGCATTTAAAGTGTTTTAAGAACTTAGACTTTTCTGAACATTGAGACATGTCTGCTCCTAGCAGCACCAATCTACTTCAGCAAAGATGATAGTCATTGAAGAAATTGCATATGCAGTTTGCTTTCTTTGTGGCAAAAGTTAGCCATTTGGGCAAGAAACTGTTCCTGCCTGGACTGTTTGACACTATGTTATATAAACTGGACATGCAGGACCCATAGGAAAGTGACCACTGAACTTTGCCAAAACAAGGCAAGATGGTCCTTAAGCTCCTGCTTCACAGAAGATGCTACCAGTCATTCTGCAGGACACAGAAGAAAGCAACTGATGAACTTTGCCAATAGATGAAACAATCCTTAAAATTTCCTGCTTCACAAAAATGTCTGCCAGAAATTCTAGGCCTGTAGGCTGAAGACAGATGCCCCAACGTTGCAGAGGAACTTTGGGTGACTGTCCAGGCAGTCAGATATCTCTGTCATTTCTAGAATTTTGGAAGTTGCTTACAATGCACTTCCTGTTTACTTAGGTAATATTATATCCTTCTGGGGTCTTTGATGGAGTTGAAGACTAGATAGTTATATAGGTTTCCTTAGTCATGATAAAAGGTAAATTAGATATAAAACTTTAGACTCACAAATAGAGGATAGATGATAGAATATTTTCTTTAATTTTACCAAATACAAATAGATTAGATATTGTAACTGTAATTCTTGCTTGATAACTGTTTTGTTATATATAATTTTACTATGTTAAAGTTAAACCTTCCTTTTTGATTAGACAGAAAATGGGAAGTTCTGTGGGATGTCTTTCTGTATGCTGTGAATATGTGTTGCTTCCATTGGTTAATAAATGAAGCAGTATTGGCCTATGGCAGGGCAGAATGGAGCCAGGTGGGAAATCCAAGAGGGATAGAGAGAGAAGAAAGGCAGGATCAGGGGAGAAGCTGTGAGCCACAGCCAGAAGAAGCAAGATGTGAGGGAACAGGTAATGCCATGAAGCCACATGGCAAAACATAGATTAATAGAAATGGGTTGAATTAAGTTATAAGAGCTAGTTAATAATGAGCCCGAGCCAAAGGCCACAGTTTGTAATTAATATGAGTCTCTGTGTGTTTACTTAGAACCGAGCAGCTGCAGCACTAGGTGAGACACAGGAAAACTTTCAGCTACATTCTGTTCTTGAGCAGTCATAGTAGTATTCAAGTTACCAGCTATCTCCCAGGCTGCCTATTCAACCAGGTTTCGATTGGACCCTCATCTGTTCCTGTCCAGTTGGGAACTGTCTTGAGATGTGTTTTCATTGTCCTTTCTGGCTCTGTAGGGCCTCACTCAGTTGTTGGGATAGACATGGGCTCCAGGTCCAGGTCTTTAATAGCTCGAGTGCCCAGCAGCCATTGAAACTCCCTGGCTCAGGACTACAAGGTTTAGAGTTAGGAATGCAGGGGAAATGGAATGAAGCCAAGCTGCTCTTGGCCGCAAGTTTTACAGAAAGCTGTAGAGTTGAACATTTAAGTCACACTCTACTGTAGTCCCAAGAGTCTCAAAGGGAGGGGAGCCGACTTTGAATGCAGTGTTCCATACACCACTGGAATGATTCAGCCTTTAAAGTACTGGTGTGGGGTGAGTGAGGCCAGGTTCTCCTCCATGAGTCTAAGCTATTCTTCCTGAACCCCTGCATTGCAAGCCAGACTTTGTTGTTAGCATATTCCTAGTTTGCCTTTCTGTTGCTGTGGTAAAACATCGTGACTAAAACTAACTTGGAGAAGGATTTATTTCAGCTTATGCTTTATAGTCTATCACTAAGGGAAGCCAGAGCAGGAATTCAAGGTAGGAACCTGGAGGCAGGAACTGCAGTAGAGGCCATGGAAGAACAGTGCCTATTGGGTTTGTTTATTTCCATGACTTACTCAGTTTGCTTTCTTATACATCCCAGGATGACCCATCAAGGAATAGAACCACCTACACTGGGCTGGACCCTCCCACATCAGCTATTAATCAAGAAAAGGCCCCTACAGACTTGTCCACAGTCCAATCTGCTGGAGTCAACTCTTCGACAGAGGTTCCCTCTTCACAGATGACTTATCTTGTGTCATGTCAACAAAAAAGCCAACCAACTCAGTATGCATTAAAACAAGAGATGTAAGCTTGGCTCGTTGCCATGATCACCATTCTCTCCAATCCTTGTCCACTTTTGCTCTTTGACTAAAGACAGAGCAATGGGAGGCAGGGGTGACACGGGAGATAGCTCAGTGGTTAAGAGCACTTGCTATGCAATCACGAAGACCCACGTTCAGATCTCAGCCCTCAGGTAACAAGCCGGTTATCCTGCAAATGCCTGTAACTTGAGCTTCAAAGGATCTGATGCCCTCTTCTGGCTTCCGCTTGTACATAGACATGCATGTGCACACACACACACAGACACACACACACACACACAGACACACACACACATTAAATAAAAGAAACCTTACAAAAAAGAAATAGCAATGGAAAATGAAAGCTCTTGGGAAAATTATGGAGTGTGCAGTTGCCAGAGTGATACAGAGACATGCTGGAGACAGAAGAATCTGCATTTTTTAGAAGACAATACATGTTTCATCTGTATAGCAGAAACCATAATCAATGGGATGGGGTATACCCCAAAGACACAGCAGAGCCAGCTGAACACACAGTGCAGCAGCGGGGTGGCCAGGAAGGTGACTGACACACACACAGACTGGAGACCTCACCACTCATTCCAAGGCTCTTGACTGTGCTAAGCCAGTCTGATCTGCTCCCTGGCCCTTTCTTCATCCAGCCTCAGTATCTTTCTCTCTCCCTTAGGCAGAAGTCACTCCATTTTGGTTTGGTCTACTGGGCATGAGTTTAGCTCCAGCTTCTGTAAGTTCATTCAACACCATTTTTAGGACACTGAGCAAGCTAGTTTCCCTCTATGAACTTAACTCTCTCACCTTTAAAATGGGATATATATATATATATATATATATATATTATATAAATATATATTATATATATAATAATATAATAATAGCTTTGCCATTTTGTGAAGATGACATGGGAGACAGACACTAGAGACAGTAATTCCTGACATCAGAAGTTCTCCACAAGTGAGAGGAAACTACATCGCCCTTTCCGACTACTCGGACTGCATTTGCTTGAATTTACAGACAGACCTTTCAGTTTTAGTATTTAACCTCCAACACACTACTTACAAAATCAGGGGGAGGGGGGTGGGCCTCCTTCTTGAGTTACAAAATGACAACTCTGAAGTGGCTTCAATGATGCTGGATTTTCCTCTGCCAGGAATAAAAACAGAGTGAAATTAGTGTCCTCGTCAGCTGAGTTCAGGCCCCACGAGACTGGCAACTGTTAACACGTCATTGTGGGGACGCCCTGACAGTGGGGACACAGAGTGCCTGGCATAATGTGAAGGTCTAATTGTAGACCTTAACATCATTGGCCTTTTTGGCAGGGATGGCTCCCAGCGCAGACCAAGGAGGACAAATAGCTCAGCTATATTAGCGCTTGACTTCACAGCCAAGTATGCTCACAGAACACCTGCCCCGTGCTAAGCACAGACCATCAGGGGGAATCCACAGAAGGTAAGGAGGCAGACTGTCCCCTTGAGACGTCAGCTGTCTGTAAGACCAAGTTGCTCCTACATCCTTGCTTAAAGGTGGTAGCATGGATCTGGACAATTTAAGACACAGAGCCTCTTCACTTCAGAGTCTAGGGAATGAGAATGTAGTTCCCGGAAAAAAAAAATCATAATAAGTAAAGGAAAATAGTTGGGTATGGTGTCTCATGCCTGTAATCTCAATCCTCTGGAAGACAAGGTGAAAGCATTGTGAGTTCAAGGCCAGTCTGGCCTACACATTGAATTTGAAGCCAGCCTAGGGTACATAATAAGTTTGAGGCCAGTCTGAGATAATTAGTGAGGCCTTGTGCCAAAAAATGGGAGCGGGGAGGGGGGCAGAACAGACTGGATAAATGTCTCAGTGGTTAAGAGCATTTGTTGCTCTTACAGATGACTCAGGTTTGGTTCCCAAGCAAGCATGTGGTGTACAGACAAATGCAGGCAAGGGATTTATACACATTGAATCAATAAGGACAATAATGTCCAAATGATAGTTTCTGAATACAAATTTAATGAAGTCCTTTAAAATCCTATAACTTCCTTTGATGATATCGGGCAGACTGAGTGGGGTATGTGACCCAATTTTTATACATGTCCCCTTTTAGCAACAGAGTCAGGAAGAAACTGGGTTAAGTGCAGAAAGGTTCCCCTAGGTAAAAGCATGAGAGTCTACAGGTTGACAGGCAACACAATGACACAGGCAATGTACAGACCACAAGGGGTGGCTTCAGTGGCTTCAGTGGCTTCCTTCACTTCCACGGTGTGGGTGTAAGATCACTTGCACTGAGGTTCTGACCACCCTTGTGGGCCTTTCAAGAGGCCCCTAGAAAGAAATACCCTGAAAGGGAGATCTGGTCTACCACGATTTTGGAAGGAAAGGGGGTTACCTTACCCCACATTAATGCCAACCACCTCATAACTATTCATATTAATGCCAAACAAATCATAGAATATTTATTTAAAAAGCACAGTGCAGAACCCAACAGGGGGCTATCCCTGACTTCAGGAGCTAGCCTGCCCCAACGCCGATCAAGAGCATGCTAGTCTGTTGTTTTACTTTGCTAAATAACTTTCTGCTCACACTGTCTGTCTCCAAACTGAATTCTTCTCCTGAAGAAAAGAACTAAGAAGTCTTTACCCATTAACAGCACGAGCAGATGTTCAGGGTTAGCAGCATTTCTTATTTATCTCACTATGGGACCTATTTTCTCAGGTGGCTCCATCCACAGGACTTTCTTTCAGCAAAAAGTCAGTTCTGGGCTCCTTGACAGAAATGTCCAGAGAAACTCTAGGGAAGAAAATCCTTAGAGACAAATGGCCACAGAAGCCACTCACATAAAACCTTCCCCTCAGAGTGACAGCCCCAATCTAGACTCCAAAGTCACTGGACTTTCCAGACATGGGTCCTGGGTAAGCTGTTAGCTTCCCAGTGGTTTCATTCTTACGGGGGTTTACGTTACTGCTGCGCCTACATCTAGGCTATTTTGAGAGTTTTACATTTTTGCTTCTATGGTATTTAAAGCAGCACATGCCTGCAGTGTGTAGAAGAAAGAGCAAACATCTCTAGTTTCGTCCCATCAAACTGATCCCAGTGAAACAATCTACTTTATTTAAGAGAGACCATGGGAGCTGGAGCGACGGATGAGTGATACAGCACTCACATCCAGGCCTGACAACCCAAGCCTGGTCTCCTGGACTTGTGCGGTGAAGAAGAGAACCCACACCCATAAGCTGTCGTCTGACCACCCCAAATGTGCCACAGTGTACATGTGGACAGACAGAGAGAGGGAGGGAAAGAGAGAGACTTTGGCATAACTATGATTTTGTGCAGGTAACCAGATGGAAGTAATAACATCCAAAAGACGTTTCTATGTTATGCTCCAGTGCCTAAAAGTAGATTGATGGATCCCTTCGATCGCCAAGATCACCAAGTCCTAAAGGAAGGTTCAACCTGGGTTCTCAGTCCCCAAGTGGTGAGCGGAGTATCTTCTGTTCTTTACCTCACTTCCTTGCCCTGGATTCCTCAGTCAAGTAGACCTGGGGCCTCTCCACAGCTTCTTCTGACAGAAAGAACAGAGCTATCCCTTAACTCCTCTGTCCCATGTGTAAAATTCCAGTAAGTGCCTGTCCTCAGTCACCTAGAACAAGAATTTCCCTCCCCTCTTCCTCCACCACTATCAGAACTCCACGAGCACATTTTCATTTTCGCATTGCGGTAAGTTACCACTGTGCACCTTGTTATAGACAAAATCATTTCCTACCCAAAATCTACACACTGTATGGAGAGACAGGGTCCTTACGATGGTAGTTGAGATTAAAAGAGTGCAGAAGGGCAGACCCTGGTCCAATACGGTTAAAGACCTCAGAAAAGGGTGAGGCACTAACTGTGTGCACACAGAAGAAAGACCACATGAGGCCACAGAGAGACCGTGGGCTGCAAGCCACAGGAGAGGCCCCATCAGAAAACAGTCCTTCCATCACCCTGATGCTGGACTTTCAGGTTGCGGAATTGTGAGAATACAGATTTCTCCTGTTTTTAATCAGCCAGTTGTCACGTCCCATCACGAGTGCTCTAACAGTCAAACCCAGATGCCTCCAACAGACTGGACTCTCTCGGCTTCCAAGATGCCAAGAGTGAAACCACTATCACTCATGAAGAGTGAAGTGATGGAAACCTCCACTGTCCCCGTCTTAATGAGAGGTGTTTTAAAACCAGAGTAACATAAAGGGGGCCTGGGGAGATGGCTCAGAGGGTAAAGCACGTGCCATGCAAACACGAGGCCGTGAGTTCAAATCCCCAGAACCAGTGTAAAATGGGGACACAGAGTGCGAGTGTCAGCAATCTCAGCTACAAGGAGGCAGGGATCAGAGATGGGAGGGTCTCCAGGGTCACATTCTGCCAGCCTGGCATATGCATCAGCAGGCCAGAGACCCTGCTTCAAACAGGGTGGAGCAGGAGGACTGACCCCCAAGCTATCTCTCTCACTTCCACACGTGTGATATGTGCACCTCTGCTCCTACACACACACACACACACACACACACACACACACACACACACGCACACATGTGCAGTTTTTGCGTAAGGGAGAAAGAAATACAATTGAATTTATGTGTCATCTACTATTTAAGCTATCTGCATGACAAACAAGAAAGCCTACCCATCACTCCATAGTGAAAAAAATTAAATCTTCAGCATCACATTTGCTCTTGCAGTTTTAGTGCAGATGGGAAGTTCTGGGGAACACTGTTACGCGTTTTCCAAGTGTTCTTCATCTAAAGCAAATTAGTCAGAGGATTCCAGTCAGAATAAATCCATCATCTTAGCTGCAGCTCTGTGAACACGGCCATGCTGAGGTCTGAGATAAATCTTTATGCCAGAAAAACCTGTTATTTGAAGTGTAATAAAAATAACAATCAGAGCTGGCCTCAGGGCAGCGAGAACATTGTGCTCCTTTGCAGCGCAGAAGAAACTGACTTCCGTTCATCACAGGCCAACATGACAACCTGGTATCTACAAAACATCTGGCTGGCGCCAGCACGAAAATCTTCTGTCCTCTGGGAAAATTATTTTTGCACACTATGGCTTGAGAAAGGTCATTGTCATGGGCGCACAAACACCTTCTAGAGATGGCCTGGAAGTATCGCTAAGTGAGGTGAGGACAGATAAGGCCCTGTCTCTCACTTGTGGCTAAGCAGACTCTACTTGGATGTGATGATGGCTGCTGTCAACACATCCTTCCTCTGGCTCATCTAAAGGCATCTGTGGGACCATTGGTTGAGGAGAAGAAGTTGGCATGGGTGCAACGCAGATAAAACCGAAGAGATGAGGTAAAGTGAGAGGAAACATCTGGAGGCCCTGGCAAGGTCGGCTTCAGGCTTTTCACCCAAAAGTGGCTAGTGTTTGATTTCAGTGTTGGCTTCCAAATCTGGTGTTTCCTGACTCTTGCAGGTTTCTCTCAAAACAAGTCAGATGGGAGCAACTATCTCCATTTGCTTTGAAGATGCAGAAGGTGCCTCTCAGATGTGCAGGCCTCATTTCAGTGACTCACAGCCCATTGAGATGTTTATCTGCTGGTGCCTCAAGCTGACCCCACACTTAAACACAGCGGAAGCTGTCGGTCTTCCCCATCACCTCTGCCTGGCCACTAAGACCACACCCTTGTCTGGTCCTCACCAGGCTGGCTTGCCTTTCACTTCCCAGCAACAGTGCAGTTGTCTGAATGTTCAGAAACAGCATAGGGCATAGCCTTATGTGGTCTCTAGTTGTAGGAAGGGTACGGGAGGGCAGTTTCTCAGCAGATTTCCAGGGCACAGTGCTTGTGTTTTCAACTATGGATAAAATGCCATAAAATAGGCCTCTGCATCTTGCTCAGTGGAGTTTACTGAAGCCTCGCTTATTGGGTAGCAGATCTGTGCTGTCTTCTCCTCTCCCCTCAGCTTCAGGCCACTACCACCCCACTGTACCTGTGTGTGCACACATGCACGTGTGTAAGAGTGAGTGTGAGTTGTGTGTGTGCACACACATGTGTATGGGAGTGAATGTGTGTGTGAGATCAACTTTGGGTGTCATTCCTCAGGCATTGTTCACTGACCCATCTTCCCAGGTCCAGTAAGTCATTCTTTGAAAACAAACTTTTAAATTTAAAACTAAACAATGTGAATAATATGTCTCTCACTTGGTTTTGCCTGGGTGTTGGGTATATATGTGTCTGTGGGTAGTGTGCATGTGTGGACGTCAGAGAACAGTGTGAGTGTGTCCTCAGGCACCTTCCATCTTGTTTGAGGTAGGCTCTCTTACTGACTTGGAACTTTGACACATATGCTGGGCTAGCTGGCCCTGAGCTTCCGAGGACCCCTCTACGTCTACCTCTTGTCTTGTCACAGCTGGGATTAAGATCGAGATCACCATGCCCAGGATTTTACATGGATTCTGGAGATCTGAACTCAGACCCTCAGGCACTTTCACAGCTGAGCCCCCTTCCAGGCCTGATTTTATTTTCATATATGTGTAACAGTGTCTAGGTAGCCAAGGCTGGCTTCCTATTCACCAGTGCTGACATTACAGGTGAGAACATCACTGTGTCTAACTGTCAGTTTCTCTTTAATCCATCAAAACATTCCAACAGTATAAAGTATTAAATAGCAAATGTTATTTCTTCTTTCTCCCTCAGTCCCATTCATTTTAGAAGCTGGCATTTTAAAAAGTATAGCTTATGCAGAAACAGGATGAAACCATGGTGATAGATGAATAGGTTTGGTTCGTACCACTGGAATGATGAAATAGCACCCAGATAATTACTATTCCCCAACCTAATTATAACAACGAACTGGCCTTCTCAGTCAGATGCACAGCCCATCTTAAGGTGGGGATGTGGCTCAGCTGGGAGAGTGCTGCACAGCATACATGAAGCCCTAGATTCTCTTATCATATAAAGTGGGTATTGTGGGTTATATCTATAACCCACATTACCCAGCACTCTGGGGGTGGAGGCAGGACCATCAGAAACCCAAGATCATCCTTGGCTACACAGGATGTTTGCGGTCAGCCTGGAGTACATGAGATCCTGAACACAAAGCTCCTGGTTGTTGAGTCTTCCCTGGAACTATGCAGCACTGCACATGTTATTTCACTGAACACTGACCAAGCCTACAGGACGGTTGGTAATGTACATTCTTTTCTTTGGTCCTTGCAGTGCTGGGGGCCCCCCACTTGGGGTCCTGTGCAGGATAAGCTTGAATTCTACTATTGATCTAACCTCCAGCCCACTACTGGTTTAAGCATTTAAGCATGTCAGGTTTTGAGAAGAGGAAACTGAGTCCTGATTAAATGATATGGCTGGTTAGTGACAGAGATGGGCACGGCCCAGGGCGCTGGTTCTCACCGTGGCATTCACATGTCTGAGTCCAAAACTGCTTTCAGAAACTAACAGCTGCTTACCTTTTTAACTTTCCCTTTTTAAAAAAAAATTAAGAATGACTATATGTAGTTGAATTTTTCAGAAGCTGTTTTTGTATTTAGAAAATTTATCAGTCTTCATTTCTATCAGGGTAACTATTCATTGAACTCAACATAAGCAAGAGTTCCTTGGAATTCTCAATACTTTTTTCCTTTTTTAAAATATCTATTTCTAAGTGTGTGTTTGTGCATGTGTGTGTGCGTGCATGTATTGTGTCCCTCTATGATGTAAGCAGTGGTTCCTTCCTGAAAAGCAATGAACTATCCAGTGTGCTCTGTGTATTGTATCTTTAAACCAAGCAGTAAATTTTGCAAATGAGAGTCAAAAGTAATAAAAAAAATACCAACACAAATACAGTGTTATTTCTATTCCCTAGGTAAAATGAAGATTTTAATACATGCATGATATTTTCTCCAATTTTCTTGAGCATTTCTGACTTATCCTAGGAACATAATCTAATCCTAGGCTGATTTCTCTGAGGGATTAGTCAGCATTTATTGTAATAACTTTTAAATCTTTGGACTCATAAAATCTTACATCTCTCAATTTAAATCAAATCTTGATTTCCTGGAAATCCTGGTTAATGGCAACAATCCCTTGAGTCTTTGAGGGGTAGCTGGTAACACATGAACATATTTGAAGCAGATGAACTATTGGGAACCTCAGCTTTTCTACATGGAAAGCAATACAATTTTAACTCTTCTTTCCCATGGTCCTGGTTTGCTTTCTGTCACTGTGATAAACACCATGCCCAAAAGCAACTTGAGGAGGAAAGGGTTCATTTCAGCTTACAGAGTATATATAGTCTGTCACTGAGGGAAGCTAAGTCGGGAACTCAAGGCAGGAGCCTGAAGCAGAGACCATAGAGGAATACTGCTTACTGGTTCATGTTCAGCTTGCTTTTTTTGTACAGCCCAGGCCCACCTGCCTAGGGATAGCAACACCCCTAGTGGGCTAGGCCTTCTACATCAATCAGCAATCAAGAGGCTGCCCCACAGATACTGGCATGGACTAATGTAATGAAGGCAATTTTTTAAAGATTTATTTTATGAGTATGAGTATACTAACTGCACACATGTATGTGCATGTGCCTGGTGTCAGAGGAGATCAGAAAAGGGAGTTGGATTCCCAGGAACTACAGCTCTGGATGGTTTTGAGCCACCATATATGTGCTGGGAACAAACTCTGCAAGAGCAATAAGTGCCCTCAACTGCTAAGCCATCTTTCCAGGCCCATGGTGGAGGCAATTTTTCAACTGAGGTTCCCTTTTCTTAGGTATGTCAAGTTGACAACAAAGATTAGCTACCACACTATTTTATTTAAGTAAACAAGAATAAACTTTTAAGTTGATCACCAAATATTGAGCACTTCTTGTTTTATGATAATTCCATATGAATAGAATGACTTACTCATTTCAGTGAGTCATAAATCATTTGTAGTTTCCCTCTACCTGATGTATTTCTATTCCTTTTAATTGCTGTTTGGTGTATCTTATTCCCATTGTTATTCTGTATGAAGAGGTCGGGGGAATAAGACATATATTAAGATATATCTGCTAAAGTGTGTGTATATATACAATGTATATCACTCTACAGATAGCATGTATTCATACACATGTACTGTACTTGCCTACAGTTTCAATGTAAATGTAGAAACCAGTGAGGACTACATTGTCATGAATGGATTGTATCTCTTTCTCTCCTTCCTGGGTTGGGAGAATAACCATCACTGACATCCCTGCCTTTCTGCGCAGCAAACTGCAAGTGCTAAAGGGCTGAACCTCATCTATGGCATTCCAAGGGACACCTCATCTATGGCATTCCAAGGGATGCTTTTATAACTTTCCTCAGGCACAGTGGAGTAAAATCCATTTGCCACCACATTCTTATCAACCAAGCATAAGTTCTCCCTGGGTGGATACTTCTGACAGGATCTGAGTCTGTCACATCTCATCATATTTCTCTGCTCTGGAAGGGAACAGGGAGAGAAGATTGCAGAGAACACAGACCCCATGGTTTATGAAGTAGCCCTAAACTAATGCCTAGAACGTGAGAAGAAAGTGAGAAGGCAGGTAAAGATGTTAATGAATAAATAAACAAACAACAATAAAGTAAGCATGTCAGGATGCAGTTAGTTTGAACATGGGATTCCCATGAAGACAGGATGAGCAGAGTGAGAAGAGAGAACGAAGGCATTGAAGGGCCTCGGGTGGAACTTTGGCTGGACCCTGGTGGGTGGTGTCTGGGGGTGGGTGCATGCAAGGCACAAAGGCAAGCTTGCAGGGCTTCCTTCACTCCCCAAATGCACAGGCTGTTGACCTCCTTGGAATGAGAATTCTTTGGGGTAATAATTATAATAATAATAATTCTTTACAAATCTTATTTTAAGACCTATGACATTCTCCTCTATGAGCTGTTGAATTATTTTAAGTGGAAGTTGAACTAAGAAAACACAAGTGAAGTCACAGACCTAAAAGCTCCATTTAGTTAGGAACAGTCTATGTGGCCTTCTACTAGGCGACAGATGCCCAGGATGGACAAATCACTGGCATAAGACTCAAGGGCAACATGATCTAGTTATTAGCCACTCTGCAGACTCTTGCAACAGTGCCAATCCCACAACAGTACCACCTCCCAAACCTACCAGATATGGTTCTCCAAAGGCTAGTCACTCTGACGTCAATGGCTAGCCTTAAAGACAGCACCAGAGGTGAAATGGCCCTTGGCTCAGAACATAGGCTTGGTTCTGTGTTTTCACTGGAAACAGGCATCAGAGTGCTCAGTAACTACCTGGAAGTTCAAGGTCAGAGCATGCATTGCACATCAGAATTACCTAAGCTGCTTGTTAGACAAGATTGTCCTGAACTCCTGCCTTACACAATCCCATTTCCTCAGCTCTTACTTCTCAGGTATGGAGAAATCTGCATTTTAATCATCCTTCCAGGAGAGTTTGATGAAGCTCATCTTTACACTCAGGGAAATACTGCTGAGTGTGTGTGTGTGTGTGTGTGTGTGTGTGTGTGTGTATGCACACACATACACGTGGGGGGCTAGGGCCTCAATCCTTCCTAATGCTGTGATTACAGGCACGTGACACAATGCCCTGCTCTGTATTTCTAATGCCATTTCAAGTCTTAACATTTGCCACATTTTAGTCTTTTCCAGGTCTAGAAAATTTAGTTATTGGGAATAAAAGTCTTTACTAAAGACATGAAATCATAAATAATAAGTCAGTTTCAAGAAAATGGATATGGATAGAAGATTAATATATAATAGATGGATAGATAAATTACTAATAGATTGGTAGATGACAGATATAGATGATGGTTAACTAGATAGTAGAGAGAGATGATATAGATAGATAGACAGACAGACAAACCGTAGATAGAAAGATAGATGACAGACAGATGCAGAAAATAAACCACACAGAGTCCCCTCAATTTGAGTTCCATGTAACTGTGTCATGACTGATATTTGCCGTCCGTCCCTTGTGTTATCAGATAAAAATTTTACTTTAAAGCAGTAGCTGCATGTATGACAGAACAGTATGATGCCTGCACATGCAATTACGTCAAACTTACACTGAATTTAAAGTCTGAGTGCCACAGTCATTCTATTTAACGATAGATAAACAAGCCAGTATGCCCTCAAAAAGACAGCTATTCTGAGAGGATCCTGAGGAAAGATATACAGAGAGAAGCAATCTGTTGGCGTCCTTCAGTTCCTCCAGACCCAGCGTATTTATACCTTTCAAGAAGGGAGTGAGAAGCGGGCTGTGGACTCGAGCGGGTTGCTCTGCCCTGGAGCCTCATTCTTCTAGGCTGTTTTGGTCCAGGCTGAGAGCTCAGCATGAAAAGTGGCTGATGGTTCTGTACAGAGGAATGAGAGTGAGGAGGCCTTCCCCTCACAACCTCCCTGCCAGGAAAGTTCTGAGAGCATCCAGGTTCCCAGTCAGTATGTATTGAATTATACTACACTCTTCTAATGTGAGTGATAATATGTTAAAAAAAAAACTACATTCTTCTTTCATTACAAACTAAGCTTTTAAAGTATGTTTTTAATTGAAAGAGAATTACATCATTTCTCCCTCCCTTTCTCCCCTCCACCCAGCTCCCACCTACCCTCCCTTGACCCCCTCCCATGTCCTCCTTCAAGTTGATAGCCTCTTTTTCTTTGATTATTGTCCTTGCGTATGTATGTATATGTGTATGTACAAATTATATAACTGCAACCTGCTCTGTCCATTTTTACTGTAAGTATGTATATGGCTTCAGGGCCGAGCACTCTGCACTGGATAACCAATAAGGGGGCTCATCCCTGGGAGTTGCTAATTCTCCTTCTCCCAACCATCATTAGCTGCCTGTAGTTCTTTGTCTAAGGGGGGGACCTTGTGAAAATTTCCCCCTTCCATGTGAACATGTCCACCGATATTGCCACTGTTCTGGTATTGCTTATGTAGCCACTTCTAGGAGACATTGTTTTGTAACAAATTTTCTAGTGTTCTGAGTCTTACAATCTATCTAACTCTCTTCCTCACTGTCCCTCCAGCCATAGGTGAAGGAGCTGTGAGGTAGATGTATCCGTTGGAGCTGGGCTCCCCATGATCTGCTGATCTCTGCACTACGTCCAGTTGTGATTTTCTGTGATAGGCTCCACTTGCTGTGGTGAGAGGCTTCTTTGTGAGGATGATAGGTACACTTATCCAGAAAAGGTGGCCCCATGTATAAGTTATTTTTTAAAGTGTTTGCACTAGAACAGAATTTCACATCTTTTATGCTGTTCTAAACCTCCTGCTTGTCATTGATGGTGCAGTCCTAGATGTTTTCACGTTGTCATGATACGCATCACAGGAGACTAAATCTCTTCTCCAAAAGTCTTCTGCGTAGTCTTCGGGAGCCTCTGGTTTGCTTGCTCATCAATGGCTGCCCCTCCCACCTTCAGGACCTCAGCTGCTCTGGAAGGCTCAAGCCCATCTAGCTGATGTCTGGTGGTATCAATGGCTTGCTAGCTAAAAAACTCACAGCTCCAGAGAAGGAAGAAGAAAGCTTTGGCTCGGTTGCTATCGTTGGCCACTTGGATAAACTTCATGATTCTGTAGCTCTCTTCTTCTTTCTAAAAGTAGCTGAAACTAAGAAATTTTGATCAGCTTTCTCCTTGGCTCTTCTCTCTTCCCTCACCTCTGAGACACACACACACACACACACACACACACACACACACCATTGCTGACAAAGACAAAGTCCAATTGATTGTCTCTGGGGATCAGAGTCCAGCAAACCTGATCTTAATGAAAACGTCAGCGTCTTGTCTTCTTGACTACAGCTTTCTAGTCTTTATTTCTATATTTAACAGGAGCTTAGATTCAAGATTAGCTACATTGTATTACTTGAAGGGGAAAAGGAAAACTAACAGAGAAGCGGCTCCCTTTCCGGCATTTTGTTGACCTTTGCGAATAGTTTCTTCCAGCCTCTCCTCCCCGCACTGCTCTAGCTTTACCAGGAGACTCTCAGCTTGATGGCTTAAATTTCACCTTAAAGATGAGATTACATCTCACTGCCCAGAAGTCCAGCCTTTTCCACCGAGTGGAAACAAGCAATGTGATTCCAAATTTGCTTCTTTGAGAAAGGCAGATGTCATCATCTACTTAACTGCTGCAGCAAGACTGGAAATGTCATCGGGTGAGAATGAGAAGCGGAGACCGTTGAACTGCAATTAGTTAGTTAGATGACAAGGCAAAAACCCCAGGACGAGCAGAGGCTCCAGCCTGCTCCCTCCTGGCACTCCATCCTCCTCTCCTGCATGGGCCCTTGAGTCCCAGAAGAAGCACACCACACTGGGGATTCCTGGGAGAAGCCACACAAGACAATGAGCTGCAGTCATTGGCAACACACTCCAAGAATATAAGCAACGACAGCGACAGACAGAGCTTTCCTCTGAAATGTGTGTGAAGACAGCACCAACAGCCGACACGCTGTTTCTCTTTCTCGCTTTCTTATTCTTCTCCTTTTAGTGTGATCATTTTAAAGATGCCATGTCTCTACTGCTCACAGACAGAGAGCTGAATTTTTACCTCTGCGTTTAGCTGCCTACAAGGAACTAATAACAAACACACAAGGAAGGACATGATAGAATCATCTCCTTTCAGAGAACCTTAGAGGTGGAAGGGATTTCAGAGCTCAGCGTACAGGGGACCTCTGACTTAGCTTGGCCAGACCCATAGCTAGAGATCTTGCTTTATAGGCATGGGTCCACATCAAAGCCCCAGGATGGCTCTGCTATGCAGCCAACACGGACTAATACTGTCCAAACATCTTGTTTGTACAGGAGAAGCTGGAGATCAGAAACTGAGTGAATTATTAAAGAATCTTTTGAATTCCTTTAAAAATATTCAATTATGTAACAAACACTAATCACACAGCTCCTGCGTGTTCTGCTAAGTATGAGGCAATGACAGTATGAACACAAATAAGACCTTGCCTTTCACATCTTACCTAAGCAAAGCAAATAGTAAGTGAGTGACTGCATCTTTTAAAAATTATATTTATCTATTTTACTTTCTGTGCATGAATGTTTTGCCTGCATGCATGCATATGTACCAGGTGCCTGTTGGATCTTCTGGAACTGGTGTGACAGATGGTTGTGAGCCACCATATAGATGCATGGGAATTGAACCTGGGTCTCCACAAGAGCAACAAGTGCTCTTAACCTCTAACTTACCTTCCCAGCCCTCGAGTGACTGCACAGCAGGCTCACTTGTAAGCTATAAAATGTCCCATAGGAACAACATATAATTATCACGTTTTTGACATCTAAACCCTTGAGTTCTACCAGAAGCAAAAGCCCCTGTTTTCTTCTGATAGAAGTGACTTTGCCGTGAGAAGAACATGACCTAATGATTCCACCTCAGTGACTCAGGAAGACTAACAGACAACACCTAGGTATCCGCTGAGCTGGCAGGTCATCATCCACCCTCCTCCCGTCTCAGCTGACCTATTTGGATATATGTGCTCATTCATGTGTGGGAAGGGCAAATTTAAAGTGAGGGTGTCAGCTCTTTCAGAGCATTCTGCAGCCCTCCTGTAGAAGGCAACACAACAATCCCTCTGTGAGTGCTATGCTTCAAAGCCTGCCTTTCACTTTCAGTGAGTCAGTCCTTACGTGAATGCTGTCTTCTCCTGGCTTCCCCTCCACTCACCCTCCATCTGCTGATGACCTGGGTGCCACTCTGCAGCCCACAGTGGAAACCAAGGTTGCTCTGAGTACCCCGCTGGACAGGACCCGAGTTCCTCTGCCATCCCTACAGCTAGTACTGCTGCGTTGGTCCCAGATGGAGTCCCCAGACTAGAAGATTAGCGAGGCAATTCATTTTCCGCTAACTGCACACAAACACCAAGAGGCGACTCTGGGGCTGGCTGATACCTCAGACAATTCTGTTTTCCAAGTTTGATTTTCACTTCTGATATCTTTTAGTGTGCCATTTGGCATTGTGCTTCCATTCTGTAGGAAACTAAACTTGGAGGGTTTCCCCCCTCTCATTTATGTCCAGAGTCTCTTGTTTCCCATTTCGAGTGGAATTTTACTAATAAACGCTTAAACAGCAACTCCACAAATATGAGTGACTTTTTGATGCCAGAATAAACACCAGCATGAGTTATGTAAGTTGGTCTCTGACTGGCTTAGGAAAAAAATTCTTTTTATTGTTCAAAGCAAATGGGAAAGTCCCTATGGATAGAGCTATAATAGGGTGGGGTGAGGGGATTAAGGATATTATATTTTAAAATGAATCACTAACAATTTGAGAAAATGTCTAAGAGAGTGATAGCCATTCTCTAACACAGAATATTTTTCCACTCTGTTTTCTGACAATAATACCAAGATGTGTGCACGGCTCACAGCCCCTGAGCTACTGATCCTTAGGAAGGAACATGGCTACAAACAGAGGTTCACACTTTGCCCAGGAGAATGCCCCGTGGACTGGTAAGGAATGTCCACATCAGCCATCATTAGTTGCTTGCTTCTTTATTCCGACCTATATCTGGCCTGAGTTGGACATAAATGAAACGACACCCAATCTGAAAGTAGAGGAAGCGCTTGACTCTTGACAGCCCATTTCCTCTGGGAGTGGGCATGGAGGGAGACGACCCTTCCTGAGACGAGGCCTCCAACCCATCACTCTCTCCAAGCCCTGGCCTCACCTCAGGTCTACTCCCAAACTGAAGCATCAGTGGCCATCTTTCAAGATCTTTTCCTGTTTATTGCCCTAAAACTGGATATGACTCACGGAACAAAGGTGGTCCCCCCCAGGCCAAGCAGTGAGCAACACGCTAATAAATATTCAAGCCCGTGTCTTTCAGATGTCACCGTGAGTCATCTTTCCCTCCTTCCTGCCCATGGTTCAATCATCTTGCTAGCTCCGGATTTGCACCTTTTGTCTGGGGCCTCGGTTCCCCTCACTTCCCTGCCCACCACCCGGTTGTCTTTGTCTCCTTTATCCGCTCCACTGTGTCCCATTTTCCTAAAAGATCTGGCACCCACCTCTCCACAACGTTATTCCTTTGTTCCAGGAAATAAGTAAATTTCGGGAGGCAGCAGAGACACGGCTCCAGAGGCCACAGGGTGATATCCTGTCTCACCTAACCCTTATTTAGATCTGGGTTTTAATTGCATTTTCCCCCCATTTCTCAAGCACTGCACACCTCCCTTCCTCTCTTACAGGAAGGGACATTTTATTTCTCATTCAAAATGCTTTCCTACTGATCTCAGTCCCTCAGAAGTTCCAGAGGGCCCTTGTTACCTGTTGGCTTGCTCCTGTTGGTTGACCGGTTGCCCTTGCTGTCATTTACCGCCTTTCAACCTCCCCCCACTTTCCTCTTTCCCAACTTAGGCCGTAACTTACAGCCTGCTGGCCCTTCTCATCTTCACTACCATTATCTTCAGACCGAGTCTTCCCAACATGGATTTTTCTCCCACCAACCCCGTGCGCTTTAAAGAAACAAAGAAGGGAATTGTGATGGCTTCCACTGTCGGAACGTCTGAGGCTTTGTTTGAGCAAGCGCTTCAAACCCAAAGCTAAACCTTGACTTAACACACAAACTCCATTGCGGAGAGGAGTACCCATGTTGAAGCCCACCAATTGGCCGAGGACACAATCAGAGGGTTATTGGCAGGTACCTTCTAATCTCCCTGGTGCACTGAAAAACTCAATTCATTAAAATAATAAAAAAAGATCTTGGTCCCTCATGTGAGCGGCATGCGATTTTCCATGGACGTTCGCTCAGAAGGCTCCGTGCCTATTATACATCCCGTTTATAAATCAAACACCCCTCGTCCTGCGGCTGCACGCTGACATGTCAGTGAGGTTTGGGTCAGCCGCACACACTTCCACGTGAACGGCAGATGAAGGCAAAGAGACAGGGAAGCGGCTCTTTTCTTGCCCCCCTTTTCCACCAGTAATAGGCAGCTCGAATGTTAAAATTGGGCTGAGACTCCAAAACCAAAGTCCCATGAACCATAGAAGCAAAGGGACTTGAGATGAAAGGCAGGATCTGTCTGTTCTCGTGGAGCCTTCACCTCTTCTGCTCCCCTTCATCATGTTCGTCGGAAAGGAACGAAGGTGCATGTGTGTTCAAATTAAAGAATATGTCTGGGAAAAGATGGGGGGTGATCTGGCCCGAGAAAGACTTTGGTTTCTAAAAGCTAGGGAAGGTGGTTTGGACCTGGGAGTCTACAGCTTTGTCTACGTCCAGAAGCAACCACTGAAAGGTGACTCTTAGGTTGTCTATGAGAAGGCAGTCAAGAATCCTGCTGCGTAGACCACCATGAGGGCAATCAACCCGCTTGAGCCACACTGTGAAGTCCCCTTGCCCTTCCTTGTTACTCAGGGAGCCCATAACATCTCATAGCTTCCCATCCATGTCAACAGCATGAGGAGACGTTAAAAGAAATTATTTTCCTACAGAATGAGGTATGTGAGTTCCCCAATCTTTGCCCCTTTGTCCTAACAACCCTGTCATCTTTTGCCAAGACTAACAGAAAACAGAATGAGAGTGACCCTAAAGGAGAGCGCCACATGTGACTTGTGTTTCCTTTGTACCTACAGCATCAGATGAGAGCCAAGAGGGAAGGGCATTGAAGAGATGTAGGAAAAGAAAAACCAAACAAAACCACGAGGGTGTGAGTCGGCCACTACAGGAAATGACGTCATGTTGTGGGGTTTAGCCAAATGAGGCAAGCCAAAGAAGAAAGCAAGAGCCAGAGAGTGGGGACAAAGGTTTTACCAATTTTTATATATGTCAAACCTAAGACTCACACACATCCCTTCTCCCCACACTTTGAAAGTTATAGGGTAAATTATCTAGTAAAATACCCTTAAAGGGTGGGGGGAGTGATGGCTAATTTCCCTTGGAACAACAAAATCTTGTCACAAGAAGTAGGCTGTCAAAGGGAGCCAGGATCAGTGGCAGCAGCCGCTCAGAGGACCCATAAAGCTGTGAGCTCACATCCAGGCAGGGTTAGGATAGATGGGTTGTGTCGAAAGTATTCCACTGAGAGGTCTACTTGTCATACAGAACCGTCTTCCTCAACCATAGTTTGATATCTGAATTGAAATTTGATGTGGTTCTCAAAACAATATAGATTGGAACAGATTGATCAAAATATAAAGAGTGTGAGTCTAGACACATAAGTTTGAAAAATAATTAAATCTTCAGAGAATCCTAATCTATACTAGAAGCTAAAATCTATTTATACAGTGACTTGGCCCATATATAGTTTAAGGGCCTTATGCAATCAACCATGTGCAATTTTGTGAACAAAGATCCCATATTACATTTTTTATTAGATTTGTTTATTCAGTGTGTGTGTGTGTGTGTGTGTGTGTGTGTGTGTGTGTGTGTGTGTGTGTGTACATGCAACATGGAGCCTTTTTGGAAGTCAGAGGACAACATGTGGGAGTCATGTCTCTCCATCCACTCCCAGGGATTGAACTCAGGTCATCAGGCTTGGCAGCAAGCCCCTTTACCCATTGAGTCACCTTTTTGGCCCTCAATGTTTTTTTTCCTTAGTAACAAGAAGAAATTAGTGGTGTCACCTGGTTCCCCTATGAGGCATGGCATTTGCCAGGGGTGGCAGAGATTGTTAAGGAAAAGGTAGGTGACATACAGCAGTGGTCACCTGCTCCTGGTAGCATTGGCCAATAGCAAACTGAATCTAGTGGAGCCTCCATGGGCTCAGCATAACTGTCACTACAAGCTATGCTTGGTACCATTTTTTATTAAGTGCAGTGACTAAATTAAGGGATTTTTTCTTCAATGGTGCGTGGCGTATACCTACTGATCTTTTTTTTTTTTTTATTTTATGTTAGAGTCTGACATTGTTTCCTAGGATAGTTGTTCTTCTATAACTGAGTATAGGTGACATATGTCTTCAAGGGATTCACTTGACTGTGTGAAGTCAGCCTCTGCCTTGGCTGGCAACAGTCACAGGACTCATAAAACAAGTAGCGATGGGCAGAGAATTAAATGGCGGGCTTAATGTTTAAAGCAGTTAGTTTGCTTCATAGCAATCTTTGGATAATATGAGTTTGCCTGGCTCACAAAGGCGCTGTGACCAGTGAAGAAGCGTCTGTCCTCAAAATGCCATGGTGCATATACATAACCAGTGTAGAACAGAACGGTCATATGTTCTACTCTACAAACATTGCCACCACTTGTCACCCAGACATTGTGTTTGCCTCATAGCTTAGTTATACGTTGTACTTATTTTGAATTCTAGGTTATACATATATCAAAAGGATCATCAACAAGTCACACCTGCTTTGTACTGTAACTTAATCTAATATTAAAAGCATTTGGGCAGATGTATACACTCGGAACAAAGCACGGTCACCACTCTAAGACACCTGACAGTGTTCTGTAGAAATGTTTCCATTAATAAGGGGAGAAACTAAGGCACACTAAGGGGGTACTCAGAGGGCCCAATGGGGCAAGAATCAAAGCTCCTGAGCTTTGGTTTAGGGCTTCTAAATCACAACAGTGTGGCTAATCAGCAAAGGTCAGATTAATTTTAAAAAAGGGGAAATACTGAATCCTGACTAAGAAATCTGATCCACCAGCTGACAGCTAACCTAAGCTAGGAGTTGAGAAAGGAAGCCGTCCAAAGTATGTTTATTCCATACCGTGGGGAGAGCGCCCCCTCAGGACTCGTTAATCACCCCAATAGGAGTGGTCACTGACTGACATGGGGGTTGCGGCTCCTTCTACCTCCAAACACCTTCACTGGAGCTTTTCATTTTCACATGCTTGAGGTAAGTCCAACCCAAACACAGATGTTCATCTTCAGGAGCAACACAGCAATAGTTTTCTTATTTCCATGTAACATCAAGCGTGATCGTCTGCGATGTATACAAGTCAGTCACCAAGGTGGGGCGTATCCACCATAACAGAACTGCCGAGATGCTTTGGATGTCAAATACAATGAGTACACTTTAAAGCAGTTTATCAAGGACTGAAAATGTCAGCAACCCATGTGTTTCTGTCAATTCATTTCAAATTCTGCATATCAGTCATATGTGTACGACATAAAATTTCAGAACATTCAAAGGCTTATTTAAAAATAAGAGAAAGAGTCCCCTAATCCTAGAACGTCTCTCTAAAGACAAGCTGTCTCTGTATTTTAGTTACTGTCATCTCTCAATAACATGTTTTCCAAGGACTGCCATCTCACTCCAGGAGTTACGAATTTAGCTTCTATTTATCACCTATGCGCTAACCACTATTATATGTATGGAGATTTTCATATATGCCATAGGTACAAATTATGTATTTCTTACAATCACCACCATTATATATGTATGTATGTATTTGTGAATGTTGTGTATGTGTATCTGTGTGTAAGGGTGTATAGATGTGATGTGAGTATACATGTATATGGATGTGTATGTGCTTATATATGTTTATATATGCTTATGTGTATATGTGTATATAAGTGTGTATGTCTCTGTGTGGATATGTATATTAGTCAGAGTTCTCTAAGGAACAGAACTGATAGAATGAATATATATGTGGGATTTATTAGATTAGCTTACAATATGTATATATGTCTATGTATGTATGTATGTATATATATATGTATGTGTGTATATCTGCATGTATATGTATATTAGTCAGGATTCTATAGAGGAACAGAACTGGTAGAATGAATCTATATCTATATATATATCTATATCTACATCTTTGTATATACACACATACATACAAAAACACAACACATACATACATATATATGTTATATTAGTTAGATAGATAGATAGATAGATAGATAGATAGATAGATAAAAAGATAGGTAAGTCCATGAAGTGGGATGTCTCAGCTGGTCTTTAGTAGACATCAGAATCCTGAAGAAGTAGGCTGTAATGCCAGTGAAGGAATAATTGTGCCAGCAAGGGTGAGGGCAAGCAGGCAAAGAGCAAGCTCTTCCTTCTTCCTTGTCCTTTATATAGGCTGCCACCAGACATGAGGCCCAGATTTAAGGTGGATCTTCTCACCTCAAAAGATCTAAATTTAGGGTAGCTCTTCCAACCTCAAACGATCCGATCAAGAAAAATCCCTCGGGCTGGAGAGATGGCTCAGCGGTTAAGAGCACTGGCTGTTCTTCCAGAGGTCCTGAGTTCAATTCCCAGCAACCACATGGTGGCTCCCAACCATCTGTAATGAGATCTGGCGCCCTCTTCTGGCATGCAGGCAGAACACTGTATACATAATAAATAAATCTTTAAAAAAAAAAAGAAAGAAAGAAAAATCCCTCACAGGTGTACCCAGATGCTTGGGTTTTCATTCATTCCAGATGTAGTCAAGTTGACAACCAAAAATAACCATCGCCGTGTGCATGTGTGTGTACGCGCGCACACGCATGTGAGTGCCTGAGCACACACGTGCATGCATGCAGGCACCAGAGGAGGTCAGAAGAGGGCGTCAGATCCTCTGGAGCCAGAGTTACAATTAGTTGTGGGCCACCATGTCGGTGCTGGAAGCCAAACGTGGGTCCTCTGCAAGGGCAACAAGAGCTTCTTAACTGCTGAGCCCTCTCTGCAGCCTCATCTACATTTTAAAAATCTTTTCTGGCCGGGCGGTGGTGGCGCACGCCTTTAATCCCAGCACTCGGGAGGCAGAGCCAGGCGGATCTCTGTGAGTTCGAGGCCAGCCTGGGCTACCAAGTGAGTTCCAGGAGAGGCGCAAAGCTACACAGAGAAACCCTGTCTCGAAAAACCAAAAAAAAAAAAAAAAAACTTTTCTGTTTTCTCTACTTATCAAGTTACCCCACTATACTAGAATTTTTCAAAACTCTATCTTCTTCCTTCATCTTTTCTTTTATGCAATCTTTCTTATCTTTGTATGTTTGTGCATGTGTCATGTATGTGTATATATGGATATGTGGATGGATGTGTGTGGGAGGAGGGGCATGTTCGTGCCACAGCACTGACATCAGAGGACTACCTCAGGGGCCAGTCTTTGCCTTCCACTTGGTGAGACAGGGCCCATCTTGTTGCTCACCATTGCACACACTAGCATATCTAGCCTGTGAGCTCCTATGGATTCCCTTCTCTGCCTTCTAACCACTCTAAGTGAGGTGATATTAGAGACACATGCTACCACATCCAACTTTGCACGGTTTAGGGGGATTCCAATTCAAGCCCTCATAATGCTTTACCATTAATCATCTCCCAGCCCCACAATCATATTTTCAAATTCCAAAAGTTATTCCGTAGTCTCGGAATGTTCTTTTTTAGTAGTGTCCTCTTCTTGTTTCATAGATATAATTTTTAAAGTATTTCTAAGTCAGCTTTCTCCCTCACCATTTTTTAGTCTATTCGTGGTCTCTCCATCCTCCAAAGTTCTTTTTTTTGTTATTTAGTTTTATCTTTCCTGTGACAGGTTTTCCTCAAGTATATAGTAATGTTCTTGTATTTAAATAGGGAACTAAAGGCTGATTAAAGTTGAGTGAGTGACACTTCAGAAGCAATGGTCTCTCTTTTGAGGCAGTTTATTCCGGCCATCTGTCTACTGGGTTCTTAGCTGTCTGCACTTGTAGGTCTATGCTCTTGGACTAACCAAAAAATGGTTTCTAGTCTCCTTCCTGACTTCTAGAGTCTGTGGCATCTAGTGAGGGGGGAGGGAGAAGCTGGGGATCTTCTCTCTTACTGTGAGGGCTCTCACTGACTGTCCTGCTTTGGAGATGTTATTCTTTCCATTAACTGTGCCAATAACCCACCCTGACTCCTCTGGTTCACCTCTGAAGAACACAAACCTCTGCTCTCAAGTGTGTGCTGGAAGGATAGAAAGGGGAGTGTGACCACCCATCCAGCATGGAGCTGCTGGGGCATCAGGACTGGACGATTCTTTAACATCTTGTCAACTACTGTCCCCAGCCCCACGTGCCCCATCTCCTTCATGTCCCAGGACACCTGTGCTTCTGACATTCCACTTGCATTACCTCACAGAGGCAGCCATCAAACATGTAACAGAGGTGTGCTCATAGGAAATGGTGTATGTTGTCAGACATTTTCTCCGGAAACAGAAAAGATAGAGAAGTAACAAGCTGTTTCCTGTTTACACTGGATAACAGCTTAGGAGAAAGATTTTCTCCTTCTGTCTCCTGAGGTTTTGATCATCTCTTTTTATTGCCAGCTCTTTTTATTTCCAGCTCTTTTGGTTTTCTGTCACTACTGAATAGAGTGAGCATCTGTGATAATAATAATTAAAAAAAAAACATAAAGAGGCTGACGTTCAACAATAAATCCCCGTGGAGGGCTGTAGAGATGGCTCAGTGGGTAAAGTGCTTGCCTTGGGAGTGTGAGGACCCGAGTTCAGATCCCCAGATCTCCAAAACCCATGTAAGCCAGAGGTGGGAGTCAGCATCTGTAATCCCAGAAGCCCTACAGCAAGATGGGAGTGGAGGCAGAGGAATCCCTGGAGGCTTTTGGACCCTGTCTCCAACAAGGTGGGAGGCAAAGACCAACATCAGTTGTTGTCTTCTCCTCTGCATACATGCATGCCCATGCTCACACACATGAACATAGACACACACACATACTACATAAATAAACAAATAAATTAGGAATAAGTCCTAGTGGAGTGTGTATAGAGTTTGGATCTTCTGGGTGATTCAGGCCCTGTGTAGCACCCATGGCAAGCCCAGGCTCAGAAACTATAAATTCCAGCCACCAACACAACACCTATGACATTGTTGTTGTTGTTATTGTTGTTGTTTTATCTTGTTCTCTCTCTCTCATTTTTTTTTTTGAGACAGGATCTTTTTGTGTAGTCCTGGCTGTTCTAGAATTTACTCTGTAGACCAGGCTGGCCTCAGACTCAGAGATCCACCTGCCTCTGCCTCCTGAGTGCTGAGAGTAAAGGGATGAACCACCACTGCCCAGATCACCCATGACATCTTTAAAGATGTAAGCATGCAAGGATATTCCAGGGACCAGGTGTCTGAAGCCACCAGACTGTCCACACAGCATCCTTCTGGCCACAGAACTGACACTGAATGTGGATTGTGAGACTGAACACACTAAAAGTGGTGCCTTCTGGGTATTTCCAAGAAAGCAAACAGTCTAGCCACTGGTTACTCTAGAAGGTAGCTATAGGCCTGCAAAGGCAGCCAGCTTTGAGTTGAAGACAGCAGTGTGAACAACAGGGCTGAGAGACAGAAAGAGCAAGCAGATAGCATTGACCGCCAGCCCCAGAACCTCGGCCAGCCTCTGCATCTTATACAAGATGATCAAGTATTTTACCCTAAATTATTTCTTTTTTTTTCCTTTTTTTTCTTTTAAAATTAGTTTTTGTTTTGTTGTTGTTTCGAGACAGGGTTTCTCTGTGCAGCCCTGGCTGTCCTGAAATTCACTCTGTAGACTAGGCTGGCCTCAAACTCAAATCCACCTGCCTCTGCCTCCCAAGTGCTGGGATTAAAGGCAAGTGCTACCATATCTGGTTTGTAAATTATTTCTAAATTGTGTGTGTGTGTGTGTGTGTGTGTGTGTGTGTGTTCCATGCCATGAACATGTACAGGTCAAAGGACATCTTTTAGGAGTCATCTCTCCTTCTACTTAAGTGAGATAGGTTGTCCGTTCTGCTGCATACTTCAGGCTACTTGGCCTGTGAGCTTCCAGCAGACTCCCTGTCTCTGCCTCTCTGGCAGGGATTATGAACGAGTGCCACCAAAGCCAGCTTTCTGTGTGGGCTTCAGGGACTGGACTCTGGTCAACAGATTGCATAGGTGATTCATTCACTCACTGAGCCATCTTCCTGACCCAATTCCTTTATCTGAAAGGTGGGTTCAACATGGGTTTCTCTACTGATACCTCAGCTCATGTCTATCTGGCCAGATTGTCTGCCACTGTTATACAGTCCACTTTAGGGGTAGAACCCCCCTGAGTTTGCTCAGTTTGTCATTAGCCATAATAAGAGCATTGAAATAGTCCGGCAGGAAATTCAAATATTACTGACAAAATGCATTCACTGTGTGGATTTAGTTTCAGTTGATAGAACTCTCAACTCCCAGCAAGCACATCTACTCACTGAGCCATTTCACTGGCCCTGTTTTGGCTTTTGTTACAGAATATCACAGGATATCCCTGACTATTCTGGTTCTCATTACGTAGCTAAGGCTGGCCTTGAATTTATGACAATCCTCCTGCTTCAGCTTCAGGGCTGGATGGCTCAGCTGCTGCTCTTCAACATAATAGGGAATGTGTACAATGTGTCTTCACCTGAGGAGAACACTTTTTCTTTTCTAATCCTGCGTTAATAGGAACTCTGCTTACGCACAACTTCTAAAATGTTACTTTTAAGAAAATGTGTGTGTGTGTGTGTGTGTGTGTGTGTGTGTGTGTGTGTATATATATACATATATGCATATACATACACAGAGATGAACATATATGCATATACATATATACACATATGCATGTATCATATGCATGTATCTATATTATAGACATTATAATATATTATATTATATATTATAATTATATATTATAATATACTATATTATAGATACATGCATATACAGACACACATATATATGGCCGTGGGCACACAGATGCCCGAGGAGGTCAGAAATGAGCTTGGCGACACTGGAACTGGAGTCGCAGGCAGTTGTGGGCTGTCTGATGTGGGCGCTGGGAACTGAACTCAGTCCTCTGCAGGAGCAGTCAGTGCTCTTAACTGCTGAGCTGTCTCTCCAGCCCACACACCTAACCTAAAAGCCACTCATTCTGTCATCAAAGAGACCCCGCAAGTCACAAACTTTAGAGAAAGAGGAAAGAATTTTCATATTACAACAACAAATTTGGTTTTTGTTTCAGAAAGCCAACATAGATGAGGATCGCTCCCGTAGAGAGTCTCTTAACTGCATTCTTGCACTTTGCAGTACAAAAGGTTAATAAATATATTATTGATTAATAACAGAATAATAATGCAACTCAAAATGTGGCCATCCCAGTGCCAAATAATGCAGACATTTGTAGAAGAGCAGACCAGATCGCTGAGGAAAATTAACATACCCTGCAAATGTAGTCATTTGATTGGTGATCTGGAGTACTTTAGATAACTATCAATTTCCTATTTCAGACAGGTAGTGATTTCCTAAACAAAATGAGAAGCAATGCACGGAATATGTGCACAGTGCGGGCCTTCACCGTCTCCCCTCCCCCATCTGCATCCACCGCCTTGGTCATCTGAGGTCATGGCTTCTATAGAGGCTTGAGACTTCTCTCTCCAACTGCCTTTGTGACAACTTTCTCTGGATGGCCCATAGACAGCTCACACTATGCATGTGCAAGGGCCAGCTCCACTCATCTCCCTCAGACCTGTTCTATTCTCACTGGACGGCAACTCCATCTTTCTAGGTGTTCAGGACAAAATGTGGAGCCAGCCTGGACTCAGCTCTCAGTCTCCTGCTGGGTCTGCCATCAAAGCACACATGGTCACAGCAACATCATTGTCACCTCCTGCTTAGATTGTTGCAGCCATCTCAAATGGGAGACCTGTTCCCATATTTGTCCCTTTTACAAATTCATTCCACACCTGCACTTATGTGAACTTGTATGCGCCACTTGTATACAGGTGCCCATAGAGCAGCAGTTCTCAACCTGTGGGTCTTGACCCCTTTGGGGACCACATATCAGATATTTACATTATGATTCATAACAGTAGCAAAATTACAGTTATGAAGTAGCAACAAAATAATTTTATGGTTGGGGGTCACCACAACATGAGGAACTGTATTAAAGGGTCGCAGCATCAGGAAGGTTGAGAACCACTTCCATAGAAGATTGGATCTCCTGGAACTAGAATTATAGGCAGTTGTGAACCACCACATGGGTGCTGGGAACCAAACCTGGGTCCTCTGTGGAGAGCAAATGAAGGCCTGAGTTAATGTGTATTGTTGACACTAACATGGCCATGTCAAGGATACCAATACATCAGACTCATGGGAATGACAAGGGCTTCCCAGGTCGGAATGTGGATGTTGACCAACAGTTGATCATTAAAACAGAACATGCAGATAGTCCCAGACGACTGCATGATTACAGCCCACCCCAGACTGCTCCTCCATAGAGACCCCTTACCTAAATTAGCTAACCTGCTTCCTTGTTCATGCTGTATAGAATAAACACACTGAGAATCTAGGCTGCTGCTGTGTCTCCATGGGAGTGCACTACTCACCCAATCCCAGCTTTGTGCTGCTGGTGCCTGTCTTTCTTAATCTCCAATCACCCCCCCACTCCCCCACCCCCCCCACCCCCCCACCCCCCCACCCCCCCACCCCGGTCAGGTTTCCAAGACCCAGCTCTCTAGTCTGTGGCAGTCCTGTGCAGGAGCAATAAGTGCTCTTAACCACCGAGTCACCTTTCCAGCCCTTATTTAAACCAAAGCTTTCATAGCAACCTCTGCAAGTTCACCCTGTTTTCTCTGTTTCCTGTCACTCTACACCAGCCCCTCTGAGCTTTCTTCACCCTTCTCTTTCAATTTCCTTGGTACCAGGTCAATATCAGGAAATCATATTGAACAAAGCATGAAAAATTGGTGTCTTAGTCAGAGTTTCTGTGGCTGTGAAGAGACACCATGACCTTGGCAACTCTTATAAGGAAAACATTTAATTAGGGTGGCTCACTTACAGTTCAGAGGTTCAGTCCATTATTATCATGGTGGCATGCAGGCAGACAGGTGCTGGAGAAGGAACTGAGAGTCCTACATCTTGACCCACAGGCAACAGGAAGTGGTCTAAGTCACTGGGTGTGGCTCAAGCATATATGAGACCTCAAAGCCCACCTCCACAATGACACACTTCCTCCAGTAAGACCACACCTACTCCAACAAGGCCACACCTCCCATTAGTGACACTCCTTCTTTTAAACCACCACACCTGGGGACCCTGCTTGGAACTGTAGAGTCCAAACCTCAGCTTGGATGATGAATTTTTCTACTTTTCCTTCGCAATCATACTTCCTTCTTTTAGTGTGTGTGTCTGGGCTTACGGCTTGTCACGGCAGGCATGTGGAAGACAGAGAACAGCTTTGAGGGGTTGCTTCTCATTTACTTTCTCTTTTCTAAGACATACTTTTTCCCAGAGGCTGGAGAGATGGCTCAGCGGTTAAGAGCACCTGTTGTTTTGTAGAGGACCCAGGTTCAATTCCAGCACACCCCTGGAGGCTCACAGTGGTCCTTAACTCTAAATCCAGGACAAACAGACTTACATATAAGCATCACACCAATACAGTCATAAGTATTTTTCTTAGACTGTCTGGTAATAATTTAGGGATGTCATCATGATTTTACCCTAAAACACTTTGCTGACTGTCAATTAGGAATAAAGACATTCTCCTGTACAACCACAAAGAAAAGACCACACTTAAGGAAGTGTGTATTCATATTAACAAGTATATGATTCATAAGCAATTTCCTCAAATTCCCAAGTCTCTTTTTGTATCTAGAGACTGTAACTGTGGACAGTGGAACATATTCTGTAGAATCATTCTCTTCCTCTCTTTCCCTTCTTTTTCTCCTCTTCTCCCTCCTTGTCTTTAATATCACTGACATATTTTAAGTATCTTAGCCAACTTCTTCATCATCAAATTAAAGACTTTTGCAAATTATTTTCTTTTTTTGTTGTTTTTTGTTTTTGTTTTTCGAGACCGAATTTTTCTGTGTAGCTTTGTGCTTTTCCTGGATCTTGCTCTGTAGCCCAGGCTGGCCTTGAACTCACAGAGATGTGCCTGCTTCTGCCTCCCGGGTGCTGGGATTAAAGGCGTGCGCCACCACTGCCCGGCGCAAATTATTTTCTTAAAAATTAAAGTTTTAATGCATGACTTCATGCCTATAAAGAGGCAAGTACCATGACATGACTCTAAGCCTGGCCTAGACATGACCTGTGTGAGTTCAAGTCAAGCTATAGAGCTCATGAGCTGTGAGAAAGGCCTGGCTGCTCCCTGGCTCTTTTTCAGCCCCTGACAGAACAGGACAATTGTGCAAACAGATGAACATGAGTGATGCATATAAGAGTACCTGGTACGTGGTGGGTGCTCTGTGAGGGTTGGCTTTCTTTATATTGTAGACAACCATTTCTATTGGATGGCTGAGCTGGAGTGGGACAAATGTAAGGCAGCTTTACATCTTCCCCGAGTACACCCACCCTATGGTGGCCAGGTTTCTGCGTTGGGAAGTGCAGTGTTTCTGTCTCATCTCCTCTTGATACATGACAATCATTGGGGACTCAGAGGTGACATGCCTGTAGGGAGCAGCAGAGGCACCAACAGCTCCAGCCTTGTGGGAGACACTGCGGGGTATTTCTGTCCCCCATTCATGTATACCATTCTCTCCTCTCACAGGTCATGAGCACACACGTTCCTTGAGGCTCTTGGGGGCCTGTCAATCACACGCTGTGCAGCAGAATGGAAGCCACACTCTCTTTCCAGGCCTACACCAGAGCCACCCTACAAGACCAGGGCAAAGCTGTCTCCCTGAGGACTTGGCTTGAAGTACACTCCTGATCGGCTGCCTCCCCTTCCCCATCTAGTCCCCACTGTGACACCACTGGTCTGTCCTGGGTCCACCACATCTCATCATCTGCTTCTGGGGACCTGGGACTGAACCCTTAACTGTGAAAGAGTTTGAGAAGATAGATTATGGCCACACATCTACAAAACCTGGAGGTAAGTGCTTAGTAAATGTGGTTATAGTTGGAGGAGGGACCCACAGCACTGAGGACAAGCCAGGGGGCTCCCCAGGAGATTCAGACAAACACAGATGCAGGCACACAAACTCTTGAAAAGTATTGACGGCTCAGCCTCATCCACATAATTGCTTCCCATCACATCACTGGCTGGCCCCTTGCCCTTAATTACAAGGGAATGAAGGCTCTGGCTGAGTTGTAATACAAAGAGCCTGGTGCCATGTGCCCCCATGAGACCCACCACAGGCATTCAATTTAGCTAATAAGTATGGCTACTGGGAGACTTGAATGTTCTCTCTCCTGTGGACAGCTTCTTCTTCTTCTTCTTTATTTTATTTTTTTTAAATAAGTGAAACTCTTTGGTTCATCCTTTCACCCGGTTTCACAGAGGAGTTTCAAGGTGGCTTGTTTGAAGGTGAGCAGCAGGAGTCTTAAGAACTTAATTTTAAGAAATTCAAAGAGCAAAGAACACACTTTGTTCTCTGCCTTTCTTAAACCTATATTGCCAGCCTTTCATAGTAATTTGTCTTTTATGGATAAAATATACACAAAATCACTGAGAGGGAAAGGCGGCTGATGTGACCTTGGCCAACCAAGTCCTTCTGTTTTTAAACGGCATGCACCGAATGTATTATTAAGATTTCTACATGGTGGCATTCCCAGCGAGTAGGTCGGCTCAGAGGAAGAATTTACCGTTTCTTTATTTTTCAGTTCAAAAAAATAAGGGCAAAGAAACTTACATGGGATTTTTTTTTTTTTTTTTTTTAGTTTTCATTTATCGGCTCAAAAAAAAAAAAAAAAAAAAACTAATATAGGCAGAATCCCAACGTGCTGCAACCAGAACTAAAGTAACAGTGCCTGGGGAACCTGCGAGTGAATTATTGTGATCCTAGGTGCTGAAAAATTGATTCTTCCCGCTTCTCTCATCTGACCCCACTGCAGACCGGCTTTTGTCCACTTCGCAGCACTTGAGCCGGTAATGATCTCCTCCAGGCCAGACTGAACGGTCTCCGCTCCCCGGCCGGCTTTCATCCGTCTGTGTCTTTGTTCCTCTCCTCCACGGCCTTCCTCCTCCTCCATAAGCCCCTCTTCTAATTTTGTCTGATCCTTTAGTGTGTCTGTTCTTTTCTAGTCCATATTTTAAAAATAAAAATGAAAACGACAATTAGAGAAGGGAGGCAAAAAAAAAAAAAGAACCCAACTCAAGCAGTATTATTTTATTGTATTTTCCTTCTTTTTTAGGTTGGTTTCTATGTGTCATGAATAGAATTTTTGTATCTTTCTCTATTCTACCAAGCATTTTCCTTTAATTATTTTATGTATTTATAACCCCTCAAATTTCTCTTAATTTCTGCTCCCTCCCTGACTCTCTTCCTTGGTCTGTTTTCTTCCCCTGTGGGCACTCAGTGCTTGGCCCTCTTCCCCAAAATCCATCAGAGAGCCCCAGCTAGAGCCCATGTTCTCTTTTTCTGTTCATTCAGGTTTTCCTTTTGTTCTCAGAGATGCATAGAGGGTTTTTTAAATTACACTTATTTATTTATTATCTGTGCCAGGCACATGCCATGGTGTTGGGGTAACTGTTGGAGGACAACATGGAGTCAATTCCCTCTGGGGGTCCAGATAGCTGACTCAGATCATCAGGCTTGGTAGCAAGCACCTTTGCCCGATGAACCATGTCTCTGTCCTGAGATGAATCGCATTTAAAAGAAAGATTGAAAAGCCCTTCAGTATAACCACCAAAACCATCCAAACTTTAGAGAGCACTGCTTTCCCTGGACTCTAACCTGGCAATGTACACCACAGACATATTATCTAAAATATCCATCTTTCCTCTAAATAATTCTCAAGATTTTTCTGGAGTGCCTAGAACAGCGGCAGCTCTCCAGATATGCCATTTTGCCCATTCTTGTCTAGATTGGAGAACGATTAACCGCTGATCTTTTTTAAAGGGGGCTATTGCCAGGACTCAAAAAAGTTTGAAAACATTAAACGCAAATTTTCTGTAAGAATTTAAAATATCCATCCTAGCATGCCGCTCTCTGGGTTGGTGTCCTTTCCCTGTTCTGTGACTGTGCTATGAAGCATGAATCTAATTAGTCATATTAATAAAAACCAGGAGTCAGATTTGGGAAGCGGCTGCTGGATATTTGGGAGTTGCTGGCAGGACAGAAACTTCTGATTACAGTGCCATGAGTCTCCAGAGGCACTGTCTGCGACATCTCCCAAATGGAAAGTGACTCCTTTAAAAGATCATTGTTTGAACTAGTTTATTATTTTTTTAATTCCGAATGTTAGCCAGGTGTAGAGTCTCACACCTTTATTCCCAGAACTCAGGAGGCAGAGGCAGGTGGATCTCTGTTTACCACTCTAATTGGCAGTGGAACCTGGGAGGATGGAGCCCAAAAATGAGGCAGACTAAAGTCCCCTGCAGTAGCCAACTTCATTCATAGCCTCAGGAAATTTATACTCTGAGGGTTAAGAAGAGTCACATGTAAGGTACCAATCACAGGGCAAGCCATATGTGACAAACCATGTTTTCCCATAGAGGCACAGGAATAATGACAGCTGAAGTCAAGTCACTCCTACCGGCCACACCTGGGAGGAGCTTGAAACCATCCCGAGAACAGCTCCATGCTCTGAAGAAACTGAGGCACAAGACTTTCGTCTGTGTTCTTGGAGTTTTCTAACAAGCACTCAGAATTCCCCTCACATGTCTTTATTTTTGGATCGTGTTCCAACAGATCTGAGTTAGAGACCAGCCTGGTCTACATCATAAGTTGTAGGCCAGCCAAGTCTACCCAGTGAGACCCTGTCTTAAAAACAAACAAAATCCCAAATGCTTTTCATGTCTATAATCTAGAGGTTGGTTGATTAAACGACAGTATAACAAAAGAGCATGCAGCCATTATAAATAATGATGCAGGCCAACGTTTCCCGACAATAGAAGTCGGTTTGGGGCAGTCAAGGGCACTTGCTGTTCTTTCAAAAGACCTGAGACTAGTTCCAAGCACCCAGGTAGGGCAGTTTACAACCCTCTGTAACTCCAGCTCCAGGAGATCCAATTCCTGCTTCTGGCCTCCTTGGGAGCCTGCACACACATGTGGCACACACACCTATAATCCCAGCACTCAAGAGACTAAGGCAGGAGGATTGTGAATTGGAGATTAGCACGTTATGTAGTGACACTCTGCAAATAAATAAATACTTGAGCACATACAGAGAAATAAAAATTGTAATAAAAGTTATGACCCCATTCAATTGCATGTGGCCTCATGTTTCTTGACCTACAATAATCTAGTGTGTTAAATACCATGGGATGCACAGCAATGTCCTTGACCAGAGCCTGAAAGAAATTAAGATATTTAATATTTAACAATTAAATTAAGGTTTGTTTAAAGTTCAGAGACCTTTTGCTAACAGTTCTGAAGAGTGGAAATGACACTGTGACGCCATTGTACCATCCATGCCTCTAAATTCAAAGACTAATTCTGCGGGATCCGCAGAAGATGGACAACTTTTGTTTTCCCTGGAGCATTTAGTACTGCTCTCTGTACCTACCACCATCAAAAAAGCCATGAGGAGGCTGCAAGACCGCTCAGTAGTTAAGAGTGAGTACTGTTCTTGTAAAGGACCCAAGTTCAGTTCCCAGCACCTGTGACAGGCAGCTCACAACTGTGACTCCAGTTCAGTGTCTTTGACCTCAGTGGGCACTGCACTCATATGTAAACACACACACACACACACACACACACACACACACACACACACACACAATTCAAAATGTATTTAAAAAGCACTCTGCTTTGAAAATGTCCTCATCTCAGATTCCTTTGTCTTTAAGATTAGGGCACTGCCTAGAAGTCCAAGCCTGGACCTCATCCGACTCTGCCTCTGCCTCACCCAGTGCTGCCCCGGGCTGAGACTGCAGACGTAGAGCACCAGGCCCAGCTCTGGGAAATGAGTCAGTTTATATAGTTATGAATAGAAGTGATACATTGAATTATTTTTGGTTTTGTTTTTTTTCCAGCAGACTGGTGCAAATGTAGGCAGCACTGGAGCCTTTTCCTTATTTTTGTTTCTTTTTCTTGGGGGGCACATAGCATTTTTATTTTCATGTATTTTTATTAGCACGTACTAATTATGCAATGTAATAGTTTTTCTTATGACATTTTCATACATGTATATTATGTACTCTGAATATATTCAACACACACACACACACACACACACACACACACACACACACACACACACCATTTTCACATGCCATGGCTAGGAGAAAAGGGGTCCCTTTAGCAATGCGTTCCATCAGAAGCAGAAACCATGTGCATTTGGTCAAGTATCCCAAAAGTTGTTGCTAAACAGTGAAAGATTTAAAAATGTTGAAAAGGCCTAATTGTTTCCCCGGAGCACAGGCATTTTGTTGTTGTTGTTGCAGCCAATTTAAATAATAAAACATTAAAACTAAACTGACTTGAATGAGGTTCCTTTCCACATTTCCCCAACTTGCCATTCAAGTTTTGTCAAGTTTACGGAAGTCTCTTCTATTACGTATTTGATATTTTTCCTTGAAGTCCCGTTTAAATGTAGGAAACTCTCTGAAGTCTGCCTGGAGGGCCAGGAGCACATATTGATCATTCTGCTATGGTTGAAATGCCCCCGTTAGGCTCCTGTGTTTGAACACTGGGTCCCCATCTGCTGCCACTGTTTTGGGAGGTTGAGGAATCCTCAGAGGTGTGGTCTGGGGTTGCCAGGAAGTCGGCTATGACCATCTACGACTCAGCACTAGATACAATCCAAAGTCTGATGTCACCTGAGGCTCTTGCTGCCAACAGCCCAGAATGCCTCCCCTGCCATACTTCCCCCGATAAACTTCCTTCCTCAAAGCAACTGCCTAAAAGAATCCTCCATGTTTGCCCCTGTCTCTACAAGTGCTCTTCTAGTGTGAATCTCTCATTTTCCTGAGGTCCAGGGTGTTAAGCACTGTGTTTACAATCTTTCCCCAAAGAAGTCGAGCAGCTAATGGGTTTGAAAAACAACAGCATGTCCATGAGAGTGTGCTGGTTGGCTGAGCTTCATCTTTCTATGGTAAAAATAGAATTTCAGTGTGCTGGAAAGCCGCCTGCCTCTGTGATAGCCAGTATTTGTTTATAATCCCCAAACGGCTGAATACCATCTGTGTTGTATTTTCCATTCCTTCAAGTAGTGTTTATTGAGCACCTACATTCTGTCTGGCACTGCCCGGGGCTACAGCAGTGATCAAAACTGACGCCCCTGAGAGCCCGAGGCTGAACGGCTAGTGGTTTTTATAGCTTTCTAATGATATGTTTCCTCTCCTAGATTCTAAACTCCTGGAGAACAAGGTCTGGCTTTAACTTAATTTCCAGTCCTCCACAGCATCCGAAGGAGACATTTGGCACTGATGAATCTGGAGACGATGAAGGCCACACAACTTGCGTGTTTATCCCTTACACAGCTCTTCAGTGTTCACCCTCTCTGACTTAGCTAAAAGCTGCTCCGAACTCGTCTTTATCAATTTCTCTGATTTCACTGCATAAAATGTTGATGAAACAAGGCAGGATGGTGCAGGAAAGAAGAGTAGCAATCAATGCAAGAAATTAAAAAGAAGTTTCAGCTGATGCTTTCAAAGTACCGTGCTTTAGAAATACAAGCGAGGAAATGCTTCATTCTTCTGGAGTTCTTTCTTTAAAATGTCTTATTGCATTTGGGTGTGTGTGAGTGTATATGTGTGTGTGAGTATGTGTATATGTGTTGTGAGTGTGTATATGTGTGGGAGTATATATGTGTGTGCCTGTATGTATGTGCATATGTGTGTGTGAGTGTATGCACACATACACCACAGCATGCATGTGGAGGTCAGAATTGGTTCTCTCATTCTAGTGTGTGGGTCTCAGGGATGGAACTTGTCAGCAGGCACCTTTCTGAGTCATTTCTCCCTAGATTTCATAAAATGTAGTCTTTACAGTTTGTGAGATAAAAGTACTTACTTTCCAAAAAGATTCAAATAATCATTTAGTTCTATGCTGTATTTAAGCATAATACACAAGCTTATGAGTTAGCAAGCAAACGAGAAATGCTCTTTCCCAGCTTAGGAAAAAACAAACAACCCTTATATGTTCACCTTTATCTTAATTTGCCAAGTAACAAGTGTTTAGTCTACAGACAGGCTTTCTGAGGATTGCAGTCCCCATCAAGAGGAAACCTGAGCATCTGCTCTGGGGAGGTTGGTGACATTCTGCCACATTCAGTCCCTCAGTGGATTCTTCAACACATAGCAATTAATACTTTTATTTCTGTTTTTTTTTTCTTCCCTCGGACAAAAGAAATCAACAATTGTATTCAAATTCTACGTAAAGATTGAGCCTAGAAGGCAGATAGCCAGCGCTCTGAGACCGAAAGTGTGGGGCTCACAACTGCCTCTTCTTTGTGGGGTTCTTTGCTCTCACATGAGATCCACCAGGATTTCCTGGAGGGCTGAGGAGAAGCTCCCTGAGAGTAGATGGAGGTCATGGCCTCTGGGAACAGTGTAGTTCTGATCCAGCCCCCTCCTGCGGCCACTAGATGACACTGCCACCCCAAAAATAACCAAGTGTTCATGGCTCATAGCAGAGCATGTTACAGGGCTCTGAACTTTGGTGCACTGTGTACACTGTTGTTGTTGTTGTTGTTGTTGATTCTATTATTATTACTAAATGGATAAGAAAGTGGTGAGATTTCCAAGAGAGAGGAAAAAGTTAAAGTTCATGAATCTTGTTCAGGAACAACCATTTTAGTAGCAGGGCCTTTGCTTGGATCTTTGTGGCCTTTTTCTTCAATTTTCAGTATCTGTTTAAAAGTATTATAGTGCCTGAATCTTGGCAGCAAAATCAGCTTAAGCCCCATAGGAGAGCTGAGCACAGCTGGTCACTCAAGAATCAGATAGCTAGGGGCTGGCAAGATGGCTTAGTGCTCAAAGCACTTGCTGCCAAGCCTTATAGCCCAAGTTCGATCCCCAGGACCTGCAGAGTGGAAGTAGAAAACAGCCTCCTGCAGGGTGTCTCTGACCACACATGCCATGGCATGCGGCGCGCACACACACACACACACACACACACACACACACACACACACGAAAGAAAAAAAAAGAAAGATATTTAAGAAGCAAACATATCAGATTCTTGTGTGCACGATTGCGCTGGCTCCCTGCCCCCCAATATGAACAGTTTCTTCTGGGGTACCATGCCTGACAGAAATGCTGTAATGCAGCTGGGCTCAGGTGTCACATTGTGAATTATGCATGAGGGGACTCAGCTCTCACTACAGGTGAGCTCAGAAGCAAGGGCTATTTCTGTTCCTGTCTGCATCTTTGCTAGCTAGCAAGATAACATCACAGGGCAGGGGCAGGGGCAGGGGCAGGGGCAGGGGCAGGGGCAGGGATGGGGCTTTGGCCCTCGGAATGGAATCCACAGACATTCCAACTTGACAGCTACACCCTTCTCACCATTCATGGAAACTTTCTTTATACAGGTGATGGCCTTAAATATTATGATCAACAGTGGCATTGCACTCTCTGTACTCTTCCTAGCTTTGCCTAATTAGAAGTATTTATTGTTTGGTTATGGTATAACAAAAATCTAGGAACTAATTAAAAAACACCACTGGTAAAAAGTGCTTGTGTGATCAGCGTTATCAATGTCATAGATAGATAGAGAGACAGATAGATAGATAGATAAAAATGGATGGATGGAGATAGATTAGATAGATAGATAGATAGATAGATAGATAGATAGATAGATAGATATGGATGGAGATAGACAGATAGATAGATGATAGAGGTAGATCATATATATATGTATATACACATAAATTATAAGCTGATGATTAGATGACAACACAGCACAGAAAAGACTTACCTTAAGCAGAGAGTTTGAGGTGGAGGGTGTTGTGGAATATTCCTTTACACCGTGTGAAGATGTGTCACTGTGATTGGTTTAATAAAGAGCTGAATGCCTTAGTGACTAGGCAGGGGAGAATAGGCTGGGTTTCCAGGAAGAGAGAACTCTGGGAAGAAGAGAGGAGGGGAGATGGCAGTGAGACTCGACCAAGTCAGACACACAGAATGGAGGAGAGGTAAAAAAGCCACACGGCAGGATGTAGACTTAAAAATATGGGCTAACTGAGTTATCAGAGGTAGCTGGGGACAAACCCAAGCGAACGGCCAAGCTTTTGTAACTCAGAAGGAGTCTCCACGTGGTTGTGAGCTGGTGGTCTCAACAGAAAATCAAACCGTGGGAGGATGGTACCAGCTGCTCCTCAAAACAGCAGGGCTTCTGTATGCTTGGTGTTTTGAGACAAGGTTTCTTTGTGTAGCCCTGGCTGACCTGGAACTTATAATGTAGCCCAGGCTAGCCCCAAACTCACAGGGATACACCAGCTTCACCTCCCAAGTGTTGAGATTAAATGTGTGCTACCACACCCAGCTTTTTGTTTGATTTTTTTAAAGATTTATTTAGCTGCCTATCTGTCTGTCTGCCAGATGAGTGCAGGCGTCCACAGAGATCACTTGCTGCAAGGTACTTTTGTTGTCTCGCCTGCCCCGCCCCACCCCCACCCCAAGTCATTGTCCACTAAGTCATGAAAACAGCCTTTCTGAACCAAAATCTGACCCCCCAGCCCACATTCTTCCTTGACACCACAGTGCCCACACAGCACCGTGTACTCTGGTTCCTACACACAGTCACGTCATGCTCTACCCTGCCACATTTATGGGGATGTCCCTGGCCTAGGGCTGGGGCTCTGGGTCATTGGGAAACATCACAGTGAAGCTGTCCAGGGCATGGACTCATTGCTAAGTACACTAGCTTTGGGTAGACAAGTAACTTTTAAATTTTGCAGTCATTCACGCCAGACCCAAGGCCTTGTACATGTCAAACAGGCACAGTACCACTGGGTTACCTCCACAGCCTTGAACACATAATTTTAAGCTCAGGCCTTCATCTACAACATGCCAGTTGTAGATGACTAAAGGAGACTTTTAAAATTTTTATTTGTGTGTTGGGGAGTGGGGGTTGCCTGTGTGTATGTGCACCACATGCCTGTAGAGCCCTAGGTTGCCAGAAGAGGACATTGTATTCCTTGAGACTGAAATTAGAGATGGCTGTGAGCTGCCATGTGGGTGCTTGGAATCCAATCCTGGTCCTCTGCAAGAGCAGCCACTGTTCTAGACCACTGAAGTCATGTCTCCAGCCCCCTAAATGAGAATGTTTTACACAGGTACCTAACACACAGTCAGAGCTCTGTAAATATCTGTTAAATAAAATTATCCCCTGGGTGTCCAATGCTCTCCTACTTACAGAATTTTCAGCCAGTGTCTTTTTAAACCCTCTCTACTCCATCAGTCATAAAAACATCAGGTTCTTCCTGGGGGTTTTCAAGGCAACTTTGTATTGTTTTGTACTTTATATTGCTTTCCTGTGGTTGCTGTGACAAGTGACCACAGGTGCAACAGTTTAAAAAGCAAAAATGTAACTCTCATGGTTCTGCAGGCCAGCCATCTGGACATAGCATACCTGAGCTGAGCTCAGGATCTCACAGGCCGTGTCCCCGCAGGGGCTCTGAGGGAAGACAGGCTTCTCTGCTAAAAGACTGCACTGTAGGGTCACATTAGTCAGCCTGTGTCGCTACAGGATGTGCTGGTTCCTCTTTGGGCCATGTCAACTCTCCTGCCTCGCTGTCAACAGGCCTTGGGACGGAATTGAGAGTCAGGAGGCCCTCACCAGCTCTGGTCTTCAACATATTTAACCATAGAAGGCAGTGTTTACACGCTCTAGGCATGAGGCCCTAATAATATCTTTGAGCGTCGTTACCCGGGTCCTTCAGAACGGTCTTGTACCTTCCTGCAACAGTGTGAGCACCCGATTAGATCTCAGCTGTCTACGGCTGTAGCACCCCGGAATGTGCTGGATCTCTTCCGCACATGCGCAGCAGATAAAGGCCGTACAGAAGAACAATAGCGGGCCGCGGGCCTTGGTCTGTGTTCCTTTCTGGTTGGTCCCTTCTCTGCTAGGGCTTTATTTCCTAGTCCTGAGCTGTTTCTTCCACGTGTTAATCTGCAGCTGGAAGGATGCTTTACAAATGGATTAGATGATCTTCTAGGCTTGGGCGGTTAAGCGAAGGGGGCCTTCATCCTGTGCCATGTCTGCATTTCAGTGTGAGGCAAAGAAGCTCCAAACGTCCTTTCCAACACGCTTTTCCCAAATCATGGGACAAACAGGAGAGGCGACGGTAGACGGGCCCTGGCAGCCATACAGTTTCCTTCACGGAACGTGAGACCGCTGAGTGGCAGAGTGACAAGCCTGAGCTGCATGGAGGGTGCTGTCATCGGTCTGTCCCGGCTGGCTGGGAGCCATGCCCTGGCCATTTATTTTAAGCACGGTTTTTATCATAGCCGAGGCTCCTAACTTTATGGCTCTTGCTTCACTGCCCGTTTCCCCATCTCGAGTCACTCAAGTTCATGCGGATTTTTCTGAAATGAAGCTGCTTGTTTTCCAGTGTTCTCCTGTGACAGCCACCTCTGCCCCACGATGCCCTGGATTTAGTCCTTCGTGCCCCTACGACCCCAGGTGTGGTGGTGCACACCTGGAATACCGTCACCAGGGAGACAGAGGCAGGAGGATACAAAGTTCAAGGTCATTCTCCAGCATATAGGGAGGTTGAGGGCAGCCTGACTCAAAATAAAACACAGAGGGAGAAAGGGGGCAGAGGAGTTACTCAATCGCTTTGCACAGTGAGTTCTCAAAACAATCCATTGTGTACCATTTTACAAACGTGTTGTTTATTTACTTCTGTGTAAATCTTTTCTTCTTTGTACTGGTAAGACACCCACCCCACCCCTAGCCAAAACCAGAATGCTAAAAAGCAAAACAAAATGACCGTCCAAAAACACATTGAAGATCTGCATAGGTGGGTATGTTCAGAAAGTTCCAAGATTTGAGAAAATGCTTAGGCATCCAGAACTGTGAGCTAAACCAACCTCTCTTCTCCATAAACCAGTCAGCCTCAGGTACCCTGTTACAGCAACACAGAACAGGCCAAGGCACTGGGACAAGCATTCTTTCTGAGCAGGTGGCGGACTGTGTCAGAGGAGTGTTACTGCACACCTGACACTCTGAGAATGCTGTTCATCGCAGGGGAGTAGAATGTGTAAAAAGCTTCTCAACTCTTACACCTGTTTTAAGGTAAGTAAGATGTGTTTAATAAATACATTGACTCTATGGTTGGACCATTATACCCAGTAACTAAGAGTAATTGCTACTGAGCTCAAATACGTGGGATTCGATGACCCAGGGCTAAACTTTGCCCAAGTTTCTAGTCCACCCGCAGTCAGTTCACGCTTACTAAAATGGATCAACGGTGCCTGCAAGATGGTTCAGAGTATAAAGGCCACCAAGCCTGACAGAAGACCTGAGTTTGAATCCCAGGCCACATGTGGCAGAAGGAGAGAACCCACTCTTACAAGCTGCCTTCTGACCCCTTCCACACATGTACATAGTGTACATGACATGGGGTATGCTCACACACATAAACTCACATCAGAATATAAACTATTATCATAATGTAATAATAGAAAATAAAATGGAGAAAAGAGCCCATTCCCGTGCTGTTCTGTCTTTGGAAGATTTATTCATTTTTATCATTAAAGGAATTCTATGCAAGCACCACCAATTTCGGATGTTATGATTTACCCTGCGAACAAAAGCCTGGGAATGAACCACAGCTGGCACTGAACCTCTGTCAAACTGATGAAACTGTTGTGGAGGTTGGCATGTTGCCGGTCTGGAGCTTAACGGCAGTTTTTCTTGGGCACTCTTCAGCTCCTTTGATAGCCACTCCTTACCTACCCCGTGTCTAACCTAACATCTTTGTGACTAACAGGGAAAACCTCTTGGAACATTTATCCCGTCTCTAAGAATGCAGTCAGACCGCATCCGAGGCCTACAGCGAGGCTGCCTCTCTTCTCTAGCCAGCCTACCTGATGGCCTAACAGTTGTATTTTTGGTGTCTTGATTTATGACTTTGTTGTGTTATTACGGACATTTTATCAAACTGTTATAACCTTGGAACATGGAATTTGGGGTAACCCAAACCTGGCCATGGTCCCTCATACTGGCTCCAGAATGAACTCTCTCTAGCCCCGCCAGCGGGTGAGATCTGTGTTTTTTGCACCCACAGCTCAACAACTACAAATCACATTCATTTAAGCCCTGCTGAAGCAGCCTGGATCTTAAGGGGGGGGGAGGGGGCGGGTGTGACACCATCTGCTGGCACAGCGGGTGGTGGCCTGGACGGCTTCGGACTGGTGTCTTTCCCACGGAGCAATCGCGTGGGATCAGCCTGGTGGGTGCACGCGGATTCCCCCGCGCGCGCCCTGCGCACCCAGGCACAGCCCTCCCGCCCGCCCGCCCGCCCGCGGCTCCGGGGCGCGGCCAGGGCAGAGCACCCGCCCCGAGCCGAGCCAGCGAGCGCCCAAGTTCCTTGAAGGCCGGCGGCGGCGGCCGCAGAGCGGCCCTCCTCCCACCTTCCCGTGACGCGCGGGCCCCGCAGCGCGCAGCCGCAGCGCCGCCAGCATGCGCGCCGAGGCCCGCGGCGGCCTGGAGCGCTTCTGCAGCGCGGGCAAGGGCCGGGGGCTCCGCGCGCTGCGACCCTTCCACGTAGGCGACCTCCTCTTCTCCTGCCCGGCCTACGCCTGCGTGCTCACCGTGGGCGAGCGCGGCCACCACTGCGAGTGCTGCTTCGCCAGGTACGCGGCGACCGTGCGGGGACCGTGCGGGAGGGAGGGGCCACGCGGGGCCACGTGCGCCGCGCTCCGCACAGCCACGGCCTGCCCCGCAGCCCGGCCCACGCCGCCCCACGCGTGTCCGCTTTAAACTTAGGCGCCCTGCCTGCCCCAGGCCGTCCGGAGATGGGCGGCTCCCCCTTACCCTCCCTCCCCCAAGGAGTGATGACAGGATCAGCCAAGGACCCTTCCGGTCACTCTTTAGGAGGGAAGGGGTGGGGCACGCCCATGAGACTGTGCTCCTTGGATAGGGGCGAGGGGGACACGGTTGCTAGGAGAATATTTGATTGTAGTACATCATATATGACGTGTGTGTGCAGAAGCTGTATCCATAGCCATATGCTAAGCCTTGAGGTAGCTTGGACGCAGAAGGGTACGTTTTCACCCTGTCTCTTCCTTTTAGAAGACACACTTTATCTTAAAGGCCCAGATGAGATCATTTTTACAGTTGGGAAACTAAAGCCCAGAGAAGAAGGATGACTGTGTATACACAAGGCACTAATTAGGGAGCTGAAACCTGGCCTGGCTCAGGGCTACCACTTCCACCCACTTCCGTGCTCAGCGAAGTTTGCTGAGGTAGGAGGTCTGGCTTTGGAGTTCAGCCTGTTCCAGGCCCACCATGGATGCCCGAGGAAGGGACCCTGCCTTCCTTGCTTTGAAAGTCAATGTCTTCATCTTTGAAATGGAGATGCTGCTGGGTTAGATGAAGCTAACCCGAGGTTCTGCAGGTACCTCTTGAGGGCTGGTCTGAGTCCAGCACTCAACGAAGCCCTCAGCCTCCCAGACCCGTGCGCCTCATTCTACAATAAGACAACAAAAGAATGGGCAAAGGCTGAATATTAGAGTAATATCGGCCCGGACTCCCTGCCAGAACTGTCTTCCGCTTGGGGGGACCTGGAAAGGAACTAGACGCAGAACCATGCCGTGGGCAGCGGAAGGGCTGTATGTGATGTGCCTCTTTGAATTGGTGAGCCAAGAGCTAAAGGGTCATGGCACCACTTTGCGACGTTTGAGTGAAGTGAGCATTGGGTTTTCCCAAAGTTAAAAAGGCTGCTGCGACTGGTCCCTTGATCTTCTGAGCCTCGCTGTGGCTGGGAGTCTGCTGCAGTGTGGGTGTCTGCAGTACGGGAGCAGAGCGGGTCACCCTGCACAGAAGGGGCCTCCATCAGGGGTCCCGGTGCTTGCTGGAAGCCACGGAGTGCAGTGCGGTGGTGTGGGCCTTGCTGAGTGCAGAGTAGGGACTCGGGGTGCCTGCCAGTTCTCTCCTGAAATTAAATATCCTTGTTGACAGCTGAGACGTGCTTCTCTTCTGTTGGGAGTGTCCTGATTGTACACACAGGCACACAGGAGTACCCTCCAATCCGTCAGCCTCCCGAATCCTGCCATGTGTACAAACGTTTGTTCTCTCTCGACTTTAATTTTTCTGATTGATGTTTGTTAATGTCCCTAGTTGTTGCTGTTTCCTCTCCCGGGCTGCCCCAGGCAGTCAGGTCATTCCACAACCTCTTCCTGTTTGGCTTACGTAAATGTCTCTCAGCAGCCAGAGTCCTTGGAAATCAACTAAAATTTTACACAAGAACTGAGACCCATACATCTAGAGAAATCTTTGTACCTCATCCAAAGATGGCTATGAAGTGTGATTAGTTTTGCTAGATCGTTCTAATAGACAACATAACTTGGTCTCCTATTTGTAAATGACTGAGACCTAACCTGTTGTTATTAGACGCATGTAGGCCTCTGTGGAGTCTGGGGGTGTAGGTAGGTCCATGCTAACCCCCAGGTTAAAGCTACCTCCATCCTTTCTTGTGCTGGAAGTATAGTGAGAACATCATCACTTAAGAGAAGTGAGCTACCTCTACTATGTCAGAATTTAACTCACTTGGGAGGAAAAACATAATTTCTTCAGGAGTGAGGATATTGTATTAACCAAGAAGTATTGATAATTTTGATCTCTACAAAATAGGATTTTTAGTGCCAAGGGAAATTTTTTTTTTTTTCTGAGAGTTTTAAATTAGTATCACATTTTCTCAGCTTGGTAGGTGACATTTGGGAAGATGCAGCTCTTGCCTCAGCTACTGGGAGACAACTCCCAAAAACATAAATACCTTCCAGGTGAGAGCTGTCACACACACACACACACACACACACACACACACACACACACTTATGTTTGTGTACGTGTTTTGGTCACTAGTTAGCTTTCTGCCAGGCTCTTCAAAGAGACACACATACCTACATGTATATGTACCTTTTTTAAAATATGTATTTCAAACTGAAAATTGGACATTCTGACTCTTGATTTAATTGGCTACAGAGAGAAAGGCCCAGCTGTGACCAGGTGTTGACTAGAATGTACTAGAATATTCATTCTGCCTCTGGGGACAGCGGTCTCTCTCTCTCTTGATCTTTATTCTCTTGCTCCTGGGACACCATGTGACAGGGACGGTGTCTGTTCTGAGCGTGTGGGAGAGCCCGAAGGCCCTCTTGGCCTTTGCAGGAGAGCTTCATGGGCTTCGTCTGGCTCACACACTTTCAGAACTGACGTGATAAAGAATGTCCTGTCATGAGTGGTTAGACTTCTGCCCTCATGTCCCCAGCTTTATTCCTAGTTCTGACCTGGCACAATAGGCTTTAGTGGATTTAATTTTATTAAGGACCGTGAAATCCTGGAGCTGTTTTCTTCAAGTTCTCTGAAAGAGATCCTGCCTCAAACCATGGCATTGGAAGACAGTACGGTGCTCCATACTGCTCTGACTCCAGCTGTTCTTCAAATGGTCTAAAATCATCATGATTCCTAAATGAGGAATTGCGCATATGCACTAATGAGGATTCACACTCATCTGTGAAGTCCTCGCTTATTAAATAAGTAGTCAGATAAGACACACTGGCAAAAGACATGCTCCTAGAGTGACACTCAAGAGTACAGACGGCGGGTGAGTGTGACAGGCTTGCAATCCCAGCTGCTTGGGAGGCTGAGGCAGAAAGACTACAAGCTACAGAGCAAGCTCAAAGCTAGCAGAAAGAAGGCTGAGAATTCAGCTCCATGGGGATCTGCTCCGGGGTTGGGTATGTGTGCAGAGCCCTGGTATGGGGTGGGTTCGGGAGTTGTCCATCTGTTTATCAGGTGAGGAATTCTTGTGTGACCATTCCCGTTGTTTTTAGAGCTAGCAGAGCAGGGGCTTGGCTCTAGATAGAATGGGGTTGGATGCTGGCTGCATGTCATCCCTGGCAGCAGTCTGTGGGCAGTGGGTGCTCAGCCTCTGAGCCACTGGGTTCCTCTGCCTGTAAACTTAGCCTTCAAATGCCCACCCTGCTGAGCTAGCGAAGGTGAGAGGACAAGTCAGGTCCCCTGTACCCTGCAGGCTGAGGACGCTGTCACACTGTAGCCTGGGTTGTTGTGTGATGAGCTCGGTCACTCAGGTTTTCTGACTCCATTGACTTGTATATAAAATACCATAATGCCAAGGACATGCTTTGAAAGGTTAGAGGGGACCCTGGGATGTGTGTGCGAACTCTACTCACTGTCCAAGGGCTAAACCAGCATTTCTCCTGAGTACCTTGGAGTGATAATGGTCTCTGGGGTGAGTTTTCACCATTTCCTGAAACAGTGTCAACACTACTACATCTACATAGGCAGGGCTCTTCCGGAGAGTACCTTACAACTCCAGAGTGCTCAGGCACCTGATTCCTTCAGCACGAGATTAAACAAATATTTAAGGGGAAGGAGAGAGAACAGAATTTTCCATCTAGTGAGGCCACTGGGACTCCCATTTCCTCCCTCCACTGTGATTCTTCCCGGAATGGCTGTTACAGTCAAAGCCTCTGTGTGTGTGTGTGTGTGTGTGTGTGTGTGTGTGTGTGTGTGTGTGTGTAAGTGTACATGTGTGTGTGTGTGAGTGTATACGATAGTGTGCGTGTATACACGTGTGTGTGCCACGCGCTCACACAAGCTCTGAAGCCGAGCCTGCCTGTTCTCATCTTTCACTTCCCTTGATAGGTAGCAACCTAATGTATCTCTCCCCAAGCCGGAGGTTGATCTTAGGTGCCAGGTAAGCACACCACTAAGCTGTGTCTCCAGTCCTTTCCCTAATTTGCTGTGTCTTGTTTTGTCTGAGACAGGGATCTCTATGTAGCCTTGGCTGTCCTGGAACTCACAGAGATCTGCCTGCCTCTGCTGGGTTAAAGGCTAGTGCTCTGAGGTGCAGCCCCAATTTTTAAAAACGTGATTTTACTAGGTTGCCGAGGCTGGCCCTGAACTCACTCTGTAATCTAGGTAGTCCTCAGACTGTCAGTCCTGCCTCAGCCTTCTCAGTAACTGGGATTGCAGGCCTGCGCCACCATACTCAGTGCATTTCTAAAATGTTTAAAAAAATCAGTTGGCTCGGCTGTCCTTGATCTGTATCTTATGTAGATGCTGACGCTTGGAATCTAATTAGGAGCTGCATGCATTCTTCTGTGTGGCCCATCACTGCATGTGACGATGGGGAATGCTTTATGCTGGAAGACACATGGGTCAGCTCCATCTCTGCACCGCACTTCCTGGCGGTCCAGCAGGACAGGATTTGTGAATAACCTCCTTTCCTTTTGTTTAACTCTCAGAACTTGTCTGTGTCCAGGTTGCATGAGTGAGGCTTAGCGATGGGCTTTCTTGTGAGGCTTGAAAGCCATGAGGTTTCTGGGTGGCATTCTTGTAGGACAAGTAGGTTGTCCACTTCCTGTCGAACGTTCTTCAAAATGCTCTTTAAAGAAAAGCCTACAGTTCCTCTGTAAAGACCCAGGCTCAGGGCTGCAGCCTAAATCTGGCCTTCAGAAAAACTCAGGATTGATGAGAATTGAGTTTGTTTTAGAGTTCAAAGTAGGGGGAGATGCCCAAGAAAGTGTCTACTGTATTTCGATGTTTTAGATTCCCTCTTTCGTGCTGGGGCTAATCACCTCTTTCTTCCTGTCAATATAAAAAGGAAAAATAATCACCCTTTTCGACCAACTTTCTTTCTGCCTCCCCCAAGCCCCTAGGGTGGATTCTGCGTGGAGGGGGTCACAACACCTGCTCCCGCTCTCTTTCATCTGTTGCACAGGCCGCTCTAATTTTTTTAAAAAGCCCGTTTTCTGCTTGGCAGAGCTAGCCCCCTCTGGCTTTGGCCAGCTCTTTGAACTGGTGTGTGCCCTGATCCTCCCCTGAAACTAATCAGACCTAGAACAGGGCACCCAGCTTGTGCTCCTAGGGGAGCCTGCCTGGCTGGCCATCCAGCGGGCGGCGCTCTCTGGGGCTGTTGGGAGGCCACCATGCCCAGGTCTCTGTTCCCCCTCACAGACTTGCCTTGGGAAGCGTCATACAGGTGCCTTTCCCACCCACATCTGCAGCCCTCACATCTATGGATTCTGGGAAAATCTGCACTAGTTTAGGGGTGCAGTTCTCAGGCGGGGAATTGACTGAAGTGCCTGCCTTTTCAGGGTTGAACCCCCGACCTCGGCCTCATTAGCTCTCTCAGCTGTCACAGAGCTGCACACCTCACTTTGTGCCACTTCTGCGGACTCCCTGCCTGCCGCCCTCAGAGGCCTCCTTTTCAATTGCAAAGGCGTTCACGGGACACAATAGAACAGAAAGAAATCGCGTCTCTTCAAGACTGCTCCGAAGGACCGGAATATGAAATTTAGCAGGAAAATAATACCAAAAAAAAAAAAGGGACTTGAAGGTTCTAGAAACATTCCAGGGTACACATGTGCTGAGGATACGTCTGTGTTTCCTCGAATCTTCAAACAGAAATTTAAAAATAGTGCACACGTCCTTGTGTCAGTGTGTTAACAAAAAACCTGGTGACTCTTGTGTGCAAAGGGTGGTGGTGTTTTGCTGCTCAAGAGTGCTGGGTGAGCACTTCTGGGACAGAGCACATCTGAAAATTCCTAAGTGCTTCTCTGGGGCAAGTTCACTGTATCCTGACACCAAATTGAGGACTAATCCTCATAACAAGGACTCTTGAGTGTTGGCTAGTAGGCTCTGATTCCCTGGGGCACAAGAGTACCCCGAGGGCAGGAGTAGCTGTGGAGGGGAGGGAAGGATGCTCTCAGGAGAACACGCCAAGGCTCGCAAGCCAGTCCCAGCGTGCCTACCAGGGTGCAAGTGATTTTTATACCCTAGTACTTGACAGAAGTTGTTAAAATCTGTGGCAAAAATGGACCAGTCTGGAGCTAGAGGGATGACTCAGTGGTTAAGAGTGTTTGTGGCTTTTCCAGAGGACTCAAGTTCAGATCCCGGCACCCATGTCAGGCAGTTCACAACTGCCCTAACTCCAGCTCCAGGGATCTGATGCCTTCTTCTGGCCTCTTTGGGCGTATTACCCCCCCCACACACACACACACCACACACTCAGACACCTCTTTGGCACCCCCCACACACACACCCACCACACACACTCAGACCTCTTTGGGCACACCCCCCCACCCACCCACACAACATGCACTCACACATGCACACCTGATACGCATGTGGATATGAAGGACCTCTTCACAGATGTGGGCACCGGCTCCTGCTCTGTTGGCAGTTCCTGTGGTGACATTCCTGTAGGACATACTTCCTGTGAGCCAGGACAGTCTTACCTGCCACTTCACAAATCTCCAGTGTACTCCTGTTGCTGTTCACAGTGATGACCTTCCGGCCTCAGAGGTCGGAGACTTTAGTTATGAGCCCCTACGTTCTGGAGAGTATAAACTATGACTCTTTTTTTTTTTTTTAACTACATATGAGGGTCTTTGCCTCTGGAGCACTTGTGGGGTTATACATCCCTAGAAAAGACTGGGAAGAACCCCAAGTCTCTTATGTTCCAGTAGGATGTGATATGTTGTCGACACGCAGCCCAGCCTTCATCTCAAAGGATAGAAAACACAGTGCAGTTCTTTTTAGAGGATTCTTTTTTTTATTTACTTATCAAAAGACAGAGAGAGTGAGGCAGAGGACAGCTTGTGGGAGTTGGGTCCTTTCCAGCCTGATAATCGCAGGAGGCCTCTCTACCTTCTCAGCGTAAAGCTGCTGTTTTCTAGGCCTCCCAGGAGAAGCCCCATTTACAGAGAAAGGACAAGTCCTTAAACCCCTGTGCAACCCCAGAGTCGCTGTTTCGCTCTGTCATAGTCTTACCAGATTAAACTTCCACTCAAGGCGTCCCCAGAGCACGTCATTTACCTCACCTAGAAAATGAGTAAAGAAGGGAGATGGTTGTAACACGGATCTGAGAAGGTCTATAATAAAAACCCAGAGCGAAGCAGAGCGAACTACAGCCAGCCTCACCTCCCCAACTCCTCAGCCGATCCTGTTTCCATGAATCCTCGGACTGAAAGCCTGTGAGTCCTCACCTGAAAGGATCTCAGCTGAACTGCCTCAGTTCCTGTCTCCTCACGCCTTATATACCTTTGTCCGCCCTGCCGTCACTTCCTGGGATTAAAGGCGTGTGTGTGCTTCCCAGTACTGGGATTAAAGGTGTGTGCCACCACTGCCTGGCCATTTCCAGTGTGGCCTTGAACTCACAGAGATCCACATGATCTTTGCCTCCCGAGTGACAGGCTTAAGGGTGTGTACCACCACTGCCTGGCCTCTGTGTCTCATCTAGTGGCTGGCTCAGTACTCCGATCCCCAGGCAAGTTTATTAGGGTACACAATGTATCACCACAGATGGTGTCTTAGCAACCTTGGGGGATTGAGGGCCCCCAGCATGCTGTGTGTGGTGAAAACTAAGACAGCCGGACACTCACTCTCCCTCAAGGCACGTGTACCCACACTTAGGTACACCCTGCCTTCTGCACACTTCTTTAGAAGCTCACACTCAAGCTCTCAGGTGTGTCTCACTGTCTTCTGAACACCTTTCTTTTATTCCTCATGCTTAAGCCTGGATCTAAATAACTTTAACAAAATCTCCAATTCTACATCATGAACTAGATAATCCTTCAATTCTTTTCAGCCTTGATTCCTGGTGTGGCCTGGGTTGAGGTCCCTCAAAGTCTAAGGAATTCTTCAGGCTACTGGGGGTGGCCTACCTTACACTCTGCACAGCATGCTTTCATTCCAACAGTTTGGAAAACTTACCATATTAGTTGCTGCCTTGTGCCCTAAATTTTTCCTGCCTCCCCCCAGAGGAACGGTCAGACTTTTAACAAGCCTCAGAACAAAGCTCGAGCGGAGGGGAAGGTTCATCCGGCTCTGGGAAGAAGTCCCCCGCTGCGCGTGGGGCCTGATTTACCCGTGCCTCCCGTATTAAAGTGATGTGGGGAACATCTTTCACCGTCACACAAAAACCTGCAGCCCGAGTGCTGTCCTGGTCCCCTGACCAGGGTTATAATAGGGCAGTGCCACATTTCCTCCATCTTTGTTCCTCACCCAGGGGACCACAGGCCTTGCTGGTGTGAGCACCCTCGCCGGGAGGGAAGCTAACTTTGGTTCTGATTGTCTTATTTCAGCCTCTGGTGAAGTTGGGCCTCACCGCTGGGCTTTTGCCTTTTCTCTTTTTCATTTGGCAGGGGCTGCTTCGGTTAGGCGGAGCAGACTTGTGACCGTTAGTTAAAAGTAATTGTTATTGCAAACCCCCTGTCCGCCACTGTCAATTCCTTTCATGGTCAAACCCGGTAAGCATTCATTTCAGCAGCAGAAAGTAGACGGTGGATGGAATCGGATCCTTTTCATGTGGACCAACAGCACCTGTGGAAACAGGCTAACTGGCCGGGCTCCTTAATTACATGCCTAACTTGTTGATCTCCATGGCTTTCGACTTTTAGAAGCAAGAGAAAACCACTGTGTGTCTCCTCCGTGGAAAAAACGGTAGGAGAGTCTTCCACCACGCTCTGTTCCCATCACTCATAATCAAATACTTGCATTTTCTGTAACATTTCATTTTCCCCTTGTGGATAGTCATTTCTTAAGTTCAAAGAGCCCTTCTGTTCACAGCAAGTTATATATTTGCCCATAAAACAAAGGCTTCCAAAACATCAATCCTGTAGCTATGAGTCTGAGTGGGTGTGCTGAAGATATTTCTGTAGTTGATATTACTGTAAAAAAAAAAAAACATAAAAGCACAAAATCGGCTAATTAAAAGGGCCATCCTAATGTCAGCATTTATTGTTCTAAGTGTTCTAAGCAGGGTATTAAAAACTTTGCACATTTAATTTTCATAGCGAAACTTCGAGATTCCAACTATATATTAATGTGTTACAGTGGTGGAAACTAAATTCAGAAAGTATTAACTGCTTATCCGCAGCTCCCCTCCCACGGCCTGCCAGGCCCCGAAAGAAGATGAGGGAGTGAAGCTGAGTGAAGGGAGGAGAGGCTTGTTTCATCCCGCATGTGACTGGAGAATCAGAGCAGGGAAAGAAGGCTCAGGTTTCCTTTCTGGAAGCCTGCACAAGTTTCTAGAGTTTTCTGTTGTAGTTGAAAATCCCAGGGCCAGGCACTCTGTTCTTACCTGAACGTTCATCAGCAAGACAGCTAAACACCCTGATACCCCCTGAGGGTGCTGTTTATTCATGGGGAAAGCAGTACCCACAACAGAGTTCTTAGCAGTGCAGTTCCAACAGATTCTGAACCAGTGACCCCCTCAGTCGTGCTGTATGAATACAGGCCTGTTCTGCCTTCCAGAAGCACAGTAGAATCTCTAAAGAATTTCAACACCCCAGCACTGAGGGCTGCAGATGTCACTCAGTTGAAGAATGAGCCTCGTAGGCATAAAGCTGTGGGTTCAGTCTCTAGCACTGGAAATTGGGACTGAACTTGGAATCTCAGTACTTGACAGGTAGAGGTAGGTGAATCAAAAGTTCCAGGCCATCCTTGGTTATGGTGCAAGTTGGAGGCCAGCCTGGGCTACATGAGATCCTGTCTTTAAAAAAGGAGATGGGGGTGGTTCAGCAGGTAAAGGCTTACTGCCAGACCTAACCATCCGAGTTTGATCTTTGGGACCTGCACGTTAGAAGGAGGAAACCAACTCCTGTGAGTTGTCCTTTGACCTCCACACAGGCATTGTGGCATGTGTCCCCCTCCCCTAAAAAATATATATATATTTATAAAAATCACCCCAGCACAGACCAGGCACAGAATCGGTGCTTCCCCTGCAGAGAGGGCCAGGGCTGAGACCATGAGAGGTAATGAGTGACTTGCTCATGTCACTGGCCTCCTTTATCGGTAGATTTTAAGGAAATTCAGGCTTTCTAGTTTTTATTGGCGCAGCTTCCCCTGGGACATCGGGATTTTTGGGAACAGGTTACTTCACAAGTCAAGATTTAGCTCTGTGTATTCTTCAGGTCAGGCTTATTTCAGTGTTTGCCTGCTCCTGTGGAGAAGAGAGCCCCCGTGAGGGCTCCTGTCGCTCATCCTCAGGCACTCCCAGGCTCACCTCCTGTCTGTCTTCCCCAGCATTCATGCGTCCCTGCTGCCGTGGTGCAGGTTCTGGCTCAGTCCGTTTCAGGTTCAGGATCACCCATGACTCTCCTTTTCTTCCGTGTGTGTCCAAGTTTGTTTTTGTCAACTAGACACACCTGAGAAAAGGGAACCTCAGTCTAGGATCCGCCTCCATCAGACTGTACTGTAGGCAGGTCTGTGGGGACACTGCCTTCATTGATGGCAGTCCCCGCCCCCGGCAGTGAGTGCCGTCCCAGGGCAGGGGATGCTGGGATGTATAAGCAACATAGCTGAGTAAGGTAGGGAAGAGTGAGCGTGGGCAGTGTTCTCCGTGGACTCTGCTTCAGTCTCTGTCTCTAGGCCACATAAACTCCCTTCTCTCACAAGTTGCTTTTGGTCAGTGTTTTGTCACAGCACCAGAGAATCTACCTAGGACAGTGTGTGTGTGCAAATGACTGTGGTGTGTGCCGGTGCGTGCGGGTGTATTTGCATATGGAAACTAGAAGTTGGGTGACTCTTCTCCTGTCACACCTCCCTTTTTCTTTCTCTTTTTGTTTTTGAAACAGGTGTCTTGCCATATTGGCTATATGGCCAGTGATCTCCCAGAATCCCCCTGCCTCACTCCCAAGCCTTTATCAGTGCTGCATTACAGCTGTGCCCCACCTGCCCGGTTTCTGTATGGGTTCTGGGCATCTAAACTCAGGCTGTCACGTTTGCACAGCAGGAACCTTATGACACTTTACTGCAGACTCTTGAAGAGTTTGTGTCTGTTTCCAAGTGTGGGGACGACAGCTGAGCATCTGTTTGCCGTCTCCATCCCAAGCTGTCCAGGTGATGTTTTTTTTTTTTTTCCCTTAGCGGTAGCTATCAAAGCAGCTGGCTTTCCCCACTTCCTGCTCAAGCGCCGCCTTCAGAGCAGGAAGCAGGTGGTATGCAGGAGGTGGTGATGAGACTCACCCAGAAGCAGGAAGCAGCTTTGGGGTGCAGACTCACAGTACATTGTTGGAGGACGTGATCTCGGGAGCCCTGAGGAGCAGGCCGGTGTCCCCCACTGAACAGGGAGGGCCCTTCTATACACAGAACGCACATCAATCACTGCTTCCGGTCCTCTTCAGATCACACTGACCCATGTCACGGCTGATTGAGAGCTGCCTTGGGAAAAGCGATCCTGCAGCAGTACATCTCCAAGTGACATTTCTGGGGTGCCACTGGAACTTCTCAGATGCACTTCTTCTGTGCTCTGTCCTGTGGAAGGTTCTCCCTCCATGCAGGTCCTGGGATTGAACTCAAGTTGTCAGGGTTGGCAGCAAATTCCTTTAACCCACTGAACCAGTTTGCCAACTTGATTTTTTTTTGGGGGGGGGGGGTCAGGGCCTCATGTAGTCCAGAACTCACCATGTATCTGAGGCTGGCCTTGAACTCACTTCTGGTCTTGCTCCCACCACCACCCCCAAATTCTGGGATTGCAGGCATGTGCCACTATGAAACAGTGCCTTTTCTTCCTTTTTCCAGATTCTGGCTGGTGGATTGGATGGCTTGCTGGTCCTAATGAAGGGCAGCCTAGGGTCCAGCATCATAGTGAAACCCAGTAGAGCTCCACCCTAACTCGGCATGCTTTTCTCTCTGGGATGTTCTGTGGAAGCCGAATCATTTCTCCCTCAGTAACCCCGTGCTGGCTTCTGAACTTGAAAAGCTGTATAGTACTTACTTTAAAAAAATACTTATTTTCATTTTATGTGTATAGTGTTTGCCTGCATATATGATTGTGCACCAAATGCATGCCTGGTGCCCAGAGAGGCCAGAAGAGGGCATGGGATGCCCTGGAATTGGAGTTGCAGGTGGCTGTTAGCCACTATGTTGGTGCTGGGAACAGAACCTAGATCCCCTGCAAGAGCAGCCGGTGCTCTTAGCTGCCGAGCATCGCTCCAGCCCTGTAATCTTACGTTTTTGTGTGCGGTCGAGCTAAAATGCTGTAACTTTCTACTCTTTACTTGAGGGGATGGGCTTTGCTTTGGTTTCAGGTGTTGCTCAGTGTTTTGGGAGGCATGGGATTGAGACAGGGTCTCAGGTAGCCCAGGCTGGCCTTCCTTCAACTCCCTCTGTAGCCAAGGATATCCTTGAACTCTTGATCCTATTCCTTCTGCCTCCCAAGTGCTATGAGTAGAAACACAAGCCACCACGACCCAGCATGGAATCTTGAGTGTCCCTTCCTTGGCCTAACTGCCTCTGCCGCACCCCCGGCATCCCTGCCCAGGCCACACCACTTGCCAAGTGCTGACATGTCACTTCACAGTTGCCTTTGAGTACTCTCTGACCTTTTCTGCCTCTGCAAGAAGGCAAGCAGCCAGCTCTAAGCCTGTCCCGCTTCTCTGTCACCAAATGTAGAGTCAGAGTCTGGGGCCTTCAGAGGGGCCCATGGGTGGTTCAAGCCGGAGAATTCACTCCACTAAATGAGTGGGTTCCTTTCTGAACCACTGAAGCTGGTAAAGTTGGTGTGTTTCTGTATGTCTCAGCATCAAGACATAGCTTCCTACTACGTGTCATCCAGCCGTCCCCGGAGTCAGGCACTAACTACTTTGCAAGCTGTAGTAGCCAGCTTAGTTCTCTGGTGACATTCCTGGGTCCCTCTCTCCATCAGGGAGGAGTTTGGTGCCTGGACTGGTGAGACACGCGGCAGATGGCGCAGTGCTAAGATGCTCAGTCTCTGAAGAATTGTAAGCCTCTCTGAGGGTGCCAGCTCTTCTGGGCTGCAGACACTGCAGCAGTGGACGCCCCCCCCCCAGCAGGAGGATGACAGACACTGCAGCAGTGGACGCCCCCCCAGCAGGAGGATGACAGACACTGCAGCAGTGGACGCCCCCCCCCAGCAGGAGGATGACAGACACTGCAGCAGTGGACGCCCCCCCCAGCAGGAGGATGACAGACACTGCAGCAGTGGACGCCCCAGCAGGAGGATGGCAGACACTGCAGCAGTGGCCGCCCCCCCAGCAGGAGGATGACAGACACTGCAGCAGTGAACACCCCCCAGCAGGAGGATGGCAGACACTGCAGCAGTGGACACCCCCCCCCAGCAGGATGATGACAGACACTGCAGCAGTGGCCACCCCAGCAGGAGGATGACAGACACTGCAGCAGTGGCCACCACCCCCCAGCAGGAAGATGACTGACACTGCAGCAGTGGACACCCCAGCAGGAGGATGACAGACACTGCAGCAGTGGCCGCCCCCCCAGCAGAGGGATGACAGACACTGCAGCAGTGGACACCCCCCCAGCAGGAGGATGACTGACACTGCAGCAGTGGACGCCCCAGCAGGAGGATGACAGACACTGCAGCAGTGAACACCCCCCCCAGCAGGAGGATGACAGACACTGCAGCAGTGGACACCCCAGCAGGAGGATGACAGACACTGCAGCAGTGGCCGCCCCCCCCAGCAGGAGGATGACAGACACTGCAGCAGTGGACACCCCAGCAGGAGGATGACAGACACTGCAGCAGTGGACACCCCCCCCAGCAAGAGGATGACAGACACTGCAGCAGTGGACGCCCCCCCAGCAGGAGGATGACAGACACTGCAGCAGTGGACACCCCCCCCCAGCAGGAGGATGACAGACACTGCAGCAGTGGACGCCCCCCCCAGCAGGAGGATGACAGACACTGCAGCAGTGGCCGCCCCCCCAGCAGGAGGATGACAGACACTGCAGCAGTGGACACCCCCCCCAGCAGGAGGATGACAGACACTGCAGCAGTGGCCGCCCCCCCAGCAGGAGGATGACAGACACTGCAGCAGTGGACGCCCCCCCCAGCAGGAGGATGACAGACACTGCAGCAGTGGACGCCCCAGCAGGAGGATGACAGACACTGCAGCAGTGGACGCCCCCCCCAGCAGAGGGATGACAGACACTGCAGCAGTGGACACCCCCCCAGCAGGAGGATGACAGACACTGCAGCAGTGGCCGCCCCCCCAGCAGGAGGATGACAGACACTGCAGTAGTGGAGACACCCCCAGCAGGAGGATGACAGACACTGCAGCAGTGGACGCCCCCCCCCCCAGCAGAGGGATGACAGACACTGCAGCAGTGGACACTCCCCCCCCCCAGCAGAGGGATGACAGACACTGCAGCAGTGGCCGCCCCAGCAGGAGGATGACTGACACTGCAGCAGTGGACGCCCCCCCCCAGCAGGAGGATGACAGACACTGCAGCAGTGGACACCCCCCCCAGCAGAGGGATGACAGACACTGCAGCAGTGGACACTCCCCCCCCCAGCAGGAGGATGACAGACACTGCAGCAGTGGACGCCCCCCCAGCAGGAGGATGACAGACACTGCAGCAGTGGACACTCCCCCCCCCAGCAGGAGGATGACAGACACTGCAGCAGTGGACACCCCCCCAGCAGAGGGATGACAGACACTGCAGCAGTGGACACCCCCCCCAGCAGAGGGATGACAGACACTGCAGCAGTGGCCGCCCCCCCCAGCAGGAGGATGACAGACACTGCAGCAGTGAACACCCCAGCAGGAGGATGACAGACACTGCAGCAGTGGACGCCCCCCCCCCAGCAGGAGGATGACAGACACTGCAGCAGTGGACACTCCCCCCCCCCAGCAGAGGGATGACAGACACTGCAGCAGTGGCCGCCCACCCCCCAGCTGCAATGCCCTTGGCATCAGCCTGTCCCTGCTAACAGTTGGGCAGCTGGTTTTACACATTTTCCTCTGACTTACTTGATAGAGTCATTCCTTACTTTACAAGTAATTAAGATTTAGAATAAAAGCATTTATTTTTCATTAGTGTGTATGGGTGTGGCTGTGTGAGTTGATGTGTATCACATGTATGCAGGTTCCCAGGGAGGCAGAAAGAGGACACCGTATTCCTTGGCATTGGCGTTACAGGCCGTTGTGAGCTCTCTCAAGCATGAGTTTGGGGAACCAAACCTGGGTCCTCTGCTGAAGCAGTAAATAGTCTTATCCCCGAGCCTTCTCTCCAGCTCCCAAAGTTAAGACTTTTATAGTATGTGGTTTAATTCAGTAGCTTCACCATTTTTAAAAGACCTTTGGCTACACACACACACGCACACGCACACACACACGCACACGCACACACACACACACACACACACACACACAGTAGCTCCTAGAAATCAGCAGGCAGCACTTCCCTGTCCTTTGAGAGAAGCAGGAAAATGGACACAGTATGAACAAGCCACATGGACAGAATGTTGAAGAGACAGCAGGGCGGTGAACGTTACCTGTACAAAGTGATTGTGCGTACCAGCCAGCCGCAGGCCCCGAGACCACGTTCAACAGCAGGTCCCAGGTGGCTGTGTGCATTGCTTTTTACACGTAGCTTTGGTATCATCTGTGTCCTGCTCCTGTGTTTCCTGTACTCTAAGCATAGCGCTGTTTCTCACCTGCTGCTGCCAGCCCACAGCTGTGTCCCGACACCTGTTCATGGGCTGTAACAGCCCCACAGCTGTGTACCAACACCCTTCATGGGCTGTAACAGCCCCACAGCTGTGTCCCGACAACCTTCATGGGCTGTAGCAATGCGAGTTCATTGATTTCTGAAGATTCTTAGGAAGCACCAGAACTCCAGGACATACAAGAGTCTGGTACTCTGACTGCAGTAGTACAGGTGATGTTGGGGTTAGGGTCTGGGCGGTGGTTGCTGAGCCAGAGTGTCTGCCCTTGTGTCTTTGGCCGCCTTGGTGAGCGTCGGTGACTGTTCCTCCAGGGCCAAACGTGGTGTAAACCTTCTTGGGAAAGACGCGCTTGCGGGAGGCGGGTGAGGTGAACCTTGGCTCTGAGTCTCTGCCCCCTCTCACTGCCGCAATGGCCTTTTCTGTTTTGAAGGAAAGAAGGGCTGTCAAAATGTGGACGGTGCAAGCAGGCGTTCTACTGCGATGCGGAATGTCAGGTAGGCGTGGGAGCAGCTGGCAGCAAGGCCTTCTCTTTGTCCTGGGGAGGTTGGGACTTGGGTGTCCTCTGCGTGTTGGTGTCCTGCCCCACAGCTCCCCACTCCGTCCGGAGTGTGTGCATGCACCTCCCAGAAGTAGCCAGCCCCTGGGTCAGGCGGAAGTGGGAGGCAGAAGAGGTGGGAAAGACACACACAGGAAGGGGGCTAGGTTAGCGAGGACCACACCGAGGGTGGTGGTCCACACCAAGGACACCCTCAGCCAAAGCTGGGAACTGGAGAGACGTGGGAAGTAGAAACCTGCCTTCAGGGCATGCGCATTGGTTGCTCCGGGTCTCTGGTTTTAGAATTCCTACAGCAGCAGGGCTCCTCACTCTTGGGCTGTTTGAACCCAGCCTCATAGCAGCTGGACTCAGCCCCTAGCCTGGCAGAGCAGAGGGTTGTGGCTGTGATCTGGAACAGAGCTTGTGCCCTGTAAGCAGCCTGAGTTGGGGACTCGGAGGTGGGAGTGATGGAAAAGTCTCCGTTGGCTCCTGCAGTACAGGACTGGAGAGATAAAGGAGGAGGCTGTTGTGAGACCTCTCAGCGTATCCTGAGGGACTAAGGAGGGTGTCCCCTAACTTCCAATAAACATCCGCTGCGCAAAAGATGCTTTTCCTTCATAGAGAAGCATTTCACGGTCAGTGCAGAGGGACGTGTGGTCTCACATCACAACCTTGTCTAGTCACTCAGGCGTGGGATACACTAGGCAGTGTGTCTTTTTAAAGAGTGTGTTTGTGTGTGACACATATGCATGTTTGTTCTCACATGTGTAGGCATGCACGTGTGTAAGTGCACATACGGATGCATGTGTGTGGAGGGGTCTTTCTTGATTGCTCTCTATTTATTGAACCTGAAACTCCCGGGTTCAGCTAGTCCAGCTAGCCTACCTATCTCTCTACCTCTCAAGTGCTGAAATTACAGACTGGCAACCAGGCTGACCCTGCTTTAACCAGGGTCTGGGGATCTGAACTCCATTCTCACTCTCCTCGCGTGAAGCGAGGGTTTTCTCCACAGAGCCATCTCCTCAGCCCTGCAGTAGGAATCCCCACCTCCTCCTGTTGACCTGCCCATCCCCCCAGCCTTGCAGTCCTCTTTTCTTTTCAACAGGGGCTTCTTACCACGCCCTCCACCCCTCACCCCCACCCCGCAGCAAACACTCATGCTCTTGAGGGGATGAGTGGCTCTCCCTGTCCCGAAGCACACCTGCTTCCTCAGAGAACACTTAGCTGTGGGAGTCACTGCTAAGCCCTGAGACAGCAGAGTGCCAGGGACGACAGCCCCTTGCCAGGGTAGAGCAGACACTGCCCTTCTGGCATGGGAAGCTGACACTGCCTTGGCTCAGGAGGCCATGCGCCTGTGTCAGGGCCCAGCATTATCTTTAGATGCTCTGACCTCTTGTGAGCAGGGTGCTTAGATTGCCATGGCATTTGGGAAATACTCAAGGGACTGTCTCTATGTGAGCCAGACACCTCTAGAAAAATTAACTCGTTCATCTCCTGGTTCCTCTGGAAGCAAGTATAGGCAGTGGTGTACAGGCCAGAAGAAAGAGCAGGAAGTATAACGCATGGCCAAGTGGCAGGTCCTGAGTTCCCACTTACAAGCTCTCGGAGCCTGGCAGGTCACAGGACATCTCTGATGTGACCCTTTCTTCAAGTTCAAGTGAGGACACAGTGCCCATAGTGAGGAGTGGGAAGGAGAGGCCTGTGTAAGTGGTGATGCCCTGGGCAAGCATGTAGAATTGTTACAAATAATATTAGACTCCATGGCAAAGCAGATTTTCTGTGATTCAGATGGGATGGAAGCTTAGCTGTGTGTAGAGGATAAAGCCAAGAGGCTTCTCTTTCTAGCGTAGGAAGATGGCTGGCTTCTGAGATTGCCAGGGCTCTGGTGGTATGCAGTGGGTGAATGGTGGTTAGTATAAGGGAAGTCACTCTTCTGAGACATTGAGAACAGTTCAGCAGCAGAGAATCTCAAAAATGTGTGACATGCTGCTTTGCCTCCACGCCCCCTGAGCGCACTGACAAAAATGTATTTCTGTAGGTCTCAGAAGGTGGCAATATTTCAATGAATCATCCCTGTCTGTGTTGGGATTTTGAGGTGTCCATGTGGTTCCTGATGCTCTGGTCTTCTGGGTTTGCAGACTCCAAAAGCTCCTGTGTGGCGGACTCACATTAACTAATGTCTAGACCAGAGTGATAGCTCTTCGTGAAGCACTCTGGGTTTGCACTGTCAGCCCCTGAAGGCCAGCTGGAAGGTGGCTCTGTCATAGTGAGATGGTAGGGAGGAGCCCTGGTGCGGAGGAAAGAGCGCCGAGACTGAACTGTTCAGAGGTGCTAAGCTGTGTTAGACCGGGATGGAGCCTCCTGGTCCCTCTGTCTGAGGACAGGGTGCCTGGGGACAGCCTCTGCAGCTGTGAGTTTCTGTGTTTCAACCGAGTGTCACATGACCAAGTAACCTTGTAGGTGGCACCTGTGGTGTGGCTTCTGGAGCCTCTTATTTCTAAAGGTAGCAGGCTGGATATAACCTTTCTTTTTCTTTTCTTTTTTTCTTTCTTTCTTTGTCTATCTCTTGAAGAAAGAGGCTCATGGCCACAGAGGGTTTTTAACCTTTAGTAATGAAGAACTAAGTGATCATGGGGCTATGTACTGAAACAGAATGGCCACGAGGAGTTGGGAGAAATAAATGCCTTGAAACAGAGAGCAGTGCCAGGGCTGAAGTTCAGGGTGTGTCGGATCCAGTGCTGTTAGGACCCTGCCATTGTTGGGGAGGCTATGAATTCGGCCAGAGTCCTGGGTCCAATCTGGTGAAGCTAGCTCACTGTGGTCTCTTAACCCAGTCCTGAGACACAGCTGCAGTGACCCACTCTGCTCTCTGACTGTCCACAATCAAGGTGGATGTCACTTACCTGTTCTCTTAGCACTTGGGAGGGGAGGCAAGAGTTCAAGGCCAGCCTTGGCTTTGTAGGAGTTATATATTAACCTGGGCTACATGAGAGACTCCGTTTTTTAAAACACACAAAAAACGGGGAAAACAAACAAAATGCTCAGCCATCTGATACTTCTACCAGATTCTCTTTCTCTCTTCCTTTTTAATTTTAACAAATGTGTATGGGCATTTTACCTGCAAGTGTGTCTGTGTTCCATGTTAGTACCTGGTATCCAAGAAGGCCAGAAGTGGATGTCAGATCCTCTGGAACTGGAGTTACACACAGTTGTGAGCCTCTATGTGGGTGCTAGAAATTGCATCTGGGGCCTCTGGAAGAGCAGATAACCACTGAGCCATCTCTTGAGGCCCTAATTTTTTCAATTAAAAATGAACCATGTCATTGGAGTACATGTCTGTCATTCTTCTCTTAGTCCGTATCTCTCACATCACCTTCCAGAAGGAATCCCAGATGAACCAAAGTCAGCTCTAAATGGATCATTGTTGTCACGGCAGATCTAGCTGCATGTGGCTTAACTTCTGCATTTCCTGGTGTCCTGGACTGATTTTACCTCCTGTTCTAACATTGATCATAAACTACTTGAAGTCAGCAAACAAGGCTGGCTTAATTACTAGCACTAATTAAGAGTGGACACGGGCCAGGCTTCTTGCTTCTTGTGTGCAGGCCCCCGGGCAGCCATGAAGTACCCGGTCTATATGAGTGAATACCGACTGTCCAGTTCGAGGGCCTCCATGCACCACAGGCTTTGGGCCTTGGTCCAATTATCACTGTTGGAAGGTGTGAAATCACAGACTCGGAGCTCCAGACCTGCTAAGTAACGGAAGGATCATGTTATTTACAGCCTAGCAGACAGGTGCACAGGGATTAAGAGGCCTGCATGGCCTCCCAGAGCTGGTGCAGAGCAGAGTCCAGATGGGGGTCTCTGAGATTCCCAGGCTGGTGGCCATCCTGCTCCAGGCCCTCCGCTTTCCTCCACAGGGCTCCACTCAGTGAGCTTCTCTTCCCTTGGAAGACAGACCCATCATCAAAGTCAGGGTGATATATTATTTACATGAACATTAATTTTAGATTAATTATTTGAATGAATATGCTATACTGATACAATTGATTAATTTTGATAAACGTTAATGTTTCACTTATTTCTCCAGGGAGTTTTTGCCTGGGAGATATCCAGCTCTGCTCACAGTTGAGGAAACCAAGTGTAGAGACCCTGAGGTTTTTAAGACAGGGTTTCTCTGTGTAGCCTTGGCTGGTCTGGAACTTGTTCTGTAGACCACGCTGGCCTCGAACTCAGAGATCACCTGCCTCTGCCTCCCCAGTGCTGGGATTAAAGGAGTGTGCCACCAGGCCTGGCTTGAGATCCTGTTTTAGGCCAGGCTTTCTTTCATGTTCCTGGAGCCCCAGTAGGCACTTGTCCCTCTGTCCTTCCTGCTGGTGCTACTCTCCCTTAGTTGTCAAGGGCCTCCTCGTCCCTTCCTCTGTACCTTGTGGCTGCTCTGTCTGGGGAGGAGTCTGCTGAACCCGTTCCCTCCTCCACCTCATCCTTGGGCTCTGTGGTTTAGACTCCAGCTAAAAACAGCTCCTGTGCTCCCGAGGGCATATCTTATCTTTATTTCCGCTCCCTGCTCTCAGTTATATCGGGCATGGTGTTATTTAACTCCACAGAGCATCTTGGCCCAGAACTCAAGCCCCAAGGATAAGTACCACTGTGTCCTTCCGCCACCTTGCCCCTCTCCACGGACGGTGTTCCCACCCCTCCACTGATGACTGCGGTCTTCACCCCTCTACCAGGGGCAGAAAGGCTTCAAGGTGATATAGGAAGGAATATAGTTGCTCTAATAAAGGAATCTGAGGGACCTGTGTCACCAGGTCCCCAGTGGATGTCATTGCTGGTGTCTGGGTGCGTGACAGACCCTCAGTCGTACAAAATGGCCTAGAGAGGGTTGTCAGTGATTTGTTCTGACTTGAGACCAGAGGTCGAAATGCAGCAGCGTGTAGACAGATCCCTCGCCCAGGGCCCTGCCCTTGGTCAGTCTCAGCCCACACAGACTTCCAGAGAGGAGCAGCTGAGGAAGGAAACAGGAAGCAGTCAGGTATGGTGGCTCATGCTTGGAATCCCAGCACTCAGGAGGCTGAGGCAGGAGGATAGCTATGAAGATTAGTCTGGAACTACATGGTGAGTTCCAGGCAGCCTGAGCATGTGACCCTTAAAAACATCCCCCAAACAACAACAAGAAACACCTTGACCAAGCTAGAGTCAAGGTTAGAGGATTATATCAATCTTTAAAATATATTGTTGACTATAGTTTGTGAGCATTCTCGAGTTTTCCAAAAGACAGTGTGTTCCACTTGACCTTGACTGGGGGTCTTACTGCAGTTCTCTTCATACTTTAGTCTGTTTGTGTGACCATCCGTGTGTGACTGTGTGTGTATGTTTCTGTGTGCCTGTCCATCTGTGTGTGACTGTGTGTCAGTGTCTGTATTTGTGTGTGTGTGTGTGTCTGTATATTTGTGTGTATGTCTGTCTGTCTGTTTGCCTTTCTCTCTGTGTGTGGATGCTGACAGTTTTATTTAACAAAACTCACCCAGAAAGAAGACTGGCCTCTGCACAAGCTGGAGTGCTCATCCATGGTTGTTTTTGGGGAGAATTGGAATCCTTCGGAGACGGTGCGGCTCACGGCAAGGATTCTGGCCAAACAGGTGAGGAAATGTGATGATGTTCAGCTGCATTAGTTTTCATTAAAGGTCAGAAAGATGAGTGACTGAGCTAGGCTGAGCATGTGGTTAAATATTCCTGGACTTCAGCTCTAGTCACACCCACGTGTAATGGGAGGGCACTCAGGCATAATCCTGGCTGCTTCTCCTGGGCAGTTAGGACATTGCTTACCCTGGAACAGGAACATAGCTGTACCAGTTCACTTCAGAGTTTTTTTGGGATTTATTTACATAGGAAAGCATAGCCGTGACTTTATAGCATGGAAGACCAACCTGGCCTCCTAGAGCTTCTGTGAGCTGGGCAGGTTAGGGGACCTTTGTCCTGTCCCCTTTGTGTGTCAATTTGTGGTCAGTCCTACCCAAGCACTTGAGAATTGCATGCCTTGTCTGTCAAGGCCTTTGTTTTGAAGTCAATGGGAAGACAGAAGGGCTTGTCTTTGTGATCCACTGGAGGCAGCATGCCTGTGGAGGGTAGAGGTCTCGCTGTCCGTGTCAGTGTGGGCCTCTGAGCTGCAGATCTGGTTAAAGCCTGAACTTCATTCGTCTCTGTTTCCCATCCCTACCAGCACCCACCTCCTCTTCCAGTTTGTCTGCTGGTGTTTCAGTCTAAGATGAATATGATTGTAATGGTTAGCATGTGCCTGTCCCCAGATCAAATTTAGGATCCTGGGTGTGTAAACAGAAGAAGAACATTCTAGAACTCTGAGCTCATCTTCCCACTGCGTTCAGCTGGGGTCAGGTGACTCAAGTGACTCTCTGTCCCTGAGTAAGTGGAACAGGGGTGGCCTGCAGAGTAAGACGCAGAGATGAGGGTGGTTTTCCCTGGGGAAGGCCACCTGCCCCTTCCTAAATGACAGTTCTCTATGAAGTAAAGGTCTGTGGCAGAAAGAGGCATGATGTGAATGGCGGAGGTCTGGGAGTGATCAGTCCCTGATTGCATCAAGCTCTGCCCACTGGGAGACCACTCTCTCCCTTCCTCCGCTCACTCTCCCAGGATCTCAGGTGGTGCTGTCCTAAGGACCCAGAGGGAGCTTGTATGCTTTCCTGAGTGAGGTGTCCCCCTCCACCGACAGGATGACTTCTCACAGAAGTCTGCTGTCTGAGTGCTGGGATGAGTTTAGAGGTTCCCTTTAGTTTTCATTATGATTACCACTAATCAACGATTAAATGAAAAGTTACCTGGCCGTCTTTTCATCTCCGTAGGAATAGGTGATTAAAAAAAAAAACAGACCATTTGTATTCTAGGAGCTTGCAAAAGATTAGGGGAGACAGGCGACCCAGGGGAAGCTTAACTTGTTAACTAGGGAGGTGAGAGCGCCCCGCCAGACCAACCACCTGTATCCCCAAATTGAATGGCCAGATTACAAAGCCCAGGCCTCAGGCCAGCTCCAGAGCTCTGCCTTTGAACTCTTGTCAACACCAAGTTTATTCATGGCCTCAAAGCCTCGTGGGTTCACTATTGTTAGCTCCTCTTAGGACGTCTAGAACAAAGGCAGCATGCGTTTCAAGTACGGCTAGGCTTGCAGATACAACCCAAAGTGCTCCTTTTGAAATGTGGAATTTGAGATCATTTTAGCCTATGCTTAAAGAAAGTGGAAAATGGACGGGGGTTTTCATTTTGTTCTTTTTTAGAAGGAGAAGTAATAAATAGGATGGTTTGTCTGTAGACATGGTCCTTTTAAGTCGGGTCCCTAAAAAGTTGTTTTCTGGCCCTGTTCTTTTCTGTAATGAGCATTTCCGAGCCTACTGTGTGTGCAGTGTGTTAGGGAGAGTGTGGGCCTTTTCAAAGCTTTTAAAACAAGCCCTTTGGATCTGGAGGTCGGGTGGGCAGACTCAGAGCCAAGTGTGGACTCCTTGGGTAGTGTTCTTCCTTGAACATGGTTGTCTTGTCTTCACTTGGACAGAACAAGGGAAGTGCTGGGTTTGAACCCAGGCGTTAACGTTTCTCTCTGATTCTGTCTCCAATTACTAGAAAATCCACCCGGAGAGGACGCCTTCAGAGAAACTGTTGGCTGTGAAGGAGTTTGAATCCCGTAAGTATGTCTCTAGTGGATGCTCTTTTAATATGCATCAGACAAATTGAAGGCAGAGATAACTCATTCTCTGAGTAAGGATGGCGACTTCTAAAACTGTTAGTTGTATTTTGACTCACGTGCTATTTTGAGATATGTTCCTAATGTTGTTTCTCCCCTGGGTTTATAAGTTTATCAGGAAATGTTAAGGGGAGGTAGGAGCTCATGCAGTGGTCCTCTCTGCTCCCAGCATGCTGGGTGTTTTTGGGTAGTCGCTGCTCTGCAGTCTAGAAAAACTGATGTCTGTGTGTGCACGTATGTGCTGTGCACGCATGCAGGCTGTGCACGCATGCAGGTGCTCACGCACACATGTACCAGTTTATGTGGAAGCCAGAGGACAGCCTTGGGCACACAGTTTACCAACTGAACTGTTTCCTCAGCCCCCAGGTGATGGCCTTACCAAAGGGCATTAAATCAGGGCTGTCAGCTGCATGACGGCGGCCCGGATCCCAGGGTCCAGAAGGGACACTGAGGTTGGCTGTCACTCACAGCTGCTTCTTTCTAGCCTCACTACTCACGGCCAGAGGGAAGTTTGTGTCTACATGACCTTTGATTGATGGAGGAAGAGACGGTTTTTCATTTAGACCGTGTCATGGGGAAAGTATTCTCCAGGCTCGGTGGTGCCCGCCATGATGTTTCTAACAGGAAGGACCCAGGGTTTCTGTGGTGATGGATTGTTTCTCACAGATCTGGACAAGCTAGACAATGAGAAGAAGGATCTGATCCAGAGTGACATTGCCGCCCTCCATCAGTTCTACTCCAGACACCTGGAGTTCCCCGACCACAGCAGCCTTGTGGTGCTCTTCGCCCAGGTAAGGATGCCAGCGCCCGGGAAGGCCGCCTTTCCTTTCCCTTCCCTTCCCTTCTCATGCCCTCCCTACGGCACCAACTCATGAAGACACATGGAGATGGTGACAGTATCTACCTGACCAGGTCCTGGACCCTGGGGAGGTGAAACAGGTGCATCCCTGGGGCTCACTGGCCCAGCCAGCCTAGCTCACTTGTTGAGGTCCAGGCCAACGAGAGACCTTTCTTTACTCAAGAAGCAAGGTGGGCTGGGATAGAGAGATAGCTTGGAGGTTAGGAGCATTTGTTTCTCTTCCCAAGGACTTGGGTTCAGTTCCCAGCACCCACATGGTGGCTCAGAACCATCTGTAACTCCAGTTCTGAGAGACCCTATGACCTCTTCTGACCTCCATGGGTACTAGGCATGCACTGTACATACGTACAGGCAAAGCATTAATACACATAAAATACAAAACAAGAAAATTAAACAAGGTGGACATTGCCTGAGAAACAACACCCAAGGTTGTCCTCTGGCCTTCATACCTACACACACACACACACACACACACACACACACACACACACACACACACACACAAATAATGAATGAAAAAGGTAAGAGTGCAATAAAAATTATTATAAATGGAAGGGGGAAGTGAGTCTTCAACCCCAGTGAGAAACACTGTTACTAGTTGGGTGAATTATCCATGGACCTAATGTTTATGTAGATATATTTCAACCATGTGATTATCATAATAGGAAGTTCCTCCTTGTAAAAGGAATCCTGGGTTCCAGTTAGGAATGTTCAGGTGGAAGCCAATGGTCTTGCTCATTTCCACACTCCCCTGCATCTGGGTCACTTTTCTCACAGCTGTGGGGAGACACCCAGCAAGAGCAGCTTGTGGAAGGAGTAGTTTGTTTGGGCACATGATTTGAGGGTGCAGCCCATGGTAGGAAGGCAGGTGGCTGGGGCTAGACAGAGCGTCAACGCTGCATGCTTTTCATTCAGTCCCGGACCCCAGACCATGTCATGTCACCACCCATGTTCAGATTAGGTCTTGCCACTCCAGTGAACCTAATCAGGGCACTCCCCAGACATGCCCAGAGGTTTGTTTCTGGAGCAAACCTAAATCCTGACAGGTTCGCAGTCGGTATTAATCATCACAACACCCGAAGAGGTTGGATGTGGGTGTGGGGCAGAGAGTTTTGGGAAACTGTGTATGCAGGAAGTTTTTCTTACTGAGACGTGGTTATATGAGAAAGTAGAACAACCAAGTGAAGTTTGTCACAGGCGATGGCAAAGAAAACCTTTAACAGAGTGATGCATGCTGGTAGGCCTTCCGTGTGCTGATGTGCTTGGCTCAGATGAGACCACATGTCCACATCAAAGGTCAAGTGTACGTGTGGGGAAATAGAATCAAGTGTGTGTGTGCCTGAGAGAACACACGCACACAGGTATGTGCATACCAATATATAACAAGGTAATTTATTCTTACAACCTTTATATTGATTACATCTTAGTATCCATTCCCAACCTCATGTGACACGTGCATGCTTCATTCCTATTTTTCGTTTAATAGGATCTCATGTAGCCCAGGCTAGTCTCAAACTCACGGTGTAGCCAGGAATTCTGATTCTCCTGCCTCCACTTCCCAAGTGCAGGAGTTACAGGCTTGCACCACCACACCCAGGGTTACCTGTATTCTAGGCAGACACTCCACCACCTGAGCCACATCCAAAGCCCCACACACCACATATTCCATGTGTGTGTGTTTTAGGGGGATTTCAGTACCCCTGAAGAAAATGCTAAAGCACAAAAGAAATATGGCTCATACCCACCTTGCCCCGGGGCCTTGCCTGGGCCCCCAACTGTGTGTATGCTGTTCTACCCTTTCCTCCAGCTCCGGAGGCTCTTGTCGGGTACCTCACAGCAGCAGCTGGCAGCTGAGGGTGACTGCACTCCTCTGAGCTGTTTTAATCACTGCAAACCTGTGCATGGCTGAGAAGTGTATTTTTGGTGTGCGGCCTACATCTAGTTTAAATGCTAATTATGAGAATAGCTTTAGCAAGGCACTTACGCCTGATTTGACTCGGAAAAAAAGCACCATAGTCCATGCATCTTTCTTAATGTGCAAGTTCACTTTTCTTCTCTAGGGATATCTCAGAAGGGAAGGAAAGCTGGCAGGAAAATTGCTATGCAGTTTGGCTCAAAGACCATCACGGCCTCTCCAAAAGGAGGAGTGAAGGCCATGGGCTCACAGGAGATGCATGCACACTCCCACAGTATAAGGGGATGGAAAGGGGTGGAAAGCCAGGCATCAGAGGCTGACCCAGCCAGGGTTACCATAGCAGAGGGGCTGCAGACCAGAGGACCAAGAGCTCAGTCCCCGAAGACTGGGGAGCCGACTCTCCCTCCATCTGTTTTGATATCTCTCTATTTTCATAGTATTTTTATTGATTGCTTGGGAATTTTGCATCACGAACCCCAGGAATATCCCATTCACTCTTTCATTTAGCAAGCATTTCATTGTGGGTACCACGAGGCATGAGTCCAGCAGGAGAAAGTTGTTGCCCTGTACCTAACCAGTGACACCGAGGAATGGAGTTCACACTCAAAGACATTTTATTGAATGAAAGAAAATCCCAATTCATCCTACCTAGTGTGGATCGGCAGCCACTGGTTAAAATTCCAGTGACGCGCTTGGTCAGGATGCATGGAAAGATAGCGTGCAGTCTTCCACTTAGGAACGCCTAGGTCTTTGGGATTGGTTTATGAACCTGTAGTACTCACCTCTTCCTATTCCTTTCCCCTTCTTATCCCTCCCCTCCTCCTTTTTCTTTTCCTTCCTCTTCTTTCTGGTCCTCAGTACTGCAAGTAAAGTTATCACAGCCTTTACTGTGGTATGCACCAAGACCCCCACGCTTTTCCAATAACCCTTTAGTTTATTCAAAACTGCTACATTTACAGGTAATAGATGCCGCTTATCATGAGAAATGGCAGGCCAGGGATGATGGCTGAGTGAACCCACAATGGCTGACAAATGCTTGCTAAATGAAAGAGTGAATGGGAGACTCCTGGGGTTCCTAATGCAAAATTCCCAAGTAATCAGTAAACATACTATGAAAACACAGAGAGATATCAAAACAGAAGCCCTGGCCACGCAAGTGTGAGGACCCAAGTTGGGATCCTCGGGCCCCCATTAAGCCAGATGTTGTCACCAGCCACCCGTCATCCCAGCAGTGGTCCTAAGGCAATGTGACAGGTGAGAAGGAGAGCCCCCAGAAGCTTGCAGGGCAGCAAGCCTGGCTTATGCTGCAGCCAACAGGAGACCCTGTGTAAAGTGAGGTGGAGATGAGACCTGACACCAGAGGCTGTCCTTGAACCTCCACACACCACCTTCCCACCCCAGTTCTCTCACAGAGAAAAATTTTAAAAAGGAGCAAGCATTGTCTGGTGTGCAGACCCTGGACTTTGTCAGAATGTCCTGTCCAGATTCTGGCTCCCTTTATGCCACTCACATCTCACACATCCTTGAACCAATCACTCAACCCTGGGGACCTGGGACCCCTGGTTTCCATATTTGTAAGGTGGGCTGCTACATTCATGCTAGCAAGATACTGAGGGGTTATGAGGTGGTGGATCTGGGGCACCCAGCATGATGGTGCCTGGATGGAGGGGGCACTCAGCAGTGCTCTTTGGAAGAAACCGTCAGAGGTGTAGCCTTGTCTCCAGGAGTGGGAGGAAGTGGGGCCTCTGAGAGGTATTGGGGCTAAATCAGTTTGCACACATCTCCCAGGCCCAGGAGTCCCCGCCACCTCAGCCCTCGTCACTGACTGGCTTTGTGACTGTAACTCTGGTTCCCCTCTCATCTTCTACAAAGAGAAGAACTGAGTCTTCCAGCCCTGAGCTTCAGTACGTACAGAGAACACCTGTGGGATGTTCTCCTAACCAGCTGAAAGTTGCCCTGGTTATCCTGTGTCAAGGGCCCTACACATGCTTGTTACTGTGTGTGGAAAGAGAAGTTTGCAGAACTGACATCCATAGCCATCATTTTCAGCCTGTTGACCTTGAGTTAGACCTCCAGCATGGTGACAGTTGCCATTGGAGGGAGGGAGTGTGTGTGTGTGTGTGTGTGTGTGTGTGTGTGTGTGTGTGTGTGCGCGCGTGCGCATGCAAAGGCCAGCCTTGCATGTTCTTTCTCTAGACCTGTCACTGGGATCTGGGGCTCACTACTTAGGCCAGGCAGACAGCCAAAGAGCTCCAGGGATCTGTCGGTATTCACCTCCCCGGGGCTGGGATTTACAAGTGTACACTGCATGCCCAGCCTTTTTTTACATGGCGTCTGGGGATCAAACTCAGGTCCTCATGCTTGCAGGGCTTATGACTGAGCCATTCCCCCAGCCCAACTCCAACCTTACATCCTCAGTACTGTAAATACAGCGTTTCTTCTCAAAGATGAGACGGGGCCAAAGAGTGATTTGTCTGAAACATGAAAGACAAAGTCATTGCCTCAGGGTTTTTGGTTCCTCTACCTCTCAGAGGAAGGGACCACAATTCCATAGATGAGGAAAGGCTTTTGAATTTACCATCTCACCTTCTGAGGTAGACGTTGGTCACCAGGTTCCTTTTCTAGTGGCAGATAATTTGTGGATATGATCGAAATATCACACACACACACACACACACACACACACACACACACACACACACACGCACACACGGTCTCATTGGAGCTCATGACCCGAGGTAGTCTGACTCCCAAGCTTCAGTCCCAGAAGCCCCATGGCATGTCCCCACGGTGTCCCCACACCACTCTGCGACTGAGGGCAGCCACACGGAGGGCTTTGACAGCAGCACGTCTGCTCTGTTCGTTGAAACTCAGAGCTGATGACTAAATTTATGAGGACACAGGGTGCCACGCTGCAAGAACAGCCTCCACACCACCACGCCAGAACGTCTTGGATAATTTGTCGAGGCTGAAGCTGAAGAAATGACGGGCAGCTGGGGGTGGGGAGCTGTAACTGGAGCTTTCTTACTCCCCCCCCCCCCCGTTTCTGCAGGTGAACTGTAATGGCTTCACCATTGAAGATGAAGAGCTCTCGCATTTGGGATCGGCGATATTTCCTGAGTAGGTTGAGTCTGACTCCGTTCCTTTCCCTTTGTACTTATTTAACACTAATTTGATTTTTTTACATAACCCACCTGACTGCGTGTGGCAGACATGAAACTCCAAGTGAATTAAAACAGCTTTTTAATCTGCCACATTTCAAAATATTTCCCTACACTTGAGAATCTGAAGGTGGCAGTTAGCAGAGCCCTGGCGGTGGCGTCCCACCAGGCCCGGAGCTGTGGTTAAGGAGTGTCAGTGTGCAGAGGAGCAGCCTGTGGCCCGCTGGGAAGCGAGCTCTCTGCAGGCCTGTGGCTCTGGAAATCTTGTTTCTTATGCTCCAAGTGAGACATTAATTGCTGATGCAAGAATTAGCCATGGTTTGAGTAGGGAATATATGAGCTTCCTTTTGGAATATGCCCACGGAAAGTGGCACAGTTTGGAGGGATGCTAGGCCGAGAGTGAGCTAGAGAAAACTTTGAAAGCGTTATTGAGGGTTTTTTTTTTTGTTTTTTCTGGTGCCTTCAGGAATATTTTGATAATTCCTGAAAGGCTAGCTCACGTGGAGGTCTTTAGGGCTGTGCTGTTAATGATAATTCCAGAATGATTGGTCCCCATTTCCCAGGTGGAGCCAGGGAAGCCTTCATGCACCCTGAGTTAATCCATACTGTACCGAGGATGCCTTCTGCTCTTCCCTGCCATGCACCAATTCTTGTGTGTGTGTATCTGCTACAGCCTGCTGACATCAGGGGAGTCTGAAGGAAGGGACCTGAGTGAGCAGAGCCTGATTCCTGCAGCTTGCACCGGAGAGAAAGGTCCTGGCACTGGCCCTGAGGCCACAGTGGTCAGCTGCAGGCAGAAACATGGCCAGGGTCAGAATACCTCTCGGCAGAGACTCTCAGGCTTTTGTAGTTGGGAAGAGAACAGAGAAAAGAACAGGCGTGGGACTCTGTGAGGACAACCTGGACAACCTTGGTACTGAGCTGAACTCGGCACGGTGGCCTCTGTTTATGAATGTCTGAGGGTGTCTGAATTTGAGACCTCACCGTCTCCCATGGCGGCCAGAAGTGCCAGTCCTAAATACCATATTGCTTGGCTATCTGTCTTAGTGCCCTCCCCACCACATTCAGCAGTCTGTTCAGAGAGAGATAGCCTAACACTTCTCCAGGATGGTTCTAGAAGCCTGCTCTGCTTTGCTTTTAACATGACCTTTGGGAGCTTTGCTTAGCAGATGTTCTGTGGCCTGATGCCCTGTGCATCCCTTGTCAGGAATCTAAGGCTGTAGTACAGGGTGCAGATGTTCCTCCCCAGGAACAAGACCAGGAACCGGCTGCCTGTTTATCCTGGGTGTAAAGCCAGTCACCCACTCTACTTACACCTCTAGCAGGCAGGAGAGCGGGAGGGTCACTCCCCTCCAGAACAGGCACTCTGGTGTGGTACCCCTTCAGTGGTCCTGAGGCCCCTTCCCTTTTCTGCATCCTGGGGCAAGCAAGCGAAGAGCTCTGTCTGGCCTCTCGGGGGTCAGGCAGTGCTGGCCCTCTGAGTGGTGAGACACAGACAGGTATGCCCACCAGAGCATAAGCCCCAGTTTCTGGGAATTTTTAATTGGGGAAAAATCCTTTGGGGCTGAAATCACATGAGTGTGTGATTTCAAAGGCAGCATTTGTGAGATCAAGCACTTTCCCCTGTAGTTTAGAAATTTCTGTTCTCAGAACTTTGACCTTGATATAATCAGAAAGCTCAAAGCACCTCGCCTAGGCGAGTCTCTCTCTGTCCTGTCCCTAAAAAGCAGACAGTGAGCAGCAGGAGTGGCCATGTCCCAATTTCCCGGATTTGGAGATTGAGGTGCTTCTCTGGGTCCTTCGGGGGTCACAACCCCCTCCCCAAGCAGCTGGGATTTCTCAACATCTGAAGGGGACATTTGAGGAGTGATCCACTTAGACAGAAGGACAGCCCCTTTGTCCTGTGTCCATGCATACCTGGGGGGCAGTCAGCAGCCCATTGTCCTTTGAGTCTACCCGGAAGGAAACTCAGGAGAGTTGTTTTTCACGTAGCGCTTAGAGGTCCTCTTTCATAGGAGGACTTCATGTTTGCGTACGCTGAAAGAGCAGCACGTTAGACATCAGGGCTGAGGTGCAGCTCACTTGGTGAAAGTGCTTGCCTGGCATGCATGAAGCCCAGGGCGAGCTGCATAAACGGGGCATGGTGCCACAAGAGGATCCAGCCATCAGGGTCACCCTTGGCGTAGTGAATTCTAGATCAGCCTGGGCTACGTGAGACCTCATCTCAAAAAACAAAAGAAAATAAAACAACAAAACCCCAAAAGGCTAGGTGTTAGTCTAAATGCACAGAGAACATTCTCTTAGAATAGTCTGAGCTGGCTCTATACTTTAGCCATCTTACAAAGACGCAGTCCCTCTTAACCCATCAAACAGGTAAGCAATGGGCGGCCCCGGCAGTCTGCCCGCCACCGCCTTCAGTCAGCTGGGTTTCCTCTTTTGATTGACAGTGTTGCACTGATGAATCACAGCTGTTGTCCTAATGTCATTGTGACCTACAAAGGGACCCTGGCCGAAGTCAGAGCTGTGCAGGAGATCCACCCAGGAGACGAGGTGAGAGTGTAGCCATGGTGGTCGGGCACTGGACTCAAGCTGTTGACAGGCAGAGCTGCCAGATCCACGTGACCACCGTGGTGACTCCTGCAGATGAACGGTATCGGTCCCTGGGTCTTCCCCCTGTTATCGATCAGATTTGGGACCTGGCTTGATGTCCCTTGCTGAATACATGGGTGCTTTGCCATTTCCCAACACCAGCAGAAACAAGAAATAAATTTGGGTTAAAGTCTTTTCCCCCCAAATTCATGTATTTTACTTTGTGTATCTGAATGCTTTGCCTGCATGTATATATGTATGTGCACCATGTGCATGCCTGCTGATTCCCCTAGATCTGGGGTTACAGCACCATGTGGGTGCTGGGGATTGAACCTGGGTCCTCTGTAAGAACAAGTACTCTTAACTACTGAGCCATCTCTCCAGCCCCCTTCAGTTAAGTTCTTAGCCAAGGTTTTACAGTCCGTGTTTCCCTCTTTTCAGACAATTGGCTGGCGAGCTCCTTCCTGTCCCCTAATACTTCCCAAAGCTCTAACATGGTTGTCTGTATTTGTTGCTTTTCTTGTGGTGACAGAATACTCAACAAAAGCAGCTAAATTGCTGGGTGGTGGTGGCGCACACCTTTAATCCCTGCACTTGGGAGGGAGAGGCAGGTGGATCTCAGTGAGTTCGAGGCCAGCCTGATCTGCAAAGTGAGTTCCAGGACAGCCAGGGCTACAAAGAAAAACCGTCTCAAAAAAACAAAAACAAACAAACAAACAAACAAAGCAGCTAAATGATGGAGTGTTTTCATTTTGTGGGTCCAGCTGGGTCCAGTTGACAGTCAGTGTTAGCGATCACATTATTGAACAGATAGCCCAGCAATACTGATGAGGCACCGTTCCAAGTTGCATCTTTGAGGTTCCTTTCTTAAAGGGGAACTCAGGTGGCCAGGTGCATGCCCAGATCAGGGAAGTAGAAGCACTTTGGGGACAGGAGGTGCCATCAGCCACATTCCTTAATGCAGAGAGTAGAGCGAGCCACATGCTCCCTATTCCCTGAACGGTTTCTCTTTCGGATGCTGTGGTCACCTTGCGTGACTACCCTTTCTAGGTTCAGTTTTGGTTGGACCAGTACTGCTGTTTTGAGGGACAGGTCTGAATATTTAAAAACTGAAGTAGAATTATCAGGGCTAAGCGACGAAAGCTTTGATTTCTCTGGAAGGTTTTCAGTTCAGAGCTGACATTCAAGCCCCCTTCCTTCTCTTTGCTAAGTCCTGTGTGAGGTGGGAATCCAAGTCTGGAGCTAGGATAGTGAGGTTCCTCAGTGTTTGTGGAGATGAGCCTTCGGCCTCTTTTAAACCGAAGCAGACTAAAGTGCCCAACCCTGGCGGCTGTAGAGTGGCCTGAGAGGCTAAGGCCTGTCTTCCCAGATAGGCTGTCTGAACCTCTAATGGCGCCACTGGGGTGGCCTTTGTCGCCATCTTCTGGACGAGTCTGTTTGTTGCACTGTCTACCAGTCATGTCAAGGAGTCAGGCCTGGCCCAGCACACTGGTGTTGCGGGGACGAGCTGGCTAGTGTTTTCCTTCTTTGTTGGCATGCAATCGTGGATTGTTCATGTGGTGACTTCAGTTTGGGGACGTCGGTACTTCCGGGGTTATTTTCCCTCAGACAGAAAGGAGCCAATTCCTCCAGGTTCCAGGTGTTAGATCAAGATATGCCCCGGGCTTGCCCCTTGAGTCAGGGACGCCCCAGTGAGGCACTGGCTGCCACAGCCTCTAGCCCTGAGCTGTTGTTCCTGACTGGCTGGCAGGGCCCATGGACCTTGCTTGCCACACTGAAGACTTCCAGACAGTGCCTGGGTGTGTGGGATGCAAGCATTGCTGTTCCTCTGAACGGCTGATGGCACTACCCAGCAGGCCACATGTGACTGAGGAGAGCTATGAAAGGCCCCAACACAAATTCGTAAACATCTTTAAAATATTATCAAATCTTTGTGATTTTTTTTTTTTAAAAAACTTGATCGTATGTTCTCAGGCATGAGCTATATGAATAACATCCTGTTGCAATGTCAAAAGGTCAGGCATACCCAGAAGGGATGACCTTCTCTGTAGGCTTCAAATCTTAGTTCCAGACTGTTCTGTAACAGGCAAGGCCAGGAGAATGAAGGAACCCTTCCATGTTCCCTGGCCATCAGGGTCACAGCTGCTGCTGAGTGAGGCCACGGCCACTTACATCCTGGAAGCCATATTTGCCACACTGCCCTGGGGGCTACTCAGAGCACCCCGCCCCCCAGCTCTTGGTCTATTACATGATGTCAGGAGGAAAAGTGAACAGACCTGGTGGGTAAGCCTTTGTTCTCCCCTGCACATGCCCAGCAGAGACATCAGTGAGAGCATGGAGCCATCCCACGTTAGGATATAAAGGGGGTGAGTCCTGAGGCCCCTGCTCCTGGCCCTGAGCCCAGGGCAGGTCCTTGGCCTGATGTTTGGTGAGGGAAAGTGAAGGGTCCTTCCATCTCTTAGCTTCTGGTTTAGGGACTGAGCCTACAGACCTTCTTGACACCACAAGGAGATGGACACAGTTCCACAGCCTCTAAAGAGATCCAGTGTTAGAGTAAGCAGTGTTTACTTGCTTGCTTTCTCTCCCTATAACCCCACCTCAGAGGTGTGCAAAGCCACAAGAGTGGTAAGAATTGTGTTCCCTATCGCAGACCTCCAGCCTCTCATACCCTAGGTGTTTACCAGCTATATTGACCTGCTGTATCCAACGGAAGACAGGAACGACCGGCTGAGAGACTCCTACTTCTTTACCTGTGAGTGCCGAGAGTGTACCACCAAGGACAAGGTCAGTTCACTGATGGGGAGGAAGAGAAGGGTGCACACTGGTGCCAGGGTCCCTGCCGTGAGCCTGCTCTAGCCCTTCCCCACACACTGGGTATTTTGACCCTTTTAACCTGGGTAACAAAGACAGGCAGAGGGAGTCCAGGTAGACAGGCTCTACTCAGATCTGCTGTTCAGCTGGAGAAACATCCGCAGTCCGCTGGGCAGGTGGGAGAAGGATCTACTGGATTTCTGTTCCAAGATGGCCCTCAGCAAAGCGCTGCCTCCGCAAACAAAGACCTGAACTCAGTTCCCACAGTGCACATCATAAAGACTGATGAGATGAGGTGAACTTAGAATCCCTGCCCTAGGGCCGAGGAGAGGTAGGAGCAGAGACAGGTGGACCACTAAAGTCCAGCCTCCCTGCTTGATGAGCTCCAGGCCAGTGAAAGACCCTGCCTCAAAAAGCAAAGTGGGGGCTTCTGTGATTACCTCGGGGGAAACATGAGGACCTGAGTTCAAATAGTAGCACATATAAAAAGGCACATGTTGCTGTGTGTGCCTGTAACCCCAGCGCCGGAGGGTGTGTGTGTAGGTAGCACAGACGTCAGATTGTTGGCACTTGGTGCTTGCCAGCCTGGCTTCAGGTGCAGTGAGGGACCCCATCTGAAGGGAATAAGGTGGAGAGTGAGAGAGCAGGGCACGTGAGACCCCCCTCTGACCCCTTGTGCCAAGGCATGCCCCCACCCCACCCCCCATGCTCAGCAAAAGCAAAAACAAGGTGACATCTAAAGTTGACCTCTGGCCTGTAACTGAAAGTTTTCCTGTGTCCCACCCGGTCCGCAACCGCTCAGACCCAAGTAAACACACAGAGGCTTATATTAATTAAAACTGCTCAGCCATTAGCTCAGGCTTACACTGACTAGAGCTCTTACACTTAAACTCAGCCCATTTCTGTTAATCTGTATGTCGCCACGTGTTCCGTGGCTTTACCTGTGTGCCATTACATGCTGCTCCCTGGACAGAGGGCTGGTGTCTCCTGACTCAGCCTTCCTCTTCCCAGAATTCTCCTTATCTGCTTATCCTGCCTATACTTCCTGCCTGGCTGCTGGCCAATCAACGTTTTATTAAACCAGTGTACAAAAGCATTATTCCACAGCATTGGCCTCTACATGGATAGACACACACAGTCAGGCCCAGGCTTTTTTAACTTGTCTCCAGGTTCTACACGGCCCACATTGTGGATTTTCAGGGCCAGGCCTGGTCACTGGTCTCTCCTGACTTATAGATGGGCAAACACTGACCTCCACCCACAGAAAACACACTTGGGATCCAGCCTCGGGAGGACTGGCCAGAAAGCCAGTTTTATGGTTTTGTAAAAAAGGAACAGAGTGTGGGGTTTCTTTTAGACCCGGATACGAGAGCCTCGGCCTCTGGGTGGGAACACAGGTATGATTTGAGCAGTTTGCCCTGGAGGGGACACTCCTCACTCTGGGGACATCCTCCTCAGGACAAGGCCAAGGTGGAAATCCGGAAGCTCAGCAGTCCACCACAGGCGGAAGCCATCCGAGACATGGTCAGATACGCCCGCAACGTCATTGAGGAATTCCGAAGAGCCAAGCACTACAAATATAACCTTTCTGTGTGTCCCGTCTGGGCATACTACCATCTCTGGCTGGCAGGGGGTGGTGGGAAGCTGGGAAAAGGGAGGAGGAGGAGAGTTGGGAGTAGGGGTTTGAATATGGAAGGAAGAAGGTCTCCTGTGCGTGTCTATGGGAAGATAGATGGCCGTCATAGCAGTGTCAGCTCTGCCTGACGTCCAGGGCACTGTCCTCACTACACCACAGTGGTTAGGCATGCCGCGTGGGGAAGCTACCCCTGGGGGAGCCGTGTGTGTTGATGCTGTAGTTCAGGTAGGCACAGCGCTGGGAGACTTGCTCAGCCCCAGTCACAGGGACACTGACAGCCGCCATTACCACCTAGAGATGAGGGAAGAGCTTCATGGACAGAGGGACACTGTTGGTGGTAGCAGATTCAGGGTTTGGATCACCAGAGTCCGTGTTCTCCCACAGCACTGCACTGTGTTCTCGGGATTTGAAAAGAGCTGGACTTTGCATCTCAGAGGACAGAGTTTAAAACCTCTCCTTTCTCCCCGTCCCCTCTTCTTCCCTCCATTCTTTCTTACCCCTATATCAGGGTTTATATGTTGTATATGCTGTCTCTGAGCTCTGTCTCCAGCCCTTCCCTCTTGGTTTTTGGGTTTTTTTTAAAGTGGTTTCTTGAGAACCATGCAGGAAGATGGTGGGCTGGCCAGTAACTCAAGTGTTGCCCACAGTCTGTTTTCAAGTTTTGAGACATGTTTTCATGGTGTGGTCTAGGCTGACAAAGAAGGCCTTTCACAGCCCAGGGGGGCTTTGAACCTGTACTTCTCCTTGGTCTCCTAATCAGCCTGGGTGGCGACATGAACCACTAGGCCCGTGAGATACATTGTTTCCTAACATTAGAAACCTCTTGAGAGGCAGGGTTGTGGGGTCCTTTCCTGTGCATGGGAAATGCTTCTGTGGGGCACAGCTTCCTAAAATGCTCCCCCGGGAGACACTGAGGTGCCCAGGTTCACAGCCTGGGTGAGATTGGAATTTCACTGAAGATGGCGGGCTCCATCCTCACTGTGGGTCTGTGCTGAGGCTAGCACTGGCTTCACAAATAAGGGGTTTCCCTAGTTTCTGCAAGGAAATTGCAATTCCCTTTCATTCTGTTTGCCATTCTGTACTTTACTCTTCCCAGAAGTGAGGGGTGGGTGGAGGGGGAAGAAATAATACTGCCTGGCCCACCTGGGATGCCCCGCCCTGCCTGGGATGCCCTGCCCACCTGGGATGCCCCGCCCTACCTGGGATGCCCCGCCTCACCTGGGATGCCCCGCCCTGCCTGGGAAGCCCTGTTCACCTGGGATGCCCCGCCCCGCCTGGGATGCGGTCATTTCCTTGACCTTCAGCACCCCCTAGTGAACTGCTGGAGATCTGCGAGCTTAGCCAGGAGAAGATGAGCTCCGTATTTGAGGACAGCAATGTGTACATGTTACACATGATGTACCAGGCCATGGGCGTCTGCCTGTACATGCAGGACTGGGAAGGAGCCTTGAGATACGGCCAGAAGATCATCAAGCCCTACAGGTGAGTGCTGAGTGGAACTAGGAGGCTCGGAATGAGCATGGTGGTTGTGTAGTCCTTCATGCCCTGTGTTGGAGGACTCCGGCCCAGAATAGGTACTGCTTCTTGGTACCCACATCTGGGTGTAGGTCCAAGGCTCAGCCCCACTGAGCCAGCTCCTTCATCCTTCCAAGGAGCTCCCTCAGGAGGCAGAGTAGCACAGGTTACCCACAGAAGTTCACTCAGGCTAGAGTTGGAAGGCCAGTAGTTTGCATCTGTGCCCACCAACCTCTTCTGTGTTAAATGGTACTTGTGACTTGGTAGGTGGAAGAGTGTGTGTGTGTGTGTGTGTGTGTGTGTGTGTGTGTGTATGGGGGTGGGGGGCGTCTCAGAAGCCTGCTTCCCACCACTACTCATACACACCATCCGCTTCTGCCAGTGGCATCTCACGGACCTCCGGGATCAGTGGGCTGGCCGTGGTTCCTGGTGTCTTCTCAGAGTCAAATAAAACAAGATGGGATTCCAGCCTGTAGTGATGATGACTTTGAGAAATGGCCCACCCTAGAGGGTTAGCAGACATCAGTGTGGGGGACAGGAAGCTAGCTGGCTGCCTCTGGCCAGCCACTCTAAGCCTGAGGCCCTATCATGGCAGAGCCCCCCACAGCCTGTACATTAGGCATTTTGGGAATCTGCTGTGAACAGTGTAGGCATTAGACTGGAACTCTTCTTCCCCCAGAATATGCTGGGTAATCCTGGTGAGCCTGAGAAGCCCTGGCTCTAAGACTGAGGCCTGGAAACTTGTCCCCCAGATCTCTGCCATCCACTCACCCACTGTACCCTCGATTGCCAGCAGGGGGAGCCAGCGAGGAAGACAGCTCTTAAAACATGCTCCTGGCCTGAGCTAAATGGGAGATCTCTGACCTTTCCCCTGCTCCTGGGGTGATGAGGAAGTTCTCTGGTCTCTAACCTTCCCCTGAGAGAGGGGCACAGGCAGACAGCATCCCAGCTCAGTAGCCATTGGCCCCTTCCTCAGCTTCAGGGGGTTAGGGGTGGGTGGACTACAGACTCAAGGCTTCTTAGGCAGCTTGCTGCCTCCTGCCTGGGAAGTCAGCCTTCAGGACAGACAATCAGCATGGACAGAAATGAGCAGACTGCCTGTAATAAGTACATCTTCCATATTTGCTCAGACACTCACCCACAGCTATATCCTGGGCTCCATTCCCAGGGAAATGGCTCGCTTTTAAGCATACTCCATCAAGCAGACCTGAGTTCAAACCAGAGAGAACACCTGACCCGGACACACGGTCCCCTGCTAGAGAGCAGAGAGAGACAAAGTAATCAGAGGTGTTCTGGCTTCTGAAGGCTTAGGGTACAGCAGGCAGTTGGGCTCTTCAGATACAATGTGTTTATGCACATGTGTGTGAGTGTGCATGTGTGTGTGTGACCTCTCTGGTTTGATGGGGGGCGGGGGGAGAGGCCTGGTTGCTGCCCCTGTGAAAGCAGTACTTGCTTTGACAGTTCCCCAGTGCCTTGCTCTGAGTGTAGCTGAAATAGAAAAATCTGGGCTGGGTGTGTGTTTGCACACCTCGTGGTAAGATTTCCCCAACAGTTTTGATGTAGCTTCACCCGAACGCCAACTGCAGAGCACTTCCAGTGTCTCTGGTGGTACATGCTAGCCCATCCCCACCCTCGGCCCGGGACCTGGTGGACTCCGGGGAAGCCTTGCTGCTGCTGTAGAGAGCTGGGCAGCCTCTGATGTGGTGACGTGCTGTCTCTTTCCAGTAAGCACTACCCCGTGTACTCCCTCAACGTGGCCTCCATGTGGCTGAAGCTGGGAAGACTGTACATGGGCCTGGAGAACAAGGCTGCTGGAGAGAGAGCCCTGAAGAAGGTGCGTTTCGGGCTCGAGGCTGGGGCGTGCCGGCAGTGAGGTCCGCTTTGCACTCACATGTGCCCCAGTGCCAGGGGAGGCCGGTGGCCACAGGGGTTGAGGAGGGCGACCCGCTGTAGACTACCCTCTGGCCATGGCCTTCTGGGGTGGTTTCAGCAGATGGAGGCGGGGTACGATGTGAAGCCTGCGCTTGGTCTAACCAGCCCTTCAGGATAGGCATCACACAGCAAGGGGGCTGAGCTGGGAGCGGGGGAGAGTTCTCCACCTGCCTGCACCTTAGGACTGAGAACCCAATGCCTGGTCTGGAGTCAGAGGGCTGGGTCTAGAGAGTCACTCAGGGTTAGGATGTTGCGTGGGCAAACTCTGAAATGAACTTAACTGCTGTCTCCATTCATGGAAGCCAGTCACACGTGGGCTGCTCTTAGAGCAGTGAGGTAGAGTTTCTTGATGGGGAAGGCCCAAGGGGGCCACCTGAGGAGTCCAGGGTGCACGGTGGTCCTTCAAGTAGGATCCCTGAAGCTGGAAGCTTTACCCTCGCCAGCCGAGCTGGGATAAAACACTTGTGCAGAAGGCCCAGGGACCCCAAGCATGTGCCGTCCATCCGTCCGTCCATCCGTCTGTGTGTGTGTGTGTGTGTGTGTGTGTGTGTGTGTGTGTGCGCGCGCGCGCGCGCGCGTGCGTGCACATGTACAGGTGTACTTATAAATAGAAGACAACCTCAGGTTGTCCCTCAAGATAGTCCACATTGTTGGCAGAGTTTCTCAGTGACTTGGAGGTCACAGGTTAGGGTAGGCTGCTCTGCCATTGAGTTCCCAGGATCCTCCATCACCAGTACCAGCTTGGGCCGCCCACCATGCTCAGCTTCCTTCTGTGGGTCTGGGCCTGGGACTCAGGTCTGGGCCTGAGACAACACTTTACTTTCTGAGCAGTCACCCCAGCCCTGCTGTCCCTGTGGAGAGCCCCTTCTGGAAGCTCATCCTCCTGAGGAGGAGTCATCCTCCTGAGAGGTCATCCTCCCTTTGTTTTACATGGATGTTGACAGTGCAGTGTGACTTCGGAGTTGGTCTGCCCAGTCCCCCACATTTCCCAAAGCGTCTGTGGAGTACTTAGGGAAATGGGGTCACACCCCACATCCCAGATTGAAGAATCAGGGTCTGGCTAAGGTGACGTGTAAGTTGTGTGAGTGTCTATTGGTGTCATGTCCATTGTCTCGGTGACGTCAGGGAAGAACACCCAGTTAGGTCACCACCGGAAAACATCAGTGAGTCTAAAATGTCTAGAATGGTGGGTTCAAGGCATGGTGTGAGGTGAGGCCCTCTGGGTCTTCTCCTGGGTATCTGCGGGGTGAGGAGGAGGCCGTGAGAGGCGGCTTGCGTGCTGTGTCTTGAAGTGCTGACGTGCAGCCTGGCCTCGTGCTGAACTGGGTGCAGTGGGCCAGGAGCCTGGGTTGGGTTCAGCTGTCCCTTGTCTTGCTATCTTCTAGGCCATTGCCATCATGGAAGTAGCTCACGGCAAGGACCATCCGTACATCTCCGAGATCAAGCAGGAAATTGAGAGTCACTGACTGTGTACCCCAGCTTTCCTTCAGAAACTTCATAGGACTTGAATATTTCCAACCTCACGGGTCACCCCAGCCTTCTGCAAAGCCTAGCTCGTGCTGTTTTCAGGTTCATGTTCAGCTCTGGCCTTAAATTCATCTCCAGTGCTTTCCTTTTTAGAAAGGGTCATGGCATGATTTCATGTAATATAGATTTTGGGGGCAGATTGAGCTTTAAAAATGCAATTATTTTTCCTCTGTGCCTGCTGGAATGTTCTGCACAGAGCTGAATGAGGAAAGAATAAAAGCCAGTCCTTGAAGTGTTTGTCTTGTTGCATCTGTGAGGACATGCTCGTGTGTGCATGCGTGCGTGAGTGTGCGGTGGGGAGGCTCTCTCAGTCCTTGAGCCCAGGTCTCTGCCCAGGAGTGGGGCCAGTCATCTTTGGTCCGAAGTTACTTTCACAGAACAGTGATTCTGGAGGAAGCGAGCAGGCAGGAGGGAAGGTGCTAGGCGCAGTCATCCGGCCTGGGTGCCCCTCCCTGGCAGGACTTGGCCTCTTCCAGGCTTCTCTTTGGCACCTTCTAGAGATGCTTAGTGATGCTTCATCTCCCTGCCATTTCCCCTCTCGTTCCGTGGACTGTTCCCTGTGCATGACTCTCCTGTTTTGGAAAGACTCCAGGGTAAGCTTGAGAAGGAAAAAATAATTCCTTACCAACGGTGTGTTGTGAGCAAACACTGGTCTCTACCCCCACGCCAGCAGGAGTCCAGCTCCTTCCAGCCTGGCAGCCTAGACCTCAGCAGGCTTGGCCTGCTGTTAGCAGTCCCTAGGCCAGGAGCCCACGGCACCCTGAGGGCAGGGATGGTTCTCAGGAAAGTCTGCACCCCAGAGAGAGGGGTTTCCCCACTTGATGACCAGTAAAACTTAATAGAGGCCCCCTCTGGTTGTCACAGTCACCGTCGGAAGATGGCTTCAATGACTGATGGTAGCACCCGTGTGCCCCCCCCTCACCTACATATGGACAGCTCTCAGTTTAGCACACACAGCGGGTGTGGTCCTTCAGTGACTGTCTCCAGTATGCAGGACACTGCATACCTCTCCAGTGCGTGGAGAAGATGGAGACAGTCCCAGTCTTCGTATCGACGCGCAGTGTTCGAATAATGCTGATTCAGTGTACGTGCTACGGCTGAGCTTCCCATGAGCTTGGGCTGCCATCTTTCTGTTATGAAGGTTTCAATTTCTCAGTAAATTAGAAACAAGATGCCCCAGCCTGGAGGAGACGCCGCTGGTCACATCTGTCTGCCTTCCCCAGGTACGCCAAGGCGAGCCCAAGTGCTTTTCTGGCCTAGCAGTGGGCACTTAGCAATTGGCCTCGTTCTTTGAACCTTAGAGTGTAAGAGTGCAGAAGACCTGATTCCCTCGGGATGCTTATATTCATGGGTATGTGTTTTTATCTTTTCTTCTCCCACTCTCCCTCCCTAACTTTCTTTCTTTTTGACAGGGTTTCTCTATGTATCCCTGACTGTCCTGGAACTTGCTCTGTAGACCAAGCTGGCCTCGAACTTACAGAGATCTGCCTGCCTCTGCCTCCCCAGTGCTGGGCTTAAAAGTGTACATCCCACACTTGGCCCACATTAATCATCTTAAACATAACTCTGCTGATATGTAGTAGCATTAGGGGATATATTCCTAGAAGTGTAATTTCCAGACCAAATAGGACATTGTTTTACATTTTGAATAAATAGTGACTGTTTCTTTTACAGAATAAAAGTATTTGTTTTCCTCTCCCTTTAAGACTATAAAAACAATACTAACATCTGTTAATCTATTGTGTAAGATATTTTATGCATTTGTTGCTGAGGTGGTTAGAAGCCATGTATAAGTAGGTATGGATGGCTAAGGTGTTTTCTGATCACCTTTCTGACACCAACACTGGAATGTATGTGTGGTTTTCTCACAACCGGTGGTCCTTCCGCCCAGTGACAGTCCAGTGCTTTTACCACCCGGGCAGCGTGGAACTGTACACATGAGGACTCGGTCCCTCAGGCCTGCCCCGGCTTCAGTGCTGGTCGGCAGGATGTCATCACTTCCGTCTCGCCTGGCTGCACAGTTGTGCCGGCCACAGCGGCTCCCCAGGCCGGGTCACTGTTGGACACACTGTTAACTGCTCGTTATGAAGGACACTGAACAGAAAAGAAGTCGCGGTCTGAGGAGGGCTGGGCAGGTTGCCTGCCACACTGCCCGCAATGCTCACAGCAGCCCCTGGACCCCACCATCTGTTTCTAACAGAGGTTCCATCACATAGGTGACTGCCAACCAGTCTCCAGCACCAAAGCTCAACCTCCTAATTGGACTGTGGTGTCTAGGAAGAGCTTCCACTCTGGGGGTATTACCTAGGGGTCGGCCAGGAGTGGCCTTGTCAGTGCGAGGGAGCAATGAGGCTGGAGCTCTAGAACCCATGTGAGAGCCAGGTGGGCGTGGCAACCCACCTGGAACCCCAGCATGAGGGAGGCAGAGACAGGATCCCTGGGGCAGGCTTCTTAGCCAGACTAGCTGAAACAGTACACTCTGGGTTCACCAAGCGATCAGGGTTCAGTATGGGTGGAGAGAAATCGAGGAAGACACCCAATGCCAAGCTCAGGCCAGCACATACACCACATGCATGGGAACACACATATGTAAATAATAATACAATAAGATTTTCTCGTTAGTACCTAGTAGAGATAGGGAGGGTCTCAGTGACAGAGTTCTCCTGGAACAAAAGGATCTCCTAGCACTCTCACTCCTCAAACCTGTCACTTTTATCCAGGAAATTCCAAGGTTTTTGGAGCTGTGTGCCAGGAACGAGAGACCCAGAACACACACCTTCCTAGGATCCTGCACTGGCCTTTGCCTGTTTTTGTCCATGTCTTCCAGAACTTAACAACCCTGAAGTATATAGGGATGCTGGTCTTCACTGTGGAAAATACTTCCACTTCCAGAACTTAACAACCCTGAAGTATATAGGGATGCTGGTCTTCACTGTTGAAAATACTTCCACTTCCAGAACTTAACAACCCTGAAGTATATAGGGATGCTGGTCTTCACTGTTGAAAATACTTCCACTTCCAGAACTTAACAACCCTGAAGTATATAGGGATGCTGGTCTTCACTGTTGAAAATACTTCCACTTCCAGAACTTAACAACCCTGAAGTATATAGGGATGCTGGTCTTCACTGTTGAAAATACTTCCACTTCCAGAACTTAACAACCCTGAAGTATATAGGGATGCTGGTCTTCACTGTGGAAAATACTTCCACCTCCATTCCTTTTTATGATAAATTCGCAGAGGCGAATGGTTTTCTATCTTTAGATGGAGAAAACAGCTTTTTAGCCTCTGTCTGTGATCTACCCAGGATTGTTTGATGTGTTGAGTTGAGTTGCTGTTGCTGTGATAAAATACCCAGACAAAAAGCAACTTAGGGGAAAAGGGTTTATTTTGGCTTTGAGTTCCGGAGGGATGGAGTCCGTTATGGAGGGAACACGGGGTGGGAGCAGGAGACTGGCTGCTCATGTAGCAGAGAATGGCACCCAAGGCCCAACCCCAGAGACACACTTCCTCCAGCAAGGCCTCGGCTCCTAACGGTCCTTAACCTCACAAATGGTGCCACTGAGGACTGGGAGTGCAAGCCTATGAGAGACAAGAGCCTGTGAGGGAAGTTCCATATCCAAACAACAGCATCTGGTAAGGGTTCTAACTTTACATTTAATCAAGTTCTTGCCGGGCAGTGGTGGCGCACGCCTTTAATCCCAGCACTCGGGAGGCAGAGCCAGGCAGATCTCTGTGAGTTCGAGGCCAGCCTGGTCTCCAAAGCGAGTTCCAGGAAAGGCGCAAAGGTACACAGAGAAACCCTGTCTCGAAAAAAAAAAAAAAATCAAGTTCTTAAAAGATTTCTTATTGCATGAAGTTATGGATGTCCTCAGAGGCCAGAAAAGGATGTCAGATCCCCTGGAGCTGGAGTTACAGGCAGTTGTGAGCCTCCTTATAGGAATGCTGGGATCCAAAATCAGGTCCTACGGAAGGGCAGAGAACTCTTGAGCTTTCTCTCTACAGCCCACCCCTACAACTCTAGAATCTTTAGAACTGGTTCTTTCCTCTCTCCCACCCAGGGAGCCTCTGGGGGCTTTTCCGGGTCACAGCCAGTGAGACACGGAGGCTGGGCATCCTCAGAGTGTTCCTGTTCACAGATATGACAAGTTCATCAATTTGTCTAGATTTTTGCCTCAAAAAAAGGGTTTAGTTGTTTATACAGCCCAACATAGTCTTCTCAATTCTTAGATTTTGTATTTTCTACAGCTAAGGGAAGTAAAATCATAAAACAAAAACCCGTTGAGATTCCTGCTTTTCATCACTCTAATGTATGCTTGTGCACACGTGTGCACAGTTTTTTGCACATATTTCTTTGGTTTGAGGGGTTCTTTTTCACCCCCCCCCCCACCAAGCTGGAGTGATGCAGAGTGCATGCAGTGGTGCAGAGTGCATGCTGCTCTTGCAGAGGACCTGGGTTTGGTTCCAGCAGCCCTGCTGGGTAGCTTACAACCTCCTGTAACTCCAGTTCCAGGGGATCTGACACCCTCTTCTGGCCTCAGCAGGCACTGCACTCATGTGCACATACTCACAGACACATAAGTGCACATAATTTAAAGTAAATATTTAAAAAGGTTTTTCCCCCTTTGGCTTTTAATATTCTCTTTGGAGACAAACAGGTCTGCAAGTGTTGCTGGCTTTAACATTTTTAAAATTTTTATGTGTATGAGTTTTGTCTCATATATGTACGTGTACTACATGTATGAACTAACCAAGGAGGCCAGAAGAGGCCATTGGACCCCTGGAGTGATGTTTACAGACTGTTGTGACCTGCCATATGGGTGCTGGGACTCTGAAAGAGCAGCCAGTGGTCTTAACCCCCGAGCCGTCTCTCTAGCCCTTGCAGTGATGGTTTGATTTCTCAAGTGTCTACTGGAAATTGTTTTTGTAACCAGCTAAGAAGAATAAACCAGGCTTCCTCAGGGCTTCTCTCTCCACCTGTTCTCACTGGCCTATTTTGTGTTGTATCTTTCAATAATATTATGTAGCTTTTATTTCAAGAGTTGTAATTGTCCCATAGACAAGGTCACCATAAAAATAGAAATATTTCCGTGTTTGCTAAAATGAACATCTCCTTTTGCCCAGGAGAGGCTCTCAGTGTTCCTACTCATAGGTGAGACAAGCTGGGGTTGTGAATGGTTTACTGTTTATGGTGGTTTGAATGTAAATGGCCCCTGTAAGCTCATGGGGAGTAGCACCATTAGGAGGTGTGGCTTTGTTGGAGTAGGTCTGGCTTTGTTGGAGGAAGTGTGTCACTGTGGAGGCGGGCTTTGAGGACTCATATAATCTCAAGCCACACCCATGGTCTCAGACCACTTCCTGTTGCCTGTGAGTCAAGATGTAAGAAGTCTCAGCTCCTTCTCCAGCACCACATCTGCGTGCATGCTGCCTTGCTCCCCGCCATGATGACAATGGACTGAACCTCTGAACTATAAGCCAGCCCCAGTTAAATGTTTTCATTTATAAGGGTTGCTGTGGTCAAGCCGCTGCCTCATCAGCAGTAGAAACCTGACTGAGAAGGAACCCTAACACTGTTGGAAGTTGTCAACATGGCCCCCCACTCACCAAGGGCACACAGCCTCCTTCACCCTCTTCATAAGGTGGAAGGAGGGTGCTTACATGCTATGGCCGGAGGGACCCGGAAGAGTCACCGCTTTAAACCTGGCGATGAGTTGAGCTTCCTCACAAAGCTGAAGGACAAAGCCAAGGAGGTGGGTTTTCCACAGAGCCTTGCCTTCCACATCAACAAAGTGTCTGAGAGAAGGACAGTGGGGGAGGGGAGGGACTTCACGCTTGATGAGGGTTCCCTCTGAATGTTCGAGAAAGACCCATTTCTAGGCTGTTTTCTCTGCTTTCCCAGTATTTGCTCCTCCTGTGTATCTTCCACAGTGAAGACATCAGAAACTGCAAATGAAAATAAATATGTCTGGAGAAAACCAGAAGGCGTTTTCCTAGCAGTCTTTGCTTACAAAACTGCCCCCCCCCCCCCCCCCCCCCCCCGCTTTTTGGTTTTTTTTGAGACAGGGTTTCTTTGTGTAGCCTTGGCTGTCCTGGAACTTGCTCTGTAGACCAGGCTGTCCTCGAACTCAGAGATCCAGCTGCCTCTGCCTCTGAGTTTAAAGCATGTGTCACCACCACCACCCAGCTCAAAACTGATCTTAAAGTAGGAGACATTAGGGCTAGGGAAACAGCTCAGTCAGGAGAGTGCTGGCCACGTGATCACAAGGACCTGAGTTCAGTCCCCAGAACCTATGGAACAAAGCAAGGCTTGGTGGCACATATGTGTAATCCCAGTGGTAGAGACAAGGTGCCCCGGGCTTGCTCAAATCAGAAATCCCAGGCCAGTGAGAGACCCTGTTCAAAAACACAAGGTACAGGGCTCCTGAGAAATGACACCAAAGGCTGGCATCTGGTCTCCATGGGCACGGATGCACATATGACTGCACACTCATACATGTGTGCACCCACACATGCACATATATAGAAAGTAAGGGACACCAGTGCATTCAACTGGTGCAGATGTGTTTATGAAAAGACGGGAGCGTTTTCTCTGAAAACAATCAAGGTTTATTGCATGTAGAAATCAATAGATATCTTTTACAATAAAAAAAAAAGGTTAGAATAAAGATCTCACATCTGTAAAGGCACATAGCAAACGTTTTATAGCAATGACAAGGACAGAGACAACATCCTCTCGGACCAATATCTAAATAAGACTTTGTAAAAACAGGAAACAGTGCAAAACAATACTGTCAACAGTCAGCTCCCTACACCTCGGGACTGTAAGAAGCTGCCAAGCAGGAGCTTATTGACTGATGGAAACAGCTCATGGAACAGCATGCTTAGCTTTACTTGAGGCTTTCACTCTCCTCACAGTGCCAGGGGAGTCTGCCTGTACAGTCAGCGTGACTATCGGGACTTGGGAAGGAATGTCTTCCTGCCTTTTCCGTCCTTCCCCGGCTCTCAGCTGCAGTTTGTAGGGAAGAGGCTTGACTAGTGTCTCTGCTGAGGAGCAAGTGGCTTCCATGGACAGGGCGCTGAGTCCCAGCCTGGAATGCATGTTTTACAGCTTCCAACATAGTGGGTGCTAGCTCGTGTCCAGGTCAGCTCACAAAAGCCAACCACATCTGACACAGCACTGCATTCCATGGGGGAGGAAACTAGGCTTCCGTGGGCTGACCCAAGAACCCTAAAGCAAGCCAGTCTCTAAGCTGCGGGCGGCCGTGTCTATACATCATTTCAAAATAAAATCTATAAATGTCAATTATTTTGAAGGAAACCAGAACTCACAACATTTGACGGAACACAGACCAAAAGAAAACATCAAAATACTGAATGAAGGAGTGACACTAGTCTAGAGGAATGACTCGCCTGTTACATATGTGACAAGTCACGAAAGGTTACACTTTCAATAGTCATCTGCATATGTAAACCCCCTCCCAGGTCAGCTGACCACCGAGGGCTGGAGGACACACACTGGAAATCGTCTCTGATGAAGAGTGAGCTTGTATCTGAGAAGATGCGGTTGAAGAACTTTAGGACCCCCAGTAGTGGCAGGGAACTTCAAAGGAGAGTGCAGGAAAATTTTACAGGTTTGCATCTAAATAAAATGGCTCCGAAGGAAGTTTTCAGTTCAATGCTGAAGGTATTTATTAGCTAACACTGTCGCTGAGGGAGGCAGGAGGCCCCAGAGAAATGCCAAGCACGCCAGGCGCCTGAGCCACCTGGCTAAACTTGAAGCAGCATTCCTGAGGCCTGAGCAAGAGGTCCCACCCCAAGGCACGGAAAAACCCAGTCTAAAACGCTCCCTCGCTCTCTGGCTTCTCTCCTCACAGTCTTCCACCCCAGGGCGCCTGTCCCTGGAGGAAGAGGTCGGGGAGGAACAAAGGCAGAAGGGCTGGACAGATAGCTTATTGTGGACTAACCATAAGTCATAGCACACCAGGGGAGGCTCCTGGGAAGCCCTGAGGTGCACCTGTCCCGCCAGGGGACAGTCAGCAGGGAGGCCGAGGAAGAAAACAGTCCAGCAAGCCAGAAATAGGTTAGATTGCAGGTTACCAAGCAATGCTGTCACCAAAACGCCTGTGAAGGGCGCCTCAAAATAAATAGGAAACCCTGTTGCCATCCTTATTTTTAATAGTGCTGGTATCAGTCTTTTTTTCTTTCTTCTCCTGGTACTGAGGGACAGTGTTACCAAGGCTGACAGGATGGAGGATGGCCTGGCTGTTAGAAATCTCCTGCAACCTTCATTTTGACCACTCCCCAGTCACATTTCTTGAGGCTGTGGAGCTGTTTTGTTGTTGTTGTTAAATTAAGATTTCCTATGTTGACATTTTAGAGGGGTTTAAGATCACGGTCCCTTTGCCAGATTTAACTTTTTTTGGGGGGAGGGTTCTATGGGGAGGTAGGTTAAAATACAAAGTGAGCTTCAGAGGGCTGATCTGAGGGAGCACGGAAGCTTCTGAGAGCTGGTCTGGGAAGCAGGTGAGTGAGCATGGGAAGTTGGTAGTGCTCTGAGTGGACAAAATGCCCTGTGGATGAACAACTGGAGTCACAAAGGGGTGCCACCTCGTCCCCACACAATGAGAACACTCACAGTCACTGTGCAGCCCAGTGTTTGTACTTTGAATACATGTGACCTGCACAGGGACTCACATGCAAGAGGAATTGTGAACGCTAACCACGAGAGTAGCGTGCACGGGCAGAACTCTCTGCTCACAAGCTGCAAGGGAAGGAGGGCTGCAGGGTCAGGCAAGGAGTCTCCAGAGCAGCCATCCAGGCACAGAGGCCACATGGCACAGCCCGTTACAGGCAGCAGGCAAGGAGCCCGGGAGAAGTAGGTCAGCACCGGAGCACGGTCTTCCCTGGGGTGTTCCATCATAAGTTTACAACACTGACATTACCCCCAGGGTTCAAAAAATTGTATCCCCAATGAATTTTGGAAATTTAGGGCTGATCTGGCTTCTCCCCATCATGACTTTGGACAAGCTCTGGGCACTTTTAATAAATGATGGCTCGGCTGGCAGGACTATAGCAGAAGACTTGGTTAACCATATTTAGACTGGCATTTGCTCCAGCCCGCGTGCCTGACAATTGAATCTCCTTTAATTTATCTCTAAAATGAGGAGGCTGAATGGAGCTCTGAGCAGCACGAACTGATTTCTAAACAGCACTATATTTATCCATCTATGAGAGCAGAAGATGCCAGATCCCTGACACCTGGTCACGGACAGACTAACGGACGGCATACACGTCAGCGAGCGTTTGAGAAAGACACACATTGCGGCGGTAAGCTGCAAAAGCTAAGAAGGGCGGTCTCCTGGATGAAGACACCCGATTCCCTTGAGCTGATAGTGGAAATGCAAAAGCTGAGTGCAGGGAAGAGAGGCTGAATATTGGACAAGCTGGTAGACCAGTGTCCCAGCTCCTCTAGAATAACGGACACCTGGACAAGCCATTTGGGTTGGCAGCATGTGGCTGAGCACACCTGCCTGTTTCCCCAGACATGTGGCCACTACTTTCTGCAGATGTCCCAGGAAGGGTGGCTCGAGCCACCCAAGGACTTAGAAGCTGAGGCGAAGGCCAGCACACTTCTACCTCTTTGCTCAGAGCGTAACCCTACGAGTGAGTCTATCACTCACAAATTGTAGGCCACAAGGGGATGTGCAGTTCCCCTGGAAGACCCAAATCTCTCTATTAGAAGCTGAGTGGGCAGGAGTGCCACTCGTGAACAGAGACCGTTAAATGGGGGCTTTGATGGCGGCCGAGGAGAGCTCTGACAAGAAACAGCAGCAGCAGAAATTTCGGTGAAATAGGGAAGCTAGAGCCCAGTGGCAGTGACATGGCACTCTGTGGACAGAGCTGCTCCTAATACTGAGAAGAAACAACAGGGCCAGGGCTAGTTCATGCCCCTTGAGTTTATTCTAGAAGGTCCTGTATTCTTGCCCTCCTCACCTCAAGTAACTGGCACATCTTCCCCAAACAGAAACCAATAACTAAATTCGCTCTCTCCACGAGTCATGCCACAAGAAATGAGACAGACTGGAAGGCACAGGGTGCTTGTTGCCTGAGGACATGTTTGGGACCCGTTGATAACATTGCGCCTGAGGTCAGAGGATGCAGACCAATGAGCTAGTGCTTAGACCAAGAAAGGGACCGAAGACCCCACAGAGAACGTCTGTCGACCCAGCCTGTCAGCATTCAGGGGCAGCTCCTGGCCCTAGGAGATGCAAGACCATCGTGGCTAGGATGCAGGATCACAAAGAACCAGGTCTCTGTCCACTAGCTCTTAGCTGAAGAAAAGATGCATGGCATTAGATCCTTAATGAACTGGGAAGAAATAAATTGTATGCATTCCATCAATCCAGAAAGTGCCCTCCATGTCCGGAAACTCAAAATGGGTTGATCTACCTTAAACTAGAAAAGATAGGAGAATGCTAATCTCCCCACCCACAGGAGGGGGCGCCTGAGAGCAAACACTGACAGAGGGTAAGGGTATGGCTTGCTTAGGAGTTGGTGGTCACGTCCCACAAGGCCCACATCGTAAAGTCTACAAAGACCCTCTGTCCAGGCTAGGGGAGGTGACTGAGAGAGCCCAAGACTAAGGCCAAAAGGAAAAAAAAAAAGTCAGCTTACTTCTAACTGAAGAATAATGAGTAGGTCCCTTCTCCCCGCAAAGTAAGCTGATGGGACACAGTCCACGTGAGATGGCCTCACCTTCCCTAGTATCTGCAGCACCTCCAAGTGAGTAGAAGAACCCACTTGTCTCCACCTCAATAAAGCAACTGGCATGCTTGTCTGATACTGTTCTCACCTCTACTTACTGGGGAGGGAGTGTGTTCAGATGTGCAGGCCCCTGGGATTCCTACTCCACCTGGAATCACCTTAGAGCCACACAAAACCAGCCAGACAGTCCTGGGCTTCGCCACAAGTGCATCTCACCATCTCAAGGATGAAGACACCATCTTAAGCAGCCGGGATGCAGAGACCCCTGAACAAGGATGAAGGTGGGCATATGCAAAAGAGCGAGTGAAAGACAAAACTCCACAACTGGAAAACCGGGGCGGAGGAATGATGGGCTGCTCTGTTGTGAGATGGGATGTCTTACTGGCTCCAGTTTTAATTTTCTCCCCCTTCAAAGCCAAAATGCAGCAATGGGCTCTGACAGCCCCAGCTTCGGTCCCAACACATTGTCAGGAAGCTGGTCCAGAAGCCCTGACTAGATAACTAATTTAATACACTTTGCTCCAAGGCTTACTCCTTGGCTAGCTTCCCAGGTAGAAAGCATCTCTCGGCGATTATTATGCAGATGCCGCTGTAAGGGCTTTAAATGCCTGCTGATAATTTTACCAGAGATTGATGGGGGCTTCCTGGGGGTGGGAAAGGGAATTCGGAATGTGTTGAAGAACCAGAAGCAACAGTGTTAAGGAGGAAATAAATACGCAGGACACTTAAATGTTTGCATTTGGGTTTCATCATGTGTTGGCTAGGAAGCTGGATATTAAACCTGTGTCTTCCCTGTATCTTGTTCTGTTAGCATAAGCTAGAAACAGCCCCTGAGTGATGAGTTCAAAAGGGCATCATGTCTCCTCGCTGCTCATGTGAGACACTCTAACACACCAAGGCTTAGAGACGAGAGTATCTACATTCTTCATCACATAATGAAACTGTAAGTGGGAACGACTGTTAGGACACCTGAAAGGGGAAGAAACATTTTCAGAGGAGGGTAACTAATCCCCCCCCAATGGGCTTTTCCATTTCCCCCAAAATACCTATGTCAGAATCTATACCAGTGTGCCGCGTCTACAAGGGTCACACTCACGTATGCCCCTTGATCCACTCTGCACTGTGGAAGGGAGGGTGGAAGCGCCCCACCTCCAGAACCTGAACCCACAGATGCTGTATGGATGTCAGCATCAGCACCACCCTGGCCCAGAGGAAGACAGCTTGGCTTGTCTTCCAGAGAAGCTCATGGGAAATCTGCTGTCATCAGCATCTACTAGTGTGTGGAGACAGAGGCTACAAAGGCACACTCTTTCTGGTTGGTCTTTTCAGCTCAGGAAAAAGAAAAGAAAAGAAACTATCACTGTGTTGGAAGACATGACATGGTCAGTTTCACAAACAATTAGAAAATTATACTTAGGAAAAAGCAGACCTGGAAGGAAACTGGGCTTCAACTTGAGGGTGGTTAATACCGTCACTGACAGAGAGTGGGTTATACAAGGAAAGGTAGGCAGTAGAGGCTTTGCAAAGATAGTCTCAGCATTCATCATGAGGGGCAAGTATGGCCTGTGTGTGGCCGTATACACTTGAAATTCCAGCAGTTGGGAGGTACAGACAAGAGATTGGGAGCCACCCTCTTGCTATACACTAAGTCCAAGGTCAGCCTGGGACCCCGCCCCAAGACAGCAACGAAGAAGCCCTAAGTGAGAATCAACTCAGTCCTTGCTAGCCAAAGCCTAGAATCCATCAGCACACAGGGAGTTGTGCATGGGTGTGTGCCTCCTGGCCAGGTGTGCGCCTCCCAGCCAGGGCCCTGCTGCAAAGTGCCAGGTAGCTCCCAGTTTCCTTAACCATTTCCCTTATGACCCTTCTAACAACTTAGCAATGGATAGGAAAATGGAATGTACCCAAACCTCATCTTCTATGTCCTCATCTGCTACACTCAACATTATTTAATTAAGTATCTACACCAAGGCCCCACCTAATGCCATTCCCACCCTGGTCTACTATCTTCTCTCAACTAGGCAAGGGGCTGAGCTGTGCAGATGGCCTGGCTCAGGCCCACCAGATGAGGTGTTGGGAGCACGGAAGGCAAAGTAGCACATCCCATCACCGCATCCGACTTCTGGACCAGAACAAGGGGTAAGCAGCAGTGACAGCAGCACTCCTGGCTTACCAAAGACGGCACTGTGCTCTCCAGAGGATCCCAGCTTTCACCCCAGGCTTAGGGAGAGAGACCGCGGAGGAAGGGGGCGGTAAAGGAGAGGAAAGCAGCTATCCAGTGAGATGCACAGATCCAGTGTTTAAGGGAACACTTGCAAGGACCTCCCTTGGCTCTCTTCCTTCCAGGTGAGGCTGAATTCTTCCTCTTGCCACTTTTGACTGGGGGCATTACCAATTTGTCTGCAGCTTCACTAGAGATGTGTTCCCTTATGCCTCTGTGCCTACAGTGTCCCATGGGGCCACCACCTTCCCTCCCGGAGGAGGCTTACGTGCAGATCAGTCGACATGGGGTTCAAATAAGAAGCACTATATTATCGTGGGAAAAAAAATGCATTATAATAACTCACAAAACTTATTCCAAAGACGGAAAAATAAATTATCTCATATAAAATAATACATGATGTTTGTAAGTAACTCTGGCTCTTGCCTGCTGCCAGCCATCCGTCTCCAACTGGGGAGGCAGATGTTGTCTGGAAGTGGCGCCCCCTGCAGGACGGAGCTGGGCCCCTCCTCCAGAAGCTGCATCCGGGAAATCAGATGAGCCTGGAACTCTGTAGGAACTGGACGAGGACTTGGTAGACGAATTTGTACTGCGCAATGGTCTGGATCATGAACATCCTCTGCTCCCTGAGAAACCTCAGCATCGTGGGCACTTCCACCTTCTGTAAGGGAAACGAAAGGGCACATAGCCTGAGACGGGGCCTCTCCTGGGCTCCTCCCACCTTGGGAAGCCTCTGCCCACTGCCCATGACCCGGAAGGAGGGATCTGTCCCTCAAGGCTTTAGGAATCAGCTCTGTGCCAGGGTTGGAGCCCCTGGTCACTGGTGTGATACTGTTCGGTTTGTGTCTGCTTGTGCCTACTCCTGTGGGTACATCTGAGAGCTGTCGGACAAACAGTGCAAGGTTCTCGGAGCAGTGAGCTGTGCAAATACCAAACACAGTTCCCCCCCACACACACACACCTCCCTTTATATTTAAATGAAACAAATTTTGGGAAACTCATTCTGTAGTCTAGGCTGGCTTCAAACACATGATGGTCCTCCTGCCTCAACCTCCTCAAGTTAGCTATTTCTTTTTAAAAAAAGATTTTCTTACAGGTATTTGTGTGTGTTCTGGGGAATCGGGCTCAGGTTGTGAAGTTTGGTGGCAAGTACCTTTGCCCACTGAACCATCTTGTTGCCCGGATATTCCTTCTGTGTGGGGGTATCTGTACACTGAGGAACGCGCATGTGTGTGCACACCAGTGTTTATGGGTGTGCATACTCAGAGGTGGACATCGGATGCCTTATTCCATTGAGACAGAGTCTCTTATTGGACTGGAGCCTGTCAGCTCGGCATTTTTTCTTTTCTCCCCCTTCCTTCCTTCCTTCCTTCCTTCCTTCCTTCCTTCCTTCCTCCTTCCTCCCTCCCTCCCTCCCTCCCTTCCTTCCTTCCTTCCTCCCTCCCTCCCTTTCTTCCTTCCTTCCTCCCTCCCTTCCTTCCTTCCTTCCTTCCTTCCTTCCTTCCTTCCTTCCTTCCTTCCTTCCTTCCTTCCTTCCGTTTGTTTCATGAGACAGTTTCTTTGTGTAGCCTTGGCTGTCTTGGAACTTGCGCTGTAGACCAGGTTGGTCTTGAACTCAGAGATTCAGCTGCCTCAGCCTCCCAAGTGCTGGGATTAAAGGCATGCGCCACCACTGGGCTGTCCCATTAGTGTTCACATCAGTGCCATGCGTGTCTCATGCCTTCCCTGGCTCACAGTGTGCTTCTGCACACACCTTGTTCTCTACGGACGCTGGGGATCCGCCCCTGAGCCGTCTCTTCAGCCTTCAAGGTAGCTATTTTCTCTTACTGTACCCACCTCCGACTTCCCATCCCTCCCTGCTTCCCCATCCTCCTCCACCTCCACTTCTCTGATGGAGTCTCCCATCCTTATTACCACCACCATCACCACCACCATCACCTCTACCATCACCCCCACCACCATCCCCCACCCCCACCACCATTAACCCACCATCCCCCACCATCACCCCACCATCCCCCACCACAATCCCATCACCCCCACCCTCACCTTCACCATCATCTCCACCATCACCCCCACCACCATCCCCACCACCCCCACCATCACCTGCACCATTACCCCACCATCACCCCCACCACTACTACTGAGACACAACTGCCTCCCAGGATATGCAGGGGCACGGCAGACATTGTCACCGTCACCGATACTCAAAGACCAGCAGAGCAGCCCACAGAGTGGCACTGGTACTGCTGAGCAGCCCAGGAGAGTTCTAACTACCCATCTCTACCTCACAACTACCAACCTGACTGCAGGCGTTCCCCCTCACTACCCATGTTCAACTTCCCTGTGTTAAGAAAGAGACAACGGGGCTAGAGAGATGGCCCGGGAGCTGAGGGTACTTGCTGCTCTTCCAGACTCACAAAGTTCCCAGCACCTGCATCAGGACAGTCACAGCCACCTGCAGCTACAGTTCCAGAGGCTCAGACACTTCCTTCTGGCTTCCGTGGGCACCCCACTCACATGCACCCTTCCCTCATCATCTCCACAGAATTAAAAATAATTATTTTTTTTAAAATGAGACAAAAGGGGGAAAGTGCAGGAAAAAGAAAAGCCTCTCCATTTGACAGATTGAAAACTGCAGAATTACAAGCTAAAATATAAAATACACTAACAACGTCGGCTGTTAGAAAAGGAGGTTAAGTCGGGATGGGAGGAAAATAGGTCATAGCCATTTCATATTTATTTGTCAAAAGTCTTTGTTTAGAGAACAAACCAAACACGTTAGCCCTCCCGATACGGGGACAAGAGTGGGAGGAACCAGGCCCCAAGAGCACGGGGCGGAGCAGACAGTTTTCCTTGGTCAGCAGCACTGATGGGAAACGGGACAGATACGACTGGGTATCCCGGTGCCGAGAAAGGAAATGAACAGCTGAGTCATCTCGCTATCTCTGAATATCACTGGGAACAGAAGTCCTTTTAGGGATGCCACCCACCAGCAAGGAATGCTCTGGCAAGCAGCTGGGCACTGAGGAAGTCCACTATATTTGGACACACCACAAGGGATTGAGCCACTCTGAGCCTCAGGGAGCCCACGGGATGCCCTGTTGGCAGGATCCGCCATTCCACACCCATTCCGCGCGCCAGGCTGGCTTTGATGCATGTAATATGGTGAGTGATGTAATTTGCTGTCACTACTTCACAGAGGTCCTTAATTAGTTTCCAAAGACCTAGGAGACCAGCCTTCACAGCCAACAAGATAGGGCAATATTTAAGCTATTTTCAAATCTCTGAGTGTATGAGTACACATATTAGCACACTGACACATCCATTACACATAACAAGAGTTCCTTGCTGTATAATTTGGAAACTGAACAGACCAACAGCTTGGTGGAAACAGTGAGAAGACAGGAAGTGACCTCAGAGAAGGAGAGCTTGCTTCCTGCCATCATACAGCTGCTTAAAGACACATAGCACCAGGTACATCACATGATTGCTTCTGGGCCTGGATTGTCTCATCTGTGCCTGGCTTTCATGAGGCAGAGGGCAGGGTGCCCCTTTATTAACTTACGGCCTAGGGCTGGGGGTCTAGTGTAATGGTTACATAACAAGACCCACCTAAAAAGCACAAACAAGCATCCACAACAGGCTAGGTGTATAGCTCAGTGGTAGAGCACTTGTCTAACGTGTGCACGGTCCTGGATTAGATCCCCAGAACTCCCACAAACAAGCAAGCACATAGTCTAGCCAAATCCAAAACCACTGCCCCCAACCCTATGCACAATCTTATGTGCATGAAGGCAGAGCTGTTGTCGATGTCTCTCCCTACAACGCCGGAATCTTATGGCAGGATGAGATAACACAGACTCTGTGTGATTAGAGCAAAGAGCAGCTGGTGCTGGTACCACATTCCCACCCTCTCTGCTACACAACACACTGCCAAGCCAGACGAGGGCCAATGCCCCCAGATAAACACTGTACTATAATAACAACTGTGTTCTACATAGCTGCATCTTCACACAGGACTGGGGACAAAACATATCCCAGAAATGCAAGACGCATCTGAACTACACATGCCAGAACAATGTGCCACGGGGAACAACCCACAATAGAACCAATCTGGGTACGACTGGAAATGAACGCTGACAGCTGTCAGATTTGCTGGATGTTTCTAGAACACCCTAATTTTCTTCTCCTATTTAGGAGCCTACACAGAGCAGTGAGAGGTCAGAGATAAGGGAAGCTATAAATATTGGGAGTCCAGCTGGAGAACCACAGGTCTGGAGAACTCAGGTCAGCAGAGAGGAATCAACCGTAAAACAGGTAACAGCACAGCTCTAGTGCAGAACCAGCATCACGGTACGCAAGCACTCAGAGAGAAGGCCAGAGGCCTGGGACCGCGGCTCGGCTGATAAACTGCTTACCACACAAGTGTGAGGACCAGAGTTAAATTCCCCAAACCATGTAAACAATAACAACTGTGCATGATACTATGTACTTAATCCCAGCACTGGGGAGGTGGAGACAGGAGGATCCCTGGGGCTCAAGAGCCAGACATCCTACCCTACTTGGTGAGCTCCAGGCCGATGGAGATCATGGCTCAAAAAGCAAGGTGGTGGTGCCAAAGGAATGACCACTGAGGTTGAACTCTGGCCTCCACACGTACGCACACAGGTCCCTCCCATAAAATAATACACTACGATAGAAACCTGGAGAGAGAGGTGGGCCACTCACTTCGTTATGCTCCAGGCAATAGATCATGAGCTCAGACAGGATGACGACGCCGGTCCTTCCCACCCCGGCGCTGCAGTGGACCACAATGGGCGGGTGCCGGGTCTTGATGCCTTCCAGGACACTGTTGGTGTGACGCCTGACCGACTGGATTTCCTCCAAGTAGGCTGTGGGAGGAAATGTGAATCTTGTCACCCAAGTGCGTCACATGACTTTGCATGCAGGGGGTAGGGGAGAGGTGCCAGGACTGAGGGGGAATCTTTTGTCTCCAGTCATAGTAATTTGCAGTTCTTATAAGTCACTAATCATTTGGCTGGTACCTGCTGGAACATCCTGGATCCAGAAGAGACCAGCTGGGAGTCAATTAGTCCACAAGAGAATTTGTTCTTTAAATAGTTCTTTTTTAAAAATTAAATTCTGTTTTCCCCTCTGCAAATCCCCAAGTCCCCCAAGCAGATGATTCTAGACATTACTTACAACCCTTCATACTAATAACAGACTGGGATCAGAGCAGCCGCTACGTCCCCTTGAAATGCCTGCCTGTCAGAGCCTATTCCTGTTGGGGAAAGAGCAGCCACCAGCCCCATCCCCTTCCCCCTCATCAAATGAGCGAATGTCAACCAAGGTTTGATTTCATTTTCAGATGTAAAAAGTGGGCTTCGGGGAATCCACTTCCATAAAGTTATGTGAACATTCAAGATGAGCCCCACTTCTAGAGGCCACAAGCCTGTGGGTGGAGGGTTCGAGATATGCTCTCACTCCCTCAGAAGCTGCCCAGTCCAGCAGGGGTGAGCAAAGGTTTGTTCACAGCGTACACAAGAAAAGCAGCCACGTACTCCTTAGTGCTTCTCCCATAACCATGTAAAAAGGAAACCAGATCTCCAGACAATATAACAGCCAGTCCAGGGCACTATACAACACCACTGCGTCAAGATTCTTACAAAAACAGCTATTAGGCAGCCCATGTTCTTTGAAGGGATGCCCTGTATCCTCCAGTAGCTTCGGCTGGCATCCCTTAAACTGGCTGATTTTAAAGATTTGACTACATTTTAGACCATCTCACGGGTCCCACATTTCAGGAGCTGTCAATCATCAAACCAATCTACTTGCATTACTTGCAGAGTTTTCTTCTTGGAGACAACTTTAACCAGTCCACTAGCAGAGGATTCCCTGAACTGGATAAAAAGAGCACTGTTAGGGGGACGGAAGTTCTGCAGAGGTCACATCCCCCCAGTGCTATAGACAATTAACTGGTCATTTGACCGGCAAAAGCCTAAGCTCTCTGGGGCTTTGGGTCCTTTGCCCCATCACTGTCCTACACTCTGTTTATTGTGCTCCTTGAGGCCTGTCCCCATTTTAGTGATAAATGGAATCCTCGGCAATGCATCAGAATCTAACAGAACCGGAGAAGTGGTTTTCTAGGTCTTGACAACCTAGTCTCTCAGCCCCTAATGCCAATTCTAAACGTATCAAAATAAAGCAAGGTTCTGGTGTTGCCCAACGTGTACACAGTGGGAGTGGGCTTCTGTGCACGGTGGCCTCTGTGTGGTCGGGCAAACTGCCCTGAGGCACTGCCTGGCACTCAGGGTACCCCTATATTCTCAGGAATCAGTGTCTAAAATATCCTGTCCTGAAAAAATAATACATGCGATGGATTTGCCTGATGTAGGTGCTCCACGCAGGGGGAAACGCTACGGTTCTTATCCCTTTATGTCTGCCATCTTTGACTTGATGTGCTGTCAGGGCTCATCCATGTTATAACACATGTCAGACAGCATTTGATTACTGAGACACTAAAAGTCTAAATCAACGCAGAATTAGTTTATCACCATCCTGTGCACTTGCATGAAAGAGAACACAGAGACACCTCTGATTCTTCTCTGCCCCATGCAGAGGTGAAGAGACCAGTACTTCCGTATCACGGTGCTCTCACTGCTTTAGAGAAGGCATCCCACAGTCCACTCCTCTCCATCTGACAGACTACTGATGCATTCAGCAAAACTCAGTCTGGGAAAAACTTACACAGAAATCCTTGGACGTCTTCCGGGCAGCCGTGGTGGGGCCAGTCAGTGTACTGCAAGTGCCACACCGTCCTCTCCTGGCCGGACAGCAGGTGCTTGACCTTTAATCCTGTGGTTGCATAGCAACCGGAGTCTGTTCGGAACTTTGTGGTGACCTTGAACTTGCCATAGGTGGCAGAGCTGTGCTTGGACCCCAGTTTGGGCCAGTATCGGTGGCTTTTGGTCCGTCCACCCTCCTGAATCACACACAGAAGCAAAAGTGGAGACAAGTCAAGGATGAGCTCGTCTCTTCCTGATCTTAGGACCCGGGAACAGGAGAGCAGGCGGCAGTTACTAAACCACATCTCCACGGGGCTCTGTGCAGTGCCTACGGGGAGCCTGGATTTTAGCCCACAGAGAACAGAAAGCCACCGAAGGCTTCAGGCTGGTGAGTAGCAGGTACTGGTGGTCAGTCCACACCCTGCTTTCCACGCCGATGCTAACCAGGGCTCTTTCTATGGTACCACACCCTGACCGGCGCTGCCCCTCTCCTCCAGGGCTGCTCCCACTCTTTGTTCGGCCTGGCTGGCTTGTCTCAGCTCAACACACAGCTGAGGCAGAGAACGGCCATGTCTGTGCCATTCTTTCTTTCCAGGTTTTATCATCTTTTCTGAGACCGTGCGCAATCTACAAAGTCTTATTTTTCAGTTTTGTGCAGTTTAGAAGTCACTGGTGTGGGGTGGGAAGCATGGAGGGGCTGGTGAAGAGGAGACGGGGCAGAGGCTGGGTGGCAGGAAGAGAACACAGGAGTAGTGAGCTGTGCCAGGGACTCTGCCTGACTGACGGCTAAAGGAACCCCTTAGGGTCGGGATGGACTCAGTGGGTAGAGCACATCTACAACACGCATGAAGTCCCGCGTTCAATCCTCAGCACTGCACAAACAGGTGTGGTGGTCCATGCCTGTCATCCTAGCACTTGGGAGCTGGAGACAGGCAGATCCAAATGTCAAGGTTAGCCTTGGCTACACAGCAAGTTTGAGGCCAGCCTGGGCTATGTGAGACCCTGGCTCAAGGCAGATAACTAAACAATGAACTAAATAAAGGAGCTATCAGTTTGCCTGCTTGTAAGGCGACACATCCTTGGGGGACATTAGTCATCTTGTCTGGTCCCAGAGGGCTTGACAGTCTCCCCAGGACTGAAGTACTTTGTTCTTTTACAGTGAGCCTGTGAAAGCGGGCTGACTGGAGAACTCAAACCCACGTTTGTTTCAGTGCCCGAGCCAGCTCTGGATTTTGCAGAAGGACACATTCCTGGCTATCCCATGGATCACTAGAGTCTGCTTTGTTTTGACATGGCAGATCTGCTTGTCACTGATGCCTCAGCTGAAACACTACCTCCTCCAAAAAGCCACAGCTGCCCCCCGACCATCTGTCAGTCCTTACAGTCTTCTGACTGGAGCTCTCTGTTTACTTTCCAGCGTCTCTCCCAGGAGTAAACACCATGGGGACAAGGACGGTGACTGTCTCGTCCACCACCCACCCTAGAGTCTACACAGATGGATGGATTTAGATGGATGAATTCAAGGCCAGCCTGGGCTATGAGACCATATCAAAGAGACAAAATAAGTAAGTAAACACAGGCTAAAAAAAATCATATAAAAAACCCATCCATGACATGATCTATTAGGATCCTGAATTTAGTTTAAAGGTGTCCTTAGTTTTGAAATTTTACTTTCTGGGTGTGTGTATGTGTGCATATATGTGGTATGTGTTCATGTGGGTATGTGCAAGTGTGCTTGTGGAGGTCAAAGGTCAATGCTGAGTGTTCAACCAGGGATCTTGCTGTCTTTACTTCCTGGTGCTGGGATTACATGGGGATGCAGTGAATGCACATGCAGGTCTTTCTGCTTCTGCGGCAGGCACTTTACCAGTGTGAGCCATCTCACTGGCCCTGGGATTTACTTTCCTAGTAGAAGGTCGGAAAGAGAGTGAGTGGAAGTATGCCTGACCTTCGAGAACGTGACGTGCCCTCACCAAATCTCCTCATAAACAGCTCTAGAAAGTAACCACCCAGCACAGCCATTGGTGGAGATGGTGGGGGTCAGCGCTTTGCTTTTGTGCCCCAGCTCTCTCTGCTCCTGGCCCTGAGTAACAGGCAGGAAAGGCGCCTCTAGTGGGGATCTTGGTAAAATGCACGAAGCATCCCTTAAATGAATTTGAAAATGTAGCTTGGAATCTCATGAGAGGATTAAAGGGGGTCGGGGCAACATGTTTGGAGAGTGTGACAGCGAGGAAATCCAGCACTCTCCTCAGAGTCAGCGCACCCTGAGCAGGCGGCGGCGGCGGTATCACATGGGGGAGGTGCCTGCCCGTGTGTGCAGCACAGGCCCAGCTCCTCAGCTACAACAGAGAACCTGTGTTTGCCTTGGCAAAGGAAGAGAAGGAATTTTCTTTTCCTGCTCCCCGAAGAATAAAGCCCTTTCCTACATCAGAGGCTCTGGTCTCCTTCAGCTGATAAGCACCATGGCACGCAGGGCTGGCAGCGCCGGGGTTGGGAGGCCCCGTGTGTTTACCCAGCACAGCCTGAACTGTTCTGTGGGGTACACACCGCCCGCTGGATGAACTCAAGTTTGGTCCTTTTGATTCTGTGTTTGGTTTTCACGGTTCTGAAGTATGTCACCACGGAGGGAGTTAGGAGCCAAAGGAAAAGGAGAGGAGAGAAGAGTCCACTGCAAACCCTCTCTGGGGAAGGAAGAGGACACAGAACAAGGAGAGAGGGCACACAGACGCAAAGTGATGTGCAGAAACACAGAGCTGCAGCACGGAGCAGGCCAAGCCCAAGTCATGGGTACCAGGCCCACCTTCTGGACACCCCTTCCCCAGGACAAGGGCGTTAGGTAAGCCACTCACTTACCTCCTCTGCGGTGACCATGGCGATCACGTTCACCCCCTGCTCCCACACCATCTGCCAGAAGTCATGGCAGGTATGTGGCAAGGGTCCCTGAGTGGCGATGTAGTGCCATTCTGCCCCGCCAACCACCACCTGCAAGGAAAGCATCAGTCAGTGAGCCAGGCTGGTGGAACCACACTCGATTCTAATTCTTTTGGACCAAGTGGATTGGTACAATGATAAAAACCCAGAAGCTGTAAACAACAGATGACACACTTTTGCATCAAAATACTTTTTGCTAAAGCAAACCTATCAAGTCATACTTCCCTGATCTTTTATTGCATGAAACACACAATATATGCAAACTAGGACAGACTGAAAATAAACACATGGGCTGAGGAGACGGCTCAGAGGGAAAAATGCCTTCTGCACAAGCGTTAAGACACGAGTTTGATCCCCAGTACTCACACATAAGCGAGGTGTGACAGTGGGTGTGATCTCCCAGGGCTGGGGAGGTTAAAGAGGAAAAGGCCCTGGAGCTCACTGGCCAAACTTGCTAACACAGGGGGTCCAGGCTCAGCCAAAGACCTGACTCCAAAAAAAAAATAATATGGAGGGGTTGGGTGAGATGGCTCAGTGGTAAGTTCACTCTGATGACCTAAATTTGATCCCCGAGGATCCACGTCATGGAATGAGAGAAGCAACTCCAGCTAGTTGTCCTCTGACCTACACACACACACACACACACACACACACACACACACACACACACACACAGAAACATGGGCACACAAAATAAAATGTAATAATGAAGTTAAGAGTGACACAGAAGATAAATGACTCTTCCCTTTGGCCTTCATTTGTGCATACATGGGAGAGTGTACACACACATGTGCACATACATATATACCACATATAAAAAGTATACATATGCAGTCACATAAATGTATAGGTACACACCTAAACATAAATTAACAAAATTTATGTTACAGAAACACTTATGCTTAGTGTGCCCAATGTATTCTTAAAGATTTCATGCTTTAGTCTGTATTTTATTAAAGTATATGCATGATTATAACCATTAAATTAGTTTCACAACCACCAAAGGGCTGTGATTCTGAAAAATCTGAAGAACAGGGTTCTATGGTAGACTTTTAATAAAAGCATAATCTACCATGCAAAATACATTCCATTGGCAAAAACAGACTCAGAGAACTGAAGGCCACACTCTCAAGGTGGAATGGTGACCTCCACATGAACACTTTCTGTCTGGCTCTTCCTTACCTGTACCTTGGCATGACAAAGATAAGCCCCTTTACATACCTATGCAAGGCAGACCTCCAGAGCTTCCAGAAACAATGGAGGCATCACTGTTTGAGACTTTCCTCCTCATGTTTGTTTTTTTTTCATTTTACATACCAACCCCAGTGCCCCCTCCCTCCCCTTTTCCCACTCCCCATCTCCCTCCCATCCCACCACCCCCCATCCACTTCTCAGGGGGGGTAAGGCCTCCCTTGGGGAGTCAACGAAGTCTGGCATATCAAGTTAAGAAAGGGCCTAGCCCCTCCCCGCTGCATCAAGGCTGAGCAAGGTATCCCACCATAGGGAACGGGCTCCAAAAAGCCAGTTCATGTACCTGGGAAAAGTCCTGGTCCCACTGCCAGGGGCCCTACAAACAGATCAAGCCACACAACTGTCACCCACATTCAGAGGGCCTAGTTTGGTCCCATGCAGGTTCCCCAGCTGTCAGTCCAGAGTCCATGAGCTCCCATTAGCTCAGGTCAGCTATCTCTATGGTTTTCACCATCATGATCTTGACCCCCCCACTCCTCATTTATTTTATGAAACCACATACTAACTTGATTCTGACAAAAATAGCATCAGCTATTGTCTTATTATGCAAGACATGTTCATGTCAAGGTTGGCAAGAAAACCCACTTTCCACATACTGGTGGGAGAAAATATCCACAGACTATCACTAGGATGGGGGAGGGGGCATCTGTGGAACTGGGATGTTAAACACTATCCTTCCTGGCACCCAACACATAGGAACCATAAATACCCGCAGAGAATGCTGCTTCTTCCAAGTATTGACAGTTTAAAAACTGCACTGAAACCATCAGTTGGTGCTGGAGAGGGAGACCCACAGATGTGACTCCACCTCTGGAGGAACTCCATCGCCTCCTGTGTTAACGGCTGCTTGGAACCCAGGGGAGAAAACAGTGGCGAAACACAGAGCTCGATTCCAGAAGCCAAGGGCAAGTTGCTGCAAGCTCTCTGGGCCTGTGAAATGCTCCCACGTCTACCCTGGTTCCATAAGATGAAATGTGGGCCTTGGAGAACGCCGCAGAAGGGAAGGCATCTCGGGTAACAGTGCCCAAAGGGTACTATTTATGTGAGGTGACAGCTGTTTCCAAAGAGCAGATGGAAAATGGGGAAGAGACTGGGCCAAGGGAAGAGGCCAAGAGAATATCCTTCTGTACGGAATTCAGAGGCACTTCATTGGGAAGCAGCTGCTTCGTCCTCAGCTTTGAGTGTGTTACTCTGCTTATTATTTCATAATCTAAGACCATCATTGGTTTACTTGAGAGTTCCCTGGCATTCATTATTTTATTGGTTTTGTTCTTGTTCTCAAAAATAGCACAAAAAAGTCTGTATGTTATAAAAGCCTGTATGTTATAAATGCATATACATAGGGCTATCTGTGTCCTATGCATAAAAACACTATACCCAACCATGGCATACTTTTCATGTCCCATAGGAAAACTGGCTATGAGTGATACACAAACCAGATGCCTAACTACATCTTGGGGGTTAGGGGGAGGTCAGAGGAACCTTCTAGCAATTCCACCAGAGTTGAAAAGTCCAAGGAAATTAAGAGTTCAAAGCCACTAATCACACAGATTACTCAGGTGAACTGTGTTGCTTAAAAATGTCCTATACTCACTGGTTAAGCAAGACCCTTCAAAACACTCTCTCACTTCAGAGTTCGGAGCTATGTTCTAAAGACGTACATCCAGTTATTAGGAAAACTGGGGAGAGGGAGCTGCTTCAGAAATCGTTCACTCTAGGTACCCATGTGTCTACAGCTCTGATTTCTAACTGGGGTCTAGCAAACTATGACATACTGAGGCATGAGGTATTTGAGATATTAACAGAAATCCCACACACTGTGGGCTAGAGAGATGGCTGAGGATTAAGAACACTTGTTGCTCTTACAGAAGACCCGAGTTCAGTTCCCAGCACCCACATGACGGTTCACAACTTCTTGTAACACCAGTTCCAAAGGATCTGATGCTCACTTCCTACCTCTTCAGCCACCAGGCATGCGCATGGTGCACATACATGCATGCAGGCAAATATATCCATAAAATAAAAACAAATAAATAAATAAAAAAAAAGGACCTCACACCCTCACACTCCCATTCACTGGCTGAGGATCTGCTGAGATCAGTCGTGGTTTGTGTACAAATCATTCCACTGTCACAAAGAGCACCGAAAACTAGGGTCTGACTCTAAAACAAATTTTCTGTGGTATTATAAAGAAGAAACAGTAGTTTGTGCTGCTATTGGACAGTGACAATAAGAGGTCCAACGTCCGTCACCTGTGAGTCACAAACCAACAGGACAATCCCACTTGCCATGGCTTAGGGAGGGCCAGTGCATATCTACCGTTAACGACTGTAGCCTGTGCGAGTCTGCTGCTGGGTGCCTCTGACACCCCCTCACCTTGATGTGGGAGGCGTTGATGTAGCCTGTGTTGTTCTCCTTGGTGGGGATGAGCTCCACCCGATTCTCCTCGTAAGGGACGACTTCTCGAATCCGGCTCCGCTCAGCGTTTTCCGGCAGAGTGGCGGTACTGAAGATGCCGTTGGCCTTTTTGTGTGGGATCTGCTCATACTCTGTGAACACCATTCCCTCTTCCAGCTTCTTCTTCAGGGCTCTGAGCTGCAAGGGAAGCAGGGTGTCAGCTCTTCCAATTCCAACAGAGAAACCAGGCTCGCAGCACTCCCAGTTAGGGGGTCTCGAGATGGAGAATTGGCGGGTACTTAGTTACTGCCTCACTATTACCCAGACTGCTAGTCTCTGCTCTGATGACCATTTCCCTTCTCAGCTTTACACTGCAATCTTCCAAGACTGGCTTAAGTTGACATTCAAACTCCGTGGTCCTATTACTTGTGCTGCCTACGACCTTTGCTGATAAGGACAGTGTCAATCTTAACTATCCAAACACCCGTTGCCCTCACGGCAGGTTTTACTGAATGAACCAGTACACAGTTGTAGAGCACTAAGGATTAACCCACACCACACAACTCACCTTTTTCCTCCCTTGGCCAGACTACTAATTTCAATTACATGGTATTAATTGGGGAAATGTCCCTTCTGACCCAAAAAAACATTCTGAAACCAAGCATCTGCTGACAGAAATCTAACAACCTAACATGCTATTCAGTGAACTTAGGAAACCAGTTTCCAGACCTTCTGGTAGCAAGCCTGACTGCTTCGGGGCCCCTTTCCCACCTGAGCAACACAGAATCAATACCTAACCAAAGAACTATAGGTCACATCACCTTCTAGCCCTCAAAGAAAACCACAGGAACCCTAAAACCTTGAATAATTGTTTCCTAAAAAAAAATCAGTCATTTACAAAAATCACTGAGCGTGACAGTTGGGAAAATTAACTTTCTCATCTCACAAAAAGAGCTTTCCACACTTACAGAAGCATAATGGTTTCATTCCAGAAAAATTAAAATTTTTATTACTTCCCCCACCACCCCTCAGCATGTTTCAAGTCAGTGCATCTTTGGATTCAATTGTGTGAGGACAGCAAGTAGGTCAATCACATCAGAATGCAAATTTGCCTTTTTCCTTAGTGTTAAGATCATATAAAAATGCATAAAGAACTGATCACTATATTTCCCACTTATGATTAAAAAGAACTAAGTAGCCGGGTAGTGGTGGTGCACACCTTTAATCCCAGCACTCACGAGGCAGAGGCAGGCGGATCTCTGTGAGATCCACGCCAACCTGGTCTACAGAGCGAGATCCAGGACAGGCACCAAAAACTACAAAGAGAAACCCTATCTCGAAAAACCAAAAAAAAAAAAAAGAACTAAGTGAGTAGGCCAAGGTCACACAGCATGTTGGAGGTTGATCTTTTGTTTTTATCATAAATTCTGGAGAGGGGAGCAAGTTGTGTGGTGGTCAGAGCACACCTTGAGGAAGTCAGTTCTCTCTTTGCCCAATGTGAGTCCCAAGGATTGAACTCAGGTCATCAATCTTGGCAACAAGCTCCTATAGCCACTGAGTCATCTCACTAGCCCTGGAGCTGGACTTTTTAATAAAGCCTCAATACACTAACTTGATAAGTGTGGAGACCAGAATGAAGAAACAGGAGATGCTGGGAAGGGTTGGCTTTATCACAGCACACTTGGACCAAGTCTCCCTCCATTTGAAAGAATTAACCCACGAGGCAAACATCACTGACAGGTCTGGGCAAAGAGGGACTTCTGGAATCTGGAGGCACAGAGGAGGAGTCACGCCCGACAAGCCCAGCACTCACCCGCTCGTCTATGGGAACTCGGGTGGCATCATGTCGGCTGTCCTCCCGCCCCGAGACGCGGGCCACCGAGAGCCCGTTCAACGCTGCCAGCATCAGCGGCCTCTTCTGTGGGTCCAGGCCTGCCATCTTCTGCTTCTCTAGATTCTTCCGGCAAGAAAAGACACGTTCTCATTGTGTATAATTCCAGGGGAAGGCTGGAATGTGTTTTAATCTCCCCAAATCTGTAACTCCCCAGCCAAGGAATGCAGACATTCACCATTAGCAGGGCAAATTCAAACACAGACTTCCCATTATTCCCACTGTGCCCAGGGAAGCCGGTTCTTTCAGGACCCTAGGGCCTTTATTCTTAATTAACTCATACGTTAGAAAGGTAAAGACAGACTGCCTAGCAAATATACCTTGCCACGGGATTTGGAAGAGAACAAAAAAGGGGTTCGTACAGTACACTTTAGAAAAATATGGGCTGAAGAAAGAAAACAGAGGACCCCATGGGCTGAGTCCATCACAAGGACGGGTCGTTTGCACTGACGACTGGTGTAAACCTGCCAGCTCCAGTCCTGATCAATAGACCCATACACACCAGCAAAAGAAGAAAATCGGGTTGAGTCTTACACTTACTCCATGTCCCTGAGACACCTGCTTTGCCAGCCCCAGAACAGGGTCTGCCGTACTTAACAAAGTCACCACCACGCCAACCTAGCCACAGACGATGAACCACCAGGCCTTCGCCCTTCACACTCCATCCAGGAAAGGGCAGTGACTACTGTCCATTACTGGAGCGGCTTGACAGGAGTGTAGACTGGCCAATCCTAGCTCCCCCCTCATCTCTGGGCTGAACCTGGTGTAGTCAGGATGGATGTTGGGACCACTGTTGGGTCTCAGTCCTTGGCATCAGTCGGGGGTATGGAAATCCTCCCTGTTTACTGCTGGCAGCCTACCATGCACACCTCTTGAAAATCGTTTTTGTCTTAGACATTTGGGGAAGAGTGTGAAAGGGAACATCATGATGCAAACAAGCAATGACAGTTTGACATGTCCGCGACTGCTACGGACGCAGTGGTAGCCTGGTTTCTCCTAGGACTTGTTTTCCTATTGTATTGTTTGTTCATTTACTCCTGGGGGAGGTATCTTGGTGGAGCCATGCTGAGGGATGTCTTTCTGTATGCTGTGACTATGCGTTGCTCCCATTGGCTATAAATAAAGCTGTTTTAACCAACGGCAAGGAAGCTTAGAGCCAGGTGGGAAATCAAAGACAGAGAGAGGAGAAGAAACGCAGAGGCTGAAGAGATGCCAGCCCATCACCTAAAGAGCACCATGCCAGCAGACTGGTAATGCCATGGCGGCCACGCGGCAATACATAGATTAATAGAAATGGGTTAATTTAATATGAGAGAGCTAGCTTGCAAGAAGCCTGCCATAGGCTGTACAATTGGTAATTAATATTAAGCCTCTGAATGATTATTTTATAAGTGGCTGAGGGACCGCGGAGCTGGGCGGGACCGGAGGAACGTGGGACCGCGGGGCAGGGTGGGGCCTGAGAAAACTTATGGCTACAGAGCCATGTTGTTGGAAAAGTGGCACTGAATAAGTTGGGGGTGGGGTGGCAGGGACATGGGCGTCATCGTCACCACACTGTTACCTACAATGGGCAAGAAGCCTTTGTGAGGGATTGCTACCAACAGGGCAACTACTCTGGTGACAGGCTGACTCACGGACAAGCAAGGGTTTATCAGACAGGAGGGCGAGCCGTGACATGTAATGGACGGCTGAAGAGTGACTGTAGGACTACAGAACAGCCTTGGTGTCTGTCTCCATACCGAGCAGCCCTCTGGGATGAGTTTGGATTTATTTGCATATTAGTTCAGTGAAAGACAATTCTCTCCTATCCCCCGTTTTCACTGAATTGTGAAGCGCTTCAAAGGTTTTGTTTGGGTTTGATTTTTGAGACAGGGTCTCATGATGGAGCCCTGGGTGTTCGGTGTTCCTCAAACCTGCAAGCAATCCTCTGCCTCCAGAGTTCAGGGACTGTTATTCTTGGGAAAGGCTCACTATCTACCCGGAGAGAGCTGGATACAGTGATAACTGAACCAGGCTTCTTAGGTGCAAGTCTCATTCATCCCATTAGCTTTTCAGCAGGGACCATCAATGAATCAATCAATCGAACTAGAAGGTCTGAACCGGCTTTCTTTGCTCTCTGAACATGACTCCAGGCTCAGGGCTAGAGGGTGTGAAGTATCTTCAAGGTGGTAGCAGAAGTGAAGGATGGGCCCTAAGGGCAGCAGGCTGAGAGCCATTCATCACAGGAAAAGCGATTGAGAACAGGGAGTTCACTGTACCCAACCCTCACACTCCACACAGGCTGAGGTTTCTCTCTGTTCTTAGTGACAGGGGCTGGTATGGCTGCAGTAGCCTTCTTCCCTACCCTCCACACACAGAGGAGTGGGGAAGCCGTGTGGCTGCCGCCTAGGCCAGTGAGTACAAATACAGACAACGACAAAGACTCCTCTTGAGTGCTGGAGCCACTGGCACAGGTGGCCTTCTTGCTTGACCTCCTAGTCCTTCTCTGAGGTTGGGACACTGACCAAGGGTAGCAGCCTGTGAACTCCTAGCTGTATGAGGCTGTGTGAGGGGGTCTAACAGGGACGGGAATGTAGATGTGGGCGGTCATGTTCCCGAGCTAAAAGCTAACTGGTAAACCTGCCAGGCGGTATGATCCACCATCCTGGAATGAAACAGAACTGGAGGAGGGGACAGCAGAAAACACCCCCCTCTTCACTGTTCACACGATGCTTCCAAGTAGGGGACCTAGTGCAGGGGACCAGCACCAGGGCTATGGCTGCAGGCTATTTGTTTAATCCGGACAAGAGAGCATGAGTATGGCCAAGACGAGATTACAAGACCATGTGGACATCATTAAGTCTCACCAACTTGGCAGAGCCAGCCTCGAAGCTCAATGCTTACGGTGATGGATTCCTGAAGCCAAAGCAGCTTTTAAAAGGCCGGGAGCCAAGAAGTGTTGAAACATCACTTTATACCAATGAACTACTTTTTTCCAAGCTGGGAAAGCTGTCTCTTCATGGTACCCACCCCCGCATTTCACTCCATCTCCAGCCAAAGGGGTGTGTGTGTGTGTGTGTGTGTGTGTGTGTGTGTGTGTGTGTGTGTGTGTGTTTACCCCCAGAGGCACAGGTACAAACTTCACAATTTCCCTCTCCATCTGCAAAGCAAGAAGCATGAAGTCCATCCGCGCTGACTCCTGTCACCACCCTACGGACCACCAGAACCTTGGGGCTGAACTGCCTTCAGCCTGTTCTAAAGTAACAAGGTTGGATCCGACCTCTGAACCCAGCAGCGTGGCTCCTGTAAAGCTTTGGCCTTCACTTCCTCTGTCTGGATTGATTCCCAAGGATGAGTTAGTTCGGAAGATTCCGGAATGAGCCTAATGACCTCCAACAAAGCAAACTACCTGACAGCAGAGCCCTGAGGAGTGGAAGAGAAGTCAATTGGCTCAATTAGTTACATAATTGAACGACTTTTTAAGGAGGCCAGGCTTTCCAGGGAAAGCAGTGATGGAGGATTTCTCTTTTCCAGCAGCAACTACAACCCAACAATGTTCTCATTGTAAGAGGTGTTTATTTTCTTGTTTATACACATCTACCACCACGTGGCCTTGCCCCGACCACAGAACTAGCTTTCTAGGCTGTGCACATCCCAGTGAAGAGTTATTTGTAACAGCAACACTGCAGCGTATCTTCGAATGTGTGTGCACGCATGTACAACATGTGTGCACGCATGTGTGCGTTTCTCATAGAGTGAATCTGATGGGGACTGGGGTTCACTGGGAAACTCCTCAGGGACTTACCTGGGCTCAGCGGTAAACTGCTCAGGGACATGCCCAATCACTACAGTGTTCTTGTACTGAGTACACCAGCCACAAGGGATGGAAGGTGTTCCTTGACAAAGCAAACCCGACATCTGCTGACATCCACACTCTCGGCTGAAATGCCCACAGCTCTTCAAAGCCCAGCGCGTCCCCTGAAGCCTCCCTCCTCCAGGGCTCCAGCTCCAGGGCTCCCTACCATCAATGAACTAGGAGCTGGGACACTCACCCTAGTCATCATCTCTCTCTCTATAATGCTGTCCTCCAGGGAGAACATCTCTGACACGGGCCTCTCCTTCACGGGTTCCTTCTTGACCCTCTCCTTCACGCTGGTGAGGTCAGGCTCAGAGATGGAGGGACCCAGTGAGGCCCCATTGACGGCCAGCTGCTCGGCCCTGGAGACACTGAGGGCCTTGGATGGCCCGTGTCTCAGCACTCTGGCTCTGGCCATGGCAGGAAGAAGGGTCCCCTGTTCCTGCCTCAGTGCCCCGTTACTGACACTTTTTCTTGGCCCTGGGTACTCAGGCGGGGGCCTGTTGGGAATTCGAGCCAGGGCAGCCTGCAGCTGGGCACTGTATTCCACCTTCTCCCGAAGCGTGGGGATCTGAGGCACCGCCTCGGGGGCCTCCTCCTCTTCCTCACTCTCACTGCTGTGGATTAGCATGGTAGCATCTGAGAAGGTCTTCTTATGGTGATACTGGGGAAGCCCATGCACTTCATGGCCACCTGCCTCCTCGGAAGGGCCCTGCTCCCGGAGTGTGTTACGACGAGCCATGGGGATATTGAGTGACTTCAGGGTCATGGCCTCCATGCCTCGAACCATACTGTTCATCACCTCCAGGCTGTGGCGCTTATTCACCGTGCCATGGTGCTTGGTGGCTGTAAGGGGTTCGCTCACCTCCTGCAGAGACTGATGGACCACAGGAGAGCTGTCCTCCTGGAAGGTCTTGACAGAGAGCTGGACCTTCCGCGTTACCAGATCAGGGCTGCTGCCACTGACATACTTGTGGCGGTGGCTGGCGAGGTCTGGGGTGCTGGTGGCAGGCCGAGGCCGAGGGTAAGGGGGTGGTGGCCTGCAGAGATAGTTCTTGAGCATGGGGGCTGTGCTGTAGCTTTGTGTTCCTTGAAGCTGCATGTTGGCCAGTTCTGGAGTGCTCACTGTGTGCGAGATGGAGCTGGCCCCTGGCTTGCAAGGCCCTGCACTATTCTTGGGGTTCCTCTGGTCAGATGGACTAACAAGTTTGTGACCATAGCCCCCCTGGAGCGCATATGGGACTGTGTAGGGGTGCCTCTCCCGCATTTCCGGCTGGCTGTACACCAGTTCCTCAGGCTGGTTGTAGGCGTGGGTGTTGATAATGTTGAGGTTACGGAGAGACCGGCTCTGGCTGTCTGCATGTATCAGTCCCCTCTTCATCTGCCTCATGACTGTCTCGTAATCAGGGGTTGGCCTGTAAGACGGCACGATGATGGTGCTGTGACGGTGACTGGGGATGTAGTCAGCCCTCATGATGTCACTTCCGGGGATGCTGAGGTTGGAGGACACTGGAGAAGCCTGGATGAAGCTTTGGGAGCAGTTGAGGGAGTTGACACTATGGACACTACACACGCTGCCGTTGGTGACTGTACCATTTAAGTAATTTAAGTCCAGGCTGTTGTGAGAATTGCAATACAAGGTTTCTTCGTTCCCAGGGAAAATGCTGTCTGCAAAAAGTCAAACAGAGGACCATGAACCATCACGCCACACTGTTTCCACAGAGCTCATCCCTATGTCCCTGGAGTGACTGACTGAAATAGGTCATCAAAAGCAAATTCCCCAACCCTCACCCGCATATGACACAAAGAACTGTTATCTCGGATGAAGTGGCCATGTACAGAATGTGTTGGAGCACACTGCAAAGAAAGTGTACGGCGTGGGCATCGCGTAGGCAGTCTCAAATTTGCTATAATTAGATTCAGACAATGAGCTACTTGTTGGGTAGACATGGCCTCTTATGCACAGCTTAGGGGCAGAACCGGATATTTGGGCCAGGAAGTCAAGCGTTTTAATGGAGTAATAGACTTGACACTGCCCCACCCACAGAACGACTCTGACTACATCAGGAAAGGGCTCTTAACCTAAGGGACTGCCGAGCATTCAGAGAGAAGCAAGACCGGCAGCGTCGGCGGCGCGGCCAGCATGGCCGTGGTTTCTGAAAGCAGCCAGTGGACGGCAAAGTCAGCATCAGGAGTCTTTGAGGTGTCCCTGAAACTGCCCTCTAGCTCCACCACCAAGCTTAATTCCAGGAAAAAGTAACAAAGGCTGCAGGAACCTAAAGGGCTACAGCGGTTGTTTTCACATGTATTTGCGGTGTGCATGGGTGGGGGGCGTGTGCATGCATTTGTATGCAGGAGCAATGCTTCATGCTGGGAATCAGCCTTGGTCACTCGTCTGTTTGATTCATTCAGGTGAGGTTCTCAGTTAAACTCTCAGCTTCTGATACACCTGGTCTCACCAGCCAGCTTGTGCAGGGAATCCCACCTCTGCCTTCTGAGGCTGGAATTTCAGGTGGGTCGCCACCCTCACCCCCATTTGTGTTGAGTTCTGGGGAGCCACATTCTGGCCCTCGCTCTTGCACAGTATGTGATTTAACTCCTGTGCTGGCAAGTTTTTATGCCAACTTTATATATGGGAAAGAAGAAATTGTAATCAAGAAAACGCCTCCACATGATTGGCAATTCTGTAGGGGCATTTTCTTGAGTAATGGTTGGTGTGGGAGGGCCCAGCACACTGTGCATGTTGCCACCCTGGGCAAGTGGTCTTTGGTGGTATAAGAAAGCAGGCTGAGCCGGGCGGTGGTGGCGCACACCTCTAATCCCAGCACTGGGGAGGCAGAGGCAGGCGGATCTCTGTGAGTTCGAGGCCAGCCTGGGCTACAGAGTGAGTTCCAGGACAGGGACCAAAGCTACACAGAGAAACCCTGTCTCGAAGAAAAAAAGAAAGAAAGCAGGCTGAGCAAGCCATGAGAAACAAGGCAGTGAGCAGTGCTCCTCCACGGCCTTCTGCATCAATCCTGCCGGACTTCCCGCAGTGATGGAATGTGACCTGAGAACTGTATGTTTTTGATCATGGTGTTTTATCACAGTAGTAGAAACCACTGAGTCATCTCCCCATCCCATGAGCTACAAAAGCCGGCTTCTAAGTCAGGCCCATTCTGGATATGCAGGGTTACCCATGTGTAGGTCCCCAGCTGCTGTAACCTCAGTTTTAGAGGATCTCATGCTCTTCTGGCCGCCATGGGCATGGAATGCAAATGGTACACACACACACACACACACACACACACACACACACACACACACACACAGTTCTCATATCCAAATTCTAGCATTAACCTCTGTCTCCCTGATTTTGTATAGAAACAATAGTACCACAGGCTTACTGTGGGATTAAATGAGACAATACAGAACAAGTCCCTCGCCTAGTCCCGACACCTCATGGCCACTGGATCCATGTTCATTCTTGTCCCTGTACACAAAGGGCCTGAAGGAAGGATAAGAAGAAATGCTGAATGGTGAGGGTGAGAGTTTCTCTCAGTCACCCCAGCATCCTGCGGCTGCCCCAAGCTCCCAGCATTGGCACCGAGGGTGAAGTAAGTGCACTTGGGAAGGCTGGGCTGTCAATCTCCACCCTTGGCCCACTAAGAACGGAGGAAGACAAGAACGCACACTCCAGCTCGGCCTACATACACTTCTTCCTAGGTACCCAAATCTGGGAGATTTTTCTTTCCAGGAAGATGATATGCTTAATTTCACAAATGGAATCTGCTGGCCACTGTGGTTAGAAAATAACAAAGTTAAAGTCAAAACATCATGGACATTTTCTAGCAAGCTTCTTTGCTGTGCCCTGGGACCCTGCCTTCTGTCTTTCAGAGGAAGAAGGACGAGCTGCAGTTACCTTGGGAAGTGTGGGTCTCCGAGTAGTGCTCACTGCATTGCACATGCATGGGAGGCAGGATGTACGGCTGCTGCCTTGGCTGAAACAGAAAAGAAGGCTGCAGAGACACAAAGACACTAGAAAGATACCAGAAAACAGGCCCCCGCCCCCACCCAGGGAAGCATACTACAGCTGCTCTGTAGGCCACTCCTCTGACCCGCCCTCTTCTACTGACCTAAGCTCCCATCTCATAGTGATGCTGGGAACAGCAGAAATTGGTTCAAGGCCAGAGAGAGAAAAAAGCCAGCACCCAGAGTCTGGATGCAGCCATTCATTAGGGTGTCGGACACTGGCCATGTTCTCTGGGCCTCTGTAACAGATGCAGTCAAGATAGATGCACCCATCCAAGAAACTTGCTTTGCTGTGTCCAAAACTAGCTCCCTACAGAGCAGCAGAGCCCATGGTTCCAGTTCACAGAACCATGGGAGGCTTGTGTAGGGTCAGGGCTAAGTTAGGCTGGGCCCAGTGGTGAATTTACATAGAGTCCAAGAAAAAAGAAAGAAAGAAAGAAAGAAAGAAAGAAAGAAAGAAAGAAAGAAAGAAAGAAAGAAAGAAAGAAAGAGAGAGAAAGAAAGTACACAGAGAAACCCTGTCTCGAAAAACCAAAAAAAAAAAAAAAAAAAGAAAGAAAGAAAGAAAGAAAGAAAGACAGACAGACTATGACACACATAGTCTCAAGGCCCTGCAGAATCACATGTGGCACGGGCCAGACAGCACTTGAGTCTAGAAAGGACACCCTCCTGGCCAATGCAGAATTGTTCCCATCAACTCTTGAATATGGCATTTAGACCACTCTGAACCACTTCCTGCTGCAGAAGAGGGTGTACTTGATGTTGGGGGAATGATCTGTCTCCTCTCTCCTCTACTCTTATAGTTATTATCTCAAGATAACTGACTCAGAAGTGGGGTGCACACCTGTAATCTCACCACTTGGGGGGGGTAGAGGCAGGCGGATTTCTGTGAGTTTGAGGCCAGCCTGGGCTACAGAGTGAGTTCCAGGAAAGGCTCCAAAGCTACACAGAGAAACCCTGTCTTGAAAAACCAAAACCAACCAACCAAACAAACAACAACAAAAACCTCAACAGGAATCAGAGAAGAAAAGCATTGAAATGAACTGAGAGAATTCAGGTGCCAAGGAAAAGGCGCTGCTCACACTTCTAAATAATCCCAGAAGTCCTGGTGGGTGATTTTAGAGTTGCGATTTCAAAGTAGTCTTCCTTTTGCTGACAACACATAATTCAACTAAAGTTTCCTATAGTGGGGAAGGAAGGGCTGTCAGCTTTATGAACTTAAAGTGAGGACAGGACACAATGACACGAGAAACAGAAACACAGAGAAGGTTGGTTTACAGCCGCCTTCTGCTCGGGTTTGCTGTTGTTGTTTAAATCATTAAGTGACTTTATGAACTGGGCTAAGTATACAGTGAAGAACCAGTAATAGTTAATTTTTCAAATGCTGTTTCTGGATTATATTATTTAATTTCTTCTTTTTTTGACAAGGGAGCATGTTAGGATGGATCCACCTAAGGTCTCTCACCCTTCACATGCTAGACAAATGCTCAAAGACTAAGCTACATCAATGTCCGATTCTCATGTATTCATTCTAATATGAAACATTTCCCCCAGACCTGCTAATACAGAAACAAATGCCACAACATAGGTGCTCTAGTTTGGTGTCTGTTGCTGTGTGATAAAAACGCCATGACCATGAACATCAGCAACAGCCATGGGCTCAAGTCTAGAATTCTGAGAGTCTGTGCCATGATCTCTCCAGAAAGAAAAAAGAAAGAAAGAGAGAAAGGAAGGAAGGAAGGAAGGAAGGAAGGAAGGAAGGAAGGAAGGAAGGAAGGAAAGAAGGAAGGAAGAAGGAAGGAAGGGAGAAAGAACAATGTCCCCAAACCTTTGAAGAGAGAAGTTGAAGACAGGGCAGGTACACACTGGATATGGAGGAAACTCTTTGGTGCTCCTGTCTATCGACTCCAGGGAACTGTACATCTAGCGGAGTAGCAAGGCCACATGCCTTAAAGAGCTACCACAAGACAAGTAGAAAAGAACCACGGCAGCTCTGCCCTAGCGCCCTTGAGTAACACCAAGAGCCTGCAGCAGGACTCACGTACAGAAAATACAGCTGTGCTTCCTGCTCACATCACCAGGAAAAACAATAGCTTTTAAAAAGTAAAAATCAGCCAAAGGCTAGGGACTTTATTGACTAAAGTCTGGAAATTAGAAAACGTCCCATCCGTTCAATATACTGAGACCGTTAACCAGACTCATTTGGTTTCGGTTCATTTCAGAAGCATTTTTTCTGGCTAGTTTGCTCGGCTCTATCTGTGGCAGTGAATTCCTTGGAATCTGTGGCACTTACAACTGGGACATGTTACCAGGACAGATTAACAAATGGTCTGAAGGTAGATGACCATTCTGGCCTGGAATAAGACTGGGGAATGCCTCAAACCTCATGTAGAGAAGAGGGAGGTGCCCATGACTTCAGCTGGACACAGTGGATACTTACCACACCTCCTGCAAGTGGATTATGGCCTTCTATATTTCCAGCAATTCTCCCCCAGCCATGGCACCCTTACTCACCTCCCCCCAAATCCCAACTGACTGAGGACATGTACGTACCAGTGAGGACCGGCTCCAGGTGGGCTGGCGTCTGATTGGGGGTGGAGAATTTGACTGTCTGTATGAAAAATTTAAAATGTGAACCATCATTATTGCTGACCAAAGGTCAAAGAGTCAGACAGACAAGGGAAGCTGAGAAGGGGACCAGGCCAGCCCAGCAAAGCACACAGCACACAAAGTACACACGGTCATGACTGCACACACAGCACACATGGCACACACAGCACACACGGGCATGATTGCACACACAGCACACACAGTCATGATTGCACACACACAGCACACGCAGCACACATGGTCACGATTGCACACAGCACACGCAGCACACACGGTCATGATTGCACACACAGCACACACAGCACACACGGTCATGATTGCACACAGCACACGCAGCACACACGGTTCACGACCGCACACCAACACTAAGAACTCAATCCTGTCACTGTTCTCTTTCATCCTCAAAATGCTGGGAACACAGTTTTTGTGATGCTTTGCTCACTATTACTAGAAGAACGAGGCTTACTTCTAAAGAAATATTATGAGAGGAAATAAAGACTGGAAAACCTCACATCACGTGGACTTTTAAAACAGTGTCCCATGTGAACCTCTGTGTATGTGCATAATGAAAATATTTTGAACATGCTTCCAGTTTAAATAAAACTCCAAAATAGACAATATTTTTCAGTCTGAGCCCATAAAGATAATACATACTGCAATGTTTATCAAGCCAGATGCCTTTTCTGTTTGTTTTGACTCTGTTCTGATGCTGGGGGTCAGATCCAGCAAACAGCAGGCAAATATTCCACAGCTGAGGTATGTGCCCAACCCAGCAAATCTTTTACAGAGACAGTACTTTAGCACTGACTGAACAACAACAACAGAGAGGTGTGGCGAGCCGGAACACACCCATTCTTGAGAGTGGCTATCAGGACATCCCAATACCACACAGGGCTTAAAAAACAAAATGAAAGATAAGATACAGACTTCTCATTGGGCCAAAACTCTTCAAATAACGACTTTCCAGATTTGGAGATTTCGCCCTTCTACCTGCTTGCTGATAAATATCTCTACTCTGGTGAAACCATGGAGATAATGCAGTAATGAGGAGGGTCTTTTAGCAGCTGGTCAAATTCAGTGTTATCACTTCCAAGTTAAGCATGGTCCTCCAACTCTTCCTGCCCAGGTCAGAGGTGCAGCAACCATGCCCTGGAGTGAGGTATCCAGATGGCAAGGACCAGCTCGGCAGGGGCAGATCCTGGGTGACAAGCCTGAGTGGTTCATGAGTGGACAGTCCTGGATGGAGAAGGAGCCTACCGAGACGATTCAAGTGTTGGAAAACTCTAGAGGAATGCCCTTGACTTGAGATTATAGAGCTCAACGTGTATGTGGGAAGGATGAGCGTAAGTGCTCCCCGTGCCATGGAAGGAAGAAGAACGGCAGGGTTACCCCCGAACAGAATTCTTGATTTTCAGTGTTTCATGTGGTGTTCACGGATATTAGAAAAGACCCCAGGAGCATAAAAGTTGAACACAGCAATGAAGCCATTGGCTGAGACATGGTTAAAGAAGACAGCAACTCTTAAAAGGGTTCACACCCACTCAGAAGTTGGCTATGGAATTCTTGATGGGGTCAAGGCCACCACTCCAATTGAAAGGCAAGAGCAGAATAGAACCATAAGCATATGATGAGTGCCTGCAGAAGCCATGGTAATGTCCTTGTTTGGCCCTTCTAACCCATCTCTGCTAACTCTGCTGGTAGGCCTAGACTATCAGATGCACTTTTAGACCCTAGCAGCGAGTAATTGCGGTGCCTGGTTTGAAAGAGCCTGTGCAACATGGAGGGGAAAGTCTGCCTTGACCTGGGGCTCCAGTTCTGAGCAGCTGCCTTCTCCAGCAACACCTGCCATCCAGCAATATTCCGCCCTGCTTAGATGTGCCCACTGTGGGCATGGAAAGGCAGCTCCTCTCTTGCATTTACATCCCTGATGCTCTTTGAACCAAAATTAAACACCTTGGGGGCCCAAGCGGCAAGTGCGCTCCACTGAGGAACGCCTTTTGAAATCAACGGAAGCACAGACGACGACAGAGTGGGCCCCCGGCACGCCGTCTCCGAGGTCAGGCCACGAGGAAGTGCCCCCAATCAGACTCAGATTTATCATCTTTATTTCCGAACTAAATTAAAAAGACACACAGATACGTGCCATCTCGGAGTGCCTTCCAAATCCCCCTCTAATTACCCTGGCCTCTCATTTGCAGTCAGATGGCACGACCCAGGAGCGCACGCAGGGCTAGCCAACTGTGAGCGGAAACAGGCCGCTCCAGCGGCAGCATCCTCTCTTTTAAGTTGGCTCATCACTCCGCTCCCCACTTCTGAATATACTCCACATCTAACACGGAGGGGCACCTGGGCAAATTGGGAACAGCTGGGCTCTTCCGAACTCAGAGCCGAGTGCCGGAAAGGCACTGATGTGGCCCACCCATCCAGGAAGTTAGGCATTTACAGTCAATTTGGGAATGATTGTCTCTCCAGGCACACACACTGCAGTAGACCGCACTTAAACTTCTCTCACTCCTGACTGGCTCTGGACTCCTCCGATGGAGTCTACAGAGATCAAGGGAAAAGAACGACTGGAAAAGGGACCACAACTTCTCAGAAGCACTCAATTTAACAGGACCAACCATTCAGAGGGAGGGCGAACCACACATTTACTTACTCAGTGCAGATCTTGTTCTGTTTGTAAAATTTGTGCCGTGTTGTAAATAACCGAGAAATATATTTGGCATTTTCAATATCATCCTTGAAAAAGAAGAGATGGGAAAAAAAAAATAAGCATTTGTTTGGTTAGAGATGTGCTTCACAAAGACTGCTCTGTGTAGACACCCATGCCCTCTCCTTTCATCTGAAGTACAAAATAACACGTGAGGGCCAGGAAGCAAATCAATCTTGGTGGTGTCAATGGAGTCCGATTTACCATGGCCCGGTGAAGATGGTAGAGATGACCAACCACCTGTTAATGAATTCTTCACATCAAAGGTGCTGGGTCTGCAAGGATGAACTGGCATGGTCTCACCTAATTCTAAACCAGAACTTTCAAACCAAATAGCTGAGTCAAGGCAGGGCCTACAATTAATACAATTAACACCAATGTCATTCAACTGGAGGCAGGATGATGAAGTGAACTTTCTTGGCTCCCAGGAAGTTACCTCAGTAGAGGGCCAACTGACTCCAGACAGTGTGGCCTATGAGGAGACTGAAAAATCCAGGTCAGCCAGCAACAGAAAATGCAGTCTGACATAATTAGGAGTCACCTAAGGAAGACTGTGACCAGAGTGCTGTAGCATGCTGGACAAACTTGAATCTTAGTGGCAAAGCCAGTCGGAACATTCATCACTTGCAAGAAGTCATGCAGGACCAGGCAGGTATTAGAAAGAAACCCTTCAAGAGCACTGAGTCCCTTAGGGAGGACAGTTGTGTCCAACATGCAGCCATAGGGAAGACAGCCCAACCCTGTAAACATATTTAAAATACTATGAGGAGGGGTGTGAGTGTGTGTGTGTGTGTGTGTGTGTGTGTGTGTGTGTGTGACTTGATTGTGAAGTCCTTGAGTGTAGACTTTGTAGATGACAACAGTGTGTCCCAACATTAAAAGGCTTGGACATGCAAGTATTAGGTCATGGAGAACGAGGCAAGGGCATTGTTAGCTTAAAAAAAAATCCCTCCTCAAGCTGTGCAGACCCCTGGACTCACTGTGTGGAAGAGTGCTGTCTCCTCCTTGTCAATCAGCTCCAGCAGGATGGCTGATTTGCTGTGGGTGACACTCCCAATGTCATTCCACCTGGGCCAAAGAAATGTGACTAGGTTTACTCAAAGACGGTCCATGTATCCACCACGATAAAGGTCTCATCTTACAATTATGATTTAACTATTTTTTTCTTTTAGGCAAAAGCTTAAATATTCCACCTCTCAAAGGAGAAGACAGAAAGAAATGCAATATGCACTAACTCACACAGTTAACAATTCAATTTAAAATACATCTACCTCGTGACACTCATTTGTGAAATGCAGTTTTCTTTATGGATAGCTAGGAGAAAAATCTGCAAAGGTCTTGTTACCATTCTCCCAGGTGTCCACCGAGGAGGCACTTCCCACGTTCCCTGCGTGTTTTCAATGCACAGCTGGAGCTCTGTTGCAGTGTGCACTTCAGATTCACTGTGCCATTGAGGAAAAACTGCCCAATGGCTGTTTCTGTGTCTATGCATCATTCATGTAAACATACACATACGAGCTTTCTTAGCCTGTCCCCAGAGACCTGTCTCTAATGGATGTGCAAGGGACTGACTCAGTACATGGATACAGGCAGGAAGACACAGGGAATCCACCTGAGTGTGGGGCCTGTGGTCTGCCAGGGTCTTGTGGGGACTCTAATCGCAGAAGCGTGTGCCAGACACCAGGAAATAATACCTGGTTGCCTCCCATTCTCCCTGGAGCCAGTTCCTAGACATCTTTTCAATGCTCAAGCTTCAGCAGACGCCCCAGCCCCAGCTCCCCATCTGTCTATTTTGCATTCTGTTGTGCTCACTGAAGTTCCTCCAATCTCTGTTGAGCTTGTTTTTTCTTTTCTCTGTCTTTCTTTTTTGTTAAGACAAGGTTTCAAATATTCCAGACCGATCACAAACATGCCATGTAGCTGAGGGTGACCTTGAACTTCTGATTCTCCTGTTTCCACCACTACACACAATGTTTATATGGTGCTGGGGACTGAGTGCAAGGCTTCTTTCCTGCTAGGCAGACAGTGCACAATCTGGGCTCTATCTCCAGCCCTTCTTAAAGTGCTCACCTCTGGAGTCTCATGCCCTAGCAAGCCCTTCCTCACTCCTACCACTCACCCAAAGAAAAAGAGCCTGCTGAAATGCTCACTCCCTGCCACACTGTGGTGCAAGCTTTTACTTCTGGGCTTAGATATCTCAAGAGACCCCGGAAGACCACAGGTTCCTCATCTGTAGAGACTCCATGTCTTCATGTCTGTAATCAGTGCACTGAGCCAGCCTCTTGAACAGAGTTCAAGTTTCCCGTCCTATCTAAAGCAGAAAAAGTGGCTGATGTGCCCCTCCTTAGAGTAGATTCGATGTAGACACTGGTGAGAACCCGAGTCTACTCCCGAGTCTGAGTTCTTACCTGGGGTTTTCAAAGTTACCCCTGGTCACCTGCCCATTCCAGAACAGCCATGCTCCCCACACATGCCCTCTCCAAACGCTCCCTAACAGAGACACCTGGCTGAGTGGCCACCTGCTGCTGCTAGGATCTCCAGACAGGAGACTTCTTTCTTCCAGGTGAATTCCTTCAAAGCATCTGCCAAAGATCTACAGACCCTCCTCCCCCTGTGCCCACCTGGGAACAGCTCCTGGGGGGATGGAACAAACCCTGCAGAGGCTTCTGGTCCTGACATCTGCACGTGGCTGTTTCCAGTCCAGCAGCACGTGTGTAGGGGTGCTCACGTAGCTGTAGGTTCATATGCGTGTGTATGTGGGATCTCCAGGGGACAGCTTTGAGTTCGTCATTCCTCAGTCACCATCCACCTTGGTTTCTGAGACAGTCTCTTTCTGATCTGGAACTCGCCAAGCACGTTAGTCTGGCTAACCAGTGAATCCCAAGGATCCACCTGTGTCTACCTCCCAGCTCTGGGACCACAAACCTGTGCCATCATACCCAGCGTTTTTTATGTGGGTCCTGAGGACAGAAGTCGGGTCCTTGCGAGACTTTGCCAACTAAGGTATGGTTCCCTAGCCCTTAAAGGTTTGCTTAAGTCTAAAGGTCTCTGTACTCATTGTAGCCTCAAAAATCAAGTGGGAAAAATCATAAGAATAATGGCAGAGTGGTGATCTAAGATCAGTAACACTTACCAGGATGGTTTGGGTTGGAAACTGTCTAAAAAGGCAGCCCTAACTGATCCTGAGAACTCCTGCTTTGCCTGTTAGAGCTGTCGTTTATCGTCGGCCTTAGATACACAGCTACATTCATCAGACGCACACACAAGAATGGTATCCTGTCAATCAACACAGGGCTAGACTATCCGGGTACATAAAGGTGAGCATGCTGCTGTCAGGGAACCTATAGGCAACCATGTGAAGAGCCAGCTAGTGGACATTCCCCACACCCCTGGACAGCGTCTGCTTGTACTAAATGGAAAAGGTTAAAGGGTCCAAGTAACTCAACAACAATAACAACAACAACAAAAACAAAAACAAAGCGCTCAGGTAATTTCATTTGTTATCACAGACTAATTGCCTCTAAAACACACTTTTACAGGCAATCAATCCCTTAGTTAGTATAAAGATCACTTTGTCCTTGTCCAGTCCATGTGGTCAGGCAGAGTGCGTAGGGCTGCAGGAAGAATCTGGTTTGGATCTAAATGGCCAGGGACAGTCCCAACAAAGGCAATCAGCAGGACTGACTACAGAACCCGCCCTTCCCACTCTCCAGGTCTGCCCCTGTGGCTCTGGAGACTTGAAATGCATGTTTCCTGTGGCCAGAGAGGAAAGAACTGAACCTCCAGGAAAAGCAGTATCAATTTCCCCTGGCCCCATCAATCCTGAAGATGGCTACTTTCATCTGAACTGAGAAAATGAAATCTACTCAGGTCCAGTGTGGCTCTTAACTCATTGCAAAACAACTGTCTAGGGCATGGCCTGCAGACTCTGAAGGGAAAGAACGGAGGACACATTACCTGTATATGACTGCCTGTCTTCCAATTCTGTTCCTCACAAAAATCCCCATAAAGAAAATGCCAAGGTGCATGCTGTTGCCATGGTTGTCCTGCAGAAGATCAACAGAAGGCATTTGTTACCACCACGACCTTGCTGAGCCATCACAACAGCCAAGGTCAAACAGCCCAAGCGTCCCAAAAGACCAATGGAGAACGACATGGGGCGTGGTATGGTGTGCCTGTATGCCACACAGTGGAATACAGTGTGGGCTTCAGAGAGGATCCTCTGGCGTTTGAAACTGGAGACCGTTATTCTAAGTGAAATAAGAAAGGCACAGGGAGACAAACACTGTTCACTTAGATGGAGTGGAGCTCATCAGAGCAGAGAATGGGGTAGCAAGGAGCAAAACAGAGGCTGCAGGAGTGAAGAGATACGAGCCAAGACAAAAGCCCTAACTAAATTAGAGGGACAAATTCGGGGATCTACTGTGCATCATGGTGACTGTGCTTAGCAGCAACACGCCATATTCTCAAAAATTCACTGAGAACAGATTTCGTGTTCACCCCACAAAAAATGCTAAGACTGTGAGATAACACATCTGTTAGCTTGATTTCCCCATCCTACATACATCCAGGTTTCAGAAGACCTGTACGTAACAAATACATACCGTTTAATTTGTCATTTGAAAGACACAGACACTTACAAGGCAAGAGACAGCACTCATCTTAAGCGTTTGCCGCAGTCTGCCCACAGGCACCCGCCCTGCCAGTCCAAACCTCTAGGAGGAAGGAAGCCACAGAGCTGCTTGCCATCCTGGCTACAGGGCGATGGAGCTGGGACCCCAGCGCATGTCTCTCTTTCCCACATTCTACTGAGAGGCAATTTTATGATTCTTCTCAAATTTGTAGACTGTTTCTCCTTCAGGAACTTCTACTAAAGTTTTAGTTAGTTTCCATTTTTCTTTTATTTATTATTATTATTATTATTATTATTATTATTATTATTATTATTTTAAAAGAAAAAGCTATCCATCTCCATACTTTGAAGAGCTGGCTATCACTTGGGTTTGTGACAAATTTCACCCACCCTCCCCTGTTGGCGTCCAAGCGCTGCTGTCTCTCCAGACAGGACAACTGTAAGCTGCCTCGCAGGGGCTGGGAACCAAACCTGCGTCCTCTGCAAGAGCAGCAAGTGCTCTTAACTACCAATCCATCTCTCCATCCAATTTCTGGTATATTTTTAATTTCTGAAATTTTTAAACTGTCTCAATGATTGTTTTTATAAATTTTTAAATAGGGTCTTATTATATCCCAAACTGTTATGAACTCACTAGGCAGTTTGTGAGGGTGACACTGAACGTCTGGGCTTCCTTCTTGCACTTCCCAAGTGCTGGGATTACAGATAGACGCCACTCTGTCTGGTTGACACGGTGGGGAATGAACCCAGAGCTTTGAGCTTGCTGGGTCAGCACTACACCAAATGATTCTTCCTGCAGCGTCTGCCTCTCCCAGGCTGCTGCATTCTTATCCCATCAGCCCCTGTTGTAAACACTGGGGCATTCTGCAGGGCAATGCTTGGCTGTGCACACTGACTGTGGATGCTCACTGGTGACTGGGAGCCTTGTGACATAGGCAGGCCTTGTGGACTTTACTAGCTGGCCACTCATGGGGCCCTCTGCTAAGGACCCCAGACTCCTTGTCTTCAGCCTGGGCTCTTGGGCAAGTCAGAGGCGTCCCGTTACCTAGGATACCTGGCCGCCAGGGTTATCAGAACACAGTGGGCAAAGACTGAACTTTGGAGAAGTTATCATGAGGTCCCCTGCTTTCACTGGAGCAAGGTGGTGGTCACGACAGCAAGAGACAGGGACCCTCCTTCAAAGCTGACATTACAAGGCTTCTAAGGGGTTGAATTAAGGTAAGACAGCCACTGGCGGTCAACCCTGAAAAGGTATGAAGAGAGAAGAGGTCAGGCATGGTGTTGCACCCCAGGAACCCCAGCACGCAGACAGTGGTGGAAAGAAAGTTTTGCCCCTGATATCAGTGTGAGCTACTCCATGAGCTGAGGGGTGCAGCAGGAACTGGGGAAGAGGAAACAACATGGTTTCTATACTGAAGAAAAACTGAAAGGTAAGTTATACCACCAAAAGATTCGTGTGAAGTGAGGTGGGGATGTGAGAAGAGAGGGAAAGGAGACCCTCCAGGAATACCCTGGCTGCTTTGCCTGCAGGTCCACACCAGAGTTGGGTGTAAAAGTGACTCAGGAAGAGCCATTCCTGGAGCAGGACAATGGAGGGACACACAGAAGGGATGCCCAAGGCGGCCGAGCCATACTGGATGCTGCAGGCATCACACTAGACCCAACTTAACGCTGGGCACACTGCTGAGGAGAGTGTTGGAGCTGTAGTCCTGGGTGGAGCCTCGTCTGAGCAACCATCGATGAGCCCACCGGCTCTATTGGTATGGGAGCACCTCAGCCAGCAGCTACATGAGTGTATGTGGAGGGTTAGGAAGGGGAGACGGTGCCCAAGGAGGGCTGGGGACATTTGGGGAACCCCTTATGGGAAACCTGGCTCTAACTGGAAGTGCACACAGGGGCCACACTGTCCATCTCACTTTCTATCCTCTGCACACTCTGCTGTCTGCTTAGGCAAACTTCTTCAAGGCAGGCCACTCTCCACCCCTACTGTCTTTTGCTCCTACCTACCATCCTGGGTCACCCAGAATCATGGGGTCTGTGGATAGTCATCTCCATCGGGGACAGATATATTGGGGGAATCTGGCAGCTCAGCAAAGTTCTCCCAAAAGATCGGCACTGCTCACCACCCCACCCCACTCCAAGGTAGGCAAGTAATTCCTTGAAGAACCTGCTAGAAACACATCGAAACCCTGCAAGGTAGATGTCAGCACTAGCTTGAGTGTCCTTCAATCCTAAAGTTCGGACACTAAAAATAAGCAAATGATAGCAAAAACGAAACCCCCAACTTCCAGGCAGAGAAGATGGTTTGGTAGAAATAGAGAAAAGTTTACTGATTTTTTTCAGTGACCCGAAATATCATGGCTATATATGGGCTGCTGTAAGTGGGCTGCAGATGGCCTTGCCAGGCATTACTACGAGGAAAATGGATTACAGCCCTACCAAGGGCGGCCATTAGAGAAGCAAAAGAAAATTAAACAAATCTAAAAGAGAGCCATTTAGCCCCTTTCACGAGACGCGGCCACCTCGCTCGAGTCTGTGTGATGCTCACAGGCAGTTCTCATTAAGGCAAATTGCGAGCAAGCAACAGATCGGGAGCAGAGCGCGTATAAAGCAGCCCGCGGCGCCAACACGGAGGGAAGTGTGTGTGTGCTGAAATGACAAGCATCGCCCAGATCGCCGGGTGTGCCAGCCGCATTAGGTTTCTGACAGAACTCCATCTTTTGAAGAGCTGGTCAGCAGAGAGAGGAAAATGAGCTTGGATGATGGCCTCCATGATGCTTCCAGCCACACCCACTCCAGTAGGTGGGGCCGTTACAAAGGATGCGGTGTGCTTTAATGATTTCCTAGGCACGGCTTCCACAAAACACCCACCACACACAGCTCTGCAGAGCTGGAGAAATAAAAAATGATTGCATATTGGAGATGCTTCAGTCTGTCTCTCCAACAATCATCCCCACATCCAAAGAAGAGTAAAGAGAAGACACATGAGAAGAAAACTGCTAGCCAGCCTCGCTGTTCACATTCACAGGACGTCAGCTTCTTGCCCTGGTGCACAAAAGACAGGTCTCACCTTGATACTTGAAGGGGAGGGATACGCTGGTGCAAACACTCACTCAGATGACCGTCCGAGCAGATGAGTATAATCTGCTGATGATCAATCACCAAAATCTCTGAGCTCAGAAAAAGCATCCACTTTACCTAAAGTGAGTTCTTAACTGCTGCAGTTGGAATGAGAAATGTCCCTGATAAGCTCATGTGTTTGAAAACTTCATCCCAGCTGGTAATACTGTTGGGGAGGGTTATGGAACCTTGCTGGAGGAAGTGGGTCACTGGGGATGAGTCTTGAGGCTGTTCACTCTGCTTCCCGGTTGCTTATGCAATGTGACCAGCTGCCTGAAGGGCTTCTCCAACACCAGGGCTGCACCCCCTGAACTGTGAGCTAAAGCAAACCTTGCCCTATAAGCTGTCTCTTGTCGGGTCTTTCTGTGTCACAGGGCAGACAGGGAGTGTCACATGACACTGAGAAGGGGACGCCACTCTGGCCCATGGCAATCCATGTTAACTTTAAAACGTGCAGAGGCAGGAAAGGTGCGTTACCTTCACCGGGAAGGTCTCCTGTCCAAATCCATCCAAATGCTCTACTTCATTGATGTACATCAGCTCCGCTTCTGCAGGCAGGATCCCACTACAAGCAAAACAGCACCAGAGGAGGAAATGGGCAGCAGTACAAAGTCAGCGGAAAAGGTCCCTATCCTGACAGGGATGGCAATCATTTCTTTCCACCTGGGAGGGTGGTGCCTTGTTAAGGTGGCATTAACTAACGTTCAACAGCCTTTTACTCAAAACTGAATAAGAAAGGGAAGGTAGCCAGGCAGCGGTGGCACATGCCTTTAATCCCAGCACTTGGGAGGCAGAACCAGGCTGATCTCTGTGAGTTCGAGGCCAGCCTGGTCTACAGAGCAAGATCCAGGACAGCCAGGGCTACACAGAGAAACTCTGTCTCGAGAAACCAAAAAAAGAAAAGAAAAAAAAAGAAAATGAAGGTAAATTACTCAATTAAGAGACATAGCCTTAAAAGCACTAATTATTCAATACATCCCCGTGAGCAATGCTGTCTACTTTAAAAAGATACTATTTTGCTCAGGACGATGACAATTTCTACAATTTTAAAAATGAAAATTTTAAAGAGGGAGAAGGGAAGAGGAGGGAGAGGAAGAGAGGATACAAAAGGAATATGGGGGGGGGGCTGTGAGGAAGCAGGAGCACAGCTCCCCCACCCACCCCCAAGCTCCACTCAGAATAATAACACAGAGCCCAGTCACATGGTAGGGGCAGGGAACCGCATGAGCCAGGCCAGGGGTAGGACAGTATGCTGTGCTGGCTGGATTCTTAGCCTCCACCTGCCTTACCTGTGGGCCTTGTGCTCCTGGGCCACCTTCTGGGTCAGCTCCTCCAGAACAGCTTCCTCCAGGGCCAAGTCCTGGAAGAAAGGGAGCACTCAGGTCAGGGGTGATATCTGTCATGGCACCCTGGTCAGGTTTCTCCACTCCCACCCCACCCCACCCCCACCCCACCCCCACCCCACCCCCCGTGACACATTCCTTCTCTCTCTCCTGCAGAAGAATGGGCTCAAGTGTTCAGTGTCTGCTGTTGCTCACAGCTCCTACCACTGCCAGTGGGACCCACACAGCACAGCTCCCATAGCCAGTGGGACCCACACAGCACAGCTCCTACCACTGCCAGTGGGACCCACATGGCACAGCTCCCATAGCCAGTGGGACCCACACAGCGCAGCTCCTACCACAGACAGTGGGACCCACACAGCACAGCTCCCATAGCCAGTGGGACCCACACAGCACAACTCCTACCACTGCCAGTGGGACCCACACAGCACAGCTCCTACCACTACCAGTGGGACTCACACAGCACAGCTCCTACCACAGACAGTGGGACCCACACAGCACAGCTCCTACCATAGCCACTGAAACCCAGGCAGTTTTTTTCCCTTCCCTATCTGCCTCCCAGATGCACTTTTATTAAATTGCTTGGTATGTGCTTGTGTAGTGTGCGTGTGCGTGTGCGTGTGTGTGTGTGTGTGTGTGTGTATGCAGGTGCATTTGTGTGTGCACATGAATGTGTGTGCATGTGTGGATGGCAGAAAATTACTTCAGCTCGTGCCTCTTGATGTCGGCCACCTTGGTGGGTTGGTTGGTTTTGCTGTTGTTTGTTTTTAAACACAAGGACTCTCACTAGCCTGGAACTCACCAGGTAGGTTAGGCCAGTGGGCCAGAAAGCTCCAGGGACCCACCCGGTTCTGCCTCCTCAGCACTGGGATTGCAAGCCAGCTTTGCTTTGACCTGGGTTCTGGGAATCAAACTCACGTCCTTGAGAGCACTTTACTGTCTAACTATCTCCCAAGGGAACCCTGGGAAATAAGAAGCTTCCAGCTGTGAGACTGCAAGGATGCTGTGTGCCTGAGACACTAGCTGCAAGCATCTGGAGCCACACCAGGTGCTAATTCTAAAAGGCATAAAGAACAGAATGAACTGAAGATCAAAAGGCTCCATTAAACCCCCAGTTCCAACTTTGAAAATGCCCAAAGGCACCCTTCTGCTATTATACTCAATTCAATGCCTCCACCTGTGTGGGGCGGGGGGCGGTGACAGAGGTATGTACACCCCAGAGATGTGTGAGTGTGCCAGTGGCTGAATGACAAATGGCAGGGTGTGTGCCACAGCCACACACCTGTGGAACGCCTGTGTGCTCAACTTTGTTCTTTTCTCTGCTGAGGAAATGCCATCTGACGACCCAGTGACTAAGGAAGATCAAACAGGGCCATTCATCCCGCCCTCCCTCCCCCCTCCCCAGCAGAGGAATGTATGCTTCCCTTTGAGAGCTCCAGCAGAACCAAGCAGAAAGTTGACAACTTTCCATGGCTCCCCACTGCTTGCACAATTAGGTCAACACCTGGGCCTGGCATCTGGACCTTTGTTCAGGGGGACCCAGCCATTCCTTCCAGATCTCCTCCCCTCAAAGTTCAGAGCCTCAGGCAAGCTTCTGCTCTCAGCACGGCTTTTACTGTCTCCTTTACCCTGGTGCCCACACTTCTGGGAAGAGCCACACAGTCCCAGCACACAACGGGAAACATCCCGTCTCAATTCCCGCAATCCTCTGTGGCACCTTTTCTCCCCTAGACGTACCCCTCTGCTGGGGGGTGCCTCTGTATGTTCTGCCTACGGTGTTTCCTCTGTAGTTATCTACACACCATCCTATTTCATTTCATGTTTTCCTCCACCTGCTAGAATCTGGGTACCTCGAGGGCAGCCATTCTTCCCATCGAGTCAGAGGTCAGTCACGGGGCTTTTCCACAATGACCATTCCAAGTTCACAATACAAAGGAAGTGGTCAATAAATACTGACTGACCTGAACTTGCCATATGGCATGTAACTTCTGTATTACTAGACAAGCGGTTTTGATTATACAAAACGGGTTACCAGTAGTTGGTCCCTCTGCTTATCCTGTCCGCTCGCATTTCAAAACGCAGACAGCAGCACTCATCAGCTCACATTTGCGTCTCACAGACTGAGTCACTGTGATAGTAACACAACCAAATCACCGGTTACAGAGAATTTACCCTGGACCAGGTTGGGTACCTCATGCTGATGTTCTCCTTGCTCTTCACAGTGGGGGTGGGTCTATTCTCACTTCTGATGAGAAGGCTGAGGCTTCCAACCATCAGCTAACTTGTTCAAGGTTGTGTGGCCAGTAAGGGTGCTAGCCCCATGTGGCCTCAGCATCACTCAGGTACCGTGTGTGTGTGTGTGTGTGTGTGTGTGTGTGTGTGTGTGTGTGTGTATTAAAGTTTCCGACCATAGACCATCCAGGACAGGTCACGGCGTGGTGGACTGAGGATGTGTCCTCAGAAAAGAATGATGAAGGCTGTAAGCTAAGCCTAGAACACCCCAATTCAGTCATGAGCACGGGCAGCCACCATATGAAGTTCAGCACTGCCCAGGGAGACTTTGGGGGAAGATAAAAATGCTTCTGCTCTTTCCCCCAGACAAGCACCTGGCTACTGAGCAGTTAAGATGTGGCCAATGCAGCTAGGGAACTCAACCTCTAATTTTATTTAACTTGAGGCTAATCAGAGTGAGGGCAAATCTAAGAACAATAATCTCAATAGTAGGGAGGCAGGGTAGCTGAGGCAGGAGGATCACAAGTTCAAGGCCAACCTAGGTTAAATAGTGAGTTAAGAGTTGGCTTGGGCAACTTGAGACCTTGCTTCAAATGAAAAATACAAAAAGGGCCAGGAATATGCGCTCATCATAGGGTACCTGTCTGGCATGTGTTAAACCCAGATTAATCCCTTATACTGAAGAGAGGTGTGGGGAGCACATGAGAGCTGGAGAGAGAGAGAGAGAGAGAGAGAGAGAGAGAGAGAGAGAGAGAGAGAGAGAGAGAGAGAGAGAGAAAGAGAGAGAGAGAGGGGGAGAGAGAGAGTGTATTGTGCATGTCGAGGTTCTCAGGTGCCTTCTACCCTTTGCCTGAGACAGGGTCTCTCACCGCCCTAGAACTTTGCTAAGCAGGCTAGGCTACCAGGCCAGCAAACTTCCAGGGATCTATTTACCTGTCTCTACTTCCCACTGTACCATTGCTGGGATCCAGGCGCACGCCACAGCACCCAGCTTTTTATGTGGGCTCTGCAGACCAAAGTAGGGGCCTCATGCTTGTAGGGCAAGCAGTTTTACTAATCCAACCATCTCCTTGGATCTGTTTTCGTATTTTAATATCTCTGTTGGCACCTAGGCTGCATCTCCTTTCCAGACTTCCAGACCTGCAAAAGTCTTCCGGCAGGGGAATGGACGACTGTGGAGGAGGAGCTGCCAGAGATGAGCACTGGGAAGGGGTAACGGTGGAAAGACTGGCAGCCCTCAGTCCACCTGAGCTTCATCAGCCAAGGGAGCATGCTCCGAGAAACCTGTGTTGTAAGCTCTTGGGGGACAGGTATTATATAAATGACCATAGAAGGCCACAGCAGACCTGCCAAGTCCCTCTTGGGGCCAAGCCACAGTTGGGACATGGGACACCTCTGTGCCTCCTCTTAATCCACTGTCTCCTCTCCTGTAACAACCCATGTGTCTCAGGACAATTGGCTATAAAGAAGCATAAAAACCTGGGATCTGCAGCATCTGCCCTTTAGACTCAGATCCGAACCTGTAACAGTCTCTGTTCAGCGAAGCAGTTGCCACCATGTAGGCTCCAAGAGCCCTAACTCCTCAGAAGCCTTGGGTCTCAGCCACCATGACGCCCCTCCCACGAGACAGGCCACAGCCAAAGTGACAGCTGACTCTTTCCCAAATACCTCCTCTTCCTTCTCTGTCCTGATCGTGCCTTCTCCCCTCTGCTCTACCTCTTATACCGAAGTCCTTTAAGACACAGCTGACACCCCAGTCATCCCTGAGCCTCTCCTAACCCCTGAGGTACGTGTGGTCTCTCCCCAGGTTGTAATTCCTGACCTATGGAATCGCACCCTGATTGACTGGGCAAATCTCACCCTGGGAACATGCACTGCTCTAGTTCTTGTGCAGTTTCATTCCCAGGTATCTACTACCCAGGTCAGCACTTGGGACAAAACTGAACAACAACAACAACAAAGGAACCCATGTGAGTGGCTGTTTCTAAAAGGAGAGCCAGAGGCTTGCAGCTCAGCTCTTCCATGAGGTGCCTTCTCGATGTATTCAGTCATCACCACGAAAACTCCTCTCAGTGAAGCCTCCAACAGATTTCCCAGGGTAACACCTGTCTATCCTCCAATCAGCTCAGGAACAGGTAGTTTTACTTCACTGGAAATATGTGCCAGCACACACCATGTGCCAGGCAGCAGTGCGCGATAGAGTCTCTGCTTTTCGGACCCCAGACCTGGCATTTTAACCGAGAAAATAAATAACAAGGAGGAACAAGTTCAGACACGGAGGGGGCTGGGAAGCGCCTACCCGGGTGCAAGTTCGTGAACAGGACATGGCTGGTGGCCATTGCCCACGGCTGGGCGGGCAGTAAGGCCTTCCTGAGGAGTAGGTAGGGAAACACTGACCTCACAGATCTGGCAGAGCACTTGCCAGCAGAGGACACCCAATGGCCAAGGCCTGGGGCAGTTCAGTATGCTTGGAGGATTCAGACTGTTCCAAATGTGGAGGGAAGGAAAAGGACTCGGTAGACGAGTGTGCTCATGACAGATACTAACAGTATGTGTTCATGAGATCTTGTCTCTTCCACAGATGCCCTGTGACAGGTGCTAACATACATCCTAGCGACCGAGTGGCAGCCACAGGCCCATTCTCCCCACATCTTCTCCATTGTTCTTGGACAGCAGTAATCCATGCAGGAACGAAGCAGTGTTCCACCACTGTCCTCTAAACGGACACTCCCTTGTGCTCAGTGATGCTATCTTTCCTGTATCTCTTGATTTTTTTTTTTTTAATCTTCTTTTGAGGTCCCATGTCCTCATGTGTCTTATAATAGGTCATGTGTTTCCTTATGATCACTTTTGAGTTCCACAGATTTGGCTACAAGCCCCTTGTCCAAAGTATAATTTGCAAATATTTTCTCCCCACGTGTGCGCTTCACTCTGTAAGTTACATCCTTTGCTGTGTAGTTCATTATGATGCGACCCAGCTGCTTTTTACTTGCTTGTATTTTAGGGGTCCTATGCCGGAAACCATTGCCAGGACCAAGGTCTTGAGTCCCCTCGATCTTCCTCTAACAGTTTAAAGTCTCAGGGCTTATGGCTGATGCTTAATCCACTTGGAGCTGATTCGTATATACTGGGTGACATAAGGGCCCAATTTTATCCCATCTCATGTGGATATCGAGCTCTCCCAACACAGCATACTGTAGATACTGCCAGCCCCCTTGTTTGTCCTTGACCTCTTGGTCAAAAAAGCAATTGGCTGTATGTGTGTGAACTTATTTCCAGGCTCTATTCCAATCCAATGGTCAATGTGCCTGTTTCTAAGTCAGAGCCAGGCTGTCGTCAGTCAGGGTGGCTTCATTTGGGTTACTACTGCTATGAAGAAACACCATGACCAAAAGTAAGTCAGAGAGGAAAGGCTTTATTTGGCTTCTGCATCCATCGTCCAGCACTGAAGGAAGTCAGGACAGGAACTCAAGCAGGGCAGGGACCTGGAGGCAGGAGCTGATGCAGAGGCCATGGACAAGTGCTGCTTACTGGCTTGCTTCCTATGGCTTGCTCAGCCTGCTTTCTTATAGAATCCAGGACCTCCAGCCCAAGGATGACACCACCCATCATGGGCTAGGCCCTCCCCCATCACTCACTAATTAAGAAAATGCCCTACAGGCTTGCCTACAGCCTGATATTATGGATGAATTTTTCTGGTATTTTCTCAATTGGAGTTCCGTCCTCTCAAATGACTCTAGCTTATGTCAAGTTGACATAAAATTATCCAGTACACATGGCAATGTATCTTAGGGTCAGGAAGCATGATGTCCCTGGCTCTGGTTTCCCTTGGCTCAAGACTGCTTTGGCTACTCGGGATCTTTTGTGGATACACATGAATTTGAAGTTTGTTTTTCCTATTTCAATAAAGAGTGGCATTGTGATTTTGACAGGGGTTGCATTAAATCTGTAGGTGACTTTGGGATGCATGGGCATTTTAACACCAATTCTTCTAAGCCACAACCCCAAAACATCTGTTTGTGTCATCTTGAATTTCTCTCATCAATGTGTTATAGCTGTCAGTGCATGAGTCCTCCAGCTCCTTGAGTGAATTTATTCCTATGCTTTATATGTTTTTTATGCTCCGATAAGTTGGACTTGTTTCTGTATATGTTCACCAATTTTCCTCCATCTCTTATCTTCTTTTGTGGTTCTGAGGATTGAACCCACAGCTACACACACTCAGCAAGTACTCTGCAACTGAGCTGCCTCCCCTGCCCACTCTCACTACTTGCATTCAAATGGTACTAGCAGCCTAGCTGAAATAGTCAGGGCAATAATGAATGAATGAATGAATGAATGAATGAATGAATGAATGAAAATGAAGATCTGTACAGGAAAGATAGAGGTAAAACAGTCTGTATTTGCAGATTATATGATTGTATACATACAAAAAGTACAGATTCCATCAAAAGAAAAGAAAAGAAACCACTATTAGAACTGAGAAACTTAAAATCAACCCACAAGACTTGGTGCTATTTTCCTATACCAAGGTTCTATCTGGGGGAAAAAAAAAAAAAACATCAGAAAATGTCTTGGCGTGAGAAGAGGCCCCTTATACTCCCGGTGCTTCATAACAGTTGTCTATATTAAAGTATGCAGACTTCCTCTCCAGGAAACACAGAGAACTTCAACATAAAGAATGAAATGTCCAAGGAAAGTAAAAAAAAAAAAAAGAAAAGAAATGAACTCACCATAGGAAACAGGACATATTCTCGGAGAAATTCTTGGGAATCAAATTGGTGATAGTCTCCAAAATCGGCTGAGAAGACAAGACAGGGAAGCGACAGCAATCATTAGTGAAGACAGAGACCGAATAAAACATGGCAAACGTGTGCCCACCTATGCCCGTCTACTGCGTTCTCTCCACAGCCCCATTAAACAAGACTGGTGCCCAGACGTATCTGCTGTCGTCCCTACTTTTACCTAGCAACTATCTGTATTGGCGTTTAAACCCCTCTAGATGATTTTTAGGAAGAGTGAGGAAATTTGGAAGCAAGCCCAGATGGCTATTTAAAGACTTTAAAAGCAACCAGTGTGTGTTTGCGGAGTGTGTACCAGGTTGGTATCTTATATCTGTCTGCCAAGGGGACTTTCTAAGTCAAGGTTAATATGGAGAAATGTAGCTGGAAATGTATCTACAGCTGGAAATCCCCTCGGTAAATCACCCTTGGCAAGCAACCTTGAAAATCTTCACACCTCCTGAACACATTTACATGTCACAAGATACCAGGAATTCTCTTCTTCCCAGTTGCCATCTCAGGATGGTATGCTGGGGCACGAACAAACTGAATCCACGAGAACGCCTCTGCCCGCAGAAATGTCAACACTAGGAGTCACAGAGACAGCGATGATCCCCTACAGATGGTGTGCAACTGTCGCTTGGATGAGGAGCTCAGAACAGCACAGATGACCACAGCCCGCTTCCAAGTTCAATCACAGGCTAGCTCCAATCACCTCTTTCCTTTCTGTGGGTGTGTATTTCTAATGGCCCAATAGGAATTGCTAGGAAAATGAGAGGGGGGGAGGAGAGAGGGGGGGGGGAAGCGCTGTATGCATGTGTGTGGGTGCACTCCTCCATGTGTGCACATGAAGACAAGAGGCCAATCTCTGGTATCTTTCCCAACTGCCTCTGCAACCTTATTTAAGAGACAGGGTCTCCCACTGACTCAGAAGTTCACTGTTCTACCCAACAAGTCCCTAGGGCCCTCCTGTCTACCCTGCAATGCATGCACAGATGTGTCCGACTTTATGTGGTTCTTGGGATCTGAATTCAGGTCCTTATCCTGGCACACCAGCACTTCACCCACGAACCATCTCCTCAGCCCAGGAGAATGATGGTTCAGACATTATATAGTTAACAGAAGTTTCATCAGGCAGGCAGAATAGCCCACCAACTTCCTCAAGGATCTCACACCACGCAGGACGCCCAGAAAACACCAAATGAATGAACGGTGTGAGGAGGAGCACACACGGGAACAGAAAAGAAAGCTTTTTAAAGAAGGAAGGCCCAGTTTGAAGACGAGGGACACACTGGAGTTTCTCCATCCTCTGGTGTTACTGTAATGTCCTATTACTACTGCTCCCTCTGCAACTGCCCACCGTTTCCTCTCTTTCCGCTCCTTGGGTGGACAGAGGAACACAATATGTATTGGACATTTTCATCCAGAGTGAAATGTCAAAGGGAGCCATCTCTCCAGACATTAGCACTCAAAGGGTTCCAGTTCAGTTCCAAGTATGAGACAGGAAGTTCAGCTCATAGCTCCTATACCAGCAGCCCACACCGCAAGAACTCTGCAGCTAGCAAGAAAATAAGAACTGAAAGGGAAATCAGTTTCCTCTTAAAAGTTACATACTCTCTTGGGGTTGGGGAAATGACTCAGCAGTTAAGAACACTTGCTTCTCTGGCAGAGGACATGGGTTCAGTTCCCAGCACCCACATGGTGGCTCACAAATATCTGTAATTACAGTTCCAGTGGATGTGATGCCCTCTTCTGGCCACCCCAAGCACTGCACACATAGTGCAGATACACACATAGGCAAAATACTTATACACAAAAAAATAAAAACCTTTAAAAAAATTGTACACACTCTTCTTATTTTTAATATAAGCAAATGCATTTAAAGTATCATTAAAAAAATTATAGAATACAGATCTGGAGATTGGCTCAATGGCTAAGAGCATTTGCTGTTCTTCCAGAAGACCTGGGTTTAGCTCCAAGCACCCATATGTGGTGCTTTATAGCCACCTGTAACTCTAGCTCCAGTGGATCTGATGCCCTCTTCTGGCCCCTACACACACCTGGAAACACACTCACACATGTACACATAAATAAAAATTTAAAATACAAAGCACACATAAACACACAGAAAATAACACATTCTACAATGTGGAGAAGGTTGAAATAGCTAGGAAGGTTGAAAGACAAGTTCACTCCAATTCATGTTCCTTGTCACATGGCCATCATCGATTTCAATTTCTCAAACTCTGTGACAGTGAGGTACAGAATATTGGTTAAAGCTATTGTACTTAAGTGGTGGCAGTAACTCATTGACATCACAGGATGTGACCACACCGCACAGTGGAATAATCCTGAGAAAACGTCTCCCACACTCTGAAAGGCAGCCTCAATTACAGGCTGGACTTAAAAACTATTTCTTCAGTTAGAACCATAGTAGAACCATAATCAAACAAGCATGGCTGACTTATAAGCAGCTTGGAGAAACCCACCCTCCTGCCGCCCAAAATCACTAACTTTTCACCTTAATGCAAAACATCTTGCAATGACCAGGGAGCCTCAGCCAGAGGTCGCTCAACCAAATCTAAACATTCCCTCGGAAAGAGCACGCTGCAGGGGAAGATGGAATTCCGCAGGCTGCCTTACCTTGCACGGCTAAGCCGGCTAGCCGGATGACTTGCTCCAGTGTGCACCGTAACCGCCCTTCAAGCACATCCTTTTTGACTTGCAGGTAATACTGATATCTGTTACGGGAAGAGAGGACAACCGTAAACACACACGCTGGGAGCTCACAGCAGGATGTACAGGTGACACCGCTGGCGTCACTGCTACGAAAGATGGACAGTGACCTCTGCCCCGTGTCCCTCTGTCCGATGTAACAGGTGCTGAAGCCAGCTCACCGTGAGAACATTCTCATCTAATGGTTTGTTTCTGGGACCTCAGGATGAACTAAGACCAAGAATGTCCCGGAAACACTCAACAGTACCTGCTTTCAGTGGCTTAATTGTCAATTTGACAAAAATCTAGAATCACCTGACAGACGGCCTCTAGGCATGTTTGTGTGTGGGGAACTATCTTGATTATCTAACTGAGGTAGGAATAAAATTTAAAAAAATAATAAAAATGAATCTTAAAAAATAAAAATCTATAAATGCAAAAGTCTGGTAGACCAGATCACTAGTTGGTCAAATAATGTGGAATTCTGTCGAAGCATTTTCAGAGCCAGGCTTCACCTCACATGTTTGAGACGTAAGAAAAAGATGATTTGAACTTTCCAACCGGGAGTATCCTTTCCAAAAGCAAAATAGAGATTGACAGAGCGAGCGGCCACATATCGGGTCTCTGGTCTGGGGGATCCTCCTGCTTTCATAACTGCTCTCGGGATGACCCAGACCTTCAGAGACCTCCCGAATCCAGGAATTTGCTTCTCAGACACAGCTTCTGCAGAGAGAGCTGTGCTCTCGTAGTTCTCTCTCCCACCGGACTGCCCTGCAATGCCATCAGGTAAAGATGGATGGCAACTTGCTCCTGGTAATAATTGTACCGTATTTTACTTTGACGACTCTGTCTGGGAACTCACAGGTCACCCAAAGCCTAGTTTCCCTCGAGACAGACAATGGGGTAGGAACTGATTGCTGTTAAGTAGACCTGCGCTGTCACGGGTGCTGTGACCCCCTCACCTAGTGTCTGCTAGAGGATAAGACTGGCTCTCTGCCCAGCCCAACCCAGCAAAGCCCAGCCCTCCTATAGGGCAGGGCAAAAACCAACCAAACAAACAAAACACCATAAACAACAAACACACAAAAAACCAAAACAGGTTAGTCTTTGGTGGGAAAAACTTAGATCTGAAGAGCAAACACCGGGAGTGAGTCCTTTTAAATCAAACCTAACGTACAACAGAAAACCAACTTTTGTTTTCTACTCCCACCTGATGTTTTACCTGATGAATTCCTAAGTGTTTCACAGGTTTCACCGTCCAGTCAGGGATTTCCTCCTGCCCATAACGTTTGTCTGTATCAACGAATGATCGCCATTGAGCTTCTGAAGCCAACCCCCAGAGAACCTTTGGTGTGCTTGTCCATTGAAGGCCACCCCTCAGTGGGCACTGCTCTGCCCTTGACTGTCACCACAGTTCTGATTCCTCTTACCCCTCAAGTCCAAGCACACAGGAAAGGAATAAGACACAAGAATTTACGGCCAAAGTCATTTGCGGGCTATAAAGGTGCTCAGAGTAACAGGGAGGAAATATCAGGATCAGTGCAAAACCCAGTGAAATCAAGGGCACTGTGTGTGTGTGTGTGTGTGTGTGTGTGTGTGTGTGTGTGTGTGTGTGTATGCATGTGCGTGTGTATGTGTCGGGGGGTGAAGAGGGATTGATTCTTAGGGAGTTTAGTGACAGTACTTGCCTGGGAAAAGGAAGCCCAATGATCTACGTCCTCATGGGACTCTGAACAGATAACACTGAAGCACAACTTTATACGAACTTAGAATCTTGAAAGAGTAAATCAAAATATCCAAGACTAAGAATCTTGATGGTCACAGTCATATCCCCTGGCATCCGAGTTCCTCTGTGCAGAGCATCAACTCCCCAATTCATATGTCCCAGTTTTCATGTTTCTCTCAAAGAGATTAATGGTTCCCTGCAGTGGTCCACAGCCCAGTGCTTGCCTGTCTCCCCTCTGAGCCCAGGCTACAATCCTAACCCCAGTTCCTCTGTATTCCAGGAACTCTACCAAGAGTCCACTGTTATCCCCTTTGCCTGAAGGAACACATACCCTCTCAACTACATGCAAAGCTTGCACAGCCTTATTTCAATACACGAAATGCTGGTGTTGAAAAACCAACACCAGGTGTGGCTGTAATCCCAGCACTCAAGGGGCTCAGACAAGAAGATCACAAATTCAAGGCCAGCCCAGGAGAAGTCTGAGCCAGCCTGGGCTACACAGTGAGACGTTGTCTGAGAACAAAATGAAACAACAGCTAACTGACAACATACCCTATTGGTGCACCTGCTGGGAGGGAGCTCAGGAGTCTGAGGGAGGGAGGGGGCTCCAGAGGGATGCTGCTCATCTTAGAGCACTGTACGGCCTTCTGAGATCTATACCTGCCCTTCAAGGTTCCGTGTTCGGAGACCTCTGGCATCTTGCTCACTGCGTCCCTGGGCCCTGGGCCAGTTCTCCGGGGAACAGTACCTCGCTCACTCCAGGTAACCTTCTCTTCAAGAGACCCTGGGAAGTGCCTGGGAGTCTTTTGTGGAGGAGCTTTCATCTCTTCCACCCCAGCAGTTCTTAGAGGGACGAGACAGAGTCAGTAAGAGGGTCCTTAAGTTATTAAACCCCTTTTAAGTGCCAAGAGTTCACTGTGGAAGCAGATAACGTCTTTGAAGACGAGCCACTTCGAGTCTGAAGATACTACTTTCAAAACTGAGAGAATGAGAGCAGAAAGAGGGACGAGGAAAGGGGTAAGCTCTGTCCTGTGGGCCCCACGAGTCTCCAGCCATGTTAAAGGGAATCGAAACCAAACAATAAAACCCACTAAGAACCTAAGAGCAGGCTCTTGGTCCAGAAAGCGCCTTCGGGTTTATTAAAGAAAGCTACAATGGGATTCTGAGAACCAACCAAAGCGGGTGTGTGCTGGGGCAGGGTGGGGGGTGGGGATCTGAACTGGGAAAGGAGGTAAAAGCTCACCTCATCCCACTAATGACACACGGTTTGACTCTCTCCTGTGACATCCCTTCTCTGTCATGGTGGTTTCCACTTACTTTCATTCCTTCAAGTCAGAGGGGCATACAGGTGTTAGCACAGACTTAGGAAGCGCTTCCTGGGAGCATAAATGCAAAATATGCTGTCACTGGGGGAGGACCAGGCCTTAGTCTCTGCCTCAGCTCGAGGGCAGGGTGGGGGGTTGGGGGGACCACAGCTGGCCATGACCCTGGCCAGCACGGCTCTTTGTTGCGCTATCTGATGGGGCAGTCCTTCAGCACCTGGGGGAAATGTTTGTAAGGATGTCTTCACATTGTGTGCCAGAACTGAAACTGTTTCCCATGTCACTCCTGCAAGTGAAAATGGCCAGCCAAGATGCTGTAGCAGATTCTCTTGGGGACGAGACCAATGACCCAGGAACCCCCTAGATCCACTTCTCCTGAGCCTCGTACTCAGGTGTCCACCCATGTCCCTTTCTTTGGTTGTTTCTGGTTTTCAGACAGGGTTTCCCGTGGCCCAGGCTGGCTTGCAACTCCCTGTGTCACCAAGGATGACCTTGAACTCCTCCTTCTCCTGTGTCAACCCTCCAAGTCCTGGAATTAGAGGCATGAGCCACCATGCCTGGTACACAATACCAGGGGTCAAGCCCAGAACTGCTTCACACTAGGGATGCCCTCTACCCACTGGGCCACATCCCCAGCCCACATATGCGGCAGGTTCTATTCAGATCATCCTATGACAGGAAACAATGACTCCATTCCTACAGCGAGGGACACTGGAATGTTCCTCACAGGTAGGTTGGTGTAGGCTTGTGCTTGGATGCAGAACACCAGAGCTGTGTGCTCCAGCCTGGAAGCCATCCAGACCACAGAGACCCCTGAGAATCCATCACAATATGTGCTGTCACCGCGTGAGACTGTGGCGGTGTCTAGTAAGACTGAAAAAAAAAAAATAAGAACAAAATTTGGACTAATCTGGAAATTATTTGCTCGGTTTACTTTCTCACTGAAAGCCCCTTTGTAAAATATAAAAATGGCGTCCCATAGGATTTGAGAGCAGAGCCAGTGTTCTGTTTTTAGAATTGTTGGGTTCCTCTCTGTTTTGGTTAGAGATACAACTCTAACTGCAGTAAAGCAAAACCGTGGGTCCTATTTTGGAAACATACAATTTCATGGAAGTATACTCCACCCTGTCAGCACTGTGGGTGGAAGGGAAAAATCCAGCCAGCCAATCCTTCTGCCAGGAAACAAAGCACAGCCAAGTTTCCAGAGGGGACCTCTTTGAATCTGAGCTTGCAAGGAAATGTTAAAACATTCCTCATATTCAAAGCCCTTGAAACACCCCATCTGGCTGCAGAGGCCCAGGGACAGGTTTTAGGTTACAAGTTGTCGGCTCTCTCTGTAAGAATGAGGATATAATTCTACATGTTGAATAAAGGTGCATTTTCTCATTTCCTTTTTTTGGCTTGATTTTTAATGTAAAGCAAAAGTTCATTTATTGAGTAAATGCTAGTCTCTCTGGATGGTGCAGACAAGGGTCCCAGCAATCCTTGTTGCTAAACATAGTAATGGGAGCTGAAAGATGCTATAAGCTTGCCTCTTGAGGGGTCATTTATCCTGAATGTTCCTATTCCATGGCACAGACAACTTTTCCAACTTCCTTCTTCCTCTAAGATTCTGAACTGAAAGTTTGTGTTTATTTTTAAATGCTAAACGTAGCCAAGTCAATGGAGCACTCAGTATTCTGAAAGAGGTATTGAGAATTCCCTAAAAGTCTACACGGTAAACATTATTCTCTGTATTTCAAGATGTGTGGCTGGGACCCCTCATCTCCGCTTTCATTCACACGTGAGGAATCTGAACCTTTTGTCTGTTTTATACTTTCAGACCTGCCTCGTCTGCTTGAGAAATGCCTTGTGGTAGCCTACAAAGCAGGGCCTGTCTTACCGCAGAACCATGAAATAAGTGCCAGGAACACAAAGGCTCTGAGAATGTGTTTCCCATTTCCACCCAAGTAGAATCCCTCATTCCAAGTCCAGGGCAACAGAGGATCCCCAAGTTGGGAAGAGCCCATCACAATAGCAAAGCCTTCAGACCCGGATTTGCCCTGACTGCCATCCAAGAACACTGGCATGCTCAGGAGTGGATGGAAGCAGAGGAATGGTGGGCTGTTATGGGGCTGGAGATGCTCGCTTAGAGGACCACACCACCCCGCCCCCACTCACACACAACACTAGCTAACCTCATTTCCTGATAATAGTGTTGGGCCAATGGAGTGTGAGTACAAGTGGTTGCCACCCTCTAGCAGACACCTTCAGAGCCCGTGAGATTCCTATTTCCCTTTGCCCTCCTGGGGCTCCTGTCTCCTAGACAAAGAAGATACTGTGAGGAACTTCAGCCACAGGTGAAAAGATAAAATGTGTGTGTGTGTGTGAGGGGGGGTGCAGTCCTCTGCTGATGAGTGCCGTAGAGATTTGGAGGACATATACGGATGCTGTAGAGTTGATCCTAAATAAGTAAGTTGGGGGAGATTTTAACAACTATGCCCACCCCTTCCAATGTGGACAGCAGGAAACCGTGCTCAGAGAAAATGACTTGCCCAAGATAACATCGTTTCTTAAAGCCAAAACCAGATGGCATCCGAGCAGGGCCAACCACAGACATGAGGAGGGTGGAAGCTGATTCCCAGCATTCCTGGTGGGCCCCCCAATTCCCTGAAGTCCCCAGATAGAAACAAAACTGAAAGCACCACTGCCTGTGCTTCTGAGGAAGGCTGGAGGAGGATGGGCCTTCCCACGCTGGGGCCTGTGTGTGCCTCTGCCCGAGGCTGTCCCACAAACACACCGCAGGGCGTGTTTCATGTGCGGCTGAGAACTCTCTAGGTCTCTTCTATGCTGCCTGCAGCCAGGTGGCCTAGGGCACTCTGAGCTATGACCATCGGCCTCTACCTCCTGTGTCTTCGTGTGTTCCCACCCACTTGTTCCCTCTCCACAGCTGAAATCCAGCTCAGCCCACTTCTCCCCCCAGCTGAGGAGCCAAGATCGATGTCACAGTTTGCAGAAGGACAAGAAGACTCTGAAGCCTTCACAGAAATACAGAGGATCAGGGGGGAAAGGTCACTCCTGTCTTGATTTCCAAGAGCTGGGTAAGGTTTAAGACGCCATTTCCTGGCTGGAAACTTTTGTTCACAACTAGCATTATCAGAGAACCTTTTTGCTGGAATGGACCAGCACCTTCTCCCTGGGGGATGGAGAACGCCTCAGAAAGCATTCTTTCTGTTTGATGGTTTGCTGTACAAGTAAGAACGAAAGGCAAGAGGAAAAAAAATCAAGCCGTCCTAGGATTCTGGAGTAGGATGGAGCAAGCTGAGCTCTTAGACTGACAGGGGTGGGAGAAGGGGTGGGGGGGTGCTGGGTAGCAGCAGGGGAGGCGAAGCTCATCCATGCATCCCAAAGGCTGTTCTCAGCTGCAACTGGAAATACTGGGCGGGGTGGCCCAGAGTGGTTTTGTCCTCCATGTCCAGATAACTAGGCAGGCATATATAACCAGACCTATCTGGCCATCTCCTTCCCTGGCCCAGAGCCCTCAAGAAACCTTGGGAAGAATTTCAGTCCACGACTCCTGACATCGATAATAATGCGTCTGGTACCTGGTCTGCACGCTATCTGAAAGCTTTTATGTTTGATGACTGTCCAAGCTGACAGTCAATTAAAACTGTGCCAGCAGCAGTACAAAGAGAACACTCGAACAGCCACGGGAAACAAAATGACCCCCAAGAAAACCAAACAGAAGGAAAGGAGCCAGCCCCACAAGTGACAGTGACAACCTTAAAAGGGGAAGCCTGTCTTCGGGCCTCACTCACAATCACAAGCTAACCGATGTGTACTCGTGAAAACAAACAAACACACACACACACACACACACGTTTCCCTCACACACACAGGCAGGGTTTCCTTGGCACGTGCTCTAGCCCACGAGGTCTCCACAGCACCTGATCAGTGATCACCTTCTTTCACCAGAGACACCTAGCTTCTTCAGGAGACTATGTTTCTGTGACTCAAAGGCTTGTAATTCTTTCCTTAAAAGGACAATGTGTGTTTAAATGCACACACACACACACACACACACACACACACACACACACACACACACGGGCCCTGAGTGCTGGGGGAAAAGACCAATGGCAGCAAATATTGCGTAAGAAGCAAGGCAAGCCCCGACGTGACCCACACTCTCTGCTCTTGAACTCGAGTTAATTATAACAAATTACAGGGACTCCAAGTATAGTATAGAGAGACCATAAACTCCCTAATAGTGACCTATATTGAACCAGGGTTCTGTGTAAAAGAAGAATTCAGTTTCTACAACACATCACAGGGCAAGAGGAAATGTCCCAACTCCACTTCTCTGTCTATGTCAGTGGACACAGATCTCTTCACATTGATCCTATCTGTAGGACTAGAAAGGGCCACAGAGGCCTGCTATGGCTGAAATGCTACCAGCTAGAGAACCATGACCCCAGAAGCCTAAAAAATACAGTGGTATTGGTGCCAAAATAAAATCTGAGTTTGTTTTAACCTACCATAAGATCTCTCATAACTCAGAAAACACAGTTTGATAGTTTCTAAGAAAGTTATACAGAAATATTCATGACTGCCCCACAATTATGGCCCCCAGGTATAGTCAAGAAAATTAGGGATTTAAAGTCACACAAAAAATCGTATATGAGGAATTGGCTCAGAAAGTAAAGGTGTTTGCCAGGTAGATTGTTTGGATCCCTGGGATCTACATGGTGGAAGGTGAGAACAGACTCCTACAAATTGTCCTATGACTTCCATACAGATACTATGACATGCGTGTATGTACACACACACACACACACACACACACACACACACACACACACAATAAATGTAATAGAGAAAAGTTAAAACCCTTGGATATGAGTCAGGTATAGTGCCACACACCTTTAATCCCAGTACATACAAGGCAGCAGAGGTCATTCCCAGCCCCACGGTCCTTCCTCCAGCCTCCAGTGACCCCCAGCCTACAGCACCCCCAGCACCCCCAGCTCTCAGTGCTCTCTCAGTCCTCCTGGCCCCTGTATTGCACAGCACAGTCTCCTGCACGGTCTCCTCGGGGACTTTCCATATCAGCACCTGGAGACTCAGTGAGTGCTCTGAGGGACACAGAAGGAGAGAGAGAGAGACAGAGACAGAGAGAGAGAGAGAGAGAGAGAGAGAGAGAGAGAGAGAGAGAGAGAGAGAGAGGAAAATGCATCACTTCCCACTAAGGTTGTTAGGTGTGATGTCTGGGACATGCAAGAGTTTCAGAAATGGCTAGGTGTGATGTGTAACTTTGGTTTTCGTGCTTAGAAGCCTGAGGAAGGAGCATCACTTGAGAACAGGGGTTCAAGATCATGGGGGAACACTGAGAAAACCAGTTCAAAAACAGTTTGGGCAGGCTAGATGATCACTGTGTAAAAGCACCTGCCACATAAACCTGACAACTTAAGTTTAATCACTGGAATCCATGTAAAAAGCTAATGTGGTGGTGTGCATAATCCCACACTCACTTCTAACGCAACATGGGATAGGGGAACAGAGGCAGAGACAGAAGAGTTGCCTGGGAGTTGGTGGGCCAGCTACCCTGGAGTACACAGTGGGACACTAAGAGAGATCCTAGTATACATCCTGCAGACCCTTCCTCAGAGGGATGGACAGTGAGAAACAGCTCCTGAAAAGCCGTCCTCTGAGCGTGTGTGTACACACACACACACAAAATCACACACATATACAGACACACATCACAATCACACACATACACACACATGCACAGACACACATCACATACACACACATGCACAGACACACATCACACACACCAAACACACACACACACAATCACAATCACATACATATACAGACACACATCACAATCACACAAACACACATGCACAGACACACATATCATATACACACACACGCACAGACACACATCACACACCACACACACACACACACACACACACACACACACACAAAATTTTAAAATAAATTTCATAAATACAGCCCATTGCTCAGCAAGTACAAAGGCTTAAACTTTTGTCACACCAGCAAAATGGCTCAGTGGGTAAAGGGACTTGCCACCAGGCCTGACAACCAGAGTCCAATCTGTAGGATCCACATGGACAAGGAAGGAGAAGGAAGGAGAGGGAGGGAAGGAGGAAGGGGGGGGGGGATGTGGCTCAGTCCTAGAGCACTTAGCACGCATACACACTTGGATTCAGTCATCACCGACAGAGTGTGGAGGAGTGTGGTGGTGATGCTTGTGCTCACAGTGAACAGCGAGGGAGGGTGAACTTCAGTCCTTCGTGCAAAGGGAAGAGACATTCCTGTACTGTAGAGTGTGAATTGAGCTGCCAGTGGAGGGGGTTCAGATGCTGCCACGTCAGGAACCAGCAGCCTTACAGAAGGAGATAAATCCAGACGTGGGCAGCCCGCTCATTAGCCAGCTCCAGCCACTCCTCCGCACTACAGTGGCAGGGCAGAGAGCCTTCAATGCCTCTCACACTAGTACTAAATATGACTCGACTGAAATACACACCTGCCTGCCCTGAAAATCATGGGTCCATGATATTACCTCCCATCCACCGTGGGAAAGGGAGCTTAAGTTACCCTTGGAAGCATGAGTCAACTGCCCAAGGAGATGTCTTTCTGGTTACAAGCCAGGCTTGTGGCAAGAAGTCAGCAGAAATGCCTGAAAATGTGGTTAGCAATCGGGGGGATAGTGGGACCGTTAGTAATATACCTGGTATGAAGAAGGAGTACAAGAGAAACAGAGTGAAAGGTCCTATGCTCTTCCTCAGAATCCTTAACTAAAGGCGACATCACTGCCAAACCGGGTCTGTCTCCTGTCGGTGAAGTCATACACCCAAAGCAAGGAGGAAACACTGACTACAGGCTTAATAGATGTTTGAAGGAGCCACGAGACACCAGGCTTAATTACTTATATATTCCCCAGAAACTATGATAAAAACAGAGAAAAAGCTCAAATCTTCCAGCTCATTCTAGGTGACTGCAGCCAGACTCTCGACCAGCAAGCTTGAGACTGTAGATGGAGGTGGAGACCACCGGGTACCAGGCTTCTGCCCCCTCCCACCCCGATTCCTGCAGGAAAAGCCCAAGAACCAAGCCCTTTTGTAAATGCACCATCCTAGACTCCCAAGCCTCAGACACATGCTGGAGCGTAGGAGAAGCTTCCACACCGGCCAAAAGGTGAGTGATGTGCCTGGTCCCGGGATGCCTGCCGCTGGGGGGCTTCAGTTTCAGCTCGATGGTAAACATTTTCTGTTCAGAATGATGGATAGAAAATCCGTCCTACTCGGTCTGCAGTCATCTGGACAGCCCCAGGCTCTACACACAGAGTGATTTCCCTGTGTCTCCTGTGTCTTCACGTGATCTCAGACCTACAGCCTTCAGGACACTATGATTTCTATTTACACGCATGGAACTGGAGGTGCACAGCTCTCAAATGGAGAATAGAAAGAAGAGGAAAAACTACCCCAAGTCTGAGCCACCCTACAGCATGAATCCACTGGCCACTGATGAAAGTTCCAGTGTTGGATATGAAGAGTTCCCTTATAGAATCTTCAAAAGTGGCTGAAGATATCCAATGTGGCAACAACTGCCAAAGATAAAACACCAGACCAGCAAATATGTCACTGCCCAAGAATCTAGCATCTTCCAGGCTGTGGTTTCTGGCAAAACTCTGCCCGTTTTTCTTCAGCATGGAAATGTCTCCCTATAATCCTGTTTTTCAAATCCCTCTCAGGCTCTTGAGTAACTGTAAAGTATTCTTTCATCCTTAGAGATTGACTTTTCTAACTGTCTCAGTATCAACAAAATCTTTCTAAAAAATTTCTCTTGTGTATGTATGCGTTGTACAAGTGTGTAGGCATGCACCGTCATGTGTGTGTGGGGGTAATATTTGCATATATGTGTAGAAGTCCAAAATTGTTGTCTTGAGTTTTCCTCCATTCCTCCCCACCTTATTCTTTGAGTCGGGGTCTCTTAACTGAACACAGATCTCACACATATGGCTAGTCTGGCCAGCCTGGTTGCTCCAGGGACCCTCTGTCTTCTTATCTTCTGAGTCAAGACTACAGCCGGACCACCATGGCCACCCAGTGTTTCTGTGGGTTCTGGGGCTCTGAAGTCTGGTTCACAGCAGGATGTTTAACCACTGAGGCATCTCTTAAGGCATCAAAACTTTTTATAACCCTGAACACAAAGATAATTTTAGGGTAGAAAAATAGTTGGCTAGATTAAAAAAATGATGAGTCAAAGTTTCATAGGAATGACTACAGATAGACAGCAAACTTTTGTTGAAGTTGTAGGCAGGGGTAGGGAATTGTCAAGTAGAGAAATGTAATTCCCATCTTCTATCCCATAAGAGGATAGCCACAAACACATTCCTCCTCTCAGCCTAGGACCAAGAGCTGAAAACCACCCACTAAACCAGAAAGGGAGCACATGAAATATGTCCTCCATAAACCAAGAACTCAAACGCAGTGTCATAAAGCTTTGATATGGAATGTCCCCAGAGGCCAAGATCCCTAGGGTGGCTCTAGTGGGAGGTGACAGAACCTTTAAGATGTGGGGCATGGTGGGAGTGATCTAAGTCATGGGGGAGGGGCTTGAGGCCCACGAACCCAGCCCCTTCTCTTCCTTACTCCTTCACTCAAACAGGAATAGCTTTGCTATCATGTGCTCCCATCATGATGAACCACCACCCAAGAACAGGGTCAACCAGTCGTGAACCGACACCTACAGAAGTGGGAGCCAAAAATAAACCCTTCCTCTTCGCAGACTGATTTTGTCAGGTGTTTACTATTAATACATGTAATCTCAGCACTAGGGAGGTGGAGACAGGCTTGCTGGTGAGCCAGGCCAGCTAAAGTGAGACAGTGAGAGACTCTGCCCAAAAAACAAGATAGGTGCCTCCTGAGAAAAGATACCCGAGGTTGATGTCTGGTTTCTGGAGCATGTGAGCACACAGACACATAGAGACAGACAGACAGACACACACACACACACACACACACACACACACACACAGATGGATGAACAGGGACAGACGGACACACACACAGCACCAGCCATGCAGCATACATGATAAGTAACTATGAAGAGGATACCATCTATAAATGTTATGAAGTACATTGGGAATTCACGGCATATTAAAACCACATTAAAAAAAAATCAGGCCCAAGAATTTACAGAAAACACCAGACCAACGATGGGTGCTACACCTTTATGTGAACCAAGTAAGAGCGAAACTTAACCACTGCAATGGCCACAGCAGCCCTGACCACCGCAGCAGCACGGAAGCCAAGGGCAGAACTCCTAACTGTCCTCCACACTTTAGCTGAGCACGGCCCCATGGCCCGACTGGTCCTTCTGGACCACACGGAGGCTTGATGGTCCTGCTCCTTCGTAGCTTTTGACCCTCAGCTCTGCCTGTCCCATCAGCTCTCGTACTGAGTTCTTAATATCTTACCCCACCTCATGCTGCAATTCTCTTTCAGACTTAGCAGATCTCTCCTTGCCTCCAGTAAGGAAGGTCTTTATGAACTCTGACATATATGGACATGTTTTAGTGTGTGTGTGTGTGTGTGTGTGTGTGTGTGTGTGTGTGTGTGTGTGTGAGAGAGAGAGAGAGAGAGAGAGACAGAGAGAGAGAGAGAGAGAGAGAGAGAGAGAGAGACAGAGAGAGAGACAGAGACAGAGACAGAGACAGAGACAGAGACAGAGACAGAGAAATGGAATGTGTTATCTGAAAGTTAATGTTAGTAATTAAGATTGGAATAAAAGCCTGTGACTACCGAGGGCTGGTTATCAAGGAGAGTCAGATTACCTACCTGAAAGCCTCAGCCAATAGACTAGACATAACACATGAATTTGTTATTCAATACATTCTGATATTGCGGGAAGGTATAAGCATGCCTACCTGTGTTTCTTTTTTGCTAGTGTGTGTGTGTGGTGTATGTTTGCATATGTAGTGCTTGTATGTGAATGTGTGCATACATGGACCCACACAAGCACATGCAGAGGCCCACGCAGGATGTCAGGTATGTCTCCCTTTATTGCTCTCCCAGTCACCGCCTTGAGCCAGGGTCTCTTACCGAACAGGAAGCTTGCTTTTGGGCTAGGCTAGCAGGCCAGTGAGCTCTCACAGGACTTGACTACCTCCACCCCCCATTGCTGGGGTTCCAAACACAAATACTGATGATTGTATCACAAGTGCTCTTACCACTGAACCATCTCCCCAGGCTCCATCTATGTTTCTGACACAATGCACTCAGAATATTCAGATTGTCTCCTGATGACTACATGCACAGATACTTTGAGGAGAGTACAGTCCTGTCCAAGAAACGAGTACCCAAGACTGAGGTCTCCTGGCTTCCAGGAGCTTCTATTGCAGCCGTTCTGGTTCTGTGGTCTACTTCATTTTCCTTGAACATTAAAAACCAATATAGCTCTTTGCTGACTCCAGTAATCATTAGAAACAGACGTGAGAATTCTAGAAGTAGCTTACATCAGTGTCCCATCAGAGACATACCAATGGCCCCCATCTATTCACAGTGGGTCATTTATATCAGTGACATCAGGCAGGAAAACTTCACATTTAACTTAGAGGACAACGTATACTTTTATCATCCTAGTAAATATTGCTTTTACCATCTTTGAAACATGTTTGCTCCTCAAAAGCACACTTTTCTGACATTACTTCATCTCCATGATTTCCTAGTAAAGCATCAAGTGTCTGGCTTGGTGTTAGCCAATTTTAGGTCAAGTGTGCTGCACTTTGCTCTGACTGGCACTAGTTCATCTCAGTGCTGATGATAAGCAGCAGGTGAAACATCCCCTTGTTCCCTCCAGCTGCAAGCAGAACGACGGGATGAGCTGGGGGCATCAACGGCTGCAAGACGTAGCCTGCCCCTCTGATTCCTCGGCCTGGGCTCTTCACTATTTCCACAGCCACACCTGGTAATTTGACACAGGCAGGCTCCTTCTCCACTGCTCCTTTCCAGTGTCTTTCTTTTCCGCTCTTCTAAAGGCTTCAGTGTCATCTGAAAGCCTGGCACTATATGCCCAAGGCTGGAGATGACTGATAAATGCAAACTAAAGCCCATCCTGGTTCCCACTGGTGCACAATGCTCACTATGTAAAAGGCTCATTCAAAGAAACGCCTGCTCCCCCTCGCTCCGTCTGTGCTGCTTCCTTCTCTTTGACAAAACTCACTCCTCCGATGCCAGCAATTCTGTGGTACATCTCAGCAGTCACAGGGAAGGAGAGTGGGGAGTTCGCAGAGGCTCCCGGAGAGTTCAAATAAATCCTACTGGCCGTCTCTCCTAAGTCAGCAGGCCTGCTTCACCTAAAACCAGTCCAGGGTCAGCCAAAGGGCCGGGCTTCTGTCATAAGCTGCAATGTGGCTGAGCAACGTCCCATTGTCACTCTGGGCTTGTAAATAATGCACTTTGCCACCTATGTGGCACTGTGTTGAGATATAAAACTATGACTCCGGGAGAACTTTGTCTGATACCCTCCTTCTCAGGCGGGCTACGGGGTTTGGGAGGTGACCGCCCGAGAACACAGACATAATACAATGGGTACCTGTTATCATTTGGTGTGACATGTTCCCACAGGGTCATGGGCCTGATTGGTCTCCAGCTAGTGGTATTGTTTCTGGGGATTATGGATCCTTTGGGAGGTAGGGCCTACCTGGAGGAAGTAGTTCACTGGGGGGGGGCAGTCTTGAAGTTTATAGTCTGACTCCACTTCCTCTCTCTCTCTCTCTCTCTCTCTCTCTCTGTCTCTCTCTCTCTGTGTCTCTCTGTCTCTCTCTCTGTGTCTCTCTCTGTCTGCCTCTCTCCTCTCTGTCTGTCTCTGTGTGTGTGTCTGTCTGTCTCTGTCTGTCTGTCTGTCTGTCTCTGTCTGCCTCTCTTCTCTCTCTTTCTGTCTCTCTCTGTGTGTCTGTCTCTGTTTGTCTGCCTCTCTCCTCTCTGTCTCTGTCTATCTGTCTGTCTGCCTGTCTCTCTCTGTGTCTGTCTGCGCCTCTCTTCTCTCTGTCTGTCTGTCTGTCTCTCTCTCTGTCTCTCTGTCTCTCTCTGTCTGTCTCTGTCTGTCTGCCTCTCTCCTCTCTGTCTCTGTCTGTCTCTGTCTGTCTGTCTGTCTCTCTCTCTCTCTCTCCTCCTCCTTACTTTCTGTTCCTGCGAGGAGGTAGGGAAGAACCCTCACATTCCCCCTCCACAAAACTGCCTGCTAACACCCCTTCCTCATCACGATGGACTGTGTCCCCTCAAACAAATCCTCTCCCCTTAAGTTGCTTCTGTTTGATCAGTGATGAGAAAAATAATAATATATAATAATGTCCTTGTTAGGAATAAACTTCATGGGTAATCAGGGATGAGGCAGAAACTGAAACCAATACGTAAGAACTCTGGAATACTTGAGCCTTGGCTCTCCAGACAGCATAAGGACCTACAGTCTGGCCCCTAAAATGATGCTCATAAACAAACAAGGTCTTGAAAGGAGAGTTTGTAGGGAAACGCTTGCACACTCAGTTCATCCACGGTAATTCTCTTGTAAGCAGTTAAAAGTGTTAAGACAGACTGAGGCTATTTGATTGCACAAAAGCACTGGGTCAAGGAGGAGATTGGGTTGATGGGACTTGACTACTGTGTCACAACCTAGATGCCAACAGGGTCAGGCAGGGCATGGGAAGGAATCACGCTGCCAGTGTAACTGCGGGGACTGGGGAAGAAGGCGAGCCAAGGTGGCATCTACCCGCCTATAAGCTGTCTTGTTTTGATCTTTCAGAACTGGTCCTGTCAGTCAGAACCTCCTCGGGTCAGTCAACCATCTTTGAAGAGAAGAAGTGTGTTCTGCTCTGGTAAATGGGTAAGACAGAGGGTTGGCGGATGGCTTAGGGAGGAAAGGCACTGGCCATGCAGGCCCGGTTCTTGGAACCCATGTAAAGGTGGAACTAACTCCACAAAGCTGTCCTCTGACAAGCCCCATCCCACAAACACACCAGACACACAATAGTTTTTAAATCAGTTTCAAAGTGATATAAAAGATGCCCTTGATGTAATGATCCAAATATCCATTTGTTAGGTGTAAAAGCTCTGTGTATAAAATCGCACACTTTGTTCAGGGACTAGGAGCCACACCCATCTCATCAGGCCCACTCACCTGGGACACTTAGCGCAGCACATGAACTTGAGATGTTCACTTGCATGTGAACTTGAGAGCATCACACATACTGCTGACAGACTGGAGCCAGCCACACACCAGGGGGCTTACAGTCTTGAAGTCTACACTTTCCATTTCTGCTGCTGCTGCTCTGGTACCATGCCTTTACTGTGTGGACACAGCAGATCTGTCCCCTCCCCTCCCCTTCTTCCCTACTCCAAATTCAATATCCCAGTATTCTGCCCTTCTGGGACAAGAGAGAGCAAAGGTCCCTAGACACTGACTCCCCGCACCTCCGCTACCCTGAGATTTTTTGGAAAAACCATTTTGCAATCAACACACCACGCCCAATCCCACCCATTATAATGACTCCCCTACAAATCCCAAGAATTCTTTATGAGGAATGGAAGTCTTTGAAACCTCCATAAAGCACAGCGGGCATGCTTGGACACGACAGAACCTCTCTTCCCACGCTCCTGTTTTTCTCTCCTCTCCATCCCTTCACTGAGGGTAAACGCTCTGGCGCCGGATCACCATCTTCCACTCAGCTTTGGAAACAAGTACAGTATGCACAGTTCCTAACCTGCTCTCCACTGCAGACCCTCACCACTTCACCAGTTAGACGCCGAGAACTTCTCAGCCTTGCAGGGTTAGGCTAATGGCCCTTTGGAGTCAATGAACGAACAAACACAACGTTGGAAATCAAGGAATTCAGAAAAAGAACACAGTTTTGCTTGAGAATTTTTTTCAGCTGGGTTTCAAGATAGCCCTCTGAAAAGCACATTATTTTTGACTGCTTTTTAAAGATGTTCCAGATAACAAGCCACTAAAAACATAATAACCTAGGATTTAATGTGTTGTGATCAAATCATCACTTTGTTAAAGGGAAAGATTTGAGGAATAGTATACCTGTTTTTGCAAACTGCTTTACTAATGAGTAAAGCGTACAGTAAGCTTTCATGGTTGAAAGAGTGCAGACCAGGCTAGGGAGACAGCTCAATGCTTACAGAGCTCACAGCAGGAAGACAAGGGTTCAGATCCTGGGACCCACAGAAACGGCCGGTAGGCCCAGCGGCCTTACTAATTCCAGCACTTGGCAGCAGAGACAGGAGATCCCTGTCAGAACAGTCCAGTTAACCAACCATGCGTTCAATTGAGAGACTCTGTTTCAGTGAATAAAGAGATGCAGGTCTCCACATGCATGCACAGACATATACACATGAACTCATACACATGCAAACACATGTACACTTACACACACACATACAAGTGAAAAAGAAATCAAACGCTGCATATGAAGACTCCTTTGAAATAGGAATGAGGTTTCTGATTCATTTGCTTTTAAAACATTTATTTTTTTTCCTTTCAATAAAAAACAAATTATACCAAATTAGTTATTACTAAAGACCATTTGAGTGTTTGATCTGTCTCCCAGACACAAAGAATTCACAGAAACGGCCACTTGCCAGTCATGCCTAATGTTGATGAGCGTGCCTCCACCTCTGCATTCTACTCACAGCAGGTCCCCTAAACAGCTACCTACCCACCTGCACACCTTGAAGACTGTGTCTTTTATCTGGAGGAAGAGAAAGCCAGAAGCAGCTTGATATCCATGACCCTGTGGCCTAGGCACACACCTGAATGAACGGAGGGTGTGGACTTCAGTATTCTTCGGTTAAACATGAGGAAATTAGAGTTGAAAATGGAGACACACTCATCAGCTTTGGCCCATCCCAACATCTTCCAGGCAGGATCGGAGCCAGGAGCAGAGATGGTGACCAGAGGCACACTTGTGTCTGCATAAAAGCTTTCTGTCTACTGCATTTGGTAAGGCGCATTTCTCTTTGATGGCATTCACAATGGTAGACTCAGATCCACCCATCCTGAGAGCCACAGGCAATGACAGGGACTGGGCAAGTGAAGAAAACAGGAGCTGTGCTCCGGGTCCTTCTTGGCAGTTTGGTGTGACGCGAAAATGTAGGACCTGTCAGTCAAAGAGGGAAGATTTCGAGATGGCGACCCAGAATGTAAAGCCAAGTTCAGGGCCTTGCTGAGCATCGGGCCATGTGACCCTGGCTGTACAGGTGGCAGAACCAGGATGCCAGCCTTGTTTATGAGAGCACCTGCAGGCACCCTAGGTTCCAGACCAGTGACACAACAGTCTCCAGGGAGTAAAAAGGGGAACAGCACAAACTTAAAAAAAAATGCAGATAAACCTTCAACCAACCAAATACACGGAAGTGAAAGAAAACCTGCTTGGAGTTGCAGCTCTTCGGTGGTAAGGCGTTGAGTCTGCCCATTCCCACATTCCAGCTGCCTCGCGGGAAGTCTAGCATGGAAGAGGCACTTAATGAAAGGAAACTTGAAAAGGAATGTAGGCAGGGGATGTGGCTCAGGGGCAGAGCACTTGCTCGATATGTACAAGACCATGAGTTCAAACCCTGGTATCACAAAAGAAACAATAAAAAGAATGCAATCGGCAACTGCCTCCTAAGGAAGACTGCAACCCCACCCCAAGGTCGCTACTTCTTAAAGAAAACCATCTTCTTCTCTTGTCTCATCACACTGACTGCGCAGAGCCAGAGATGGGACTCCAGTGTCAGCTGCATTTTCAAAGTGACTGGCAGGAACAATAACTGGGAGAGAAGTGCCTGCCCACAGTGGGACTCTCTACTTCCAGCCCCTGACCAACTAAAAGTCCATCAGGGAGCTGGACTGGAGGGATGGCTCAGCAGTTAAGAGCGCTTGCTGCTCTTCCAAGCACCTGAGTTCCATTCCCAGCACCCACGCTGGGGGCTCCCATCTACCTGTGAACTCTAGCTCCAGGAGGTGAGACACCTCTGGTGGCCTCTGTGGGTACCTGCACTCGTGCGTACATATCCACACACATAACACATAATTAAAATGAATCTTTTTAAAAGTCTTCATCAGGGAACATTGTAAAATGGTAAAAGAACTGGGGAGCAAGAATAAAGTATAGAGGAACATGGAACCGTGGCCCTAATAAAGCTTCCGGAAGAGACACCCCGAACACTCTGGCTGTAGACTTGCGCAGTGCACACACGAGAGACCGCAAAATCGAAAGTGGTGTTTCCAACCAAGGGAGGAGGACGCTGGTAAAAGCCGAGAACTCAGTTCAATCCCAGAGTCCACAGAGAAATCCAGGCACAAGGGCACATGCTACCAGAGAGGCAGGCCCTTTGGGCTCAGTGGCTGTCAGCCTGGCCTAAGACCCCTGAGGCTCACTGGCTGTCAGCCTGGCCTGATTGCTAAATTCTAGGTCAATAAAATCCTGTTTCAAAAACCAAAGTTGGGGCAAGGGAAGAGGGCTCAGTGGTAAATGTGTTTGCCATGTGTGAGAATTGAAGTTCGACCCCAGAACCCATACGAATGCCAAGTGTATGTGGCAGCCCACCTGTAATTCCAGGGCTTGGAAAGTGGAGCTAGAATCCTTGGAGCGAGCTGGCTAACCCGACTAGTTATATCATGGAGTGGAGCGAGCTGGCTAGGCGGACTAGCCATATTACAGAGTGGAGCGAGCTGGCTAGCCCCACTAGACATAACCATGGAGCTCTGGGTTCAACTGAGAGAATCCTGCTTCAGCAGATAAAGCAGGGAGCAACAGAGGGAAATGCAGGACACCAACTGTGAGCTTTCACAGGCACGTACACAAACACACACATACATGTGCATATGCATGTGCACCCCCCCCCACACATGTATACATACATAAATGTATACATGAGGAAATAAAAGGTAGATGGAACTAAGAAATGATACTCCATGCTATCTTGACTATCTCACAAGATGGTGCAAAAGTGGCCCAAAACGTGTGCCCTGAGCACACATGGACACTCATATACAGGATCCAAAGCATCATTTAGTCTGATGTGAAGACGCAGGGCTTGGCCTGACCTGGCTTCGCTCTCAGTGTGCCATAGACCTAAAGGGGACACCACCAGGAAAGGGCCACAGCACAGTCTAGAAACATAACAACCTAAATGTTCTGTCACACATACAAGACAAAGGTAACTGACTCTTTAGGAAACACAAAGGCCAGAGCTCTAAATGTGTCATTCATTGGTAGTTGGTTGAGAGACAACTTCTTGTTCCCAAACAGGAACTCCCTCCAACACTGAAGAAAGGCTTGTGCACACCGGTGGAGAGAGGAAGCATGTCAGAAGCCCTGTTGCCAACTGCTGGGCAATGTGACCTGCAGACGAGGGCACAGCCTCCCCGTCCAGGACTTGGAGGAGGTGGGCAGTGGGGATGCGATTTTAAGGAGCGGGCACTCTGGGGCACAGCAGCAGCACCCTGAGATGCGAGGACCTGGAACAGCACCCCCAACCCCAAGTCTCCTCAGCACTACCACAGCGTCCCCAGACTGTCTTTGGCAGGAGAGGGACAGGTTGGTTACAACAGCAGTGACACTATGAAATTCTGTAGCACACTGACCACTGGGGTGGACATTCCCACCCCAGAAAGCCAGCTACCATAGCATCCTGGCAAAGGAGTCCGTGCCGCCTGACCTCACTGGGTTGAACAGGAGTTCCTTTTCATTCGACCAGCACCTCAGTCATCAGTGAGCAATGCCAGACACACACATTCCAGTGAAAAGAAAAACATCTAACAGTTAATTATGCATTTCAGAAATCAGGCGTGAACTGTGGGTCTTAGGGTCACTCTTCAAAAATTATTTATCCTTGGTTTAGTGTTCCTGTGTGTGTGTGTGTGTGTGTGTGTGTGTGTGTGTGTGTGTGTGTCTGCCTGCCTGTCTGTCTGTCTGCCTGCCTGCCTATCTGTCTACCTGCATGCCTGTGTATCTTTGGTGTGTATTTTGGTTCCTCAGGACTAATTTTTGTTGTTTTTTTTTTGAAAGAGGGTCCTCTCTGGGCCCTGGTGCTTGCCATTTCGGCTAAGTCGGTTGGTCAGAAAGCTCCCAGGACCTGCCTGCCTCCCCATCCCTAACTCTGGGATAAATGTAGCACACACCTTGTCCTGCATTTTACATGGATGCTGGGAACTGAACTCGGGTCCTCACGCTTGCGTGGAAGAACTTTACCCCCTAGTCTGTTTCCTTTAAAAGTGTTCTGAGTATTGAAACACTGAAGAGGGCCTTTCTTACTTGAAGAAGACTTGGGAGGACATCAATTCCAACCTTGCTGCAGCGTGAGTGGCCAGGGGCTCTCCAGCTGTCTCTTGCAATCATTAAGTAGCCCATTAAAGAACTTCTCCACCTCACTTACAAACCATCTTTTCACCTTCTGGACCCAGAAAAGTATGAAAAGCATGTGTTTACAATGAAAACACACTGCAAAAAGTCTTTCCTGGTTCAGGAGCATATAATAAGGGGTAGATGCCTGGCAGGCAAGAGCCCCTGCTGGGAGGAGCCTGGTTAAGAAAGGAGAAAAGGCCGGGCGGTGGTGGCGCACGCCTTTAATCCCAGCACTCGGGAGGCAGAGCCAGGCGGATCTCTGTGAGTTCGAGGCCAGCCTGGGCTACCAAGTGAGTTCCAGGAAAGGCGCAAAGCTACACAGAGAAACCCTGTCTCGAAAAAAACCAAAAAAAAAAAAAAAAAAAAAAAGAAAGAAGAAAAGAAAAGAATTGTGGAGGACCTAGCGGGAGTCAAGTCTATGCAACGAGGAACTAACATTCTCAAAGCTCATGGAACACATCTTCCAGTTGGGAATGAGGCTGAGAGCTCCATGCTTCTTGATCTCTTTAACTCCTATGGTTTCATGACTCATCCCTCATTTGCCTAGGAGGGGCCTAGCTGTTGCCAGCTTGTTCAGTCACATGTCTAGAATCATATCAGGTCATTTCTTTTTCTCTCCTTTGATTTTGGAATTCCATGTCTTCTCCTTCTGATATACTGTGGATGTGTGTGGAGGCCAGAGGTCGATGCTGGGTGTCTTTGCTCAGCCACTCCCCACCTTATGTCTCAGACAGGATCCCTCACAAGACCTGGATCTCACTAATCCAGCTAGGCTGGCTGACCAGCAAACCCCAGGGCCTCTCCGGGCTTCCCCTCTCCAGCACTAGGGTTCACTGATGCCAATTAAATGCTGGTGTTCAGGATTCTGTGGGGCCTGAGCCATCTCTCAGCCCTCCTTTTGATACTTTTTTATGTTTTTACTCAGGTGTCGCCTTAACTTTGGGCCTGACTAGTCCATATTTTCTCCAATGTCATTAGTCTCTTGTCAGGCTTCCCCCATTATGAAGACACTTGCTGTAGTGGGTGAGATGAGACAATCTCAAATTAACCTCAAAAAGCCCCACTTTCCAATTATCTACCTCAAAACTGGCTGATGAAGCCTGGGTCCACCTGGCTCTGCCCAACCCTTCTCCCAGCACTGGGGTCACAGGCCCCTGCTGCCACACCCAGATTTTACACAGGTTCTGGGGAGGCCCACTGAGGTCTCCATGTTTGGACAGCAGGCATTTTACCCACTGAGCCACATCCACAGCTACCAGCAACAGCTTTTCACAAAGAGGAGGAGGGAGAGGAGGAGAAGGGAGAGGAGGAGCAGGAGGAGGAGGAGGAGGAGGAGGAGGAGGGAGAGGAGGAGGAGGAGGGAGAGGAGGAGGAAACACATACATTTCAATTGAGTTGTCATTTATTTGAGAAACACACAATCCTGAAACCCACACAGTGGAAAACAATGTGGCGTTCTCTGCTGTCCTCGAAGCATGTCACAGCTTAGCATCTCTAGGATTCCCAGAGCCCAAATCTGAGCAACAGGTTTTAAAAACAAAAAGGAAAAGTGCTCCTGGGCCTCTGGCTCCCTCCAGAAACGTCCCCTTGATGAGTGATTCTGAGGTGCTTTCACAAGCATCATGTATACCATACTAACGCCAACAAAATGTTCTTGTTTTGCTCTGTAAATCATAAGCCATCCAAACATTACGAGCATTTGCGGTTCCTACAAGGACACAAGATGGCACGGCCAGCCCCGAGTCTCTGCCATGCTGCCACCTTCCTACCCTGTTCATGTGACACCACGTAATCAAAACTCTTGCCCCCTCGCCATTTTTCTCCTCAAGTTTCCTTCCATCTTTAAAACCACCCTAGTCCTCAGGTACAAAATCCAGCAGTGTTTGGGGAGTTGGGTGGGGTAGACAAACGGAATTAGGTGGTTAGTTCTATTAAAATCTTGCATACCTATTCAACTGACCATCCCCAACAAATACTTCTTTGCTGTTACATACAAATTCTATCCATCTTACCGGGGCTATAGGGAATGTCTGGCATTAGCTACACGGGTCAAACCAAATTCTGCAGTTGCATGGCAACTGGCAGACCGTCTCCAGCCACCCCACCCTCTCTGCCTCCACACACAACGAAATCAGCCAGCACGCCTCCCCTTCACCAGAAGCCTTTCGGTGATCCACACCCTTATGGGGAACTTGAAGGGGGAACACAACCTACCTCGTGGCTTCCTGCTGAAGCCATGACACATTTGGCACATAGAACATGACTCCAAAGAAAAGCAGAGGCTCATTAGCAAACTTGTCCAGGTGTTTCTTCAGTGGCTTCTCCAGCTCCACCCATCTCGCCTGCTGGCTCTTGCTGAGAAACCACAGGCCGAAGTAGTGCGTCTAGACAAAGGGTAAAATCACATCAGTTTGTGCTTCTCACAGCAGGCCAAGACCATCCAGAGAGCAAGCCTCCCACACTTGGGTCCCCAGAACTCTGAGATCCGGGGCCTACCTACAAGGATCCAGTTTCTTCTCCACATGATGCACCTACATGGAGCATCCAGATGCAGCACTCCCAACCAGTTCTGTTATTCGTGCATGTGGGTCTCCATAAACTTGTGCTAGGTGAAAGGATGGGGTGGACTGGGCACGGGGCTGACTTTGAGCATGTATATGTACAGGAGCGTATAAGCACCTAGGCAGAGACCAGAGGTCAGCCTTGGGTACCCTCCTCAGGAGCTAGCCACCTTGGCTTTTAGACAAGATCTCTCGCTGGGACCTGGGGTTCACTGACTAGACTAGACTGGCTGTCTAGTGAAGCCCAGGCAGTCTCCTGTCTCCACCACCACCACCCCCAGGGCTGGGATTACAAGTGCACCCACCACACTTGAGTTTTTTACATGGTTGCTGGGAACTGAGCTCAGGTCCTTGAACTGTCTCCCCAGCCCCAAGGCTTACTTCTTTGCTGAGTTCAGCAGGATGACTCCCTGTGTGATTTCACACACAGCATGCTGGCAAAGGCCAGGATAATTCTTGAATCTACCATAGAGTAATTTCTTACTAAGAAGACAAACCCTGCCAGACAAGAGTCCTGACACTGTAGAAACTTCACAATCTATCAGATTCTAACCCAAAAGCCACGTCCTCTGTTTGTACTTTAATGAGTACTTCGAACGCAGTGCCCTGTACCATTTTATTATACATAAATTATGGTGAATTCCTCCCCCTCCCAAGCTTTGAGACTGGAAGGCTCTCTTCTCCACAGCTGCCCGCAAAGCCACTGGGGGCTCTTGGCAGATTACAGAGGCATTTGATAGATGAACATGTGATTGTCACCCTAAAACTTGAAGCCTCAACCGGCTTGGCTATGAGCAGCACGCTGAATGATTGAAACAGGTACCTTCATGCACCCAATCCTGTCTTTATAGGGACGTGTGCTAGGATTTCAGGATTAGTGTGAAAAAAAGAGATCGCTGCTTCTGAAGATGCCTTTGTGTTCCGATTACAGCCTAGGCTTCTTTACAGCACACCTGGAGCTCTGCCTTCAGAAGAATGTTTTCATTACCAAGTTTAATTTCCAAAGGCATTCTTTCTCTGTCCTCACTGCAGCTGGCAGCCCCTACGCTCACCACAGAGCATTCTCCACCAAAATCCCCAGTGAAGCCTTGGTCCTGCTTTCCTAGCACCCCAGGTGTGCCCTGACCTGTGAAAGCCAGAGCACCACAGGCTGGCAGGGACGTTTTTCTCAGAGGAGTGAAATGGTTGCATCCTCCATGGTGCTCCAAAGGGCAGGCTTAGGTCTATACCCTCGCAAGCTACAAAATACCATGCTCAGTGCTCAGGTGATGTCTCTGTGAACTCACACAAAGGTGACTGAGTCATGTTCCAGCTTCTGTGGGCCCATCTATGTCTCCAACATGAGAGAGGATGCAGTCAAGGTCTACAGGTCACCGCACGGAAGAGATCTGTGGCCCGTCTACCTCCAATTGTTGAGCGCTCTCTCTCTCTCTCTCTCTCTCTCTCTCTCTCTCTCTCTCTCTCTCTCTCTCTCTCTCTGACTCTATACACAAAGGGACCCTTAGATTCCTAGAGCTTTGTCTTTAAAATGAGGTGACTGCAATTCTTTTCCACAGGCTGCAAGAAACACTGACTACCTAATTAATATCTGCCACCCACGTCTGTGGATCATAGCAAGCACTTCAACAGGCAGGTCACATGACTCCTTTTCACTGGCTCTTTTTAGCATCAATATCGTCATGGTTTAGATCTAGAACCTAGAACCCCACCCCCACCCCCCAGGCTCATACGCTAAAGACTTGGTCTCAGGGTACCCAGGGCCTGGAGGGGATGCACCGTGGAAGGGGACCACAGGACCCTGAGCCCTCCTTGTCCCCTCTTGCCTTCTGACTGTGACACGCTTGGCTTTACTCCTCTGTGTCTTTCCAGCAGAATATGCTGCCTCAGCACAGAGAGAAAGGGTCAATGGATGACAAACTGAATCCATGCTCTACATCGTCCTTTCCTCTCCATAAGCTGGTTGCCTCGGGTTATCATATACAGTGACAGAAAACTGACCAGAATACCTGTGAGCCATGGAATTAGAAAATGATGCCAGGTAGGGGTGGGGGGCTAGGGAGGTGGCTCAGATAATAGAGTACTTGCTAAGCAGGTGTGAGGACCTCAATTTTGATCCCCAGCATCCACAGAAAAGGCTAGCACAGTGGCATGCATCTATGGTCCCAATGCTTGAGAAACCAGCCAGCCACATGAACAACTCAATGATCCACTGAGGGAGGAATTTTTAATTTTTATTTTTTTAAAGATTTATCTATTTAATGTGTTTAATTGTTTTGCATGCATATATGTCTGTGTGTGCCTGGTGCCCACAGAGGCCAGAAGAGGACATCAGATCCTCTGGAACTAGAGTTACAAATGGTTGGGGACCACCATGTAGGTGCTTGAATCAGACCCAGGTCTTCTGCAAGAACAGTCAGTGCTTTTATCTCTCTAGCCTGAAATCAAAAATGTTATTGCCCTTCCACCTTGTAGCGTATTCTTCTAAATTTCTGTCTTTTCATTCCCACTGAGACCACAACACCAGGGAAAAAATAAACAAACACAAACATACACACACAAAGAAGAGTCATTTTACAGAGCACATACTCTTGCACAACACACACATACACACACACACACACACACACACACACACACACAAAGAAGGGCCATATTACAGAGCACATACTCCTGTACAACACACACACACACATGCACGCATGCATACATGCACGCATGCACACACACACGCATGCACAGAGAGAGAGAGAAATGAGTTCTGAGACTCAAAGTACTAAGCTCGAGCCACAGTAAATAGTAAAGAGTTCTAAATAACAAAATAAACCACCCTTGATGGAAACTGAATTTGTAGTGTGAGCATTTGTTACTGCTGCTACTGAAATAGTCTTTTTCAAAGGTCACAAAACAGTTCCCAGTGACTGGCTATGCACTGATGCCATGAAACAGTTATAAAACTGCTCAAGAAATGGGCCTACAATAAAGGCAAATGAAATGAGCAGGTGTTTATGAACCGATGGAGCTCAGACAGTCCATAGGTCAAGGGAAATATCCAACAGCTTCTTGCTGCCACAAAAATGCAAATCAAAACTACCTCACCCTGGTGAGATGACTCTTATGAAAACAAGAACAGATGCTGGCAGGGTGGGGTGGGCCGTGCACACCGATGGTACGGATCCGCTAGTGCACACCCATGGTGCGGATCCACTAGTGCACACCCATGGTGCGGATCCACTAGTGCACACCCATGGTGCGGATCTGCCAGTGCACACCCATGGTGCGGATCTGACAGTGCACACCCATGGTGCGGATCTGACAGTGCACACCCATGGTGCGGATCTACTAGGTTATGGTACAGCACGGGTTTATCCAGCCACATCTCTACAAGTTGCGTCACAGGAATTGTAATCAGACCTACAGTCTCAATCCGACTAGCTGTGTAGCAAGCAATAACAACCCCCACCCCCCATGCCAGGTCCAAGGGGCCGTCCCTTGGACGTCCCAGGTCCCACCAGCACAGCTGCGCATGCCCAGCTTAAAGTTCAGCTCAGTTTGGTTCCCCAGGCTTCACCACTAAACACTGCCACGTGGTTGTGTGAAACATGGCTGGTACTTACAAACAGAAATCACCTCTCGCACTATTAAAGGAACCTCATTCCCCCGAGGAAAGGCCCAGAATGCCAGCTTTCTGTCTAAAGCACCAAACATAAAGCAGACCTGGCTGACCCTCTGGATACCTCTGGGCATAAATCCCACGTTGTATTTTAGTTTTAAGGCCTCAGCTCTGGTGCCTTGAGTTCTATAATGAGCAAGAAAGAAGGCAGTAAAAACCGGTTCCCAGAAAGAAGAACTGTAGCTCTGAGTCAATTACTAAGAACCAGCTGAAACGGAAGAGCATAGGGAGAGCCACAGGAAGATGACATTTTCATGTGAGCACGTCCTGGGTTTATTTGGAGTTTTGCATTTTAACAGAAGTGTACTAAGATGCCAGCTAGTGTTTGCAGTGGCAGGCGGGTTTGCCACAGTGTTGGTGTTCATGGTAATGACTGTGGAAAGATCCCAGGGAATGAAGACCTTTAAACAGAATGGAGGGCAGCTAGTGCTGTGACCTGAGTATGGAATGTCCCCATAAGCTCGACCCCCAGCTGGTGGCACTGTCTTGGAGAAAGTTGTGGGATATTTAGGAGGGGAAGCTTGATGGAGGATATGGGTCACTGGGGGTGGACCTTGAAGTTTTACTGGCTCGCCCTACTTCCTGGCTGCTCTCTGCTTGGCTGTGGAGACAATGTGACTGGCTCACTCATGTTGGCATGCCTTCCCCCATAATGCAATCTATCCCTCCAAGCAGGAGCCCAAGCAAGTCATTTCTTGAGTTGCTCTTCCAGACACCGTCTGGTGGTAAGAAAAGCAGGAGACAGAGCTGGGTCTGTGGGGAATCCTGTCCCTTCTCATTCTGCTGTGGACCTCAGAGTGCTCCGAAGAAAACGTGTTAAAAATAGTTCAGGGTGTCATTGACAGGATTCCTTCTTACTGTGGTGCCGGGGATCAAATCCCACACCTCGCACACAGCAGACAAGTACCCTACCCCTGAGCTACATCTCCACCCCTCTTCCATTCATTTATAATGAGATGATGTAACTGCACACACTAACTATTCACGGCAGAAGATTGTAGAGGGTTTGGTTGCTCCAGTTTTGTGACCCATGGCATGGCTTTAATGCCATCTGTGAGGGTCACACATGCCGTCCTGGCAATTACAGGGGATTAAAGCCTTGATCTTAATGCAGGCATTCTGAAGAGGTAATCAGCCAGAAGCAAAAGTTTAGAAGATCTCGCATTAAGCTCCAACAGGCACCCCGCCTCGCCCAGTATTTCAGCTGTCAGTCAAGAAGCAGAGTTGGTATGGCCCCACCTGAGAGAAAGAAAGGAGCTACGCACAAGCGCTGAAGGCTTCTCTCAGGCATGAGAGATACTTCAGACGCAGCCGTAGAGCAGGCTCTGGGCAGCTCTTCATGCTACATTCCAGTGACTCTGGAAAATAAGTCAATGTCCTCCACAGCTGGAGAACTAAGACCATCTTGCATGCACCCAGCCTCTGTACTGGGTAGGTCTGGGGACTCTAGAGCATATGTATAACTAACGAGGGGGCCATCCTTGTTCTTACAGCCAATGTCTTCATGAAAATACAGGAAAACAAGCTGCAACTGTAACAGTGACCCATGAAGCCCGTCATGATTACAGCCAAGCAAGCATTCTCCTGAAGCAGCGCGACTCCCTCATAACACACCCAATGAGAAAGACTTAAGAGCGAAGGCTGAGAAATAACCACCTCTGTTCCTACTAAAATGAAGGTACAGTTATCACTACAGTAGAGGCCAGGCACTAAGCTAGCTAAGATTTCCAATGATAATATTCATAAGACAAGAAATCAACACAAAAATTCAAAGGCCATAACACTCCCCCCACAATTTACTCTCAGCAGGACTCCTACTCAGTATTGATACTTGAAATGGTGTGTGTGTGTGTGTGTGTGTGTGTGTGTGTGTGTGTGTGTGTGTGTTTGCGTGCTATGGTGTACGTGTGCCACGGTGCACACGTGAAGGTCAGAGGACAATTTGTAAGCATTAGTTCTCTCTTTCTACTGTGTGGATCCAGGGATCAAACTCAGGTCATTAGTCAAGCTTGATGGCAAGCACCTTTCTTTACTCAGGCGGCCATCTGTTCTAGTTTTTTTTTAAAACTTGACACAAACCTAGACGTAGCTGGGATCTTCACTGAGGAAATATTTATACCAGACTGGCCTCTGGGCATATCTGTGGGACATTTTCTTAATTAACAGTTAACCCATTGTGGGCAGTGACATTCCTGGGCAGGTGATTCTAGGCTGTATAAGAAAGCAGACCGAGCAAGCCACAGAGAGCAAGCCAGTGAGCAGCATTCCTCTATGACTTCTGCTGCAGTTTCTGCCTCCAGGTTTCTGCCTTGAGCTCCTAACAGGCTACCCTAGATGATGGACTGTATAGTATAAGATGAAACCACCCTCTCCCCGACAAGATGCTTTCAGTCGGTGCTTTATCACAGCAACAGAAAACAAAGCAACAGGTCTCGTCGGTCCCTGTGCTGATCATTTTAAAATCCAAGCTGTGGTTAAGCAGGTTACAGAACAGAGTTAGATTCCACAGGTTGGGGAATGAGGTTTTCCTGTCAATCAAATAGTCCCTACATCAGACAATCACAGCTGTTACCAAGCGCCAGTAGATTGGCATCAATCAAGCCCCACCCTCTCTGTGATGTGAGCTCACCTTTCTTTGATGGGAAATGCAGGCTGAGTCCATGCCTGCGTCTCTGAAATCTTTACACATGAAAACAGCCAACCATGGACGATTAATGCCACAGCTGATAGCTTTGGATAAAACACAAACTTGGAAAAGAAAAAGAGGCTAAACTGGGCAACAGGTACCCATAAAAACACAAGGCCAGTTTGAGGAGGCTCCATCCTGTGTTTAACCACTCCTGCTTCCCGTTTGGGTAGAAGACATTTCTGTTGGAGGCATGCACAGAGCTAGTTCTCTCTCCTTTAATTTGGGAGGAGCTAGGAATGACTAGGAAGGGTCAGAGCTCCAGCGTCATCTGTCACAGGATGAAAGTGGAAGCCCCACAGAGAAAGTGATTTGTGATTTGCGGTGACGGAGTCCTCGAGTGCAGTCAGCACAAAGCCAGTGTGAGAGCGGAACCGCACCTGGACACTGAGATGTCAATCACACAACAATGCACACTTGACGGGAGCCTTGGAATCACCCCCTTTATCCTCCTGACAGGTAGTTGTAGGATCATCTGGGTTGCCCTTTGACCTCTCAGAAGGAAGCCAGGGTTGGCAGAGAGCAACTGCACACGTGTCCCAACACACCCCACCTCCCACTGCTCCCCAGAGCTTTGCTGGTAGGTAAGCAGGAGAGATGCCTTTGCACCCCCTCCACACACACACCCAGCCCCCCACCCCACCCCACCCCTCAGCCACCCATTCACCACCACCACCCCCAACCTGGGCAGGTGCTCTTGACTTCTCCTCTCTGCAAATCCAGCTCCCTGTGCTAAGGAAGACCTTTCATATTTTCTACCTGAATGCCTAATGTAGCCTTCAGGTCCAGATTCAAAGCACAGAGACTCTGTAAGTGTGTGTGTGTGTGTGTGTGTGTGTGTGTGTGTGTGTGTGTGTGTCCGTCTGTCTGTCTGTCTATGTGTTGTGCGCACATGAGTGTGTAGATGTGCTTACTCAAGCAGTGTGTGTAGAGGCCAGAGGCTGACACATCACAATGTGTCCGAGAACTTTACTTTTAGAAAGGGTCTCACTGAATCTGGAGCTCGGTACTTCAGCTAGACTGGCTGGTCCCTGAGCCCTGGGGACACACCTGTCCATCTCTATCCCTCAGTTCTGGCGTTCTGACATACACTGCCACACTTAGCCTTTTCTGTGGGTGCTGGAGAACTGACGTCAGGCCTTCCTCCTCAGGCGGCAAGCACCTTACCCACTGACCTACCCTCGTCTCCCTTCAGGCAGGCTTCTTTCTACCCCTGGCCCACAGGAGTCTTCACTGAATGACTAAGGACAGGCAACATCCTGACCGACTCTGTGACATGATTTACTGCAGGTGGCACTCAGTCTTCATCGGTCACCGAAGTGCTGGACCCTCCTAATGTTCCCAAGTGTCCATCAAGTCCTAAGGAAGCCACTCAAGTTTTCTTTAGTAAAAATCATTTTTAAAGACATTGAAGTTCAAATAGTTACGAATTACTGGACGCAGCACTCCATATTTCCAGACAGAAGGACTTTGAAGACTGAGAAGAGGACCACAAAGTAAGCGTCACTATTCCCACTTGACAGGTCAGGAAACAGAAACCAGACAGGTTCAGTAATTTCTCCACAGTCACTCAGCAAATGAGCTTCAGAATCATAATCTGAGCCAAGTTCAACACAACAAATGCTACCTGCGTGCATAGCTGTTTACCATATAGTATAATGATCCCAATGCATAGGAATAATCTGTTAACAACAGGACTAGGAGTACTCAAAAAGCAACAACACTTCACTACCTCAGTGCTATACAATTGAAGTTTTTACTTTTTCTACAGGAATTTAGGTATGTGTAAATATGTATAACCAAAAATGCCACCACTAAACAAAGGACAGCTAGCTACCTGCCAGCAGCAAGGCCAGGACTTTTCTCAGTCTATGCGTCAGCAGCCCAGCTTTACTCATCTGCTGTTGAGGACAGCCTCTGGCTGCATGTGGGAATGAACCCGAACAGACTGCCCACCGGAAGGCTGAAGCCAGAGTCCAAACGCGAAGGACAGCAAGGACCAGAGGTGTCCAGGAACAAAAGCCTGCCAGAGAGCTACGGTCACCCTGCGGAAGAAGCTACAAGGAGAAGGGATGGAACCCGTGTGGAAGGTCCCCATCAGTCTCTTCTGTCCCCTGGATCCCAGTGAGATCCCAAGGTCCTCGGTGCTTCCTGATGTTCAGGGGGGTCTGAATCTCAGGGGTCAAGTGTCATTCAGTGTGTGCTACTATTTGTCCACGTGCTGCCCACGAGCCCACCTGTCATGTGGCCCTCAGGACTCAAAATGCACAAGTGTGGACTCCTGACAAAAGACTCTCATCCTGAATGCCTGGGAGATGAAAACCACGTGGCTCCCTTATCATGGCAGCAGCACACTGTGCCAAGTCCCTCCTAACGGTGACCTGACGTGACAGGGTGGTGGTGCGTGGCTGGGATCCTAGCTGGAGTCTGAGGCAAGGGGATGACAAGTTGGAGACCTGCCTGGGTCACAAAGTGAGACCCTGTTAAACAAACACCAAAAAGAATGGCATGCATGGAGCCCAGAGAACAAATACCTATTGTAACCACTCTCCCTGGGGATGGGAAGGTAGCTCTGGAAGTAAAGTACTTAATACTTAATATACAAGCAGAGGGATGTGAGTTCAATTCCCAGAACCCACATAAACATCCCAGGCATGGCATGCTGGGAGTCCCAGGGCTTGGGGTGCGGGGGCGGAGGCAGGAGGATCCCTGTAGACAGATAGTTCAGTGAACTCCAGACTTAGTGACTCAGCCTCAAAGGATGAGGACAGCACTCCTGCAGATGATACCCAAGGTTGTCCTCTAGCCTACACACACACACACACACACACACACACACACACACACACACACACTAATTTTTATCTGTTTTTAGTTCTTTTAAGAAAAGCTTTCTCAATGTCTCTGGGTCACTCTCACTTTAACTGCCGTTTGCTCCCCGTCTTTCTAAGGGGGAGTACGAAACAAACAAAAGGCAGCTGCAGCCATCCGGAACGGGGGTGGCTTCTCCTTGTGACACAGCCATCCAACCTGAATGCCAACTGCCCACTCAAACTGTTTTAAAGAGAAAAAAAAAAAGGCTTTGGTGGGGAGAGTCTCTCCTTCTTCCCTCTCCCCCAAACATCTCACACAGGAAACAAAAGGAAACCCACTTCCCACCACCAGCTGCAGGCCCTCCCTCTGACATCAGCGCTGGTCCCCTGAGCCACTGGAACTCTGTCAGGTCCCACCCGCACTAAGAACAGCAGGTTCCTCTAAACGCACAGTTAGGCTAAAAACTCAGCAGGTGCCGACATGTTAGCAGCTAGCAGCTGGTTCTTTTGAGGACCCATCCCCACACAGGGACACACGCTCAACTCACCTCCCGCAGCTCCAGCCTCTGGGCCACCGCCTCAAGGCACTCTTGCCCTGTGCTTTCCACCGACAGGGTGCACTCGATGACATTGCTGTCCAGCAGGCGGATCCGGGTCACAAAACAGTTCTTGCTCAGGACATTGTAGCGCCGAGTCCTGCGAAGCTTCAGGCCGAAAGGCATGGCTCTGCGGCCGGGGCACGCCGCCCTCCTCTCCTGGCACAGGCGCCCCTTAGATGGCCTTAGCGGTTTTGTGTTGGAATGGTCACACTAAGGTAGGGAAAAGGTGTCCATGCCCACCAGGCCCTCCGCAGGACAGCTGTAGAGGAAAGAGAGACAATCTGATCACGCACTGCATTGGAAGGGAAGCTGTCAGCAATGCACACCACACCACACACGTGTGCGCGCACAATCACCCAGGTGGGTGAAGAATCGGATTCAAGCACCTTCCTGCTCTGCAGCTCCTAAGTTCCTTGTTGGAGGCCGTACCTCTTACCCTCTCTGATCAGAGTGAAGTGCAAGGAGACCTGGGAAGACAGGCATCCCAGATGCACCGCACCTCCAGACTCCGGGGCACCCCACACCTACTCCCATCCACACCGACCTCCTCTCCGGGCCACTCTCTGCAGGACGAGTGGAACCAGGAGAGCTTGGAGTGCTCAGAACTGTCTCTTGTTTTAACTTCATGAGGAGCCGCATGAGATAAACTTCACTACGCTTTTGTACAGGTGAGGAGCCAGAGAGACGGCTCGGTGGGAAAGGTGCTTGCCGCCCAGGCCTGACAATCAGAGTTCAATCCCCAGGGCCCACAGGGCGGGAGGAGAGGACCGACTCCCACAAGGTGTCCTCTGACTTCCACGTGTGTGCCTTGTCATATACACACGAGCACATGAAGACATTGACAATAAAGAAATGTGTGTAATAGAAAATGATAGTACAGGTGAGAAACCCAATGAGGTGACTCGGGGGCTTCAGGGAACTAAAATCTTCATCTTGTTCCTATCCTACGACACCAGGTTTCTATAGCGTTTTTTTTTTTTTTTTAAAAAAACATTTTAATACTTACTGTAATAGCCATTTACTTAGAATGTATGACGTAAATGGTGACAGCACACATTTAACACAGAGGCTTTCTACTCCTTAATTTACAATATAGAATTCTCACTGCCACCTTGGTGCTGAGGATCAAACCCGGCCTTGCCCCTGCTAAGCCCATATTCTCGCTGTGAGCTACATCCCTAGTCCCTAAAACACACGGATTCTTTAGTGTACTTAAAAATCTTACTGTGTCCTTTGTTCAGCAAATATTTAGACAGATGTGAGGAGCCAAATACGGTTCTGTTCCTTTACAGATGAGATGGCACAAAAGTCCTGTCACCAATTACAGATCATTTAACCCTCTAGTCACAAGACTGGCTGGCACCTGACGTCCCACCAAATGAAAATGGCAACATGACAAACACAAAGAACACAAGAATCAAACACCAAGCAAAGTGCCTTTACCTCACCCCGAACCAGTGACGTTCTGGTCAGGAGGCGCAGGAAACCTCTCTCTCAAAGAAGCCGGCAACAGGCAGAGGGCTTTTCCATCCAGCTGCCTGCTCCTGCCAGGCTCAGAGGACAGCTAATGCAGGCAGGTGCAAGCAGGCTTAAGCCCCTCATCCATCCTGACGCGGCCCTGCTCCTGAATGGACACTTAGGAACCACTGCAGGAATCGGCTGATAGATAAATGAGCTGTCTGTGATATTTATAAGCCACTCCTTGCCAGAACCCCAGGCCTCCTGAAGGTTGTCAGGGTATAACCCTACAACACAGCAAAACACACTCCCAGCCTCCCTCGGCAGGCTTTGATACTTGCCCTCGGCACATTCCTGAGCATGGCAGGTACATGTTTTATGATAGCTTAGAATACATATGGCTAGAATGCTGGCGTGGTGAAATAGATTAACATTTCTAAACCACTTTATGTTGGCAGAGTAGCATGTTTACTTCCAAGCCACGCCAATCTGATCCCCTGATAGGGACAGAAAATACGGAGGACCCACCCAAAGAGGGGGAAAGAAGAGGGGAAGCCAAAATATCCTTAAGTGTTTATTGGTGAATTCCCCTGGCTTACTGAAGCACAGGACAAGCGGGCTAAGATTCAATGCCTACATTAAGAAAGCCTTAAACAGACACAAATGTTTGCTCTGCGGACACCAGCGCATTTCTCTTCCTGGGCCAGGCACTTCACATTCGGGTGTGTCTGCCTTAAACACCTATGAAAGAATGTGGCTGGCTTGGTACCCAGCTATCCTAGCAAAAACAATCTCTCCATAGTCTACGGCATGACACAATGCGTGGATGGTGAAACAGCCACCAACTCCCCAGCCCAGTGTGCGGATAACTGCCGTTCTTAAAAGGAACAGAATGCACACACAGCAGAGTGTCAGCTCAGCAAAGAGTGTCAAAAAAAGGCTGCTTGGTGAGGTGGGACTGAACTCTGTATCTCTCCAAACCACCTTCCAATCGCCTTGTTGATGACCTCCAAAACAGCCTTCAGATGTGTTTATCATCCAAGACAATGAACAACCAACATGGCTTCATGGACCCTAGAAAAATATCTATTTCACTTAAAAAATAATAATAATAAAAGAATCCCTGAATCTTTGATTTGCAAGATAATCTCAACAAAAAAATGCAACAAAATTGGTCTGAACCTTCAACAAGTCAACAACTAAATACAAGTCTCAAATGGGAGGGAGAAGGCCGTAGAAGCCGCTTCCCAGGTAAAAGGTGGAGAAATTGGGAAAAATAAAAGGTGATGTTTGGTCTTGATTAAATCCATTTTGGAGGGGGCGGGGGGCAGGACTAAGAAAGTCAGGAGGCAACTAGGTAAACTTAAAATTGAGAGAGAGAAAGAGAGAAAGAGAGAGAGAGAGAGAGAGAGAGAGAGAGAGGAGATCATTGTTAATGTTCTTGTTTTGTATTGTGTGTGTAGCTTCCATGTGTGTGCATGCACAGATGTTCCCTTACTATGGAGGTCAGAGGGCAATGTCAGTGTCTTCCTTATCATTCTCCACCATAGGTTTTATTTGAGACAAGTTTTCTCCCTGAATATAGGGCTCACAGAATGGCTAAGGCAAGTAGTCAACATGCCAGGGATTCTCCTGTGTGGACCACTGCACTACCTTTTTACGTGGGTCTGGGTGTCAAATTCAAGACTTGCTTACCTACAAGGCAGGCCCTTTACTGAGCCATTTCTCCAGCCTCAATTTTCTGTGATTTCTGACATGGAATTGTAGTTGTGTAGGACAGAGATGTTAGGAGACATCAGTAGCTCTACTGTGAGTAAAAATGTCAGGATGGAGGCTTGAGAGGTGGCTCAGCAGTTAAGAGCACCTCTTGCAGAGGCCGTTCGATTCCCAGCACCCAGATGGGGGCTCACAACCATCTGTAACTCTAGTCCCAGCAGATCGGACGCCCTTTTCTGGCCTCTAAGGGCACTGCATATACATAGTACACAGACCTACATGAAGGCAAAGCACCCATACATATAAAATAAAAATAAAAAACGTTTAGATCTCACGATGCCTGTAAGTTTTAAATGGTATGCATATATGTATGTAGGTAAACGCACACAAACACATGGTGGACACACACACTCCACTGACAGCAGCTGAATGCCAGTGGCAGCATACAGATACTGTCATCCCGCTCTGCTTCTCCAGGCACCTAATACTATCGTGTAGACAATGTTCTAGTACCTAAGGCTTTCAGGATGGTCAGAGGGAGCTCAGCAAGCAACATCATCGGTGCTTATTTTAACAAATTAATCTGGGTTAAAAATATCAGCACAATTTGGCGCCCCAGCACCCAAAGCTAGAAATGCACTTTCCTATCTCTTCCACATATGCTGTCCGCCTCAACCAAAAGCCGTAACACCCACTCCCGGCAGCGCAGAGCCATGGAGCTGTGCTTCTTTCTAGAAGGAACTGCAGGAATCCTGACCAAAAGCAGGTGCTAGATGATCCCTGGCGACCCTCCACTTTAACGACAGTGAGAGGGCTTGAGCTCCACTCAGTGCTACCATTGTCCAGCCAGTGAATGCACCTCAGTCCTCAGCTCCAGAGGAAACCATCACTCACACAGTGATGTTGTCAGGAGCTCTGCCTCAACTGTCACACCAGGGCCACACAGCACTACCCTGCTGGTCTCTCACAGCAGACCTTCTTCTATCACCTCCCTTCTGGTCTACAACCTGGCTCCAGGCCCCTTGGCTGGGCTTCCTGGAATGGCTCTCTGGGGCTCATCACAGTTGCTTTGTTACATAAAGAACAACAAAAACAGAACTAAAAGTCCCATAGAAAGGACTGTGTTTATGACACTTTCAATTTAAAAAAGAAAGGAAGAAAGGAAGGGAGGGAGGGAGGGAGGGAGGGAGGAAGGGAGGGAGGGAGGGAGGGAGGGAGGGAGGAAGGGAGGAAAAAAAAACATATATTGAGGTTCCATCTTGCCACACTCAGAATGGCAGTCACTAGGAGATCAAGTAACAGGCTGGAGAGATGGCTCAGTGTGTAACAGTCCCTGCTGTACAACCATGAGGGCCACACACCCACACAAGAAAGGGCAGCCGTGCGAGTGTGTGTGTGTGAGAGAGAGACAGAAAGAGAGAGACATGCTGGGGAAGTAACAGAAGGGACCCTTACACACTGGTGATGGGAACAAACACTAGCTTAGACACTATGGAGGTCAGTATGGAGGTGTCTTGAAGAAACCAACAACAGATTGCTCTTCATACGACCCAGTCATATCTGTCACTCCTGGGCATTGGTCCTGAGGACATCACAGACACCTGCACAGCAGTGTTACTGCAGCTCTATTCACTGCAGCTGGATTATGGGGCTCACCAGGGTGTCCAGCATCAGGAACGGATAATGCAAATGCAATTTATCCTCTCAGTGCGTTCTTCACAGCCATGAAGATGAACAGAGTGGCACTGTGGGGAAATGAACACAACAGGAGACAACCACGGAGGCGAGATTTCGTGCGGACACATGAAACCACGTACTCACAGGACACGTGGGAATAGCTGCTGGGTGGCTGCTGCCCAGGCGGAGAGAGGAGGAGATGTTCAAAGAACATCAAACCCCTGCATGAAAATGGCCGTATGCACCCACCGCGGTAACATCTAAACGTGTTCTTAAGAAAGCAAGCTAGATCAGAGTCTTCATTCTGTTGTAAAGTTTTGTTTAAATAGGAACTATCTATTTTATCTCATTAAAAGTAACCTTTTAATTAATTAATTAATTGCTTTTTAAAAACACAGTGGGGGCTGGGGGCTTGGAGAGGGTAGCCCAGTGGGTAAAGTCTTTGCCATGCAGGCATGAGGACCGGAGTTCAAGTCTCTAGAGCCCACGTAAAGCCAGGCGTGGACGTGCCCGTCCGCCGTCTTAGTGTCCTAACTGAGATGGGACGTGGGGCAAGAACACACTTAGATGCTCTCAGGCAGCTGAACTGGCACACAGTCAGGCAGCTGGCATACGCTGTGACGGACAACAAAGAAACCTTGTCCCCAAATGAGGTGAAAGGGGAGGGCCAACAGCTGAGGTTGTCCTCTTCACACCAGTGTGTGGCACATGCAAGCCTTCACTAGTATACACGAACACACACATCACCACACCTGTGCGCACACACACGCGCACACACACACACACACACACACGCGTGCACACACACACACACACACACACACACACACACACACACAAATTACAGTGAACCCCAAGGGAAACTATGGGTTCCAGGGAATAAAGACCTGTCGATGACAGGCTCACCCGTCCTTAAGACATGCGCCGTTCTGGTGGGGGACATCGCCCGCCGGGGGCAGGGAGGCTGAGCACTATGCTGGGGAGGGCTGCACTGTCTGCTCACTTTTGCTGTGGACTGAAAACTACCCTAAAAATTTAAGTCCTTTTAAAAAGGAAAGTTTCATGGGTGTTGGAGAGATGGCTCAGCAGTTATGTGTACAGATGGCTCTCACAAAGGACCAGAGTTCAGTTTCCAGCACCCATACTGGGCAGCTAACTGCTTGTAACTCCAGCTCCAGGGGACCGGATGCCTCCTTCAGCCCTCCACAGGCACACACTGTGCTCAGATGCACAAGCCCACACACATACTCATAGTTAAAAATAAAATAAGCCAAGCCTTTCATCTCAGCATTCAGGAGGCAGAGGCAGATGAATCTCTCTAAGTTTGAGGTCAGCCTGGTGTGCATAGCAACTTTTAGGCCAGCCAGGGCTACATAGTGAGACCCTGTCTTGAAAAACTAACAACCCCTAAAACTAAAGCAAAATAAGTCTTTTTAAAAATAAAAATCAAAAATTTTAAAAAATCACTTAAAAACATCGCTTTAGTTAGCTGCTCTCAGACTATCTGGTATCCTGCTGCAGGCTGCAGAGGCCTGCTTACCACATCAAGGCAACTTTTTTACTTAATAATAACAACAACAGTAAAAGTAACAGGGCTAGCTCGGACTTCTTCCAAGACAAACAGTAACTTAGTCTCATTTCAGAACACAGTGCTAACCTTTTCCATTCCTCTGCATCATGGAAAAGGCATCTCTGATAAACCAGGGAATGTGCACCACCAACAAAGAGGAGAGAGTCTTTGTGTCTGGGAAGGAACTGCAAACAGAGCCCACAGCGGGGTGCAAGCCTGTGACCACAACACTTGGGAGACTGAGATAGAAGAGGATCATAGAATTGGGGCCAGCCTGGTGTACATAGTGAGTTCATAGCCAGCGGCAAACTAATAACTAGATCTTACCTCAAAGAGAGAAGGAAGGAGAGGGGAGGGCGGCGAGGGGAGGAAGGGAGGGGAGGGAGGAAAGAAAAGGACCATTCACAGTGGGTGCTGGTGTAAGAGGCTGCTGGTCAGCCAGAGCTACAGAGGAGTTCCCAAGGAGGCCTGAGATGAATGGGGTGAATGTCAAGTAACATCCTCATCCACTTCAGTGTGCTCACATATAAAGGCACTCCCATTCACTTGGCTAGACAAGTTCCCTTTGGTTCCGCTCACAGTATGCTAGATTTGAGCAACAGCCACAACAAAAACCAGCCATGCAGTGTGCAAACAGGCACTTTACTACCTCATCGGCCATGTGGAGAAAGTCCTTTCAAGTGGAAAGTGTCAACATCTAACAGGAAATAGGCTGAGCCCTGGGCTCTCCCCGTCCAACATCTGCCTGGTTATCTCATGATTCTGACACAAAGCATAAATGGCTTTTCAAGAGCTATCCTGAGTAGGGGAAGAGGACCCCGGGACTCCCTTTCCTAGGTCAGGAGCACAGCACAGCATCTAGTGTCTCCAGCTGTCCTTATGTCCCAGGAGGTTCTCATCAGCAATTACTTTGGGCTTCTAAGCTCCTAACACAGCACGGTCTTCACTCCACCTGCCCACCCTTAGGTTCCTGAAGGAAGCAATGTGGGTGGGATTCGGGGTTGAAGTCTTTTGCTGCTGCAGCCATAAAGGAGAGTTCTGCACACAGCAGGGACCCAGAGGGCAGAGAGTTACATGCTCAGGAGCCTCCACTGTGGTTCTATGGCCTGCCCATGGGAGGACCTTGGAACCTTATGGGTCTGGTTCTTGCGCTGTAAGAGAGGGTCCTGTTGTGAAGAGCAGGAAAGAAAAGACAGGATTCTTATTTCCAAAAGAAACTCTCCAGCACTCATGCTTCCTTTTCCAGCCTTTGAGGGCCTCACAGAGATGGACACCTCACAGAAGGACACTGCAAAAGGATTTGCTAGAGCACTTTAGTGGGCCCACAACAATTTGTTAGGGTATGGCTCTGTAAACACCACAATCAAAAGCCTTTTAGAGCACAGGACAGAGGAGAGCAGAGGAGCTTCAGAGTCGCCAGCTCCACAGTCCTCTCTCCCAGCTCCCTCTCCTAAAAGCTCTAAGGTGGAAGCTCCCATCACTCTTGTTTTTAACAATAATAATGCTATTAACAAAAGCCATTCAAAGCTACACACCACACACACACACACACACACACACACACACACTGTTGTGGGATATTTGTACACTGTGACAATGTATTGCTGTGATTGGTGTAATAAAAAGCTGAACGGCCAATAGCTAGGCAGGAGAGATAGACAGGACTTCTGGGCAGAGAGAGAGAATGCTGGGAAGAAGGAGGCAGAGTCACCAGACAGATGGGAAGAAAGCAGTATGGGGAGTAGAGAGTCAAGGCAACCAAGCCATATAAAAGAACGTAGATTAAAAGATACGGGTTAATTCAAGTTATAAGAACTAGTTAGGAACAAGCCTAAGCTAAGGCTGAGCTTTCATAATTAATAATAAGTCTCTATGTCATTTTTTTGTGAGCTGGTGGCCCAAAGAAAAATCTGTCTACAACATGTGACAAAAACAGTTTTCTGACCCTACACTTAGTTGATCAAATGACTCCTTAAACAGGCCTGTAAGTAGAGAGGCTTCCCTGGTGTCAACAGATGCAGTTTAATCAATTACTCTCTGCTGAATTACCTGCAGAGTCTTTGGGGAAAAGAAATTTCAAATGCAAGCCTTACACATGAGCAGTTTCTTTTTACTTCCCATACTATGTGACACGTGTTTACTCTCCCCACTTAAATCTGAATCCTGGAATCACTGAGAGAAGCTAACTGCTGTGTTTACCAATCGCCTCTGGAATTTCTCCAGCATTCCAGTCTTAGACTCCCAAGCACACCTCACAGAACTATGCAACCCTGATCTGGGTGTGAGGACAGACAAATTGACACAACTAGTCCATCCTGTGCACTAACCCGTGGGGACACAGCTTGGCTTTCACACACTGGTTGGAGAAGTTACTGTAGGAAATGGATGGAGCATTTAATAGACGGGGTGTTTAATCTACCTTCTCTCATCTCCCCTTAAAGAACATCAGAAAGGAAGTGGGCTTTGTCTGATGAAAACGTAACTATTAGTTTCTTCAGTCTTGTTTTAATATTTTTGAGACAAGGTCTCACTGGATTTCCTTGGACTCCTGAGGAGCTGAGATTATGAATGTTTGAATTTCATGGGACTCACGTCACATCCGCAGGTCAAGTCACTTTTAACAACATAAAACCTTTCCTGTAAGGCTTAAAGCTCAAGCCCTTCAGTTGCTAAAGAAAACACTGGTGATATCAAAGCATTTAAAAGTGCATTTTCAAATCCCAACCCCTTCCAAGTATTCAGTGGGAAGATGAAATTTGTCCACACACATTTTCCAACTTCCCTGTGTACATGGCCATGTAAATGACCTTTCAAAACTTCTCTGGAGTCACATTTGAAATGAGAAAAAAGTGGCTACTGTACAGTGCATCAACGCAGTGGCAGAGTACAGAGGAAGGATGCAATAGACAGAAAGAGTGGTGGGGGATGCAGTGGGATGCAGTGGAAGGAACATAGTGGTGGGGGATGCAGTGGTGGGATGCAGTGAAGAGATGCAGTGGAATGCAGAGGAGGATGCAGTGAAGGGACACAGTGGTGGGATGCAGTGGAGGGATGCAGTGGGATGCAGAGGAAGGATACAGTGAAGGGGCACAGTGGTAGGATGCAGTGGAGGAATGCAGTGGTGGAGGTCACAGAGGTGGGATGCAGTAGCGGGACATAGTGAAGGGACACAGTGGAGAAATGCAGTGGAAGAACACAGTGGTGGAGGACACAGTGGAGGAGGACACAGTGGTGGGGATGCAGTGGTGGAGGACACAGTGGAGGAGGACGCAGTGGAGGAGGACACAGTGGAGGAGGACACAGTGGAGGAGGACACAGTGGTGGGGATGCAGTGGTGGAGGACACAGTGGAGGAGGACACAGTGGAGGAGGACACAGTGGAGGAGGACACAGTGGAGGAGGACACAGTGGTGGGGATGCAGTGGTGGAGGACACAGTGGTGGAGGACACAGTGGAGGAGGACACAGTGGAGGACACAGTGGAGGACACAGTGGAGGAGGGCACAGTGGAGGAGGGCACAGTGGAGGAGGACACAGTGGAGGAGGACACAGTGGAGGACACAGTGGAGGAGGACACAGTGGAGGACACAGTGGTGGGGACACAGTGGAGGAGGACACAGTGGAGGAGGACACAGTGGAGGACACAGTGGTGGGGACACAGTGGAGGAGGACACAGTGGAGGAGGACACAGTGGAGGACACAGTGGAGGAGGACACAGTGGAGGAGGACACAGTGGAGGAGGACACAGTGGAGGAGGACACAGTGGAGGAGGACACAGTGGAGGAGGACACAGTGGAGGACGCAGTGGAGGACACAGTGGAGGAGGACACAGTGGAGGACACAGTGGAGGAGGGCACAGTGGAGGAGGGCACAGTGGAGGACACAGTGGAGGAGGACACAGTGGAGGAGGACACAGTGGAGGAGGACACAGTGGAGGAGGACACAGTGGAGGACACAGTGGAGGAGGACACAGTGGAGGACACAGTGGAGGACGACACAGTGGAGGAGGACACAGTGGAGGACACAGTGGAGGAGGACACAGTGGAGGAGGACACAGTGGAGGACACAGTGGAGGAGGACACAGTGGAGGAGGACACAGTGGAGGAGGACACAGTGGAGGAGGACACAGTGGAGGACACAGTGGAGGACACAGTGGAGGAGGACACAGTGGAGGAGGACACAGTGGAGGAGGACACAGTGGAGGACACAGTGGAGGACACAGTGGAGGAGGACACAGTGGAGGAGGGCACAGTGGAGGACGACACAGTGGAGGAGGACACAGTGGAGGAGGGCACAGTGGAGGAGGACACAGTGGAGGAGGACACAGTGGAGGACACAGTGGAGGAGGACACAGTGGAGGAGGGCACAGTGGAGGACGACACAGTGGAGGAGGGCACAGTGGAGGACGACACAGTGGAGGAGGACACAGTGGAGGAGGACACAGTGGAGGACGACACAGTGGAGGACGACACAGTGGAGGACGACACAGTGGAGGACACAGTGGAGGAGGACACAGTGGAGGAGGACACAGTAGTGGAGGACACAGTGGAGGACACAGTGGAGGAGGGCACAGTGGAGGAGGACACAGTGGTGGGGACACAGTGGAGGACACAGTGGAGGAGGACACAGTGGAGGAGGACACAGTGGAGGACACAGTGGAGGACACAGTGGAGGAGGACACAGTGGAGGAGGACACAGTGGAGGAGGACACAGTGGAAGACACAGTGGAGGACACAGTGGAGGAGGACACAGTGGAGGAGGACACAGTGGAGGAGGACACAGTGGAGGAGGGCACAGTGGAGGAGGACACAGTGGAGGAGGACACAGTGGAGGAGGACACAGTGGAGGAGGGCACAGTGGAGGAGGACACAGTGGAGGAGGGCACAGTGGAGGAGGACACAGTGGAGGAGGACACAGTGGAGGAGGACACAGTGGAGGAGGGCACAGTGGAGGAGGACACAGTGGAGGAGGACACAGTGGAGGACACAGTGGAGGACACAGTGGAGGAGGACACAGTGGAGGAGGACACAGTGGAAGACACAGTGGAGGACACAGTGGAGGACACAGTGGAGGAGGGCACAGTGGAGGAGGACACAGTGGTGGGGACACAGTGGAGGACACAGTGGAGGAGGACACAGTGGAGGAGGACACAGTGGAGGACACAGTGGAGGACACAGTGGAGGAGGACACAGTGGAGGAGGACACAGTGGAGGAGGACACAGTGGAAGACACAGTGGAGGACACAGTGGAGGAGGACACAGTGGAGGAGGACACAGTGGAGGAGGACACAGTGGAGGAGGGCACAGTGGAGGAGGACACAGTGGAGGAGGACACAGTGGAGGAGGACACAGTGGAGGAGGGCACAGTGGAGGAGGACACAGTGGAGGAGGGCACAGTGGAGGAGGACACAGTGGAGGAGGACACAGTGGAGGAGGACACAGTGGAGGAGGGCACAGTGGAGGAGGACACAGTGGAGGAGGACACAGTGGAGGACACAGTGGAGGAGGACACAGTGGAGGAGGGCACAGTGGAGGACGACACAGTGGAGGAGGGCACAGTGGAGGACGACACAGTGGAGGAGGACACAGTGGAGGAGGACACAGTGGAGGACGACACAGTGGAGGACGACACAGTGGAGGACGACACAGTGGAGGACGACACAGTGGAGGACACAGTGGAGGACACAGTGGAGGAGGACACAGTGGAGGAGGACACAGTGGAGGACACAGTGGAGGACACAGTGGAGGAGGGCACAGTGGAGGAGGACACAGTGGTGGGGACACAGTGGAGGACACAGTGGAGGAGGACACAGTGGAGGAGGACACAGTGGAGGACACAGTGGAGGAGGACACAGTGGAGGAGGACACAGTGGAGGAGGACACAGTGGAGGAGGGCACAGTGGAGGAGGACACAGTGGAGGAGGACACAGTGGAGGAGGACACAGTGGAGGAGGGCACAGTGGAGGAGGACACAGTGGAGGAGGGCACAGTGGAGGAGGACACAGTGGAGGAGGACACAGTGGAGGAGGACACAGTGGAGGAGGGCACAGTGGAGGAGGACACAGTGGAGGAGGACACAGTGGAGGACACAGTGGAGGACACAGTGGAGGAGGACACAGTGGAGGAGGACACAGTGGAAGACACAGTGGAGGACACAGTGGAGGAGGACACAGTGGAGGAGGGCACAGTGGAGGAGGACACAGTGGAGGAGGACACAGTGGAGGACGACACAGTGGAGGAGGACACAGTGGAGGAGGACACAGTGGAGGAGGACACAGTGGAGGACACAGTGGAGGACACAGTGGAGGAGGACACAGTGGAGGAGGGCACAGTGGAGGAGGACACAGTGGAGGACACAGTGGAGGACACAGTGGAGGAGGACACAGTGGAAGACACAGTGGAGGACACAGTGGAGGAGGACACAGTGGAGGAGGGCACAGTGGAGGACGACACAGTGGAGGAGGACACAGTGGAGGAGGACACAGTGGAGGACACAGTGGAGGACACAGTGGAGGAGGGCACAGTGGAGGACGACACAGTGGAGGAGGACACAGTGGAGGACACAGTGGAGGACACAGTGGAGGACACAGTGGAGGAGGGCACAGTGGAGGAGGACACAGTGGTGGAGGACACAGTGGAGGAGGACACAGTGGAGGAGGACACAGTGGTGGAGGACACAGTGGAGGAGGACACAGTGGAGGAGGACACAGTGGAGGAGGGCACAGTGGAGGAGGACACAGTGGTGGAGGACACAGTGGAGGAGGACACAGTGGAGGAGGACACAGTGGAGGACACAGTGGTGGGGACACAGTGGTGGAGGACACTGTGGAGGAGGGCACAGTGGAGGACGACACAGTGGTGGAGGACACAGTGGTGGAGGACACAGTGGAGGAGGACACAGTGGAGGAGGACACAGTGGTGGAGGACACAGTGGTGGGGACACAGTGGTGGGGACACAGTGGAGGAGGACACAGTGGTGGAGGACACAGTGGTGGGGACACAGTGGTGGGGACACAGTGGAGGAGGACACAGTGGTGGAGGACACAGTGGAGGACGACACAGTGGAGGACACAGTGGAGGATGACACAGTGGAGGACAACACAGTGGAGGAGGACACAGTGGTGGAGGACACAGTGGTGGAGGACACAGTGGAGGACGACACAGTGGAGGACGACACAGTGGAGGATGACACAGTGGAGGACAACACAGTGGAGGACAACACAGTGGAGGACAACACAGTGGAGGATACAGTGGTGGGGACACAGCGGAGGAGGACACAGTGGTGGGGATGCAGTGGAGGAGGACACAGTGGAGGAGGACACAGTGGAGGAGGACACAGTGGAGGAGGACACAGTGGAGGACAACACAGTGGAGGACAACACAGTGGAGGACACAGTGGTGGGGACACAGTGGAGGAGGACACAGTGGAGGAGGACACAGTGGTGGAGGACACAGTGGAGGACGACACAGTGGAGGACGACACAGTGGAGGATGACACAGTGGAGGACAACACAGTGGAGGAGGACACAGTGGTGGAGGACACAGTGGAGGACGACACAGTGGAGGACGACACAGTGGAGGATGACACAGTGGAGGACAACACAGTGGAGGAGGACACAGTGGTGGAGGACACAGTGGTGGAGGACACAGTGGAGGACGACACAGTGGAGGACGACACAGTGGAGGATGACACAGTGGAGGACAACACAGTGGAGGAGGACACAGTGGAGGACAACACAGTGGAGGATACAGTGGTGGGGACACAGCGGAGGAGGACACAGTGGTGGGGATGCAGTGGAGGAGGACACAGTGGAGGAGGACACAGTGGAGGAGGACACAGTGGAGGACAACACAGTGGAGGACAACACAGTGGAGGACACAGTGGTGGGGACACAGTGGAGGAGGACACAGTGGTGGGGATGCAGTGGAGGAGGACACAGTGGAGGAGGACACAGTGGAGGAGGACACAGTGGTGGGGATGCAGTGGAGGAATGCAGTGGAGGACACAGTGGTGGAAGAACACAGTGGGATGCAGTGCGCCTGTGTAAGGAGTGGGCTAAACAGCAGCTTCCTTAGACAGATAAAGCCACAGACCAAGACAAGGAGTCACAAGGTCTCCTGCACAGGCATGCACCATAAACCCTTGAGTCCAGGGAAGAAAACTTCACGCTCACTTCACTTCCTAGCATCACACAGCTCAAGCTGCTGTCAACCTTGCCCAGCAAGGTGCCAGTAGTTTCTCACGAGCTGTTACAGACACATTCACCAAAGGGATCCAAATCCTGGGGAAGGTGATAAATCATGGAAACACACACACTATGGTGCAGAAAGCAGCCCCATAACAAACAAGACAACCAAGCACCATCCAGCACGGTCAGGCAGGGTGGCATACACTGTGAGATCATCACTAGGTGGCCAAGGCATGGGGATCAGAAGTTCGAGGCCAGCCTGAGGTACACAGGAAGACCCTGTCTCAAAAACATTAACAACAACGATATCCAGCAGTCTGTGAGAGAAGACAGGAAATAAATACATTGTATAGATGCCCCACACTCGGTGGGTAAAGCAACACCCAAAGGCCCCAGGCCGCAGAACTGCCACGGTCCAGATCCACTTCCCCTTCGGGTGGTCTGCCTTATAGTCCTCTCACACTCAGAAGCAAGCCAGCTCTGGAAACGTTGGGAAAGTGTGGTTTCCAATTTGGAGGAGGCAGAGGGACAGCAGAAGGCAAAGTCCTGGGTGAGCAAACAGTTTAAAAAGCCCCCCAAGTGATCCCCCATAACACGATCCCTCCCTGACACCGCCTCCAGACGGCTGGGAACAGAACCTCACTCTCGGCCTTACTCAAACTCTCAGGGCATCTGACGTACACTTTGAGTAAAGTAGTATGTTGTCTAGAATTTGGTTTAAAAGAAAAAACAAAATCACAGGGTAAAGCCAGGTGGCACATACCTATAATTCCAACACCCTATGCTGAGGCAGAAGGGTGCTAAGTTCAAGGCGAGCCTGAGGTACTAGATGAAACCCTGTCTCCAAAAGTTGGTTAGTTAGTTAGGTGGGTTGGCAGGCAGACAGTGAAAATAGTGGTAGAGGAATCAGGTGGGTGCTCAGATGAAGGAAAACTGGCCAGGACTCCACAGCTGTTGAGGTAGGGAACGATACGCGAGAAGGGTCACACCATTCTCTGCAGCTTATTGTATGTCTAAACTTTGCCACAGTAAAAAGGTGGAGGGTTTTTGTTTTGTTTTGTTAACTCAAAATGACATTTTATAAATTGACCTGGCGAACATATAACAATACCCACTTGGACATTAAGATACAGGACAAAGAGCCCAGCATTTTCCTTCCAACACAAACTTTTGTTTATCCTTCCTTCCCAAATAAAATTTAACAGTCAGGCACGGTGACGCACACTTGTAATCCCAGTACTCCAGAGGCTGAGGCAGGAGGATTGTGAGCTCAAGGCCAGACAGGACCACAGACTGTCCTTGTCTCAAAACTCAAGCCAACAACAATCCCTGCATTCAGGTAGATCACACTGACAGCACTGGTTTTTAATTTCATTTTAAGACACAGTGGGGGAGGGGTGACGAGGAGAGGTGGGTAAAGGCGCTTGCTGACAGGCCCGGCGAGTGACCTGAGGTCCCACAGACCCACATGGTAAAAGGAGAGGGCCTGACTCCCAATAAGCGGCCATCTGACTTCCACACACATGCTGTGGCATGTGCCCCCACCCCATCCCCCCCACACACAAAGGAAATAAAATCTAAACTATAGCGAGGAAACAATCTGTAAGAGGGCGCATGTTTAAAAGGCAAAGAAGAGGCATAAAATAGAGGATGCAGTTGGTTTCACAGCTGTGTTGGGGTACCTGATCCTCTTCCATTTCTCAAAAGAAATGTATTCGTGCCGAGATGTGGCATCCTAGGACCCTGGTACCGCTGTTTGAGAAAGGAGGATCCGCCATTCTCCCACTCTTGTCCTGACTGATGCCTGCACCAGTAACTACAGTGTGTGTTCTGGAATGTCCCAGCTAACCACAGGTGGAAACCGAAGGGGAGAGCCCCAGAAGTAGCAGAATTCTGAGGAGGCAACCAAGAACATCCCTACTTACCAAGCAGATAAAAGGCCCTCTGCTGGGATGCAATTTACAGATTGGGCAAGGATGATGGAGAGGCGCAAGAATCTCCCTGTGATCGGTCACGCAGGGACTCGGGACCCACAAGCTCTGAACCCAGAGCTGTATCTGACCCAGTGTTCTTACACCATGCGTTTACAGACAAATGTCTGAAGCTAGGACATGACATAGTAACAAGAGCAAAGGACCACATTCCAGGGGAACCCAGGACACCACCTAATGCCTAGTCTTGCTCACTCACAGGGAACAGTGCATGCTAATGAGACGCAGTAGAGAGGGCCCCTGGGGCTGGGCCCCTGGTATAGCCCTAGGACTCCACGGTCCCTTCCCAACAGTAGCATCTTACCTAGATGGCTTTCCTGCTTACTGCACCACCCTGCTGTGGAGTGGGAGAATCCAAGCACGCCATTAGAACTTCTTCAAAACTGACTTCAAACTCACAACCACAAAAGCAACTGGACAGGCTGAGCAGCCCAGGCACACCAAGAAAGCCACAGAGCTTCACTGCAGGCACACACAGCTGGCTATCCAGCCTCCGGAGTCATGTGCAAAAGAGACAGAACTGGGCAGACGGGCTGCTGGTGAGAGGTGGTGCCCCTGACCTCCCTGGGCAGCTTTCCACACCTCCCTTTTCCATTTCCTTCCTGCCCCGGGCCTGAGCACATTTTGCTCAACTCCCTCCCAGGCCTGGAGCTCTCAGATGGGAGGGCTTATCCATGTTACTTACTTCCTATCCAAACATCAATCGGGGGTCGAGTAGTTCTGCCAACTCTCTCTCCGGGTCTGAGGGACATGTCATGGACATGTCACCTTGCTCACTGGCTCCTCCAGCCCAGCCAGGGAGCCCAAACTTAATGCAGTCATTTGCTCACAAAAGCTACTTCGGAGCCTTCTCTACATTTCTAACATGGGGATACCTGTGTCTACCACATAGAGTTCTTGTCACAACCACATGATAGTAAGACAGGCAGAAGGTTCCTTATTCAGACTTTCGATTTGGGGGATTTTTTTAAAAAAATTTGCATGTACAGAATTAAATATTATGGGACTGAAGCATAAACACAAATTCACTTGTGTTTCAAATATACCTTCCATACACAGCCTAAAACTAAAGTCTGGTAGTTAATAATTTTGTGCACAAGAGGCTGGGGAAACGGCTTAGCAGGTAAAGGGCTTCCTGGGGAAGCCTGGAGACCTGAAGTTGATTCCCACAACCCCCACCAAAAGCTAGGTGGTGTGGTTACATGCCGTAACCTCTAACTGGCAAGCCCCAGTCCCAGTGAGAGACCCTGACTCAAAATCAAGGTGGATGGCTCCTGAGGGAAGACATCTGAGATCTGCTGGCCTCCACACATGTAGAAGTCATGTGAACACACACACGTGCATACACTGACATGTGAACACACACCCATGCACATGGGCACACTCTGTGCATGCAACCAAGTTTTATGTATGAACTCCCACGATTTATCTAACATTTGCCCTAAAGAAGTTTTGGACTCTGGAACCATTCCCAATTTCAGACTAGTGTAACACAAATTCTAATACAAATCCCGGAGCCAGATATTGGGGTGAAAGCTGAAAGATCAGAGAGACAAAGGAACGAGCTACTGCCACGTTTCACCTCTAGGACTTCTCACCCTTTAATTCCTGTCTCCTCACGCCCTATATACCTTTCTCCGCCCAGCCATCACTTCCTGGGATTAAAGGCCTATGTGCTTCCCAAGCAAAGGCATGAGATCTCAAGTGCTGGGATTAAAGGTGTGTGCCACCACTGCCTGACTTCTATGTCTAATCTAGTGGCTTGTTCTCTGATCTTCAGGCAAATTTTATTGGGGTACATAATATATCACCACAGACTAGGGATGTTAAGCTTCCATATCAATTCCCAGCACACAGTAAACACGATGGATGTGTATGACCAGTGCCATTGTTATTGTTATTATTTCAATGAGTACTGCAGAAAACACACAGACCACTAAGTACTACGGAGCTACCTGCGACAAGCCGATGGTTACGGAGCAGAAGTATTTCTTATATTAGCACATTTATCAGAAGGAAGCAAAAACAAGCAGCTACAGAGCCTGGGGAGTCACACTTGTGAAAGGGAGGGTTTCAGACCCTGGGGTCACTTGGCTGAGTTCTGAAATGTTACACCACAGCCCCTGGTTTCCACGGAGGGAAGAGGCCGAGCCCCAGGGAGAAAATACAAACAGGTATGAACCGGTGTCAGCCGTCAGAGAGCTGTGCGGTGCCCACCGATGGAACCCACTGCCAGTCACGATGGGCTAAACAGATGCTGCACACACAGGCACCGTGGTCACTACCGCCCTCCTCTCTCCCCACCCCTCACCACAGCAGTAGGAACATGGGACAATCTGCGCTGTGTGATGCCATTCTTGGTAACAGCACGGGAAAAGCAAGCCTGTTGCCTTCTAAGGTGGAGGCCACGGTGTTGTAAAGGATCCCTGAGCATCTCGCTTCTGCTACCATGATGACCTCAGCAGGAAGGCTGCTCAGCCGCCTGGACCAGCACAGAGCAGAAGCTGTGTGGGCCCACTGGTCTGACATCTCTGTCACTGCTGGGTGCGAGCACACAGAACAAGAGGGCAAAGGTCAACGGCTTGGGTTTTGAAGTAGAGCTGTTTAACACTGAACACTTAGATACGGAAAACTTCTGAGCTGGGCAGGCCGCTCAATAAGGTGCTTGCTGAGTCCAATCCCCAGCACACACATAAAGACAATCCCCCACAGATACGCACACAGCCTATCTAGACAATCCTTCACGAAACTCTTCTTAGAGGATTGTGGACTGTGTTCGGCCGATAACTAAAACCAACCTGCACGTACTCCTTTTCAAAATCTGAACTGATTAAAGCCACTAGCATTCAAGGAATTTTCATTCTCTGCTCTTTATCTACCCCTGCCTCCCTGGCTCTCAGAGTAACTGTTTACACATCGAGTTTATCAAGTCAAAGCTGTGTGTCTACAAGCTTCTTAGTACACATTCCTAAGCTGCTCCTGAATTTGTCAAAAGCAAAAGCTATAGCTCAGGTGACCCCAGCTGGACAGCTCTTTCCTGTGATGACCTTCATTGTGTCAAATTTTCTTGTAAAATAGACATGTCTGTCTACTGCTGTTCTCATTCTAAGATGGCCACTGCCCATGTTCGTGTGTGTGTGTGTGTGTGTATGTGTGTGTGTGTGTGTGTGTTTGTAGCAGTGTTGGTGAGCATTCACTAGCCCTGGATACAACTGAAGCAGTTGAACTTTGCCCTCTTGTTCTGACACCTCACAGAGACACAGGTGTCGGACCACACAACTTCTGCATAAAGTGGGTACGGCCTGCCTATGATCCCAGCACTGGAATGGCAGAGGCACGGGGATCCGAATTTCAAGGTCATCCTCAGCTACTAAGAGAATTGGAGACTAGTCCTGGCTATATGAGACCTTGTTTCAAAAAAGAGGATGCCACGGCTACCATTTCCTCACTGTGAAGATGACTGAAGTATCCCGCTTCCTCAGGTACTTCTGTGAGGAGGAGGAGGAAGGGACCAAACTCGGAGTTCAAAGAACCAAGTTCAAATTCTAATCCCTTTCTCTTCGCAGGCTGAGGTGTGGCTCCGCCACACGACAGGGAAGACTGAGTGAAGGAAATCCTCAACCCTAAGAAGGGGGTACCTGAGTCTCCAAATCCTCTGTTGGGTCACAAACAGCTTCCAAAGTGCACAAACACTTCCATAAACACAAGCGTGACTTCTGAGCTGCACAGTAGGTGTGAGGGTCCAGCCAGCCCGGCAGCACTCTCTTCTCTCCAGGGAAGAGAAGGTAAGACAGGGCCTCCACAGACACCCACAGGAGCATCACAGGACTGAGCTGCCTCACGGTTAGCTTGCAATCCCTCAACCTCTGTCTGTGCACACAGCACGGGACCCGGCACTTTCCCAAAGGACAGGAAGAGCAATCTTTCTCTCCCTGACAGGTTGAATGGAATGCTAGGAAGGAGCAACCTTGAGGCAGGGCAGGTTCGCTGCTCGGCAGGGAAGGGCTGGGCCCACTCAGAGGCAAGGGTTAGTTAGGTAGACACCAAAGGAAGTTCAGAGACACCCAAAGGGTAAAGTGAAAAGGAGCCAACCAAGACAGTGGCTCACAACGGGAACGAAGCTTCCAGTGTGCAGAGGTTTGGTAAAAGATGGTATCCAAAGCTCCTCTTACTCCCCCGTCAGTGTAACACCTGACGCAGAAACACGGGCAGGCCCAGACTGTAGAGGACAGGAAGGAAGAGGGGAGCACGTTTGTTACCCCACCACTGCAAGGACCTGCTCACTCAGCCCGGCACCGGGGCCTTACTGGAGTCCTAAGTCTCTAGAGGACAATGGCGTTGTCTTGGTTTGGAAAGAGGATTCTGAGTCAGCAGTTAAAGCCAGCCAAGCCGTGTGGGGCACGGACGGCACACTATTACGGCACCTCCAAGCTCCAGAGCAAACGAAGTGATTCAGAAACTACAACAGTTCTTAGTCTTACATGCTAGCTTAGGGCTGTAAGATGGTAGCTAGACACGATGAAAGATGATTCGCGGCGACCCTGGCTGGACAGCCCGTTCCTGCGACGATCTTCATGGTGTTACAGTGCCTGGTAAAACTGACACGTTCTGACCACTGCTGTTCTTGTACTATATCTGCTACTGTTCATGTTCATGCATTTGCTCTAAGTTTTCCATTTTCAAAAAGGTACCTGGTGGACCAGTGGTTAGAGAGATTGCTCAGCCAGTAAAACAATTGGCATAGGAGCACAGAGCTGGCTTTGATTCCAGTGGGGGGGGGGGGGTAGTGGGGGTTAGCGGAGGGGGGTGGACAGAGACAGCAGGATCCCTGGAGCTCACTAGCTAGTCAAGCCTTATCAAGGAGCCTCAAGTCCCAGTGAGGGACATATCTTAAAAAGCAAAATAGATGGTTTCTGAAGGGTATCCAAGGTTGACCTTTGTCCTTCAGGCACAGGAGCACCACATACCTTCACATGTTCAAAGACAAATACCAAGGGCAAATCTGGAAGACTATCCCTGCTGACATGGTGCCTATGTTAAGTTTCACTGAACTCTATACATTCTAATGTAAGCACCGTATGCCCTGGCTCACATTCTCTTTCCAGGCTCTGCTTCTCCTCTCTTCAGGATCTCCTGGGTTGCATGCTACTATGAGACCAGTGACCTTCAAACCTAATCACAGGGATCCTTAGTCAATGGAAGGTACAGCCGACATATGGGATTTCCAGCTAGGGCTGTAACACCTGACTCACTGTAAGTCAGCAGTTAGAACGCTGGAGCTGGGAGACGGCCAGGCGTAAGGGGCCACAACGAAGGTGTTTTCACCCTTTTTCTCATTGAAAAATCATTTCAAACCAGTGGGGAGAAACAAGACGCAAACATTATTAATTTCATGTCCGGTGAAGCAGGAGAATCTCAGAAGGCCTACACCACAATGTTCAGAGCAATGGACCTTCTGGAAGCCTGGCTTTTAGAGGAGCTGGGCAGCAGGTATTGTTTGGTTTGGGGAGGGAAGTGAGTAGGTGGCAGGCAGGGAAGGACTCGAGAATAGAAGAATTGTTTGGATAACTTTATGGGGAAGTGTTACCCTCCCAGCGCAGATGGGAACAGGAAGCCATGGGGCTCCAAAAGGGCAGTGCTCAGGGCCAACAGAGGTGAGGGCAGTCACGTGGGAAGTCAGAGGGGAGGAATTCACAGAGCAGTGGGAGATGGGTGGGAATTTAGCTGTTCAAGAAAAACAATCATGCATGTGAAAAGACGAGAGAAGCAAAAACACGTCCAGCAATGAAACCACTGTCTGAGTACCGCACAGTTTAGCAGTCACTGGGACCCACGCACTCACTAGGAACAGAGAGCAGGGCACTGGATCTAAGGAGAGAGCCCCAAGGACGGAGGGAGGGAGGAGAAAAAGCACAGCCCCCCTCCAAACCCCCCCCATTAAGGCGTGCTGACCACGTGCCATACTTTTATTCTAAGCACCCAAGAGAATCTCAGTCCATCTCAGGAGACAGGAGGCAGGGTCTCCCCACAGACACAGCAGCCAGGTAGCTTCTGAAGAAAGCTCCCCTGCTGCACTGAACACCCCTGGAATCTATGAAGACATCATAGTCAAGCTGAGTACATCTGGGGTGACCTGCAGCAGCCACGGAAAAGGGGGTTAAACTCTTCGTGGAATTATTGAGAACGGATGAAGAAAGTCGAGCCAGTGGACACTGAGCTGGGAGAAGTGGACCTGGAGCGAAACCCAGAACGCAGCTGATGTAGGCCTACCGTTCCCCACCTTCATCACGGGATAACAGAGAAGGCGAACATCCCACAAACATGGAGATGATAACATTGGAGGCTGGTGTAGCTGCAAAAATGCAGGGCCCCACAAATGGGGCTGACCACCAGCGTGAAGACAGATGCCTTCGTTACCTTAGGTGGCGAGTCCTAGGCTACAGGCATCCATAGGTACCGGTGTCACTGTGGTCAGTACGCAGTGGACAGGGGGATGTTACAATTAGTAGATGCTTGAGCCACACCCCAATTTTATCGGAGGTTAGGGCTGCATTTTCTGCAGCCCTTCCCCGACTCTAAACTCTGCACTTGTTATTCTAACCCATCCGCCTTGTCACAGCATCGTCCTCACTTCCCTGACGAGCACACACGTAAAGAGTCAGAGGCCCTTCCTGGCCTCACACCCTAGCTGGTGATGGAGCTCCAGCTGTCTGCAGAAGCCTTTGTGGCCTCCATCTTCCTTCACATCTTAAAGTGATTTGTCCGGAGGTGACAAACTCCCTGAGCTCATGTCAGCACAAAGCCAGCGTGCAAGCTGGACCCTCCGCCAACGAAAATACAGTGCAGCTGAAAGCTGTACGAAAGGAGTCGCCACTTTAGAGAAGCAGACTCTTCAGAGGTCCTCGGAGAGGAACAATGGGATCTAAGCAGCTAGACAGCTCAGGACCCAGGGAAGAAAGGAGGAGCTGAGGAGAGAGAGAGAGAGAGAGAGAGAGAGAGAGAGAGAGAGAGAGAGAGAGAGAGAGAGAGAGTGTAGAGGCCACAAATAAGCCACATCCTTACATAATGTGTGTGCCTGGCGTGTCCCTGGCACAAGCTGGCATTCTCCCTCTTCTCTTCACACAACTAAAACCTCCCTGAACCCTCCCTCTCCCCCAGCAGTGAGCACACGTCAATCTTGAGACTCTGTGGTGAAAACTAAACCAAAATACGCACGTGTTCCAAGGGCTTACGCACTGGAGTGCCAGGCTTTACCCCTGGCACATCACCAGCTATGTGAAATGCTGACCCAGGATCAGCTGGGTCCACAGAGCTCCTTCCCGCGCATGCTAACTAATGTTCACCCTTTGCTCAGATGCTCCATAGCAGCTTTTTTCTTTAACTCTACTTTTAGGGCTAGTTCTGTGCCCCTAATATGAAGCCCTCTGAAAGCCAGTGGATCAAGCCCTACAGGCAAGGAAGCAACTGAGGGCTGACTGCTGACAGCAGTAGCAGCAGTCCAAAAGAAACACACACACACACACACACACACTCACATATGCACACACATTATGCGCACACTCACACACATGCACACCCCTACTCAGGGGAAGAAGCCTGAAGACTTCAGTGTTGGGCTCCCGATGGAATGAATCACTGGAGAAGGAGTGCCTTCAGGTCTCAGGGACTTGTGGGAAGAAGCACCCTGCACTGGAGGCTTCTGGGACTGGGAGCTCTCTCAGGCCAGCCTCCAGGACTCAATCTGCAACTGCAGACAGAGGAGACTTGTTCCTGACTCAACCTCCAAGAATCTGCACATCTGCTGCAAACAAGAATTCATTCCACAGCTGCTGCCTCCAGCCTCCAAGGCCTGCGACACCTGTGGGGGACCTGCGGGCTTGCTCTGCAAGAGACCGCGCTTGGTTGGCACTCTGAAGTCCTCCGAGAGCTTATGAACCTTAAACGCTCACTGAGAGCTGTGACACTGCTCAGACCACGTCACCTAGCAGCCTGCTGCTGCTGAGAGTTCAAACCTGTCCATTTAAACCCTGCATGGCAATGTCTTAAGTTGTTTTATACTGTTTAAGGTCATTGATCCCAAACTGGCCATCAAGAATCTCTTTCTTGTATGTTTTGCTGTTGGCCCACTCCATTTTTAGAGGAGAGGGCAAAGAAGCATTTGGAGACAGGAGACCACCTGCAATGTCCACCTCACTGCCTATCAGCAAAATAATACCATGAAGTCTATGTACTTTCCTATCTTCATGGACCAGCGCAGAAGTGACCACAGATTCACTGTTTCTGTTCTTCAGGAGTCAAGTACAGTATTGCAACAAAATCCATCAATGTGTCTACTTTCCAAGGTATGTCATAACATCAGTGGCTCCCGAGGCATTGACATCCGGCTACACAAAGGGAGGGAGATGTGGAGAGTACAGTGAAAGGGGATCACTTTATGGCGGGTCTCAAAAGCTTCCAGTCTGGAATTGGAGAAGACGAATGAAAGACTAAAATCCACGTGGAAGAACAACAGGGAAAAACTCTTTGGCTTAGTGTTGGCATCTAAATCAAGATGAGACTTTGAAAGCACTTTGTGGAGAGAGGGCATGTCAAACAGTGTCTTAGAGGCTAACAGACTGGCTGTGTGGAGACGGTCTTCTCTGAGGTGCCTGGGACGGGGGAGGCGGGTGCTATCAGTACAGATGACTGGGCCAGTGGTACATGAACGGCTGCACCTCACAGAAGATGAGGGAAAGCTCTCGAAGGGAAGCTTTCCTATAGACGCTACAGGCCGCCTCCAGCATCGCAGGATATGAACAGCACAGACACTGTGCAGGACTGGGAAGCTGCACCCACTCAGCCTGCAAAACTCACCCTTCAAACGTGACCACGTGAATCAGTCAGAGAGTGTAGCTGGAGTTTTCCTGCCTGGCCCACAGTCAGGGCAAATCTCTTTCACCTGCCAGTCCCACAGCCTCTCAGACCCGACCAAGTAAACACAGAGACTTATGTTGCTTTCAAACTGTATGGCCGTGGCAGGCTTCTTGCTAACTGTTCTTATAGCTTAAATTAATCCATTTCCTTTAATCTATACCTTGCCACATGGCTCGTGGCTTACCGGCATCTTCACAAGCTGTTTCTCATCGTGGCGGCTGGCAGTGTCTCTCTGACTCAGCCTTCCACTTCCCAGCTTTATTCTCCTCCTTGCCCCGCCTACACTTCCTGCCTAGCCAATGGCCAATCAGTGTTTTATTGATTAATCAGCAACACGTTTGCCATACATCCCACAGCAAGAGAGCAAGCAGAGAAATCGATGTATCTATCTCACAGCTTGTAAGCCAGCCCCTTTCTCTCCTTGAGATGGATTCTCACATCAGTCAGGCTGGCCTCAAACTCCCTAAGCAGCCGAGGATGGCCTGGTCCTCCTGCCTCCACCTCCTGAATGCAGGGATCACAAGCAAGCATTGCCATGTGCAGTTTTACGGAATGCTTAGGAACAGAATCAGGGATTCCCACATGCAGGGCAAGCACTCTACCAACGGAGCTACATCCTCAGACCCCCCTTTTTTAAATTAAGCACACGTTTATTGAAGCTTACACAGTGGTACAAAAATAAATGTGAGCTGATTAAATCATCAAAACCCTGCCCCTATTATACCAGGGTATTGAGTCGTCAATGGGCGGCTTTGTGTGCAAGTCTTTAACGTAGAATTCTTAGTTGAGGGGAGCGGGGTGCACCACTTAACAACAAAATCCACCCAAGCTTTGCTCCTCACAGCACAGAAAGCGAAAGCATCTGGATGCTGAACTCATTCCAGAATCCAACTGACAGAGCTGACGGACAGCTTCCTCAGTAAGACATGCACTCAACAGTGTGCTTAAAACAAGAGTCAAGAAGTGTCCCAACACCTGATTTCAAACCTAGCACTGAGACGTTCAACACTTGGAAACATTATTTTTTCAAGGGCGTTTTGTTTATAAAGACAGAAGGAACAGACACATCACTACATCCACCCAGGAAACCTTAGGGGGACAAGAAACTCAACCGTACAAAGGAGCATCTTGGACTTACAGCATCTCCACTGAGACTTGATCCAAATCTTGTGCTGAGTGGAGGCGTCCTTCCTCTTCTGAGGCAGAGAAAGAGAACTCTATATATATCTGCTGACCCTATGGCATTAAGACTGTGTTCTAAGAAGACACCAATGTCTCTGCAGTTTGCTGTCTTCAATGTCCTCTTTCCAGCAACAGAAAGAAAAGCTGCCAAGACTTCCCCATTTCACACCAGGGGACGACAACCCGGGGCTTCTGATGCAAAGTGTTCGGGCGATTGTATCTTGTATGATGTGTGACATCCTAAGACTCTAAGAGGGAACACAGCATAAATCCATTTACCACAGGCCCCAAATGCCATGGGGATAAAGGAACCTGGCTACCTTGGCTACCAGAGGGGATGAGGCCTCATTTGTTACCACCTGGTCTTCAAAAGCAGAGCTGAAAGAGACCCTATGCGTGACCCAGGAAGCCTCAGATCCTTTGTCTTTAGCCTGAAGTCAAGATAAATTAATTCAGAAGGATGGTGGTGAGCATGGGAGAAAAGACTTTCAGAACATCTAATAGTGGGGCCTGGAATTATAGCTCAGCTGATAGAGTGCTTGCCTAGCATGCACAGAGCCCTGGGTTGTCCCCAGTACCACATAAACAGGACATGGTGCACACACCTGTAATCCAAGCACTTGGAAGGCAGAAGCAAGAGGGTCAAGGTCATCCTCGGCTTCACAGGGAATTAAAGGCAGCCTTGGCTAAATAACTCCAATGGCCGAGGAGATGGCCTGTGACACATGGATCTCTGGACAACATTTAAGAGTCATCCCACTACAACATGACATCACTGAGCAATCTGAGCAATCAGAAGACCAAGATCTTATTGAACACAGGGTGGGGACAGAGTGTTTATCTAATATCAACTGTCGCCTCTGTGGGTCTCTATGATAAAATAAACTTTAAAACCAGGCAAGAAACAAAAATCAAAACCAGCCTCACTTTAGATTTGGTTTGGCACCGCTACACCTGGGGCTTGCAGTTGATTACGATGGGTCAGCAGCGGAAGAACAGAGAATATCATCCAGAACTGTGCAACTGTCTCTTCTGCAGAGAAGGAACTCCAGTCTCTTCCAAATGCAGCTGCATCATCGGTCTCAGGAGGGCTAGCCTACACCTTTCCGTGTGTATGCTACAGGCCAAAACAAAGATGAGGCTCTGAGCCGCCTCAGCAAGGACAAACACAGGGCAGGTGAGGGTACCAGACATGTTTACCACATCACACCATTTGCCTCTTTCTTGTTATGGAGGGCAGTGAGAAGCTAGAAAACCCCGGGCCCTTCATCAAATGCCCCTCCCCTATAGACTGTGAAATGGCTGCTAGGACCCAGCCAGGGACATCTCCACTTCACAATTCTTCCAGCACTGGTCTGGGAAAGGAGGAAAGTTCAAGTTTTCTAGGATACGTTACAGAATACAAAGAAAAGGTCACTGCCCACTTCAGCCCTATCTCTGTGCAGAGTGTCCCTTTATAAACACACTCAGGAAGGCAGAAATATCAGGAAGGTGGCCACCACCCATCACCTTCTGTGCTGACGGGGAACATTTTTTGTCATGCTTGCCTCAGAGCCCAAGACCTGCCCCTCGAGATCCAAACATACATTCCTGAGAACCAACTCCATAGCAGATGCTTCTAGACCCAGAATGTACAGTACAGTCTCAGAAGCACTGTCTTCCAGCTGTCCCCAAACTGTCCCCCCCCCCAGCCATCTTCCCACAGCAGGAGCCAGGGGCAAGGTTCTCAGGACAGAATGAAATCCTGGCCCTATCTCCAGATGTCAAGAGACGCCCACCCATGGGCCACAAAGGTGGACTGAAGATGTTTGAGACATCATGAGCTCATGAGCCACCAGCTCAGCCCTCGGGAAGCTGTGTTGAATGAGACACAGTGCAGGTGGAGCTTCCTCCAGGGGAGGACCTACCTGGGGGGGGGGGGGGACACCTACCTCCAGGGGAGGACCTCCCTCCAGGGAAGACCCGGGGCCTGAACTCTGTCTGGGAATTCCAGCTGGAGTAAGCAAGGCACACACTGCCGTTGAAAGCGAGCAGGACTTGGACTGGAATAACTGTCCTAGCGTAAAGTACCAGCCCTGGCGTAAAGAACCCTAGCACAGAGGAAGTGACTCATCACTCTATATCAAAAAAAAACCTGAAGGACGATGAGCTGAGGCCCCACTTTCTTCAGTTAGATCCCATGTGACACCCTTACAACCTGGGACCGGGTTCAAGGGAAAAGCCAGCAGATTTTATTGTGATCTGAGTTTACATGTGTACATGTACTGTAGGTGTGTACAGTTCTTCCTTCCACACTGAAACATGTGCTAGTCCAGAGGGTAGGGAGCGAGGGCTCAAGACCCTCACAAGAAAAAGACTCAGTAAGCTCACAAAGCTTTACAAGACTCACAGGGCCAGGCCCTACCCCTCCCCCCCCCACTCCCAGGCAGAATAATTCCTTTTGTTTATCACTGGTGGCTTGTGTCTGTGGGTGAAGAGATGTATCTCCAGGAAAAGTAGTGAGACATGCAGTCAATCACACGAAAAGATGCCCACAAGTACTTAGGCTGGGGAACCCTAAGGAGAGACGAATCACAGGTGACGTGGTTATGGACCTAAAGACACTCTGAGAGCATGGGAACAAGATGGCATCTGTACTCACCTGCGACCAGCTGCAGGGAAATCCTCAGAGGACAGTGATGATGAGTGTTAACGGTCAGCTTGTCAGTATCTACAGTCTCCTGGGAGACAGGCCTCTGGACTCACCTGCGGGAGTTATCTTAACTCAATTGCAGTGGGAAGTCCCACCCACTGTGCGTGGCACCATTCCCTGGTTGGGACCCTAGACTATGAAGTAGTGTGTATCCCTTGCTCTCTGCTTCCTGAGTATGTGTGCAACGCAACAGTCAGTCTCCTGCTCTCTATGCCTTCCCAGCCTGTGGCCATGTCTTCTTCACTAGGATGGGCTGTAAGCCCTCTGGAACTTAAGTCAAGGTAAACCTTTCTCTCTTAAGTCACTTTCCTCAGAGAATGTTACCACAGCAGTGAGAAGGTGATTAAGAGAAATGGTGACTGGGTTTGAGTTTGAGTCCAGCCTGGGCTTCATTCTGAGCTTCTGGTCAACCTGAGTTATAGACCAAGACTCTGTCTTTCAAAAACATAAATAGGGAGCTGAGGAAAACAGCACAGCTGTTAAAGCGCTTGCCATCCAAGGGTCCCCAGAGTGCAGATGAAAAGATCCAGGCTCTGTGGCATGTGCTTGTCATCTCAGTGCTGGGGAGGAAGAACAAGATGGACCTGTGGGGCTCAGTGACCAGCCAGCCCAGCCTACTCAGTGAGTCCTAGGCTAGTGAGAGACTCTTTAAAAATAAAACAGGTAGATGGCTCCAAGGAACAACACTGGTCATTGACCTCCACATGAGCACTACCCACCACCACCACCACCACCACCACCACCACCACCACCACCACCACCAAGCCTGTTAAGGATCAATTTTCAGCCAAGCTTGTCTATTATAAAGATCGTTAGTAAAGTTTATAGCACATGTTTGCAATAGTCTAAGTGGAGCAAAAGCTTCAGTTGGGGCAATCCATGGTCAGCCTGAAACTGTTTCTGCCTGATAATGCAGTATTTTCAGCAAGGCTGCAGCAAGCAGCGCTCCAGGGATAGCACGCGCTGCAGTACCTTCAGCGGTGTGTGCATGTGCAAGAGTGAGTCTGAGTTTATGTGCACTCCATGGCAAGAGTCTATGGGGCCAGAGAGGGTGTCCGATGCCTAGAACAGCAGTTGCAGATGGTTGTGAGGCACCGTATGGGTGCTAGCAACTGAGCCCGAGCCCTGCAAGAGCAGCCAGTGCTGTTGACTTCGGAGCCCTCTCTCCAGCTCCTTTTTATCTCTCTCCCTTCCAGAGTCCCCATAAACAGTGCCATGCTGTGTCTGCTAACAAGAGCGTTACTTTCCTCCTGTTTCCCACTGAGGAAAAGATCCCTTTATGTTGGTCTCTAACTACACAGCTGTGCTCACGTTTACTAACAAGTCCTTAGCAATTATCCCGCAGGTCTCTAACAGACAGCACACTATTCATGGATACCACCTGGTTTCCTTGCAAGGCATGAGTCATAAAAACCTCTGAGCTATGTAAATTCTATTTGCAAAAGAAGAAAAACTACCTTCACAGAATAAGCCATGCAAGGTCAAACAGTCTTAGTCAAAGGAGCAATGGCTAGCCATTATTCACTCTGAGCAGTAGGTCTCCATGAAGATTAGGGGTGTGTGTGGCATACTGCAGGGGTTAACCATTAACCAACTGCCATAACAATGCCTACCCAGCCCTCCCAGCCCTTCATTCGACACAGCAGGAAGGCAAGAATGTGTCCTGTACAAGGCTGCAGATAAGAACCCCACCTCAGCGCTCTATCAGTCTATAAAGCTGCAGGTAAGGTGACCCCCACCTCAGTGATCTGCCAGTCAGGGCAGACAGACCTAAACTTAAAGGAGTTTTCATTCATCTTGATCCACTAGAGGTTGAGTCTGATTATCAAATCCTAGAGAGAAAAACTTAGGACTATGCATACAATACCTCTGACTTCGAGATCTGTCTCCAGGTCTAAATGGACTCCCCTCCAGCAGTGGAGGTGTTGTTTGTTTTCTGAGGACCAGATCCAGGGCCTGGAACAGTCTGGCAAACCTGCACTGCTGACTACACCCTCAGCTCCTTGGCAGTATTTGAGAATTGTTGGCATCTTATTGCTTTTTACAAGATTTCACCAATATTCCTTCACATAATACCAACTTAGTAGGTAGTAATAAAATATATGAATAAAACTTCCGAAAACATTTTCTTGCTTTTCATATACGGCTACATGAGTTTACCAAGCCTCAGTACACTGAAGTCAGCCCCTACTGACGGCTCCACTTCTGGCAGAACCCTCAACTTCTTTTCCTCTTGTCTTCAGGCTCACGTCAGATGCCATGGTAACCTCCCCTAGGATGCAGAGCAGCCCCTCCGATAGGCTGGACAAAGAGCCAGAGGCCTTCTGCGCTGGGTGGATCTATGCCATGGCCTGCATGCTCTGGGAATATTTCCCCAAGCACAGAGACCAGAGACCCAGATTCCCAGCTTTGGCTTTGCTTCGGGTCAGTGATCCTTGAGTTGAGGCTTGTTGGATGAGCTCTTACAACTCTGAGAAGAAGATAATCACTTGGAGGGATTCCCTTCCTGCACATAGGTAAGAGTGGTATGTCTATTTCACAACCCTTGATAATTCAGGCTGAGAGGTATTAAACTGTGAGAGTGGAGACAGGCAGATAGATGCCTGAGCTTAGCAGCCAGCCTTGCCTAACCCACAAGACTCAGGTACTGGCGAATGAGGTCGTCTCAAAAACAAGATGAACAGTACCCAAGGTTGTCCTCCGGCCTCCGTGTGCACTGCTCTGCACACATATGAACATGCACACACACAGGCAGAGACGGGACCTTTAAAAAACAATTTGTGGGCCGGGCGGTGGTGGCGCACGCCTTTAATCCCAGCACTCGGGAGGCAGAGCCAGGCGGATCTCTGTGAGTTCGAGGCCAGCCTGGTCTCCAAAGCGAGTTCCAGGAAAGGCGCAAAGCTACACAGAGAAACCCTGTCTCAAAAAAACAAACAAACAAAAAAAACCCACAATTTGTGTGTGTGTGAACACATGGATGCATGTCCATGTTAGCGTGTACACTGTGTGATGGTGCCTACTGAGGACAGAAGAAGGTGTGCGGTCATCTGGAACTGAAGTTACAAGCAGTTTTGAGCTGCACGATGTGGGTTCTGAGAACAAACTCTCGTCCTCAGCAAAAACAGCAAACGTTCTTAACCACTGAGCCATCTCTCCAGCCCCCAGAGACAGTAAATTCTATGTGATGTGTTTTCTTAACTTCAATTTTTACAACTTCCACAAAAAAATTAATATAAAAAAAATCAAAAGTACCCCCACCAGAGGCCTAGTCAATACCAAAACAAACTAAAGCAATTAAAGTTTTGACCTGTATCTGTCTAACCTTGGTACTTTTCTGAACCACGGGCTAGTTTGGAATAGGAAACAGCAAAGCTGGAAAAGACTAAGAGGTAGTTGAGGGAAGCTGGTTACAACTGACGCCCGGAGCTCGGCCCGGAGTTCGGCCTGGAGCACAAGAAGGCGGGCATGATTCTGTTCACCACACACTAAGCACCGCCTCTGATCCAGATGCTATGTAAACAGCTGCAAACCCAATGGAATTAAAAGCCTCTCTAAAAATCTACTTATTCCCTTGGTGCATTTCCGTCTAAAGAGCTGAAGGTCTGAGGCAAGGGAGCAGCTCAGCAGTCAGGAGCACTTGCTGCCCTCAGAGAGGACCTGGTTCGGTTCCCAGCACCTACCTAGAGGCTCACGACTGTCTAGAACTCCAGGTCCAGGGGTCTGATGACCTCTTCTGGCTTGCATGGATACCAGGCACATATAGTGAACAGACATACATGTAGGCAAACTCTTGTATAAACAGTAAATCTTACACACATTTTTGAAGGTCATCCCACCACTTAAACAGGTTATGTCACAAAAACAAAAAACTGATTTCTTATTAGTTCTTGAAAAACTAAATCTCACAACACTGGGCTGACTTTCAGCCTCGCCACAGATGGCTGGGGCCTAAGTGACGTGGGGAGAGTGAGGTGCGTAGCAGAGCTGGCACATTCTCTTCTTTGCCATCTCCTGGGATGGGGGCACAGACATCTGAGTGGTCAACCTGAACTATCTTGACCTGAGCTAATGACACTCTGCCTCAGTTTCCCCACTGGCAAACTGGGGGTGACAGCAGTAGCACTTATGTTACAGGGTTGTTATAACTGTTCGGAGTATTTAGAGCAGGCAAGAGCAGGGCTCCTTAGACACTGGCTGGTTTTGCTGTCTTGTTATCCCACTCATGACCACCAATGCCATCGTCACAGTCACTCAGCTTTTTAAAGGCAATAAACTGGGGGGCTGAAAGCCTCAAACTCTCTGCAGAGTGTTTGGTGGCCATAATTTTAAGGTGCTGTATAAAGGAGCCCTTTAGGTCATGGGAACTACAGCAGTGAATCACTTGCTCCCTAATCTCATCCCCCTCCTTTTTAACTGAAGGCCAGCCTGGAAAGGGCTTCCTGCACCGTGCCTGCCTTTGGCTTTGGTCTCTAAGGCCTCTCTCTGGTCAATTCCTCTAGACAGTCCTTTGCAAGGAAGGCAGTGGCCAACAAAAACACATCGTTTTCCCCACTGGAACACGGGTGAGAGCCGGGTCCCGGTGAGTGTGTGGCAGGCCGATGACAGCCGCCAGACACTGCATTCCTGTGACAGATGGTTGGTTAAGATACCGACCTTCCCGCTGAAATCATTCTTGCCTGATTAGTAGTGGAGCAAAACGAACACATTGTGGTTTGCTAAACTGTGTGTGAAGTTGCCTACTCCTGAACGCTTACCCAAGCAACACACCTTACCACCAGGGCGGTAAATATTTACTTTCCTTGGGAACAGATTCAGGGGAAATAGAACAGTGACTGATGTTTGAAAACACTGGATTAACTCTGATACAAGGAAGGAGAAAAAAAATTAAAAACAAAAAACAAAAGAGAAAGAAAGAAACTTGGGGAGACAGGCAGCACTGGATGTCTCATCTAGGAAAATCCTCATATTTCCAGAGTCCTACACGTTTCTTTTGTTGCCCTCATAGCCCAGCTGGCAGGGAATTCCCATCCTGCCCACTCCACCCACATGAAGCACCAGCCACATTAGCTTCCCCTTATCTTCTAGAACATGCCCTGAGCTCTAAGGCATGTCTTCTGCATGTGTTCCTGGCTCCGGCTCCGGCTCCGGCTCCTTCCTGGATACTTTTTCTCAAGTTCTCTCCAGATAGTCATCCTTTTGGCATGAGGGCCTGAGCTCCATTCCCAGCACCCACCAGAGCATGGCAGCAAGCAATCGCAATAGCAGGACTGGACGGGATAGGGCAAAGAAAGACAGGGCAAATTCCAGGGTCCGAGCAAGACCTGGTCTCAAAAGTAAGGCTGAGGACAAAGAGCCCGGGCCTCCCCATGCCCAGGAGTGGGCTGGCGCTGTCTCTCCCCTTTTCTCCCTCCTCTCCCTCCCCCTCTCCTCCCTCTCCTCCCCTTCTCCTCTCTCCGTGTCTTTATAGCCGAAAATAAAACGTGGACAGGCTCTTCCCAAGAAGGAAATTACAGGGCAGGAATGCACCTCAGTGGTGGAATACTTGCCTGGCATGCATGAGGACCTGCATGCAATCCCTGGCACCAAACCATCAAAATTAGTGTCTGGGGGTTTGGGTGGGGGTGGGGAAGCATCATTTTCTATGAATGACTCCAGCCTAGAAAAATCACTCTTCTAAAACAAGCATGGTGTGGGCAGCTGGGAGAGAGTCAGGAAAGAGAACAGTCACGGTCGTTTTGCTGTTTCAGTTTCTGAAGACACAGCCCAGGCTGACCTTGAACTCGGCAATCCTCCTACCTGGGTCCCAGGAGCTGAATTATAGGCCTGTGCTACCACACTCACCTCCTTTATTTAAAAAACACCCCCTTTTTTTTTTTTTTAAAGTAAAGCTCTCTTCAGCTGAACGGAAACTAGAAAGGTCAAAGGAAGACATGGCTGCATGAAGTATTCCCTTCCAATAGCAAAGCAAAGGAAAGGCCAGCCTGAGGGGCACGGCCGAGGGTCTGCCTGGAGTCTCTCTCATGTTGCAGGTATACTGGTTTCAGTCTATAGCTTGAGAAATTTTAGTAAGTGCCTTTAAGTTAAAACAAAACAAAACAAAAATTACCCCAAGAAGGGAGGAAGAGGCCTGCCTGTAAATGCCTCATCTACAATCCCATTTCCAATCCTCCCCACCCCCAAGGATCTGACTTTGCAGCCATACCCCTCCATCTCCAGCTGGGCAGGGCCTTCTTCATCCCCACAGTCCCATAAGACTACACAAAGACCTCATTTCAAAAATAAGTGACAACAAGAAAAGTGTTTTGTTCTTTTGAAGAGACACTAGCCTGGGACTTCTAGCAAAGAATGTTTGTGACATTCTTGCCCTCAGCCTGTGTCACCTGCAAGCAGAGGGCAGACATGATGGCATTCCAGGGACCTGGTGAAGTGTTGGTGTATCTCTATCGGGCTCCACCAGGGGATGCTCGGGAGATGGAGGGGGGCATGTGAGCCATGCACCACAGTAAAGTAGGGACCTGGAGAGCTGCAGACTGCATGGCACCTGCCAGCAGCCTGCTGTGGAACGCAGGTTGGCAGTAGCAGGGATTGAGGTGGACTTAGTGAAAAATGTCATGGAACCCATTCTGTTTCCTCCTGAGGTGGGACCACAATGGTTCTCACCCTTCCTAGGGCTTCGACCCTTTAATATGGTTCCTCATGTTGTGGTGACCCCCACCCCAACCATAACATTATTTCATCAATACTTCATAATTTTGCTATTGTTATGAATTGTAATGTTGATAACCACTGCATTTTCTTGAATCTTTTCCACTGAAATCTGTATTTTTTATAAGTTATGTATAAAGTGATGGGTTTCCTTGCGACGTTTCATATCTAGATAGCAGCATAGCTGTTCACGTTCATACCCCCAATTCACGAGTTCCCTTCCTCTCTCCAAATATTGTGCTTCTACCACACACACACACACACACACACACACACACACACACACACACACACACTTAAATCTATGTTCTGCATGTGAGAGAAAGCACGAAATGTTTCCTCTTTCCCCTTAGATCTTTTTCAACCCTGCCCTAGACGCTATCTCCTTTCACGTCCTCCATGTGTGGACTCAGAACTCTTCTTTCCGCCCTTATGGTCTAATTAGCATTTTCTGTTATGCTGGGCCCAGTTTCATGAATTACCTACCACAGTCTGTTTTGAAAGCCACGGGAGGCATCGAAAACCTGTGTTGATCGTTGCTATTGTATTTTTATTGTTTTAGATGTAATTTGTAGAGAGTCAACAACAAAACAAACTGGCGCCTGTAGAAGGAAGGAGACACTCAGAGGTGTCCCGGAAGGCCTGTTCTCACTCAGCTGGGGTCTGTGGTGGTCTCTGTGGTGCTTCATTCCTGCAGGCCTGCCTACACTCAGCTTCTCATCCTCCACCACCAGGGGAAGAGCAGGCTGGGCTTCAGTCGTTACTTCTTTTTACCCAAGTGTTGGTGGCTGAACTCAAGGCTTTGTGCTAGGCTATCCCGCAGGGGTTTCGTTCATACCTAGTGGCTTAGTTTGCTAAAGATATTTTTATCTGGATGTTGTGTGTGTGTGTGTGTCTGTATGTGTCTCTGTGTGAGTTTGTGTGTGAATATGTTGTGTATGTGCCTGTGTATGTGTCTGTGTGTGTGTGTGTGTGTGTGTGTGTGTGTTTCAGAAGTCGATGTCAGGTGTCAGGTGTCTTCTGTCATCTTCCACTTATTCAGCCATCTATCTGTTCATCTATCTATCTGTCCATCCATCTATCTATCTATCTATCTATCTATCGAGGCAGAGTGTCCCTCTAAATCTAGAATTTGTTGTTTTAACCAGGCTGGCCAGTGAGCCCTGGGATCTTCCTGCCTCTGCACCCCCCACCTCTACCCCCCTTCCAGCAACCCCTGCTCCCCTCCCCCCGCCCCTCTGCTGAACCCCACTGGAATCCTCCTGCTCGCACAGTGAATACTTCGCTTGTACTGCGCCATCTCTCCAGCCCCTTGTTTTGTACTTTGAATGAAAGGTTTCCTGGAGTAGGACAGCTAAGGCCCCTTGGGGACATTTGTCATCCGGATAGATTTGAAGAATCTTCCATTTAAGATTAGACTAGGAGAGTCCGTACAAGCCATGGCCTCTGGAACCCAGCAGACCTCTGTCTGGGTGCAATGAGCTGAATGCATGAATTGCAACATGGTTATACAAATGAGCATGCCTGGGCGTGAGAGGGGAGACTGCCTCGGCTTGTGCACTTCTTCCAAACTCCGCCTGGAATGTGTCTGTGTACATGCAGGAGACTTCAGTGTGCTAACAGGTGCCCTGGAGGACACATCGAGCTGCAGCCCAGGCTGGCCCCAAACTCACTCTGTGGCCAAGAATGACCTTGAATTTCTGATTCTCCTGTCTCCGACTCCCCTCATACTGAGGTTACAATGCCACCACTCCACCCACACCTTCCTAGCTTTGTATAAATAAAAATCCATCCACAGTAGCCACAGGACTACATGTCCTCTTGCAGCAGAAACTGTGAGAGTTCAGAAATGGAGGCTGTGGGAGGCAGATGGGGAGACACCTCCCTCTTGGGGCTGGAGTCTAAGTCTTGGTGAATGCAGGAAGAAGAGTGAACTCATCTGGTGACCCCCTGGGGAACCTGGACCCCCTGGGTACTGGCTTCTTCTGTGGCAAAACTAAGCTGAGGGGATGTGCTGTGGGTGTCTTGCACAGTGGCTACCACATAAAAACAATGACTATTACACAACTCCTGCTGTCCAAGTCAAGCCTTCCACCAGCCAGGCAGAACTGAGGACCAGTGAAAGTGTCACTTGAGGCAGTCCTAGCATGCAGTAAATGAGTTCATATGTGAAAAATAAAACATTTCTATGCATTTCTTAAAGGTTTACTTGTGTGTGTGTGTGTGTGTGTGTGTGTGTGTGTGTGTGTGTGTGTGTGTGTATAACATGTTTATGTAGTGCCACAGAGGTCAGAAGAGAGCATTCGATCAACTGGAACTGGAGTTACAGGTGGTTGTGAGTCACCATGAGGGTGCTGGGAATTGAACCCAGGTCATCGGCAAAATCAGCCAGTGCCCTCAACTGCTGAGCCAACTCTCTAGCCCTACACATTTTTTTTTTTTTTTTTTTTTGATGTACTGAAAAGCCATGAATCAGCGGAAAGCCTGTCACCCACTTGGTGTGTTAGTGGCTTGAATAAAAGGCACTCCTGTAGTGCATACAAACATGTGCACAGTGCTCACAGTGTGTATCAATCCCGTGGTGAGTGGCAGAGAGGCCTTCACCAGCTACCCTAGCCCAGCTAAGGAGCTTTCAGACAAAAGCACACAGCTAATGGCAGCTCCTGGCGCTGAAAGATGTACAAATATTGAACCAACAATACAAACAAACGGGAGTAAGGAAGAACAAGGCATTTCCTAAGAAAGCTTCTCACGGGGGCCAACGAGAGGGCTCAGCAGGTAAAGGCGCTTGCCACCAAGCCTCAGGACCTGAGTTCCATTCCTAAAATGGCAGGAGTAAAAAAACCCTCCCAAGTTGTCCTTTGAGCTCTGTGTATACTTAGTGCACCCTGGCCCCACCACACACACACACACACACACACACACACACACACACACACACACACAAACAATAGATAAACGCTTTAAAATGTAAGGAAAGTGTCCCCCAGCAGGCAGGTCAGCACTGGGGTGGACCAGCCACAGCAGGTGCCCATTACTAAATTCACCCAGAATCATGATGTGAGACATTGTTTCTATAAAGCACAAATCAGAAGCTCCTTAGATCTTTTCCTCACAAGAATAAAATATTTTCTAACAATTATCTGGCATCTGAAAGATTCAAAAAATAGTTTCAGGGCTCTGGAAACGTGCCACTAAGGAGGGCTGGTTTCGCCACTGATCTGCACGGCTCGGACCAACTCAGCCTGGATTTTGGATGCTTGAGTTAGGTGTGCTTTATTGACAGTCAGTCTGTGCATACGTTTCCAAATGCAAAATCTGAAATAGGTCTCGTCTGCAATAAGAGATATTCACACTGCACTTGCTTTTCAAAAATAAATTGGAAAACAGCTAATTTAACAAATTGCTAATTCAAGCAACTACCTGTGTTCTGAAACTGAACATGGAGAATACAAGTGTCCAGGCTAGGAGGTCATAACTAAGGAAGACATATCCAAGGAGTACATTATTTCTGGAGCAAATGTTTTCCTAATTATGTTTAGCTTAAACCAGTAAAAAAAAAAAAAAAAAAAAAAAAAAAAAAAAAAAGCCCACATTCCTTGAGTCTGAGCCAATTGGTGGGAAGTTACGGAGGTTGCTTAGAAGCGCAGTCGGCTGACTCCAAGCTATTTTAAACATTGGACAAGGAAAGTAAAAATGAGGATGGGAGAGGGAGAAGCAGAAAACAAAAGAGTGAAAGTTTCACTATGAACAAAAGCGACCAACTGTGAAGATAAATACCAAGGTATTTCTAATGGCTTAACCAGCAGCAGCATTCCTGGTGGGTTCTCCAACTGAAGACATAGAAATCACACTCACAAATGCTGGTAGGCTGAGACTGGGCGGGAAAGGAGGGCCAGAGAAGATGTAGAAGCAAAGGAGATCTGCAAAATGCAGCCCTGGCCAGGTACCTAAAGGGCAGGAGCTAGATAAGATGTACCTGGGTGATGGTGCCGTGGCCACACACAGGCCTGCCCTAGCACAGAGGTGCTGTCATGCTCTCATTCCTGTCACTGTGAAAAAACACCCTGACAAAAGGCAACTAAGGGGAAAGAGAAGTTTAATTAGCTCTCACTTCTAGGGTACAATCCATCCTGGTAGGACCTGAAGCATTCACATCCACCGTCAAGGGCGGGAGACAATCCACGCGTGCACACCTGCCATTCAGCTCAGTTCCTTCACTTACACAGTGCGAGGGACCCAAGCCTAGGGGATGGTGATGCCCACATTAAGTAGCATAATAAATCAAGACAATGCCCCCACCCCTCCCCTGCCCAGACACACCCACAGACTAACCTGATCCAGGCAATCCCTCATGGAGAATCCCTTCCAAGTAACTCTATTTCGTCAAGTTGACAATTAGAAGAAACCATCACAGGCAGGCAGGGTCCTTAGCCCTGGCATCTGGAGGCCTCCCTTCTCTTGTCCTCTCCTTTTTTGTGCGTCCCTCGTGTTCCATCCATGCCACTACTGTAATCTTCTAAAGATCCCTGTGGGTGTCTCTCAGCTTCTGCATCGCCCACCCCCACAAACACCCCCCCCACCGTCATATCAGCGCGCAGCCTTCCTAACCCTGGACAAAAGCAGCGAGTTCCTCAGCCTGGCTCTAAGGATATGATGATGGAAGGAAGGAGCCACTGAAGGCAATTTCACTGGAATATTTTTTTAATTTAGATTTTTACATTTTTAGGGATGTTCAACTGGTAGTCTGTGCAAGTATTCCACAAACAAGAGACCTTTCCATTGAAACCCTTCTTGTCCCAAGCATTCTGGGTAAGGGACACATTACCTGTATCCTGAGGTCAAAAGACAGACAACAGGTGTCTTGGGAGACCACTCTTCCCAGACACACTTCTCTCAGCAGTTGCCCCCATTTCAGTGGAAGCTTCCTCTGGGGAATTCACTCCCTCTCTTCACACTGGAAACTTCCAGTCCAGAACTACACACACACACACACACACACACACGCACACGCACACGCACACGCACACATCTCAACTTATTTCAAAATAAGTTATGAAATTCTCAAAACACATGAACATAAGATGTGTATTGTAAGAAATGTGCCCCTGTGGGTGTCAGGAAACCCTGTAGAAGACATTGCAATTCCCCAAGGAGACAAACGACCCTCCAGAGAGGCCAAAGTGACACATAGATAAGCATGACAGCCCAGGAACGCTTCCTGAGCTCTACAGTGTCTGTGCTGTCCTTTACATGACTGAAAGAGCAAGGGTAAACTAGAAATATAGCCCCCCAAGATTTGCAGGGTTTGCTGGGGCAGAGGGGACAGGAACTCATGTAGCTCATAGTCATCTGACTTTCTGGGCCTGCCAGCCCCCAAATAATAACTTATTATTAATTATGAAAGCTTGGCCTTTAGCTTAGGCTTGTTTACAACTAGCTCTTATAACTTAATAGCCTGCTTCTATTAATCTACATTTTACCACCATAGCTTTTTACTTTTTTTTCCATTTTGTTCAACTTCCTCCATGTCTCCCTGTCACCTCTAGCCTCTCTTCTTCCCAGAGTTCCTCTCTTTCCCCAGAAATCCCGCCTTTTCTCTCCTGCCTAGCTATTGGCCATTCAGCTCTTTAGTAAACCAATCAGAAGGAGCCTCAGGCAAAGACACATCTTCACAGTGTAAAAAGATTATCCCAGGATAGCTCATCATGAAGGAGGACCATGAACTTCTGAGTCTCTGGCTTCAGCCTCTCGAGGGCCAATGTTAGAGGACTGCCACCCTGTGCTGCTGAGGATTGAGTGCTGGGCTTCTCCTAAACACTAGCTACATCCTCAGCCCAGCGTTAATGTCACGATGAGTATAATGTCACAATAGCCTTGTTTTTTTCTTTTCCTAAGGGTCAGAGGTCACAGGAAACTATTAACGCAAAACAATTTTTTTGAGGGGGGACGGATTTTTGAAACAGGGTTTCTTTGTGTAGCCCCGGCTGTCCTGGAACTCATTTGATAGATTAGACTGGCTTCTAACTCACAGAGATCCACCTGCCTCTGCCTCCCAGGTGCTGGGATTAAAGGCATGGGCCACCCCACACAGCCCAAAAGCAAAATTTAAATTTATTGTTTAGGTTTCCTGCTCAGGAGTAAATCCACCAAGTAGTAGTTTTCTTTTTTTCTAAGATGGAAACACAAGTAGTTTCTTCTTCACTCTGACCACTAATTTAACTGCAGAATTAATAAGTTTCAAGAATGAAATTCAAGTGAATTTTCACAGAAATATGCAGCCAGGAATCCCAGGAATCACAATGTACAAGATTGACTACAGCAGGCCAAGGGAAACTGAGTCACAGCCTCAATTAGGTGCCTGAAACAAAATAGCTTCTTGGTGTCAGGAGCAGGGCTTATGCTCTGTGTGACAAAGGACAGCTCGTTCCTAGACCATGGGGCAACAGTGGACACAGCTGGGTCTCACAAAAACTCAACCTGCTCTTGTGGGTACACGTCCAAACTGGCTGGATTCATCTTAGCCTGATTTAATAGAACACACGCTTAGGACTCAAAACCTTGGGTTCATTACACAGCACACACACACAAAAGGAGAGTACATGAGAGGTCTGGAAGGAGAGAGGGAAGGGAGAAACGTAATAGTAATCTCAAAAATAAAATTTAAGAAAACCTAATTCAGATAGAGAAGGGGGGGTAATAGGACAAAAAGGATTCTCTCAACATGTTCTATGATTGAGGATATAGCTTAGTGGTGTAGTGTGTGAGGCACTGGGTTTAATAATCCCCAGGAACATGCACACAATGCACACACACACACACACACACACACACACACACACACATGAATATCAGTCAATATATTGTGGGTTATGAAAAACAAAACAAAAACAACCTGAATCTCAGGAATTTCATCCAAAAATGAAATGAAATGAAAACCCACTTCAGAAACTCAACTCCAAAGATGTCACAGCAGTAGACCCAAACTAGTTCTTTAGCCCTTATCCATGTTCTAAGATTTTACACTCTTGATAGCCACAGTTACCATTCAACAGACAGCAACTACTACTGTTCAAATAAACCCAGGTCACTTCCCACAGGGATGTAACACAGCTTCGAGCTCTCTCTAGGCCAAGTCTCAAAACAGAGAACGGATTCCTGAGTTCTGAGGATGCTTGGCATTCCTTTGTGAAATGAGGTGGGAGATGTTTGTAGTTCTGTAATAGGTGAAAGATCTGCAAGAGTCTCAGACTCCATGTTCACCCCACCCCCATGTGAACACAGGTGTGCAAGCATGTGTCCAGATATGTAGAGACAGATGGACACACACACACACACTGCCAGTTCTGCCAATTAGCACCAGGGTGTGGTCTGCCCTGACAGTGTTCTTGCCTCCTCTGCAGTCTTGGAGCCTCCCATGAGGAAGGTTTATAGGTTTGTCTAGACACCACTGTTTCTAAGCCGAAGCCGAAGACAAGCACAGGGACAGGCAATGTGACATTTGTAAAATGAATCCAGTGAGGGGGCACAGTGGGTACTGAAAGAGTTCATTGACAGTTTGGACAAACACTGCAGGAAGGCCACTCTTTGTTCCAATGTAGTATTGTTGGCCATGTGCAAACCACAAAGCAACAGGCAAATCCCTAAGCCCTGGAGTCAAACTCTAGGCCAGAGAGCAGCCAACCTTCTCTCTTAAGATTCGACTACGCAACCAATTCTGAGCGTTGCATATGTGTGTGCCCTTTACCCTCTTCCGTGAGATTACAAAACCTTCTCACTCAAAACTTTCTCAGTTTGCTTTCCCACTGTTCCAGTGGATTATAAGAGTAAGGACTAAGACAGGCGGTGGTGGTGCACGCCTTTAATCCCAGCACTCGGGAGGCAGAGGCAGGTGGATCTCTGGGAGTTTGAGGCCAGCCTGGGCTACAGAGCGAGTTCCTGGACAGCCAGGGCTACATAGAGAAACTTTGTCTTGAAAGAACAAAACAGACAAAAACTAGCTGTGTTTTAAGGAACAGTTACTGAAGTCAGGTGTTGTGGTACACTCTTGCAATCCCGGCATTCCCGAGGTGGAGACTGGAGGATCAGGAGTTCAAGGCCATCTTTGGCTACAAAGAGGGTTTCTGTCAGCCTGAGATACATGAGGCACTATCTCAAAAGCCCCAAAAATTAAGTTAAAAAAAAAAGTATGAAGCCAAGGAGACAAAGAAAAAAAAAAGGTTTTTACAAAGACTTTCGGAAACCAGGAAACAAAACTAATAACCTTTATTTTGTCCAACTTAACAAAAACCTATCAACTTTTCTAAATCTTTTGGTTTTAAAATCTCACAAGCAATTAGTGATTGCAAAACCCAGGGCAAACAGGGAACGGAGAAGACTGCACACTCAAATATTAATAATGGCACCTTAAGCTGACAGTGCCCCAGGGAGCTGTCTGTCCATGCAACAAGATCCACAAGGCTTGTCCTCTGACCCAGAGTCTGCTTTGGAAGCCATACCCTAGGGGAGTACACTCTAGGTAAAGCAAATGTCATTTGCTCCCGGATGTTTACAAGCTACCTTATTTACAACTGCTGAACCTGGACAAACTCCAAACACTGGACTCCGAGAGAATACTTCAGTCAACTACAGTACAAGATGGAGTCACTGATGCCCGTGTTTGCCCCCATCCTGCCACATCCTGCTTTCCCTGTGGCTTGCCTGGAAAGATTGAAGGGACAGCATGGGTCCTGCAGCCAGTAATTTGTGGCTTTAGCATGTGATAGACTCTGCCTAATGGCATGTGAGCAGGCAGTAGGCTTGCACTCTGCATAGCAGCTCTACATAAATCATGTGATTCCTGGCTGGGATGTAGCTCCATTGTCAGAGTGCTTTGTCTAGCATGCAGGAAGCCTGGGGTACAATCCCTAGCACTGTGTAAACCAGGCCTGCAGTCCCAGAACACCAGAGGTGGAAGCAGGAAGATCAGAAGTTCAAAGTCATATACTACATAGCGAATAGGAGGCCAGCCTGGGCTAGTCAAGATCCTGTCTCAAAACACCAACACAAGAAAGACACGACTTACATCACATTGCTGGGTGTGGGCGTGGGGGAGAGGACACAGCCCAGGCAGGTGCTGGGGTGGAGGGTGGGGGAGAACAGTTCACAGCCCAGGCTGGTGCTATCCTCCGTGGCCCCTTCTATAACTTCTCTACAGAGATGAGCACCATCAAGCCCAGGGCTGTAGCCCACCTATGGCACTCACAGAACACAGAGGAGGAATAAATGTCAGTCGCTAAGACACTGGAACCCATTTTGTCACCAGGAGAAAACAAACAAAACAGTTTTGGTGACAGTAACTTGTCATTGAAATGTGTCAAGCTATAGACTAACAAGTTTTTTTTATATATAAAAATAAATTGTAGAAAGACAAAAAAAAATCAGAAAATATCAGTAATATCCATATATGGCAAGCCAGCAAGCACCAGCAATTGAGAATGATGTGATGTCTTATGGGTTTTTTCCACCAAGAAAATTTATGTAATACAAACACACACACACACACACACAAACACACACACATACAGTATGTGTATATATATCTTTTAATCCCCACTTGAATATCGTCATTTGTAAATTTTTGTTTGTTTGGTTTTGGTTTTTGTTTTTTCGAGATAGGGTTTCTCTGTGTCATAGCCCTGGCTGTCCTGGAACTCGCTCTATAGACCAGGCTGGTCTGGAACTCACAGAGATCCTTCTGCCTCTGCCTCCCGAGTGCTGGGATTAAAGGCGTGTGCTATCACAGCCTGGCTATAAATATGCTTTTTAGCAGTTCTATACATACCATACCTGTAGGACCAATGTTCCTAGGCATGTCATTGCAGACTCACTCCCAGACCCTGAGGTGGCAGAGGTCAGAAGACTGCTCAAGCCCAGAAGTCTAAGAACAACCTGGACGACACAGTAAAATCTGCTCTCAGGTTTTTAGCTGAGAAGATTTTTCTGCTTCAAATGATGGAAAGAGCGGTGGACACAGGGAAAAGGCGAGGCTAGTACAAAGGTCAATCTAGTGAACGGCTGGTTCTGCCTTTGAGTGTCTGGCAGAAGAGGGTTCAACGATGTCTGCATCAGATCACAAAGGCGACTGGGCTGAAGCTCAGTGGTGAGCGCTTTACCTCACATGGAAATGTTCTTGGTTCATTCCCCACCCGGGGAGCAAACAAACAAACAACCACCTGTAAACAGATGAAAGCAAGGGGTCAGAGAAACTATGTGCTGGGATAAACTACTACATTATCAAATGCTGTTGGATTATCAAAAAATAACGGTCAGAAAGATCATCAGTGATCTGAAAAGGTGGTGGCGTCTTTATCTTCACAGCCAGTGACTCAATCCAACTCTATCTGTAAGACTCAAGGCTCACTGAAACACTCATACCAATCTTGCTCATGGACATTTAAAGAAAATTCCATAAGAACTAGAAAAATATACGTGAACAGTCCTCGCTGCCATGCTTTGAAGGACGAGTGTGACAGTTGATACTCATTATCAACTTGACAGGATCTAAAATTACCTAGGAGACGAACCAAAGTGCCGAGTCCAACCTGGGGAACCAATGAGAACACCGGCCGGGCTTACCTACAGAGCCTGGGTAAGCAGTACTCCTGGAGTGCAGGTTTCCCCAAAAGAGGCAGCCCAAAGCCTGCTACGTCTTAGCATCTAGTCCTGGCACACAACCAAGAACAGCAGCTTTCATCACTATAGTGGCCTCCAGGGCCTCCCTGGCCAGCACCTTACAGGAAGGCAATCCACTCCTGGGCACCGGGTTCTCAGTTACAGCCAGATGCTACTGCAGAATTCTCCCAGTCACCTTGATGGGTATTATCCGTGTTCTACCCAACCCTAAAGCTGCCAAGAATTCCACAGCTGCACCCAACTCTGTACCCAGCCTTGATCCTTTAGATGCATTTGTATGTCTCTCAAACTGGCTTCCAAATCCATGAAATGCTCAGAGGCAACATAACGCCATCTATGTAATGAAACTAGTTTTTTTTTATGTTTTAACGGAAGACGGGCAAGATAACAAGTCCCATTATAAGTGGTGAGGCTGTGACAGCAACCTTGAGAAAGTGACCTCAAAGCCTGTTCCCTCACATTCCAAGCAAGTGTCCATGGTCTCGGAACTCAGCGACAAAGACAACACTATAAAGAAGAATGTTACCTAGGTGCACAGCGGCGGGAACGCCTCTGGCACTTGCACCTGTCCTTCTTTTGGAGGGGCAGTGTGGGGTGCAGTAGCACAGATGAGCTACTTCTTTAGTTCTTCGTAATCTACAGACATCCTCCTGGAGCACACCAGCTTCTTTATCTATGGGTATTCCCATGGTGCCTTTGTGCATCTCCAAACCCCCAGGGGGCTTAGCAGGGGCCAGTTCAGACTGGTTGGCAAGACAAAAAGAACAGGATGGACCGCTGCACCCACCAGCTTCCTAGGCTTGGCAGACTCTTGGCTGGCATGGCATTGTGGCTACAGCCAGCTGATGTCTTTCCATTGGCCACACCCCAAGAGATAAACACACACAGCATATTCCAGGAAGGAAGCTGCCCACCCTCAGGTCAAGTTTAATCCTTTTTACCCGTTCTGCTCTACTGCAGTGTGCATCAGCTGATGCTCTTTTCATCCGATCACTGGGAACTGTGGCACACCTGGCTCTGAACCCAAATACTTTGCACATTAATAGAACACCAATTCAACAATTCACCACAGGGCTTCCAGGCACCACCCTGCCTGGTCCTCACCTGCAGGGGCCCCTGGCCACCTCATTCCAGAGGAGGCTGCTGTGGTTTCTACCCACATGAGTTCCTTCCCCAACAGTGGCCAGCATGGGTGACATTCATCAAAGACATTAAATCTACATCCTGGCCCCAATGCCTCAGCTGCCTTGCGCTCTTTTTCCACTCTGGCCAACAGTTTTATCTTGCCTGGCAGCCTGGGCATCACGCACCACCTCTCTCATATTATTTTTCCCCTTTACTCTCTATCTGATGCTTCCCACGGGTCGCAAGGTTCTGGGTCCCTGGAAGAGCTCTTTTACAAAGACCTGAACTGAGTTCTGGGTATCTTCAGGTCGTCCCCAACAGGAAGAAGCGGCAAGCCAGCTCCTCCAGCTCATCTGCCTGTTGTCTGCTTTCCTGCTCCAATCAGCAGCTGTGTTGGAGGCCATCAGTCACTTGCCCAGAATGTCCCTTTATTGTTGCAAAGCCTCCCTGAAACAAGCAGGTTGCCTCTGGGCAGCCATCTCAGCCTCAGTGACACATCTCATGACACACTGGCAGCGGTGACCAGGCAGCCTCCATGTCAGCTTGCCGACACTCTCAGCCTTATGTTCTACTCTCAGGGACCATAATATTTGCTCTAACCCGTCAACCACTCTTGGGATGTCTCCACCTAATACCGTGAACCCCACTTATCAAGCAGGGATGCCACTCCATACCAGAAAAAAAAAATGGCCACCCTGAGGTCTCCCATCCACCTCCAAGCTGCTCCATCTCCCAATGGTTCAGCCTCGGTCATACCTCACTACCCACAGTAGGACCCAAGCAACTACCGCCACAGCCGGGGGCGTACCACATGGGGAAGGACGAACACACCGGGATTTCACCCCAGTCACTTGACAGTCTTATCCTTGACTTTGTCATAATCCTGCAGACTATGCCAAGAACGTGTTCCCTGGGGAGACACAAACAAGGGTCTGCCTCTCCCTTCAAAGGGGCACCAGGGATAAACCAGAAAACAACTCCACCAGCATTCAACCTGGGGAACCCTAGGCTTACTTACAGAGCATGGGTAACCCCAAAGCAGCTGCACCCTGGAAAGTCTTACCCCAGGGTGGGTAAAAACTCCTCCATGGCGGCACACATGGGGGTCCTCCTCCCCGAGTTTAACCTTCCACGTGCAGTTAGAGTGGAACCACAGACGGCAGGCTGGGAGGTGCAGGAGGGGGCAGCTGGAGTCCCAGCTGAGGGTCCAGTGACCCTTCCTGCCTCTCCTGGACATCAACAGGAAAACCTCAGGGATCACTTACAAGTAGCCACCACGGATATGATGAAGATGACGGCTCCTTACTATACCGTCTTCTCTTAGTCCAAGATGGAATCTTCTAGTACTGGCGAGAGCCAGTGTTCCCGTCAGTCACTCGGTAAATGAAAGGGCTGCGGTGGATGGTTCTGGGTGACGTTTTCTCTTTGGTCCTTGAGAGCCATTGGGTACAATTGTTTCATCCCCTTTCCTTAGCAATTTTCAACATTCGCCATCATCCATAGCACACATTAATACTTTGGCATTCATACCCTTCCAAGCAGCTGTTAGCCTTCCATTACTTGTTATACTATTCGATATATACCATACTGCTTCCAAATATTAACCTTATACACGGCTAGGAATTATTCTACCTACTATGGTATTAGTCCCTGTAACACAATACTCAGAAACCTCAGTCACCTCAGTGTCTACAAACTCAAGCTCTGGATTCATGTCCAGATCCCTACTCAGCTCTTCAACTAGTCTCCGCACCGAGTGGTGTTATACATAACCAGTGTTTGTATAGTGTTTGCAGGATCTGCCACAAGCCACTTAGCCTCTCTAAGCTGTTCTATAACAGCCCAGTGACATCCTTAGTTCACAGGCCAATGTCAAGATCAAGGAAACAACCCACTTAGAGAGCTCGACAGAGTCCGGCATGTGGTAAGTGCCAAATCAAGGTGGCTCTGCAGGGTGTCTCAAGTGCCATCAGACCTGCTTCTTATCATCACCTACACCCACTTTCTATTTGTGCATCTGCCCCCCCCTCACCCTCTGAAGCTCCACTGCAGGACAGGGCTCCTAGGAATGTGACCTCCATGATGAACACACTCTTACAAAGAGAACACTGAGAGAAAGCATACCCCAAGGATCCCCATCTTCCCATGGCAGACAGAATGCTAACTGCCTCCCAGAGTCTTAAGTGAAATCTCTCTGTTTGAACTGTCCCCAGTGATCCTGCTGTCGGGCAAGTACACCTTCATAAGCCTAGTACACCACTCTCCTCCTCCATTCTGAGGACGAGCTCTCCTCAGGAGACCACTGACACAAACACACCGGAGCCAGGCGGTGCTGTGAAGGACCAGCCACTTCTCCATCCCACAGCAAGGAGCCCAGAAGTCACTGCACGGGAGGATGCTCCTCAGCCAGGTGTACTCCACACTCGCAGACACTTCTACAGAGCCCAGAGTACACTCCACAGTGTGGGAGGGGCTGGGCAAGGAAGCATGATGACGACGGCTATTCCGTTTTCTTAAGACTCTCTTGGGTGAACAGATGTCATGCGATTCTTGGTTGTCAACTTAACATCTGGAATTAACTAAAGCCCAAGCATCTGGGTACACCTGTGAGGAGATTTTTATTAGTTAAATTATCTGAAATGGGAAGACTCACTTTTAATCGAGGTCTTCTGGGGTGGGAAGATCCACCTTTAACCTGGCACCCCTTCTGCTGGAAGTCTATGTAAAAGACACGGAGGAGGGTCCCTGCCTGCTTGCTCTCAGTCTTCACTGGCAATGCAGCCTCCTTCTTTGGGGTTCTAGCATACACTGGAGACCAGCTGAGACAGCCAGCCTCGTGGACTAAACTACTGGATTCTTGAATCTCCCACTGGTAGACAGCTATCATTCAACTAGCTGGCGCAAGCCTGTATGTCACCCTAACAAATTCCGTGTGTGTGTGTGTGTGTGTGTGTGTGTGTGTGTGTGTGTGTGTGTGTGAAGTTCATTACAGAAAGATTGTCAACATTAGAAAAACATCTATTTCAGAGTAGTTTACCAGATGATTCGTGTGTGTGTGTGTGTGTGTGTGTGTGTGTGTGTATGAATATATGCTGTGAGCACATGTTTATATGTGTGTCCATGTGCATGCAGGTACCAAAGTACATGCACATGTATACCTGCCTATAGCAGCCTGAGGTTAACATCAGTTCTCTTCTTCTACCTTATTTTTAAGTTGGAGTCTAGACTGGCCGGCCAGAGAGTCCTAGGAATCCTCCTGTCTCCATGCTCCACCCCCAGCATTAGATTACAGATTACTATCGAGTTTGGCTTTTATGTGGGTGCTGGGGATTCAAACTCAGAGTCTCATGTTTGGGCTGCAAGCATTTGACTCAGTGAGCCATCCTCTCAGTTCCTGGGATGTTTAAAGTGAACTATTTACTTAGGAAACAAAACAATAGCACATTTCTGCGCTGATGTCCACTGCCCATGCTTGGTGCTCACCCTTGTGTGTCTCTTTAAACCCTTCTATGTATCTGGATGCCCAAGCAACATAACACAGTAAGAAAGGTTCTAAGTAGAAAAGTGAATATCATGACTGTAGACCATGAATGGCCACAGCAGGGGACAGTGGAACACTTACGCAACACAAAGGACTAGGACAATGCACGGGCTGGCGCGCACAGGTGTGGTGAGCAGCGAGCTCCAGGTGAACAAGAGCAGAAGAAAGCCATACTGTGAAGGAGTGAGGCAGGTGATGGTTCTCAGGCCACTGAGAAGCTGGCTGATGAGGTGGAGACGGGAGAGCTTGTCAGGGAAGACCCGAATCACTGGGGGTAAAAGCCAAGAGCACAAGGGCAGGGAGGCAGGCCCCAGCCCAGGGAAAGTGGTGTTTGAGAGCCCAGGAGACAGCGTGGGCAGGCGCAGGAGGGGTTAGGATGCAGGAGTGAGGAAACAGCGTGACCATCAGTGGGAAATACTGAGTCAGCTCAGGAAACATCTGCTGCCTGACAGAGGCCCAGGCACAGTGGGACATAAATCTAAAGCCCTCGGGGGTCGATCTGGGGTTGTGTTCAGAGCACCCGGCACACCATCTAGAGGTGACTCATGACAAATGCACTTTCACGACCATGAAATCTCCTTTAGCCCTTCTTTCTCTGGGAACGGACATAACGGCAAATCCGTCGTGTGATCTGAGGACATGCCCAGGATGTCATTATTACCTACTTCAGTAAGTAAAGCAAGCTGCCTCGGCCATGAGCGGGATGGCAAGTCTGTCACTCTTAATTAAAGCTAACAACTCATAGCCGAGTTCGGTGATGCACACCTTTGATCCTAGCACTCAGTAGGCAGAGGCAGGCAGATCTCTGTTAGTTGAGGTCAGCCTGGTCTACATAGCTAGTTCCATGCCAGCCAGGACTACATGGAGAGGCCCTGTCTCAAACATAAATAAGTAAATAACTAATGAGCTAAGGTAGGGAAGACAGACCAGGTGGTAAAGTGCTTGCCACCAAAGCATGAGGAACTGGATTTGAATCCTTGAACCTATGTAAAGAGCCATATGTGTCCCATAGGTGGTGAGGTGGGAAGGGGAGATAAAAGGATCCACAAAACTTCGTGGCCAAGCGGGGCAGTGGTAGCGCACACCTTTAATTCCAGCACTTGGGAGGCAGAGACAGGTGGATCTCTGTGAGTTCGAGGCCAGCTTGGTCTACAGAGTGAGATCCAGGACAGGCACCAAAACTACACAGAGAAACCCTGTCGTGAAAAAACAAAAACAAACAAACAAAAATAAATAAATAAACTTTGTGGCCAGCCTTGCCTACTTGGTCAAGTTTCAGGCCAGTAAGAAACCATGTCTCAAAGGAAATGTAGAAGGTGCCTGAAGAATGAATGACAGCCCAGATTTTCCTGAGTGCCACATGCATGCACACATCATATGCATACAAACAAAGAGTGCAGAGCTGCACGCCGAAGGATGCCAGTGCCCTGTCCTCCTTGAATGACATGCAGGACAACAGTGAACAGAAAGGATGTGGACTTCTCAGAGCTAACACGCAAAAACAGCTCAGCTGGCCTTGATTCTCGAGTGTTCCTGGTCTGTAACTTGTCTACAGCATCCACAGTCATTGCATCTGCAAGGGTTGAAAATGAGAGTAACACGGCCATGCTTCCACAGAATCCAAGCCAGGCAGAACATTGGGAACCCTATCGTTGGGGCTGGAGGTGGATGAAGCATTCTTCCAGCAAGTATGAGGCCCTGAGTTCAGATCCTTAGAACCCATGCAGATGCCAGGTGGGTGTGGTGGCCATCTAATCCCAGCACACCACAGGCAGGCAAGGATCCCTGGAGCAAGATGATTTACTAGATTGGCATACTGTCGCGTTCTGGGTTCAGCTGAATATCCCTGCTTCAATACATAAACTCAGGAGAGACTGAGGAAACCTTCCCACATAAACTTGGGCCTCTCAGAAACATACACACACATGCACCTGCACATGTATGTACATTCACACACACACACACACACACACACACACAGTACATACACACTGACATGCAAAGAAAGAAAAATATGATCAACTTTGGATGGTATCTTAGACGTGTGATTTGTTTCCACACATGAATAAATAAAATATGTATAGGAATACAGATAGCTATTTAATCTTTTAAATTGAGGGAAGTTTAGAGCACTGGTTGCTCTTGCAGAGAACCTGGGTTCAATTCCCAGCACCCACATGGTGGCTAACAGCCATCAGTAACTCCAGTTCCAGGGGATCTGATGCCCTCTTCTAATCTCCGTGGGCACCTGGCATGCATGTGGTGCACATACTAATATGCAGGCAAAACACTGAGACATATAAAATAAAATAAATAAATCTTTTTTAAAATTTTCTTCAAGTTTTAATCATATACAGTCACTAACAAGATGTATTTTTCCTAGGACCATTACTGCTCATTAGAGAATAAGTAATAAATTCCAAAGCGGAATGCACTCCTGACCCTCATGTCTGCATCTCAAAAAGGCATTCATTCACCAAGTGTGCAATGCTTTTTTAAAAATTAATTTAATGTCCTCGACTGCAAACGGGCGCGCTAACAACAGCATTGCTCCGGCCTCTTGCTGGGAAGCCTCCACAGAAGCCTCTCTGTTGTGAGAGGCTGGGCCTGGGAGAGGTGACAAAAAAGTAAACTGAGAGCTGGAGAGATGGCTCAGAGGTTAAGAGCAATGGCTGCTCTTCCAGAGGTCCTGAGTTCAATTCCCAGCAACCACGTGATGGCTCACAACTATCTGCAATGAGATCCAGTGCCCTCTTCTGGTGTGCAGACATGCATGCAGGCAGAACACTGTATACGTAGTAAATAAATAAATCTAGAAAAAGAAGGAGGAGGAGGAGGAGGAGGAGAAGCAGTAGTGGTCGTGGTAGTGGCAGTGGCAGTGGCAATGGTTGTGGTCGTGGTCGTGGTCGTGGTCGTGGTCGTGGTAGTGGTAGTAGTAGTAAACTGAATTTACATAGGGCGGACTTGCCAGAGCAGGGCATCAAGGTGTTACAGGGCTATGAAGAAAAACATTCCTAGGACTTGAGAGGCTGAGGCAGAAGGGTTGTGAGTTTGAAGCCAGCCTGAGCTACAACCTGGAATATACCTACCCCACACACCTGGTCCCCAAAGAGGAGAGGGATGAAGGAGCAACTCGGTGGCCTCGGGAATAGCAGCAGGGATGGTGGACTTGGCCGAGAATGAGAGGCTGAGCAGACGAACGGGGAACAGGGCACTCTGGGTGGGGAGGGAATGAAGGGAAGGAAGCCCAGAGCAGACGATGGGGCGTGCCAGTGTGGAGAGAGGGCAGAGCTGTAGATGAGGCAGGAAGGCAGCCTTGGGAAAGAAGCTTTGCCACAAAAGCAATGAGACACAAATGGCTTTAGTAACTGAAATAAAAACTTTTAATTATGTTCTTAACCTCCCCGCCCTTTTTTGCAGTTCTGAAGAGTACTTAGAGAACATGTGAAATATGGCCCTTAACAGACTTGGGGTACTCCACGGGCATCAGCAATGAAGCCAAGAGAGTAAGATGGAAATATGCTAAAGAGCCCAGCTCAAAGGCCATGATTAAAGACTGCGGCTTTGTGACAGGAGGTCTGAGAAAAAAGGTTAATTTCAGTGCAAAGAATGGCATGTTGGGAGACAAACAAGCACAAAGTATAATGATATATATAATATTTTACATATATATTATGTATATATGTACATATACATGTACACACACACACACACACACACACACACACACACACACAGTGAACAAGTGTGAGAGACCACCACAGCAAGCCTGAGGACCAAGAAAAGCTAGACCAAGACAAGACATCTCGCTCAGTCATCCTCAGAGTGCAGGTGCTCAGGACACAGGGGAGGCAGAAGCACTACACAGGAGCTCCTGGAAAAGGAAATTCTCAAGCTTACCCCAAAGCTGTGTAGAGCGGGGTGTGTGTGTGTGTGTGTGTGTGTGTGTGTGTGTGTGTGTGTGTGCAGGGATATCCATGTTTTCAGGAGTGCCCAGCTGACTAGTGCACTCTAAGGGTTCAGCTAATGGGGGGAAGGAGTATGAGCAAAACAAAAACAAGAAACCAGAGAGGAGCGTCCAAAGTCTAATATATGTACGTTACAATGTAGTGTGTACAAGTAAAACCCCTTTGCATAGACCACAGCTGAGGAACTCCCAACGATTCTCAACAACGAACATTTCTCTGTGAGCTAACATCCTGTAAGCCAGTGGTTCTCAACCTTCCTAATGCTGTGACCCTTTAACACAGTTCCTCACATTGTGGTGACCCCCAACCATAAAATTATTTTCATTGCTACTTCATAACTGTAATTTTACTACTCTTATGAACAGTAATGTAAAGATCTGTGTTTTCTGATGGTCTTAGGGGATCCCTCTGAGAGGGTCGTTTGACCCCCCGAGGGATCACAACCCACAGGTTGAGTCGATCTAGGCAGTGGTTCCCCAAAGGTTTCCTAAGTCTGGAATACAGCTGCACACTAAAATCTCAAACATTACAAATGTGAGGAAGATATTTTTAAAAGATTTATTTGACTTATATTTACATGTGTATATATGCTTATCTGTATGGGGGTGCCACAGAAGCCAGAAGGGGGTGTCTGATCCCCGGAAACTGGCATTCACAGAGGGTTGTGAGTCACCAACCATGAGTGCTAAAAGCCAAGCCCAGGTCCTCTGCAAGAGCAGTGAGTGTTCTTAACCACTGAGCCATCTCTCCAGCTCCCCAACATGGTAATTTACTAACTATAAGAGACTACACCACCACCACACTACCCCGTTCTGTTTTTTCTCACCAGAATCCTTTCTCCCTATAGGCACACAGTAAGCATCTGTGAGGCGGCCAGCTGTGATACAGGATCTCTGACTACAAAGGTCCCCTGGGTTAGGCTGAGGAACTAGGCTCAGGATGCAGTCTTGACCTGGGTCTAATTTAACTGCCTGAGGATTAAGCTAAACTATCCCATGTCAAACTTCCTATGTAAGGCTGATGTACCAATGACAACGGCCAACAAAAGCATGGCAGAAAGGGGAAGCAGGAAACACAGACTCACCAAGGAACAGAGAAAAGAGCCAGGCACAGCAGCCCATGCCCTTAATACCAGCACTCTGGAGGCAGAGGCAGACAGACCTCTTTGAATTCCAGGGCTACACAGAAAGGGCCTGCTTGAAAAAATAAAATAAAAAAGGAAAGGAAAGGACCACAGAATCAATTCCTCGTTTATAATCCAACCCAGACTCAGCCATCCTTACCGTGTATACACAAGTGTCACATCACATCCTTTAATTCAGAACTCTAAGTAATTTATTTTCATGACCAGTGTGCACACAATGTATGTTAAAGGCACTGCAGGTCTGGGCAGAACAAATTTCCTTTCTCCTCCCAACTGGGAAAATCCTGGTAAAACTCACATTTTTCTAGGCTTTGTCCTTCTGACCCTTCCCAGTTTGCACACAATTCTGGAGGTGGGAAATTTACCCAAATCTTTGTGGTCCCAATCCATACCACTCTAAGGACACACCTGTCCTCCTGGGCCCCAGGAAACTGATAGGAAGATCAATGAGTTAATGTTTGCCAAATACTTCGGAGTTCTAGGATGAAAGACAACATCCAGATTCAAGCCACTTGTGGCCAGCCAGCCTTGTTCTATGGCAAGCTGACTCTGAGCTGGGGCTTCAAGGAAGGAACGGAAGGCTGCCGAGGATTGTGGGCAGCTAGTTTCTGCATCCTTGCTAAACACAGGCAGTGATCCCGACATCCTCTAATTAACCGGATCTCAGCATTCAAACTGCAAAGACCCTGCACAACTAGGCCCTTGTCACGGAGAAGAGCAGACAAACGAAGTCTTCTCCCTGCCTTCTTCCTGCGGTACTTCCTACTGCCTGGGGTATTGTGGACCCCCTTCAGTGTGGAGGGGCACATGCAGCTGCCAGGCGCATGTTTGCTGTGAGCCAATAGTCCAAAGCAAAGTCAAGGACAAAGCTTATGTGTATGTTGGCACACATGTGGATTCAGGCTGCTGAGTAACAAAGAACACATTCATGGCCACATACGAGGCCGCCGACACACAAACACCATCCTGCCCTGGTCTTTCAGGCCGTACATTATTCAGCATCACACAGAAATCTCACGGATGCCCTGGCGAGCTATCTATTACTGACTCCCTCTTGCAGATGAAGAAACGGACAGTCAGAAAGGCTATGAAGTGGGCCCAACATCACACTTCTAAAGAGCAGCAGAGCTGGGCCAGCAAGATGGTTCAGTGGGTAAGGATGCTCACCACCAACCTTGGCAATCTGAGTTTGATCCCTGATACCCAGACAGTGGAAAAAGACCCAACTCTGACTTCCACAAGCATGCCCCCCACACACACACAACATAAATAAATATACAGGAAATTTTAAATGGCAGAGTTGGAATTCAAGGCTAGCTATATTTCAGTCTCCCAAACACACACACACACACACACACACACACACACACACACACACACATATATCCCACAAGGTTGCAGCTATTAGCCCCACCCACTCCTGGGACCATTCAATCAGCCCTTCTGAGGAGGAGGGCAAATTAAATCCATTTAATCAGTCTGGGAGATCAGAAAGCTCATCTCAGACACACTTCCTCCCCACTGAAGGTTGATGTCTGTTTCCCTCCTTCGTTAATTGGCTAATTAAGTATTTCATCTTATCTCTTCTCCTGCCTTACCTCCAACCAAGGGCCTAGCAGTGTTCCAAGGCTCGGAATGGGCTTGAAAACCACACACAGCACTAGGTAACCAAGCAATGAAAAGTTCAAATGCAGGAATGTGACCAAATTCTTCTTCAAAGCCAGACACGACTCTGGAACCCAGGTGAGCTCAATTTGCTAGGAAGGGGTTGATATTTGCATCCCTGTTGGGAACTTAATCCAGTAAGAAAGCATGTGCTTCGGGAAATCCTCACAGTTCTAGACTTCTGCTGGTCCATGGATCGAGGAAGAATTCTCCTGAAAACTCTAAATTCTTTGTAGTGTTTCAATATTAAAATAGTCTCCCTAACTGGTGTTTCTCTCCCAGGTGGCCATGCAACATAATACACACAAACTTGAGTAACTGTGGTACTATAAGTATATGCACATCAACCCGGGGAACCTGGACAGATCCCTGGGACATGCAGGAAAGGGCTTCTTGGTACACACTTCCCTCAGGCCGGTCCCCCCACACACACTTTCCAGACTTTCCATCATGGAACTGCTTGCTCTCAAGATCAGAAATGGGCTGGGAGAGAACCTTGAATTAACACCCCGGAATTGCAGGGAGCCACTCATATGTACCAGCCTGAGGTATCTGAAGGCTGGGGATCTGGTATCTTGGCCAGAAGCAGCCACTAGGAATACACAGGGAGAGCGTCTCAGCCCAGGAGAAGGACCCTCAGAGAGGACATTGTAGACAACCTCTCCTGCACTGAGGAGATTTTTCAGGCAGGATATGCTGGACCCTGCTTACAGGGAGGGATGGAAGGTTTCAGTTTCCACAGGTTCAGGAAAAGGAAAGTAAACTCCCACAAAAAAAAAAATCAATGACTTTTAAAAGCAGCGATCCTGAGACACAGAGGCACATCCTCGAACTGTTTCTGTACATGCCAGCCTTACACTCAGACTGGGTAAGTGGACATCATGTTATCCAGGTCCCACTCAAGACAGCTGTTAGGGAGCTTCAGGGGAGTGGGGAGCAGGGCGCTGGCCTGGCGACCACAAGGCCCTGCCTGGGTTCTGTCCCCAGCACCAAAGGGGAAACAAAGCAAGCTGTCACTTCTGAGACCCAAGCTGTTCTGCCCACGCCAAAAGCTCTCCAAGGACAAGGTTCTGTAGTGGGATGGTCCTCACGGGGATAACTGCGGTCCAGTGGATCAGTTAGTAACAAACACACCTGCCACCTCACACAACTGTGTAGGAGGGACATCAGAAGAGGGAACATGTCCAAAGGGGAATCTTCTGATCCCTGGAAGCTACTGGTGGTCACGGGAAGTGGGTAACAAACTTCCGGTTTCGTTTCTGCTGGGGTGGGGGCTAACTATACCAGCAACAGAACACCAACAGGCTCCTGCATGCCCCTCCGCACCAGGTCGTTATCCAAGACTTTCTGCACGCCCCTTCCCCCCCCCCCACGCCTCTGCGCCCCCAACTTGGCCCAAGCTGTTCCCTTCTCTGGAATGCAGTCCCCAACCACTCCCCGGTTGAGCATCATTCCCTCGACACAGGTAACCCCTTTCTTCCAGGGCCTGGCCTTCCCGGCTCTCACAGAAGCCTTCTCTCAGCACATGCTCCCATCCGCCCACAGGCTGCCTGAAGGCCGCTGCTGACTCTTGTAGTGTGATCTCCTAGCAGAGTGGAAGCCTCGACACTGGGTTTGTTGAATGAATGAGGGAGGGAATCCATTTCAAGACATCGACATATTTTGGACACTCTGCCCATACATTGATCCAGCGGTCAGAACATAACTCGCCTCCAGCAGGACCCGGTAACAGCCAATCGTCGGACTTACTAAAGTCAAAACCCCACAAACTGTAGATGGGGGTGGGGCGACAAAAACTGAAGGGAGGAAGGCAAAGGGAGGTAGTGACAGCGCACATCATCGCACATCATCGACCCCTCCAGAAAAGGTAGGAAACCCATTCGCAGAGATTCAACCCTAGACGTGAGGTCACGTGGGAAAGGAGCTGTTAACTCTCAGAATTCGCAAAGTTCGAGGTGGAGATCTAATCTGAAGTGATGAGGCCGCAAATTTTCCCTGCGCGTCTGTCCGACCCAAGCGGGAGCCAAGAGGTTTGAGAGTTTGGTAATACAGCTGGGGCATAGGGAAAGGGTACAAGGACCCCCTCCCAAATCCAGTCCCCACGGGAGGCACAGAGGCAAGGTTAGGGCGCTGCGCTTCGTTCTCCTGCTCGAAAGCACGACAGCAACGTCTGCTCCCCAAGAGCTGCCCGGGCGGTCTGGGGACCTCCAGTTGCCCTCTGCCCTTCCCAGAACGCTCTCCCTCTCCACATGCAGAAAAAAACCACGAGCTAGAGGCATAGCTTGGCTGAACTACCGAGTCGCAGACCGCGCTCCCCTTGCAGCTCACTCCGGGTCGAGCGAGCGCTGCATGCGAAGAGAAGCCCAGCGGCTGGCCACCTGGAGCCGCGGCCGCGCACCCCGGCGTTCCCCGCGTCGAGCCCAAGTTGGCGCTGCCCTAGTATCTGCTCCTGCCCGCTGGCTTACCTGCTTACATGGCCCGGGAGTGCCCTGGGTGCCGCGCGGTGACCATTGGGGAGCCTGGGTCCCCACCACTGGCTTCCAGGAGCTGGCCAAGGAAGGGCACGGGGAGGGTTCCGCCGCTCCAGGAGCACCGGGGAGGAGAAAGGGCCAAGAACCTGAGCACTGCCGTCCCGCGCGAAGGGGCCGGAGCGAACCGAGAGGTGGGGCGCCGAAAGGGACCGCCAGCGGCCAAGTGGCGCCAGATGCTCCACGAGGACCAGCTCTGGGGACGAGACGGCTGAGCCGCAGAGCGCAGCGAGCTTGGCCCGGACCCGCGGCCGCGGCGCTGGGCAGCGGGGAGAAGTTGTGCAGAACTTGAGCCGCCGGGAGAGCCCGAGTGCCAGGAAGCGCGAGCGGCCGGGAGGGCGGAGGAAAGGGCCGGGTGGGAGGGGACGAGCAGGCGCCGCTGGCCGGGCTCCCCCGCCCCGGGCTGGGCTCTGCTGCTCTGGGGGCCAGGAGGCGGGGAGTGCGCGGGGCGCTCTCTGGGCGGGCTAGGAATGCGACTGGGGAGGGCGCGCGCCAGCCTCGGGGACGCGCACCCAACGCTGAAAAGTGGAGCCCGGGCTCCCCCGCTGCGGGCGCACGGTCCCCGGGGACGTCACAGCGCTGGAATCCGAGGAATGCCGGGCTGCCCGAGTTCCTTCGGCAGGCCGGGCAGAAGTCGTGCACTTTTAATGGGCTAGCTTTGGAGCGTGTCTTCCTTCCAAGGTGGGGGGCTGTGGACGGAAGGAAAGTGCTTGGAGTAAGATAGAAGTGGAGAGGGGGTGGCGACCCAAGGCAACCCAGCTGTGCGACGCTCCGGGGGCGGATGGGAAAGCGGAAAGGAAAGGACCGTCCCTCCTAGATTTCCGTAGGCAGCTAGGGGGTGGGACGCTGGAGCTAGAACAGGCCATTTATTTGGAGGAGGTCTTGCCGCCACCGCCCTGGGGACACAGGACAGGACAAAATAGGGTGGCCTCCTTGAGCAAGCAATCTAGGAGCCCTGCTCAGAATCCCAGGTTCTCCCAGTAGTGAGCTAGACTTAGTTCCAGTCCTCCCACCCCACCCCCACGGCCAGCCAGCCTTTGTGCGCCGGGAGTTGGAATATGTGGTTTTCCCGGTTTGTTCCATGCCACGGAGGGGCCCCACCCCGCCTGGGCACTGGGAGGGAACTGCATGAGCACTTTCGGAGGTGGGGTTACTGAGGCGCAGCCGGTATAATGGAAAAAGCACTCAGCCGGGCAGGGGACCTGTATTAGGTCCCGCTGAGTTGCTGACCCAGTGCTTGACTCAGGAGGATCCCAGCCCCCCATCCCGATCCTTGGTTTTGGTAGTTGTGAAATGAAAGGGGCCGCCTGTATTTCTAGTGTTTGTGTGTCTTGGCATCTGTTCTTCTTCTGAAGTCTCAAGCCCAGTCCTTCCACAGACCCTGAAGTCCTTGTCACGGAAGATAGCGTCAAATTACTTTACTGTACAGGCAAGGGATACTAAACTTCCAGGCCTTACGCCATCCTGGTGACCACACTCTCGAGGCAGAGACAGAAAAATCACAAGCTGAAGGCTGGCCTGGACTACACAGCAAGACCCTACCTCAAAACAGGAAAGAAAAGTATTAAATCTCTTGTGCCCAGAGAGCGAATCTGTAATAACTGCCTTCTGAGCATTTACCTGTCTGCAGAACCAAGAAGAATTAGAGAGGGCCAGAGGGGGACGGAATGGGATGATGGATGGAAGGGTCAGTTTTTCAGAATGTCAAAGAGATCCCTGTATGGGTCAGGTGAGTTTCCAACCAGTCTTCTGAAGGGCTTCTCTTTGTGGCCGCAAGTGTGGGCAGTATTCCACACAGCCATGCATACCATCAGCATCCCTGAGCGAAGGCTGAGGAAGCAGGAAGAAAGGACCTGTCTCACCAAGGAACACGCGCTGCTGAAATGGGATAAAGACACAGTCTGCACAGGAGCTGACTTAACCTCAGAAGCTTGACTGAAACAGGATTGGGCTCACCGGTAAGATGCCTAAAGGCTGCCACTGGCAGGCTGGCTGTGCCCTTCTGGGACATAGGAGGCCCTTGGCATCTTTTCACAGTAGAAAGTAAGTGACACATGGATGTTGTGGCTCTTAAGTCACTCAAAACGCTGAGCACAGCCCCCAGGCCACCGTGGTCTAGAAGAAAGAGCAAAGGATTGTCAAGCAGATACAAAAACTGGATTCCATCTGTGACCAGCCATGTGACCCTGAGCAAGCTTGAGTTCGTTTTGCCAGTGCACTGTGACATCAGGGACTAAGTTTGGTTGGATTAGCTGAGTCTCGGGCTGCGACCCTGTCTGAGCTTGCTTGAGTGTCTCCTCCAGACACAGGTACGTTTATGGAGGGAGCGAGGCAAAGCCAGAGCTGGAGCAGCTGCCTGCACGCTGCCTTGAGAGCAGCGTGGATGCTGGGAGTCCAGTGCGTGAGCGTTGCTGCCTTTGCAGCTATAAGTAAAGCCGAGGCTGAGCACTAGCCCTCTGCACTTGCTTTTAATTTTTAAATCAACTTATTCATAAAAGTAAAAGTCATTCATTTTAAGGACCTATGAAGTGTGACTGATTAGCTTTATATTGGATCATAGGAAGACAAGACAAATAGGAACTATTTCAGTTGTATACACACACAGAGAAAGAGAGAGAAACTGCCTATTTAATGACTTGGGAGTTGTACTTTGGTTCTCGGGTATGCTAGACATATGCTGACCCACTGAGATGTAACTCTTTGTAACAAGAAAACACAGTGTGAGCCTGAGGGTTCAGTACATAGTGCTCGCATGCCCAGTACTGGGAGAGGTTTGGGAAATCAGGCACATTGCCCACATTTATAATAATCCCAGCACTCGGGAAACGGAGTCAGGACAACCTCTGTAGCTTAAGTTTTTCTGCCTGGCCCACAGTCAGAGCAAATCTCTCTCACCTGCCAGTCCCGCAGCCACTCAGACCCGACCAAGTAAACACAGAGACTTATATTGCTTACAAACTGTATGGCCATGGCAGGCTTCTTGCTAACTGTTCTTACAGCTTAAATTAATCCATTTCTATAAGTCTGTACCTTGCCACATGGCTTGTGGCTTACTGGCATCTTCACATGCTGTTTATCATCGTGGCGGCTGGCAGTGTCTCTCTCTCTCAGCCTTCCACTTCCCAGCTTTATTCTCCTCCTTGTCCAGCCTACACTTCCTGCCTAGCCAATGGCCAATCAGTGTTTTATTTATTGACTAATTAGCAACACATTTGCCATACAGAACATCCCACAGCAAACATCCATGAGTTTGAGGCCAGTGAGTTCAAAGCCATTCTGGGCTAAGTAGACCCCGTCTCAAAAACACACACACAAGGCAAAATGCTTGGTGTAGAAACATGAGGACCTGAGTTCAGATCCTAACACCCCTCATAGCTGGGCATGGTTCCCCTGTGCCTGTAATCCAGTACTGCTGGAAGCAGGGGGATGAGAGGGACTTTCCGGGCTGCCAGCCTAGTTGAAAAAAGAAGGGAGGGAGGGAGGGATGGAGGGAGGAGGGAAGGAAAAAGAAGAGAGAGAGAGAGAGAGAGAGAGAGAGAGAGAGAGAGAGAGAGAGAACTGTCCTGAGCTCCATGAACTGCAGTTCAGGGAGAGACCCAGCCTCAAAAGAATAAGGTGGAGGGTAGAGGATGCAGTCAAAGTTTTCCTGTGTCCCACACAGTCCCACAGCTGCTCAGACCCAAGTAAACACACAGAGGCTTATATTACTTACAAACGGTATGGCCTAATGGCTCAGGCTTCTTGCTAGCTAGCTTTTATAACTTAACCCACTTCTCTTTATCTATAAGTTGCCACGTGGCTGTGGCTTACCGGTACTTTCACATCTTGCTTCTCCTGGCAGTGCTGGTGTCTCTCTCTTGAATTTCCCACCTGCCTCTAAGCTGCCTTGCCATAGGCCAATGCAGCTTTATTTATTAACCAATGGGAACAACATATATTCACAGCATACAGAAAGACATCCCCCAGCAAGAGGAGGATGCCCAATGCCTGACTCTGGGCTCTGTGCACATGTGCCACACACACACACACACACACACACACACACACACACCACCATACTCACTCATATACACAAAGAACACAACTTGAAGTAACTGAAAAGAAACCAGAAGCCTATCTCTATTTCTCTCTCTCTCCAAAATAAGCCAAATACATTCTCTCACCCCTCCGTGTGTGTGTGTGTGTGTGTGTGTGTGTGTGTGTGTGTGTGTGTAAGCAAACACGCCTTTAGCTAAGTCTGCACTCTGCCATTTCCTCAAGGTGCATGAGTTGGACAGGACTTAAAGTAATGAGCCTCATGTTTAAAGTTTTACAGTTTTAGAAACTAGTGGATATTATCTCTTCAAAGTAATACATCTCCTTGTTCTAAACTTTAACTATAAATACAGGATGCCAAGCAGAATCTCAGGGCCCTCCACCATTCCTCCCACCTCCAATATGTTCTTCTCATTAATGTGTTACTTTTACACCTTCAAAGACACTGAAGTCCCTGAAAGCAGAACAAGTTCTGGGAGATGGCTCAGTCAGAAAGGCACTTGATGTGCAAGAGCTGACTTTGGTTCCAGCACTCAGGTAAAAAGCCAGACATGGTGGTGTTCAGCCGCAGTCATACCATTGGGGAAGTGCTGTGGGGTGTCTTTCTGTGTGCTGTGAAGGTGTCGCTCTGATTGATTGATAAATAAAATGCTGATTGGCCAGTAGCCAGGCAGGAAGTATAGTGTAGGCGGGATAAGCAGAGAGGAGAATTCTGGGAAGTGGGAGGCTGAGTCAGGAGACGCATGAGAAGATGTAAGCCACAAGCCACATGGCAACTTATAGATTATTAGAAATGGGTTAATTTCAGATGTAAGATCTAGATAGCAAGAAGCCCGAGCCATTAGGCCAAACAGTTTAAATAAAATAAGCGTCTGTGTGTTTATGTGGGTCTGAGTGGCTGTGGGAGCCGGGTGGACACAGGAATACTCCAGCTACACGGAGGCTGACACAGGAAGATTCCAACTGTCAAAGCAGTGAGGTCCAAGATCAACAAAAGACCTCCTCAAAGAATAAGGTGGAGAGTGACAGAGGAATACAGCTGGTGTCAACCTCTGGCTCCCACATGTGCATACACCTGTACACATGTACACACAAACATGTATACACACAATAAACACCTCCTTTTTTTGTTTTGTTTGGTTTTTTGTTTTTTCGAGATAGGGTTTCTCTGTGTAGTTTTGGTGTCTGTCCTGGATCTCCCTCTGTAGACCAGGTGGCCTCAAACTCACAGAGATCAGCCTGGCTCTGCCTCCCAAGTGCTGTGATTAAAGGCAGGCGCCACCACTGCCCAGCCCATTTTTTTAAAAAAACTGGAGAGTAGGCTGGCTTTATTTGAAAAAATCTGATGCTCTGTAGGGGCTGTCTATACATTTTGAAGTTTTACGGAGGAGGAGGGCTTTGTTAATACCTTGCTTTCTTTTCCTGCTGTTCAAAGGACATCTGTGAGTACACATGTTGGTATGCATCATATTTTAGACTGGATGTAACTAAGCTACAACCAGAATTCAGTAAAAAGCAGAAAACTTAAGATATATGAGGCTCAAACACCTCTCATGCATGTGACTTTGACCCAGGTCCAGGTAAAGTGTCTACCACTGCAGGAAATTCCCTTGTGCGACTTTCCAGTAACTATGTCCCCTCTGGGCTGACTTCTGCTCTATGCGCATGTCTTGTTAATCCTCAGACATAATGCCAATGAACTTAAGCAGTGTTCCCATATCATCTAGATGGGGAAACTGGCTTCTTTGGCTCACTGTGTGTCAGGAGTTCATCTATCTCCCTGCACAGCAGAACACATTCCATGGTGTGAAATGTATCACGCTGTGTTTGCCCATTCTATTGATCTAGTGAGCAAGTGTATTTTGGAAACACTTCTCAAGTGATTCTGCTGTGCTTGGGTTGCAGGTCAGAGCCACTGGCTTACAGCAAAAATGTAAGATAAGCCTAGACTATTGACACCTGCAAAAAGTGGTAAACAACAGATCACTTAGGAATGTTTTTTTGGGGCTGGGAGATAGCTCATTCAATAAAGTGTTTGCCTCGCAAGCATGAGGCCCTGAGTTCAAAACCCCAGACCTATGTTTTGTTTTACTTTGTTTTTGTTTGTTTGTTTAAAGGCTGGCATGATGGCACACACTTGGAATCCCAGCACTGAAGAGGCACAGACAAGTAGATGGATTCCTGGGGCTTTCTGGCCAGCCAGTACAGCCTACTCAACAAGCTCCAGGCCACGAAGACCCCGTCTCAAAAACAAGATGAAAGGTACCTGAGGAGCAATGTCCAGGGTTATCCTCATATGAATACAAGTGCACCCCCACACACATACACACCCAAAAGATGTTGTAACCATGGAGTGTGCTGTCTTAGTTTTGTTTGTTTGTTTATTTTCCCTGTTGCTGTGATAAAACAACAACAACAACAAAAAAAAAAAAACCAAAAGCAACTCACAGTGGGGAGGAAAGGTTCATTTGGCTCACTATTCCAGTTCCGGCACATCAAGAGAGGCAGGGAGATAAATGAGGGCGCCTTTGCCATGCAGCTCCCTTTCCCCATTTACATACTCCTGTTCCCAGTCAGGGAATGGTGCCACCCGCAGTGGGCAGGTCTTCCCACCCCAGTCAACACAATCCAGAAAATTCCCCAACAGGCATGTTCAGAGACCCTTGTCCCAAGCGATTCTAGACCCTAACAAGCTGATGGCACAAGATGAGCAACGCCGAGTTAGGAAACTGGCATGTGAACTTCTGGCTATCTGGTGCTGTGGGATGTTCTGTATGGCAAATGTGTTGCTAATTAGTCAATAAATAAAACACTGATTGGCCATTGGCTAGGCAGGAAGTGTAGGCGGGACAAGGAGGAGAATAAAGCTGGGAAGTAGAAGGCTGAGTCAGAGAGACACTGCCAGCCGCCATGATGACAAACAGCATGTGAAGATGCCAGTAAGCCACAAGCCATGTGGCAAGGTATAGATTAATGGAAATGGATTAATTTAAGCTGTAAGAACAGTTAGCAAGAAGCCTGCCATGGCCATACAGTTTGTAAGCAATATAAGTCTCTGTGTTTACTTGGTTGGGTCTGAGGGATTGTGGGGCTGGCGGGTAACAGAGATTTGTCCTGACTGTGGGCCAGGCAGGAAAACTCAAGCTACAATCTGGTGATTTTTTTTTTCTTAAAGTGGTATAATTGTTTGTGAAGAGCTGCCACATACAACTGCCCATGGGTCTCAGTTCTATCCAGAAGCCGACATAGACTATATACAGTATAGTATATGGCATACAGTACGGCAGAGTGTGGCACAAGACCACCCAGAGGCTGTGCCACAGTGGGCGAGAACCAGTGACCTCTGTCTTTAGAGATGGCTTCCTAGCATCTGTTCTCGGAAAACCATCGCTGACACAGGAGATGGAGATTCCTCCTTCCCTCCTGGTGGCATCTTGGAGGGCTTTCAGTTTGTGAATGATAGTCGGCCATGATGTTTATCCTTTCCCTAGGCCAGCATGGCCGGGAAGTCACTGTCCTCAATCACTGTCAAAGTGGAGTAATACGAGACTTTTGTGGAGCCACAGCTTTATGCTTTGGATGTGAAATGTCACCTCCACAGCTTATCTGTTGGCACACTACTTCCCAGCTGGGGGCCAATGTCTGTTGGGTTGTGCGACCTTTGGAATGTGGGTCCTCACTGAAGGAAGTGGGTAATTGGGGGTGGGCCTTGAGAGTCACCCCCAGTTCTCTGTGTGTCCTGGGGCAATACAACCAACAGCTACTGCACGCTTCATCTTCCTCTGCCACAAACAGCAGCTGTGCTGGATATTTCCAAGAGGGACACCTCCTCTGAATAGTGAAGGAAAATTCACCCTCCTTCCCTGGAGTTGTTTCAGCCAGGTATTGCTACAGAAGCAAGAAAAGCAACAACCACACACAGGTGAGGTGAAAGTAGAAAACATGTATTCCATGTCCTCTCTTGTCCACCTCCCATGGAAGCTAAGCGTGTGGTCCCCTCTTGTCACGCATGCTTCCTTCTCGTTCTAAGGTCTCAGAATGCTCCCGATGCTCCCACCACCACCACTCTGGCCACCTCTCCATCTCATTTCTCTTTCCTTTCCCCAGGTCTCAGATGAAGCCTCCCTATTTTCCAAAGTACTGTCCCTTAAAATGAAGCACTGGAGAGAGGCCCCATTCTGTGCATGCCAACCTAGGCCTTGTAGAGGTGCGTTATTCCTCTTACGTCCTTCTGGAGAGAATGTCAAAGATGCTTGGTTTTATGTTTTTGAGCTGGAAAGGACAGATGGAGCCATCCTCCTGTCTGGGAGCTGGGCTGGCTCCTCGGGCATCTCTGAATGACCATGTATGCAAGGATATCAGCGTCCCCACATCAAAAAGGCAGTCTCACCAGAGGCAGTATCGCTGATTTTTCCAATAAAAATGTGCAAGATTCAGCTAATTATTTACTTTTGAAAAATCCCAATGATATCAATATATGCTGAACAATAGACCATAAGACATTCACCATTATTATTATTACTACTACATACCTTATTGATACTATCAGGAAAATTTAAAAGAAATACAACCTAGGCACAATGAAATATTTTAGTCTATGTATTTGTATATGTCATTACTATTCTCTACTAATTTTACCTTAGACCACGCACACTGACTCTAACTCCATGGGGGAAGCTTCCTCATCACAGTCCCCTGACTCTGTCTGCTGACTTTCCACTTCCATAGGCTCCAACTTTGCCTTCTAGCCTTTCTATGCTTGGCAGAAATAGTCCATGGCTCTTCCAACACACACCTTACATGCCTTCCTGCTCGTGAGCCCACCTGTCACTGTGACCTTGCAGGAAGGAGCACATTGTCAATGGAGAGCTTACCCCACCTGCTGCAGAAACACATCCATTATCCAGAAAGGGTGGTTCACATCTGAGCGCTCTTCTGCAAGTTTCCATTTGATCAGCTTGGACTGTCATCATGGAATACAACCTAGGCACAATGAAATATTTTAGCCTATGCATTTGCTTTTTGTTTGTTTTTTGTTTTTTTCATTGGTTTGTTTTATTTGTTTGTCAAGACAGGGTTTCTCTGTGTAGCTTTGTGCCTTTCCTGGAACTCACGCTGTAACCCAATGTGTTTAAAGGTGTGTGCCACCACGTTCAGTTCCCATCTCAGGTTTTTGTAGGGGGGAAAAAGAACAAGTCACAGAAGGGTGGGGGCCTGGAGATACTGTTCAGTGCTAAGTGCTTATTTAGTATGCAAATTAGACTCTGGGTTCTGCAAGAGAAAGGGAGGGAGGAAGAGGGAAGGGAAACGGGGCCAGAGACCCATGGGAACTCCTCTTTCTTCTCTGGCTGGGAATGCCGTCTTCTACTTTTGTCCATACTCAGGCTAATACCCATGCAAGCCTAAAAAACGAAGTCCTAATTTCTCAAAGCTCAGTTTCCTCATCTACAAGAGGGGAATACCCAAGTGTGTGCTCACTGTTTTGTATTGTAACTCACTCATCAGCATGTGCAAAGCCCTTAGTAGCACTCCTGGTTCTCCGTATATCACCAAATATCATCACCAGTCTAATTATGTCTTTATTGGAATGGACAGGAAGCAAACCTCACATCTACATTTCCAATAAAAGAATCAGGCTGAGTCATCAGCTCAGGATGGGAAGGAAGGCTGTCATAAACAGGAGAGGGACCTGGGAGATCTGAAACCATGCCCATACAGAAAAGGAGAAATGTGTTAGCAAAAGAAAAGGCTTGGGGAATCTCTCTGTTCATTTATGTCCACACCACTACCAGGCCAGACCTGGCTTTTCCCTCTAGCAAAGGCAGTGTTGCTAGGCTACAGTGATGCAGAGAGGGGCGTAAGGGGACCAGTGGCCACTGAGCACTTCATGCTCTAGGGACAGGGATGCTTTCTGTCACAGCATTCAAGTGCTGCGGACTGAACTGTGTCCCTCCCAGATTCCTGTGTTGATGCCTTTAATCCCCAGCAAGACTTATTTAGATGTATTCTTTAAGAAGATAATTAAGGTTAAGTTGAGGTCAGAAGACTAGGGCCCCTGAGTCAGTGGTACTCGCTGTCTTTACGAAAGTGGTTTTCTTGTATCCACACAGAGGGAGGACAGGCAAGGACATCAGAGGTCACCTGAGAGCCAAGGAGAGGACTCACCGGAAATGAGAGCTGGTAGCAGAATGGGGTGTGTATGTGTGTGTGTGTGTGTGTGTGTGTGTGTGTGTGTGTGTGTGTGTGTTGTATGTTTGTGGTGTATATGTTTGTGGTGTGTGTGTTGTGTGTGTTGTGTATGTAAGTGGTGTATATGTTTGTGGTGTATGTGGTGTGTGTGTGTGTGTGTGTGTGTGTGTATGTGTGGTGTTAGTATGTATGTGCTATGTGTGTATGCATAAATGTGAGGGCCAGATATCAATATTAGGGTATGAGGCATCTTCCTGATCAGCCTAATATTTCTTGAGACAAGGCTTCTGTGGTTGTTATTTGAGACATGTTTTCCCTGTGTAGCCCTGGCTGCCCTGAAACTCTCTCTGTAGACCAGGCTGGCCTCGAACTCACAGAGATCTGGATGCCTGCCTCTGCCTCCTGAGTGCTGGGGTCAAAGGCATGTGCCACCACGACCACCTGAGACAGTCCCTCTTATTGAGAACTGGAGCTTGCTGAACCCACTAGACTGGCTGCCCAGCAAGCCCTCGTGATCTTCCCGTCTCTGTTTCCTTAACAGTTGGATTATGGCACATGCCTCTGTACCTAGTTCTTACATGGTGCTGAGGACAGAGCTCAGGTCTTTATGGTTGCCAGTGATCTCCCCACACAGCACTATTTTTGTTGTTGCTGTTATTTGTTTGTTTGAGACAGAGTATCTGTGTGTAGCCCTGGCTGTCCCAGAACTCACTCTATAGTCCAGGCTGGCCTTGAACTCAGAGATCCTCCTGCCTCTGCCTCTTGAGTGCTGGTACTAAAGGTGTGCACCACCACTGTCCGGCTACCCCCATAGCATCTTAATCTTGGACTTTAAGGCTCCAGAGCTTTGATCCCCTGGCCAGCTCCTTGGAAAGTACACAGCAACAGAACTGGTGTGCTTAGCCCAGGAAGCCTTGGCGCAGCACCTTCACAGAGTCTCATGAGGCAGGTACATGACGTCTGTCGTCATCTTCATCAAATACTTTCCAATACCTGTCAACTGCCATTTTCTGATTTGAGAGTGGAAAGAAATGGCCAGGTTGCTAAGAATAGCTAGAAATTCTGACCAGACTCTTCAAATCCTTGTTTACAAGAGATCAAGGAAGTGACAGGCACATACTAGTCTAAAAAATCAAACCAACCAGGACACTTCAGTGTTTAAAAAAAAATCAAAAGATGCCCTGCTTTCATATACACGTTTTTCAGTCCCTTTCTACGATCTCAGAAGGAAAACATGTAAGACAGAGGACATTTGTGCTGTCTCACGATGGTGCTCTTCAGAACGAAGGTACTGTGCACAAAGAGCATCTGTGTTGATGTCCATCTCTGTCTGCAGATGTTTGCAGCTGCAATGGTACTCTCAAATTTTACATCAGACTTTCAGGAAAAGCCAGAGAGGGCTGGGGAGGTGGCTCACTGTGTAAACTTCTTGCCATGCAAGCAGGATGACCTCAGTTCGATCCCAAGAATCCACACAAGAAAGCCAGGCTTGCTGGTGTGCGCCTATACTCCCAATGCTGAGGAGGCAGAAGAGGTGTGGACCTGGGGCTCACTCAGGGCAGCCTAGCTGAATCACCCAGCTTTAGGCCAAGTGGGAGCCCCTGTTTCAAAATACAAGGTGTGGGAGTCAGTGAGGTGCTTGCCACCAAGCCCAGTGACCTGAGTTTGATCCCTGAACCCCATATGGTGGTAGGAAAGAACCAGCTCACACAATTTGTTCTCTGACCTCCACATTCATGGCATGGCAGACATGAATCTCCTCCACTGTGGCGGACCAGCCCCCATATTTATTTTCCCCAAGGACTATGGAGGAATGAGGCATAAGAGACTTAAATAGAAATAAAGAGGGGAGAGAAACAGAGAGAAACACAGGATAGACTTGAGTGGGCCTGGATCCTTATTCACTGGCCAGAACTATATTCCAAAGGTCTATTTATAACAATGCCAAGCGGTGGAGCAAAAGACCTCCCCCTTGCCAGTTACAGTCAAGTGTAGACCCTTACAAACACCTGATACTCAGGCCTGTGGTCCAATCAACTTCTTATGCAGTTCTGCTGGGAACAGCCACTAGGAAACCTAGTGGGCTACAACATTACACAAACATGTAGCTTGAGTTTTCCTGCCTGGCCCACAGTCAGGACAAATCTCTATCACCTGCCAGTCCCACAGCTGCTCAGACCCAACCAAGTAAACACAGAGACTTATATTGCTTACAAACTGTATGGCCGTGGCAGGCTTCTTGCTAACTGTTCTTACAGCTTAAATTAATCCATTTCTATAAATCTATACCTTGCCACATGGCTCATGGCTTACCGGCATCTTCACATGCTGTTTGTCATCGTGGCGGCTGATAGTGTCTCTCTGACTCAGCCTTCCACTTCCCAGCTTTATTCTCCTCCTTGTCCCGCCTATACTTCCTGCCTGGCCACTGGTCAATCACTGATTTATTTATTGACCAATCAGCAACACACTTGACATACAGACCATCCCACAGCACACACAAGTGTAAAAAAAAAAAAATGAAAGTAGCATTTAACGAAACCTAAGGTAGATGGTGTCCTGAGGAATGATAGCTGAGGTTGATCTCTGTCTGGACTCTACATGTATATACAAACATGCACTGCACCTACACTCTACATAACACACACACACACACACACACACACACACACACAGACAGAGAGAGAGAGAGAGAGAGACAGAGAGAGAGAGAGAGAGAGAGAGAGGGAGAGAGACTGTCTTTGCCTTTTTTTGTTTTTTGTTTTTTTTGGTTTTTTTTTTTGGTTTGGTTTTGATTTTCTGAGACAAGGTCTTACTATCTTCTTACTATCTAGCTCTGATTGTCCTGGAACTCATCATGTAGACCTTAAACTCACAGAGATCCTCCTACCTCTGCCTCCTGAGTGCTGGGATTAAAGGTTGTGTACCACCAGGCCTGGCCCTGTTCCTCTTTAAAATGGGTTTACCTGTGTAGCCCAGGCTGACTTCAAACACTCAGTCCTCTTCTTCAGTCTCCTGTTCACAGGGAAGGCAGGTACTCACTGCCAGGCCTGGCTGGAGTCCTAGTTAATGGACAATTGGTTCACCTCCTTCTAGTAAGTCCTGTATGCTGAGTTTAAACAAGAGACTAACATTCTTTCTTGTTTTTCTTATACATCTTTGGCTTTTTGTTTTGTTTTATGTAATTTAAATACCTACATGAGGTTGTCAACAAATAATGCAAACCAGATTTGTGGAGCAAAAACTTACTAGTCTTTCAGACCAATGACAAGTTCCAAAATGACTAGAAAGTAGATGGGAAACATGTTACATTTATTTTCAACATCAGTAGCCATGGCCATAACACCCCTCTGAATGATATGCACTTGAAAAGAACCTTCCACTGTGACAAGAGACCAGCAATAACCTCCTCTGGGGGAGTGGGCAGCCAGGCCATGTTGAGGATGCCATTCTGAAGAACATGGATACCAACCCTGAAGGGCAAGATAGGGTGACCATGGGATGGGCCGGGCTGTGTCAGAGAATCTGGCAGTGCTAAATCACAACCTCCCTCAAGACCAGGCTGCTTCCTGGCCTCTTCCCCGAGAATGAGGGGGTGACTCAGTGTGTCTGACTCTGGCACTTCAAACACATGTGAGTAATATGCATGGCCAACCATGTCAATTAGAGGACCGGTTTGGAATGACCATAGAACATCACTTCCTGTGGCCGACGGGAAAAGGCAAATTACCTGGGAAGCTCAATTTTGAGAGGCCTTCTGCTACAAGTATGAGTCAGAAGTATCTACTGACATCATAAATCCTAGAGGCTGGACAAATGCCAAGGTGAGAAGGTGCCTGAGGATTTCATGATTGGTACCTCTGATTTTCTGGGATGAACAAAATGGGGGGAAAACATGTTTGTTTGTTTGTTTTTATGAGGACATCTTGTATAACCCAGGCTATTAACAAACTCACTATATGGCCAAAAATAACCTTGAATTTCTCACCCTCCTGCTTCAACCTCCTGGGTGCTGGAACTACAGTTGTGTCCCATAGGCTTGGTTAATGCTTTGCTGGGGACTTTGCCCAGGGCTCCATGCCACACTAGCAGGCACTCTGCCTGCCATGCTACTTGTCCAGCCCCCAATGAACACTTGCAAATGGTGAGAGAGAGACTCAGCTCTTCAAGGCAGATGAAGATGGTCTTGCCTCCATTTACTCTAATCACGGTTCCAGCTCCTCCTCCCTGGCTCACTCTGTCCCCTGGTCCTGGCATCCTGCTGTTGCTTGAGCATGCCCAGGGCGTTCTCTCCCACCCCAGGATCTTGGCCTTCACCATTGCTTCTGCAAAGAACCCCATTCCTCCGGATAATTTCTGACTTGGTCACTCACCCCATTCCTCCCAATGACCTTCCCAGACTGCCCTGTCTAAACAGCCCTCTACACCCATTTTCTCTCCCTTTGCCTTGCTGTTTCCTGCTGCTACTTATCCTTCCCCTTCATGGCTTAGGTCATTAGTTTATTGTTTCTTCCCCACCAGAAGCTCCATCTCAGGGGTGTTTTTATCAGTTCAGGATCTGGGAGAAGATCAACAGGCATTTACTGAAAGTTTTAATGAATAGGGGTTGGGGGGATAGCTCAACTAGTAATGTGCTTGCAGCCCATGTGTGAGGACCTGAGTTCAATTCTACCCATGTAAGAGCCAGGCACAGTGCTGTGGTATTATATTCCAAGTGCGTGGCAAACGAAGGCAGGAAGACCCCCTAGGCTCACCATCTGGGGTGGGCATTGCCATCTGCACCAGATTCCTAATTGAACTTGGAGTAAATTCAAGGTACCCTAGCTTTGGGAAAAGCACACATGAAAGTCCAAATTTAACAAACATGTTTGTTTGGTTTGTGTGGAAGGAGCTCACTGAAAGCCTGCAGCCACACATGTAAGGAGGCCTTCTTTTCCCTGTGGATCCCAATACCATGATGAAGTATTTTGATATTTCATTAAATTTATATGCAACATTTCAAATGTGTCCACATGCCCATGATCGGTCTTTGGGATTTCACCTCCGTCTTCATGCATGTAGCCTTTGTACAAAAGTAACTGCTCACTCCTAGTGGTTCAGTTTGGAGGGGGGTGTTTAGCAGTTTGGGGGACTGAACCCTAGGCCTTGCACATGGATATAGATTACTGAGCTACCTCCCAGCCCTCTTTTTACTTATTTTATTTTGAGGGACTTATTTTATTTTATTTGGGGCGGGCGGGGGGTCTTGTTAAGTTACCCTGCTTGTCCTGGAACTCATTCTGTATCCCAAATGGGGTTTGAACTTGCGATCCTCCTGCTTCAGCTTCCAAAGTAGCTGGAATTACAGGCTTGCACCAACAAGCCCAGTTCAATTCAGGTTTTTAAAAACTGTTTTCCAAGAATCTGTTTCTCCTAGGATCGTTCCATTAAAAACAGTTGACTAGCTAATCACAACAGATTTGCACCGGCAGAGAAAAGGATAAAGGAAGATTTAGGAGGTTTATAAATCTGAATAGAAACTCAGCGCCCTGCCTACATGAACCTTCTTTAAAGACAGTTAGAGGCCAGCCATGGCTCAGCCCATTAAAGGCTCTTGTTGCCAGGCTGATGACTTGGGTTCGATTTCTGGAAACCACATGGTGGAAGGAGAGAACAGATTTACAAAAGCTGTCCCCAGACCTCCACTCATGTGACCTGTCTTCCCACAAATATACATACAATATAAAAATAAATGTTAAGAAGATTAAAATCAGATAGAAACCCTCGGTGTCCGTGGGTCTCCTTACCCCGGCCCTGACAGGGCCCTTCCACACTTGGAACCACATACTCCTGCCCACCTGCCAGACGAGTGCATGTGTTCTGTGAAGCAGTGTGAGTGCATGTGTGCTGTGAAGCAGTGTGAGCATGTGTGTTCTGTGAAGCAGTGTAAGCATGTGTGTTCTGTGAAGCAGCACAGTCTTTGTGTGGAGTGACTTCCCTAACAAGGAGAGTATCTTTTCTACCCACTTTCCTGCAACTCCTTATAAACATTTACATGGCTAGGTTTGTGTGGAGCACACCTTCCTGTGGTGACATCTTGTCTCACCACAGCCCAGAAACAGTGGAGGTGGACCCTCTGAACCGGTAAGCCAAAAGAAATACACCCCCAGGTTGTTCTTTCAGGTATTTGTGAAAACAATGAAAAAAAAAAAAAAAAAGAGTCAGTGTGGTTGTTAATACTGCCAACCTTACAGACAAAAAAAATGAAAGTTATAGAGAAATCTCCCTGGTAAGCATAGATGCAAACATTCCCAATAAAACATTTGCCAACTAAATTCAATAACTTATCCAAAAGATCACTCACCATGATCAAGTGGCTTCATAGCAAAGATACAGGGGTGATTTACCATCTAAAAATCAATAAAGGTTATAAATTACATAAGTAGTCTCAAGGGCAGAAATTACAGAGTCATCTCAACAGATGCAGAAATGACTAACTAAACTCTGGACTTGTCTTATTCCTTTCTCAGTCTATCCAGTCCATTCAGTAGCCACTACTCAGTTGTTTGAGCCAGATATTAGGAAAATTCTTGACCTTTCACCTTCTGCCTTCTCACAAATCCCATCATTCCATCCTGAATTAACCATGACTTCCATTCTGCCAATATGCTGGGCCAGATGCTATCATTTCCCCCAGGGCTCACTTCCCAGCTTCTTAGGTATTTATCTACTTTCATTTAGTCTTTTCTCGGTGATGCAGCACTTTCCTTCCAAACTAACAGCATTCCGTGGCTTCCTCCAGTGGCCCGAGTTCTGCGTCTAACCCTTACAAACTCTCCAGCCTCATCTTGGGCCACTTGTCTTTAGTTTATTGTGTTCCAGACATCCTCATCTTTCTCTCTCTCCATCCTCTTCTTCTGCCTTCCCTCACAGAGGAGAGATTGAACTCAGAGATGTATGCATTTGTATACTTCACTTGTATATTTCACCACCGACACCCCTGGCCTTTCACTTCCTTATACCTCTTGGGGTTTCACAGTCTTTGGGTGCATTCTTTCTTCTATAAGGAGCATTTTACCCTCTGCTTTTTACATAATCGGCTCCCTATTCATTGGAGAGCCTTTAAATCTCTTTGGTACTTCCAGATCATAGCATGCCAGTGTTGTCCAGAGAAACAAAACCAGAGCATAGGAAGAAAAGTAGATCGGCTGTGAGATGGATGGATGAATGAATGGATGGATGGATAATGGATGATAATGAATGGATGATAATGGATAGATGATAGATGGATGAATGGAGGAGGATGGATGGATGGATGGATAGATGATGGATGGATAGATGGATGAATGGAGGAGGATGGATGGGTAGATGATGGATGGATGGATGAAGGATGGATGGATGGATGGATGGGTAGATGGATGTGTAGATGTAACCAACCTTCTTATTAAATAAGAAACACAGAACCAATGCAAAGAAGAAAGCCAAGAGGTCAGAGCTAAGAGCTAAAACCTTACCCTTCCTCCTGCAGTGGTCCTACCTCTCCGAACCAGAGCTACCCCTGTGTTAAAGTCTTTATATAGTGTTCCTGTTCTGCCTTCTCATTGGTTGTAAACCCAACCACATGACCGCCTCGTCACGGCCTGTCTGTATAGGCCTCCAGGTTTTCCAAGATTGGTATTGAGATTAAAGGCATGTGTATCCAATAATGGCTGTATCCCTGAACACACAGAGACTTACCCAGCTCTGCCTACCAAGTGCTGGGATTACAAGCGTACGCCACCACTGCCCTGCTTTCCTATGGCTTGCTAATAGCTCTGACCACCGGGCAACTTTATTTATTAACATACAAATAACACTTTAATACAAATAAAATATCACCATATGGATGGATGGATGGATGGATGGTGGATGATGTATTGTGGATGATGGATGAATTGATGGATGGATGATGGATGATGATGGATGGATAAATGGATGACAGGCAGATAGGTAATAGATGATAGAGACATAGATGATATATGAGAGTACTAAAGATAGACAAACTTCCACATTCAGGGGTTGGCAATTTTGCATTTTGTTGGGTAGGTCAGCAAGCTGCAAATTCTTGGGCAGAATCTGAAGCTGCATTCTTTGCGTAGAAGTTTCTTTTTTTTTTTTCTTGGGGAATTCTGTTTTGTTCTTAATCCCTTTCAGCTGGTTGAACACTTAGGATATTTTAGGATAATTTCTAGGTTTAAAAATCAACCGCTTATAGATAGGAACCATGTTTACCAAAGCCCTCCACAGCAACACCAACTGGGTCCTATGGTCCTAGTCAATTGGACACAGAAAATTAACCAATAATACCCAGCTACAAAGATTGCCTCTTTCAGTCTTTTTAAAAATGTGGCTGGCATATACTTCTGACTTCCCAATAGCAGTGTCTTGATAAGAACCTAGACTATTTGTCTGATTTTCTTCTGTCATGTAGCCCAGAATGGACACAGACTCGCCATGTAGCTGACCTTGAATTCTTGGTCCTCTGGCTTTTACCTCTGGAGTGCTAGGATCACAGGTGTGCACTGTCATGCCAGCCTCTATAACAGTGGTTCTCAACTTACAGGCCGCAACCTCTTTGGGGGCAAAGGACCTTTTCCCATGGGTAGCCTAAGACCATTGGAAAACACAGATATTTACATTACGATTCATAACAGTAGCAAAATTACTGTCATGAAGTAGCAATGTAAATAATTTTATGGTCAGGGTCCCCACAACACGAGGAACTGTGTTAAAGGATGGCATCATCGGGAAGGTTGAGAACCACTGTTCTACACTATCTTGTTTATTTCTATTTCCAGGCCTCATCTGGAATGTAATAGAGTTTCTGTTCTAGATAATTGTTTGCATAAGTATCCTATCACCTATATTTTTCTAGGGCAAAATTTAAGTGTCATCCTGCTGTGGGGGCTCTAAGCAGGTCCTGCTAAGGAGAGAGATGAAGCTGGGGGAGCTCTGATTTTGGCAGGACTCCCTCTGACTCACAGGAAAGTCCCATGGAGCCCTAATATTTAGGTGAACACTTCAGGTCCCCCTTTTCTGTTTACCATGGCTTCTTAGGACTTTGAATACATTATACCTGAACTTGGTTGTGCCAGAATACTTAAGGTTCCCACAAAATAGTATCCAGAGGTGTCACTGGATATTTATGAATTCTGAAAATAACTTTTCTGTCATGACATAACTTTGAAACACCCTCCTTCTTAAGAAAAGCAGGACCACATGCAATGAAAGGCACTCATTCCCGCTCTAGGGAGGCTGGAATAGAGCACTGTTTCAGTCCAGGCGTTTGAGGCCAGCGTGCACACCAACACAGACTTTGTCTCTTTTTTTTTTTTTTGTTAAAAACAGGACTAACAAAAGAGCACTTACTACTGTAAAATGTCAGAGGAAATATTATTTGGGAGAGATGGTGCCTCAGTCATTTTCCAGGGTGCTCAGTAGTTACTGGTGTGTTTATGGGAAACTGTATTTCTCCATTACAAAGGGTGGGAAGCCGCTGGAAACACCAATGTCCAGCTGTGGTCAGATGACTACTTTAGTCAGAATTATGCTGAATTTCCCAAAATTTGTAAAATCTAGGTTGTTACAAATTGGAATCAGACCAAAAACAAGTCTATAATGTCATTTTAGCTAATATTAAACATAACAGCTGCCTGGCATCTTTACAGTTACAAGAAGTGAGGGAGGAGAGCCGCGAAGTGAAGCACAGCATCTCTTCCTTTACCTTCTTCTGTGACAACAGTCCTCCTCCAGGCTGACTGACACCGCACAGTGGAGGAGAAGGAGGGTCAGAGACAGGCTGTGACTTCAGTCTGGTCTGCTTAGTTTCCTGTTGAAGTCCCCTAGAAGGGGACAGAGGTGGACATTAACGAGGAGGGAGGGGATTCCGAGTCCTCGGTGTGCTCCCAGCCGCTCTGCTCACTCTGGCGGGCTGGCTGCCCTCAATTTCCTTTAGGCGGAGAAGTCTAGATTCACCAGGAAGCACTGTTTCTCTCTTGTGGGAGTGAGAGATGAGGGAGGAGATCCATAAAAACACACTTTGATCAAACATGTCATAATGGCATCCAACATAATGTGTGCAACATTTAAAAAAGAATGGCTTCTCTCTCGTGGAAGTTCGACATCCTGCCACTATTGTTTTAAAAGGACATTTTAAAACTAAGGGGGGTCTAAAAGAAATCGTTGTGTTTGTTTCTTTGATAATAAAGGGTTTCCCTTGGTGTCTTTGCCTCACACTTCTGACAATTCCTTCCATGTTATTTTTTTGTATATATCCCCAAAGCAGTGGAACACAGGACTGTAACACACCCTTCTTGCCCTGGTTTCCTTCTCTGTTCATCCAGCTAGTTGCAGAAATAACTTCCATTTTTTAGATTGCTTTGAAATTGTAATGCCAGGGGACTTCTACAAAAACCAAACAGACACAGGGTTGCGCTGCTGGGCAGAGGATGCAGCTGTGGAAACAACATATTGACCAGGCGTGAGGGCTGTGAAAAGCCATTCCTCTGGGTTCCACATCTGTAGGTGCTGGAAACAATAATAAAATCCAGGCAGAGTGATTGTAAGCTCATTGAAAACAAACAAAAACAACGTACATCCAGGAAGGAGAACGGATTTTGCCTCTTGATGCTCACCTAGCTCAAAGCTTCTGCCGTAAACTGCATGCATCTACAGCAATTGATGACAGTGGTGGGAAGAGCTGGATCATGCAGGTTGAAGCCTCTGAGAGCAAGGCTCTGGAGGACCCTGCCTTGGTCCCGAAAGGAAGTTGGGGTTTGAGTTAGAGAGTGGGGAGAGAGACTCCCAAGCAGAGGACAGAAAGGGCACAAAGGTGGAGGTAAGCAAGGTGCAGAATGGAATGAGACTCAGGAAGGTTGTCTACTCCCTCTGGGGAGATGTCACAGCCTTCTGCTCCCCACAGGAGGGTCAGAACAGGCCTCAGTGTGAGGATGTCAGCCTGTGCTGCTCTGGGTCTGGCAGCAAGCTTTCATTAAGAATTTTTGAACTGACAAGAAAACGAATGTCCCATTCAGCAAGTTAAAATTCAACTCTCCCTCCTCCTTGTTCCTGCCACCTCACTTCAAGATTTTGTCCTTTGCCTTATGCGTGTGAAAGGTGCAGGAGTAATAGGCAGAAAAGAAAAGGTTAACAGTTCCCCAACAACTGAGGCTACTATTTGAATCACTAATGTTCTAGCATTGTCTGCATTAGTTTTCTACTTAAATTCAAAGCAGACTCACAGCTACCTCATAGAAGTTCTCTGTCTCTCTCTCTGTCTCTCTCTCTGTCTCTCTCTCTGTCTCTCTCCCTTCCCTCCCTATTACACACACACACACACACACACACACACACACACACACACACACACGCAGAGAGAGTTCCCGAGGTACAACTTCCCTCTTTCACAGTTTCCAGGGCTTCTGACCTGGGGCCATTGGATATGACTTAGTGCAACAGTCCCCGCCCCTGCCTTTGCTGCTCAGGAAAGCGTGGATTTACAGAGCTCTTGAAAATGATCTGCCATTTCCCCAAGTGGTGGGATGTGCTGCTGGCCCAGGAATCATGTCAGCCACCCTGCCTCCATTCCCCTTTGCTTTTCCTTCCCCTTCTCATCATTGGGTTGTTTGAAACGCCCGTCTTTGGGGTATGCTGGTCTTTGTTTGGTGCCATCTTTGCTCAAATGCCTGACTCAGTCCCTATCACCTTTCTGGTTACTTTCACACCATCCACATCTCTGTGGGGAGGGCTTTCTTGTTTTCCAACCCCACCTAGGCTGACAGCAGACCCCACAGGGCTGAAAAGCCACAGTGGATTGTTCAAGTACAAGAATCAAACCGTTCATGAGCTGGCCTCTGGGTCTGCCAGCCAGGGAGGATCAGGAAGTGTGTCTGCAAGGGGCAGGAATACAGAGTGCCCTACTCCAAGCTTGGTCCTTGCTGTGTTGTTTCAGTTTGTTCAGGAAGTTCGGAACAATGTGAAACTCTCTAAATAGCATTCCAGACAATAAGTACTTGCCTGGAACCCGAAGTCTTTGAACCTACGCTAATATGAACCTTTTTACAAGACATTTTAACACGGTGTTAGGGTTTAAAGCACACTTAATGTGGTGCCTGGATGCCCTGGCTGAAAAGGTTGCTATTTAAAAAGAACAGATCAAATATCCCCCCTCAAAAATCCTTAGTAGGCATTTTAATGCTTCATGTAAACTGCAGCTAGACACTGGGTCGTGTTCCCCCATATCCCGTGTGACTGTGGTTCACCTTTGGTAGAGGGGCCGGGTGGGTGGCCGTCTGAGAGGAAGGGCCCAAGTGTGCTGAAGTTCATACACGTGTACTTTCTTGGACTATATACTTGCTGGCAGTCCAATTTAACAATGTATTTCCAAATCCCTTCTTGGTAAAGGAATTCAGGTTACATAATCAAGAAAAACAAACCGGCTGCCACCCAGCAGGAGCCAACATGTTCCATACCTGATGGCCTAAGGTTGCTAAGCAAGCACCCAGGCTCCTGTGGCAGGGAGAAGAAAGGGAAATGAAGGTCTGTCAGTTTGGATAAAGTGATGCCACTTAGTCACAGTAACAGACAATAAGTCATCTTTCTGGAGTTAGCCCACGGTAACTCAGGACTTTGGGCTGACGACTTAGTTGCTCATTTACTGCTAATTAGGGCTGGGTGATCATTAGCCTCTTTGAGCCATTCTTTAGATTGGCTGCTCTCTTCTGGGCAAGCAGCTCACTTTAGTCTTTGCTAGCCAACACATGGTTCCCATCAACAGTGTCTTTGTGGCAACCTTTCCTGGATACTGTCCCATGGTCATGCGAGACAAGCATTATCATAGGTGTCTGCACACAGAGATCACCTATTAATTCAACTGAAGAATCCTGAGATTCTGGGTTTTCTAATTTTTCCTTTCAGGTGGGTTTGGGGATAAAAGACTCAAGACACTGAATTTTAACCTATGCTAACTGGTTAAAGAGTCACACACAGAATTTATACACCCCTGCCTCAGCTTTCCAAAGTCAGCATCCACTGAGGAGCTGACAAGGTGACCAGACATCAACAAAGGTTGCATTCTTAGTTCAGACAGTTGACCAGGTCATAATGCTTATGCTTCGGGTAAAACATCGACCTAAATTTCTATTTTCAACCCAGAAGTGAAATAAAGAAAATACTCTGAGTCATCAAATTAAGCAACAACCACCTCCATGTGTAACCTTCCCTGAGGTGAAGTCACACACCCTCTAAACTTACTGAGTGGAGAAGCCACCTTAGGCCTTCCAGCAGGAACCACGGGGGCTCAGAGGACATACTAGGTCCAGGAGCATCAGAGCTTCCTCTCGCGATTCACCATGAGGCTTGGTGTGGAGGGCTTGATGGAGATCATTCTGCATATCTCCATAACAACCCTACTTGGTGGAGAAGATGAAGGGGGGCTGGGTAATTTGCTCAGTGTCTCAAAGCTGTCACACTGTGGTGCTGTGGCATGGGCACCTCTAGTCCTGGCTTCCACACCATACGGGTGTCCGGAAGACAGGAAAAGCATGTGTAGTTGCTCACACCCCCTGACCCCATGGTCTAGCTTTCCTTGTTGCTGTTGCTGTTGGAGACAAGGCATTGCTTTGTAGCCCAGGCTACCGTGGGACTCGCTTTGTAATCTCAATCTCCCATCTCAGCCTCCTGAGTGCTAGGATTACAGGTGTGTATTGCTATGCCCTCCCTGAATACAGTTACACTTGATGTTTTCATGAGACTACGCATCTGAAAACGGTTTTTGAAATATGAAAATGTTCTGTTTTCTAGTTCTAGCATCCCAGGAATCCTCCCTGGAAGAAAATACAAGGAGTAATTTTATACTCTCCTCTCTCAGATCTGGTCAGCCAGAACCACCCAGGGGAGGAAAAGCTAGGCTCTTTAATTCTTCCTCTTTCTCCAGCTTCCAAGAGAAAAGGAAGCTGTAATTTTCCTCCCTGTGTGATCTGCTTGCATTTCACCTTGGCTTCTGAGTCTTGAGCAGGCAAAAAGGAAAGTTACTTTCTATCTTTTTCCTCTTCCTTTGTCTCTTAGACAAGCTTCTTCTTCCAGATAATGGAGTGGACAGCCTGATGAGTGTGTTCTAGGAAATACATTTTGGTGCTCGTCACTGAATGCTCTGGGTATTATAGAAAATACACTGCGGTGCTCAGCACCGAGTTCCGTGTGATGTTCTGTGCTCAGCCTTTCTGCTGGCCACCCAGGAGCACCCGAGAGCTCTTCACGCAGGGGGCGTTTCAGGGTTGAAAGGATGGTGGTGAACTCAGGACACACTCAAGGGGAAGGGAGGGGAGTGAATTATCACAAGATACTAGACCAGTGTCTTCTGGGCAGAAAGAGAGGGCTAGCTAGAATTTAAGGCAGGCACAGAAACTGCTGTGGGTCTATGTAACGGTTTACCAGGATTATCAACTTCATAGGGTTTCTTTTTTCAGATTTTGTTGTTGTTTCAAGTATTTATTTATTTATTTGATGTGGATGGGTGTTTTGTTTTCATGTGTGTGTGCGCGTGCGCGCGCGCCTGGTGCCCTCAGACCCCTTTGGGACTGGAGTTACAGATGATTGTGAGTCACCACGTAGATGCTGGGAATTGAACCCGGGTACTCTGGAAAAGCAGCCAGTGAGTGCTCTTAACCACTGAACCATCTCCAGCACTCTTGATGGGTTAAGAATCACCATGGAGGGCTGGAGAGATGGCTCAGAGGTTAAGAGCACTGACTGCTTTTCCAGAGGTCCTGAGTTCAATTCCCAGCACACACATGGTGGCTCACTACCATCTGTAATGAGATCTGGCACCCTCTCCTGTATACATAATAAATAAATAAATCTTTAAAAAAAAAAAAAAAAAGAATCACCATGGAAACAAACCTCTGGGCATGTTTGTGAGGGGTTTCTTTTCTTTTATTCCTCCTACCTGATCCCTCCTGTTCCCATCCCCACCCACCCCCAGTCCACCCTCAAAATCTATCCTGTTCTCCCTCCCCAGGGAGATCCCCGCCTTTCTCCCTTGAGCCCTTCATTACTCAGTCTCTCTGGGTCTGTGAAGTGTAGCCTGGTTATCCTTTACTTTACAGCTAATATCTACTAATAAGTAAGTACGTACCATGTTTGTCTTTCTGGGGCTGGGTTACCTCACTCAGGATGATCTTTCCTAGTTCCATCCATTTGCCTGCAAATTTCATAATGTCATATTTTTAACAGCTGAGTAATACTCCACTGTGTAAATGTACCACACTTTCTTTATTCATTCTTCTGTTGAGGGACATCTAGATTGTTTCCAGTTTCTAGTTATTATGAATAAAGCTGCTATGAACATAGTTGAGCAAGTGTTCTTATGGTAGGATAGAATGTCCTTTGGGTATATGTCCAGTAGTGGTATAGCTGAGTTTTGAGATAGGTCAATTCCCAATTTTCAGAGGAACCACCATATTAATTTCCAAAGTGGCTGTACAAGTTTGCATTCCCACCAGCAATGGAGGAGTGTTCCCTTTGTCCTACATCCTCACCAATGTGAGTTGTCACTTGTGGTTTTGATCTTAGCCATTCTGACAGGTGTAAGATAGACTCTCAGAGTCATTTTGATTTGCATTTCCCTGATGGCTAAGGATGTTGAACATTTCTTAAAGTGTTTCTGTGAGAAGTTTTCTAAATTCGGATGATTGAAATAGGAATAACACTCTGAATGTGGGTGACATAATTTCATGAGTTGGGGTCCTGGACTGAATGAAAAGGAGACCTACTAAGTGCCAGCATTCACCTCTCTCTGCTTTCTGACATTGCTTCATATGTCACACCTGTCTAAGAAAACCAAGTAACGAACTCTAGAGTTTCATTAGCCCAAGTATGCCTTCTCATTTTTGTGACTACAGGCCTCATGGAGGATGGAGATGCCGTTGTTCATGTTACATATTCTGTACATTCATCTGCTTTACTAAGATATGGAAACCCATACTTAATGTTCCAGTGAATTTTCAGTTTTGTTTCTTTCTTTTTGTTTTTGCTCCTTAGAAAGTTGCTCACTGTAAAAACTTTGACAAACATTACTAAAACATAAATAGCTGTAGATTTACCCTATCCTGTGTCTGGTAGAACTAAGACAGATGCTTAATCTACACTTACACATGTGTATTCCACATTCACTAAATTTCTAGTTTCTCACATTTAGCATTAATGCCACCTCCAGGCATGCTGGCAGCTCGCAGGTTCTTTGTCTGACACTCCCCTAGTAGCTGATCACCACTGCTTGGTACACTAGATGGCCACTACAGGCAGCAGCAACAAATACTTGTTCTGCATTGCTTGGGACCAGTTTTGAGTTGTCTCAAGCCATCTGTAGGTGGTCACTTTCATCAGCCAACATGCTGCATGCAGTCCTTAAAATGGAGGAATAAGGGGACTGGGGAGATGCCTCAGTGGGTACAGTGCTCACACATGAGATCCCAAGCTGGGATCCCCAGCACCCTTAAAAAAATCTGAGTAAGGCAGTTCACTTAACCCTAGAGCTGGGTTAGAGACAGGAGGATCCTGGAGTCCACTCACTGGCAAGTCAGTCTAGCCAATAAGTGAGCTCCAGGCTCAGTAAGAGAGACTCTGTCTCAAAACAAAATGGAGCATGATAAAGGAAGACACATGAATACACACACATAGGGACACACACAGGGGTGCACACACACATAATACAGACACAGAGAGACACACAGGGGCATACACACAGACACAGAGAGACACACACACACACACCAATCATGCATATATATAAAATAAAATTTTTGAAAAGAAAAAGGAAATATTAGTTGTCCAAGGAAAGTGTGAAGAGTTAATGAACAATCACTGCTGGTTCAGATTTAACTACTTGTTCAATGTGGAACTCTGTTAACTATGTATGTATTCCACACCACCAAAGAAGGTTGTGGTAGAATGCAGAAAGATCATGTGATTTATTAAGACCATCCTGGCTTGTCTATTCCAGCTAATAATAATGTTATTCAAGCAACAACTTTGGGACATGTTTAACTGGAGAGATGATGGGAAGTTTATGTAAACTGATAAGCCAGTCTGCTTCCATCTTTGGCTTGAAAGGCATCTTATAGTAAACACAAACTAAGTTCATTCCTGTTTATGATTAAATCTCTGTCTCTCAAGGATTGAGATATGTCCCATCTATAACCTTAACTACAAATGATTCTGTACTGCCTGTTTCAAGAGATGACAATCATGCCTTTGTTTCAAAAAGTTGTTATGACCACCTTGCAACCATGTTTTTGTTTCAGGAGATTGTTATGACCAACTTGTTGTGCTTATGCTCTGCTTTCGTAACCCACTTATTGGCCTCCAACCCCCCCCATTTGGAAAACCCCTACTCCTGAACTACAAAAACCCTGTTCTTCCCTATGTCCAATGTTGATCTCTTGAAACCTGCCTTAGGGGGAGACACCCTGTGTACATGAATAAAAAAAAGCGTGCTTTAATTTATTTGGCCATGATTTAGATTGATGGTCTCTCTCCTCAGATCCGTGGGATTGACGAAACAAGCAGGAACATAGATCTTCTCTGCTAACTTTAAAGACATGCACTTTATGAATTTCAGTATTCCAAAACAATCTTAAGCCAGAAATCACTATAGACATGTTTTAAAAGTATGCTTTCCAGTCAGGAGTGGGCTTCCCTGTAATCCCAGGATCTGGGGATGTGAGGTAGGAAGATGGCAGTAAGTTAGAAGCCAGCCTGGGCTACAGAGAAAATATTGTATCAAAAGCAAACCAAAAGCTTTCTATACTATTCCTTGGGACTCTGAAGGTATTGCTGGTTTAGAGAAATCCTTTGCCTTTTACTCCAAGGTGTTTAATCACTTGAACATACTGGTTAAGGAAATGGTTTAGACATGATGATTATTGAAAATGAGATGTACACAAATTGACCTTTAGCTCAGTCATGTGATGACAAAGAGTCCTGGGCATGCCTATCGGTCTACTGTGGCCATGCCATTCATTGTCTTTCAGAAAAGCTGGATTTGTAGAAACCACTCCCTTTGGGGTACAGGTTTCCAACCAACCAAGAAAATAACACATAACATAATTTTAAAAGTCCTGTTTTAAATTTAAAGCATTTTCAAAGATAGAGGTACTAGGCAAATTTTTTTTCCCTTCAAAATTCTACTAAAATTTTTTAGTTAGAAGTATTCTTTATATGGTGCTGGGGGTCAAGCAGGGATTGCACATGCTAAAATGCACACGCTACTTTTGAGGTGCATGATCAAGCCCTAACATTTTAACATAGAAATGATTTTACTCTATAAAAATACTATTGCAAGTATCATGTGTTTAGAGTTTCTGTGATTCCATAAAGGTGATGTTTTTCAGGGATTGTTATTTCTTTATTTCCAGTTAACAGTTCTGTAAGGACAAGCTTTAAGTAGTCAGTAGGACTACAGGTCGTTGCCTTTCCTTTTCCTTCCTTTGAACAGGGAATGTTCTTGTAGAAAGAGGACAGACAGGAGGAAGGAGGGACCTGAAGAAAGGAAGGAGATGCTACACCCCAGTGAGACCAGGCTGTTGGCTGAAACCTTCTGTGGGACAGAGCCACCTAGTGGTGGGAAGAAAAAGGGGGCTCCAAAGTTCAGGTCCCCTTTCTAGGACTTCACATCTCTGAGTGGTGCTTTGTTGTGTGTAACCATTTTACCCAAAAACATATGGATATGGTGAGTATTTATTTTTATAATAAAATGTAATTAAATCAATACCTCTGTTGGATATTTAATAGTTATTCCTAAGCTCCTCTATGCTGCAGGGACTCAAAAGATTTTTAATTAATCTTGTCTTGGAAATAGTTTCTTGCTGCGAGGTGCTTAATCTCAGCCTGTGGAAGTCTAAGTATGTACAGGACAGGCACAGAAGCATCAGCCCTAATCTAAAAGTGGACGACGACGAATCCGAGCAAATCCCTCAGTGGTTGCACTTCTGACTTCCCAGAGAAGGCCACCGAGGCTCAGGTTTGCAGCAGGAGTGTTTATGCAGCATTGTGAAGGTCAGCCACATTCCTCATGTGTAGAAACTGAAAGCCTTCAGTTCACTCTGTGTTCTCCTCCAAAAAGGACAAGATAGGCCTGGTGCCTGAGGTTTCTGTTGTGATAATCCAGGAAGCAAAGGGCTGAGAGGGAAAAGGGAGATCCTGGAAAAGCCCACAGAAGGGCCACTGTCACTGCTTTGCAGTGAGTATCTGGGCTTGGTTCTCCTAGCTCCGCCACCCTGCCTGTGGGAAGGACACCCACCCATTGGCTCCCAACTCTATTTGCTGAGGACTACCTCAGGAAGCCATAGCTGCTCCTCACTTCCAGGTTGTGCTTGGTGCTGGTAAGACAGCTCCTTTAGCCTCCAAGAAAGTTCAGGAGACACCTTGAGGCCTATGGCTTGCGTTTGAAGGCTTGGGGTCTGAGCCCACTGTATGGTCCTCTGTTCTCTGACATGATATAGTGTTACTATCTTCACCCACATCAAGACCCTCACAAGAGTGGTCTTACTAGCGTGTCCTCACAGGAGAAGGGAGAGGGCCATCATGTCCTCACCTGAGATACAGCTACGCACTCTCTTCAGCTGCATCTCTAACTGCATGTACCTCCCCCTGGTTGCACACAGACGTGTGAAGGCAGTGGTTCTAGAATATATGGAAGGTGGAAGTTTGACTAGGGTGGGAATTGCAGAGATGCAGCTTTCCGAGTCCTCATCCATGTTGGGGGGGTGGGGGTGGGGGGCTGGTCAGTGATGTGACTGCTCAGGTCACCCATGCTGTTGTAAACAACCCCTCACCTAAGGTCCTTAAGCCAGTGAACCAATAAACCCTTCTTCGGTCTGTCAGTATCTTATCCCGGGGGTGGAGACACACTGTGTGGCTCTCCCCGGGAAAGTCAGGCAACACTCTCACACCACAGCCTGCCACATCTTTGGCTAACACCACACGTGGGCCATGAAGATGTCATAAGATTATTGGCTATAGTCTACCTTTTACCGTGTTTAGATCCATTTGTCTCTGCATTAACTCTGTCACTGTGTTGATGATGGTGGCCATGAGCTAAGGAAGACTTTGTTGAAGAGATGGGGCTGGGAGCTCGGCTCAGCGGGTCAAAATGCCTGCCACATAGCCTGACAACTCGAGCCCTGTATAGGCATTAGAAGCCTGACTGGTGGCGCACATCTGTAATCCCAGCTCTCTTACAGAAATGTGGAAAGCAGAGATAGGGGGAATCATCTAGATGCTCACAGGCCAGTGAGCCTGGAGTTCACAGCAAAGTAGAAACAAGAGAGACTTACCTCAACAAGGGGGACAGTGAGAGTGGACACGTGTACTCTGGCATGCAATGCCCCTCCCCCAGTAAAATGTTTTAAATAAAATGAGAGAGAGAGAGAGAGAGAGAGAGAGAGAGAGAGAGAGAGAGAGAACTGATCTAAGAAGCATGCCTCTGCCACACAACTGTTTCTAAGGTTGTGGCTAATGTGCACCAATTCTTGCGGCTGCCACCCACACTAGACCTCCCTGTCCATGGCCAGCGTCTGCCTCATTGGCTTGTCCACAAGGGATTCTGTCTCATCCTCCCCTCAGGGCTAGCTTTTGGTGGCTTTTTCTCTTTGGACCACGCTGTTTGTGATAGCTTTTTCACCAGAACAAAATACGCACGGGGAGGTTGTGGGAGACCCCAGAGCGTCTCCTGAGCTTTAGGCGTATTTTCTCTGGTGGCATTCTGTAGTAGAGAAGAGCGCGTACGATAAATCAGGGTTGATAAACCTCATGCTACTATTAGAATTCCTTTCTCTGCTGTTCACATGCCTGAGGAAACCAGGGACTGGAGGAGCTATGAGTATTTTTGAACCCTTTGTGTTATGTTATTAAGTGTCCTCCACTCCACACCTTACTCAGTGGAGTCTAAGGGAGGGTTATCTAGGTGACAGTGAAAGGAGCCGAGTCGCCCACTGCTAGTCAGGCTTGCTCTTTCCAGCTTCTAGGGATGAGGGCGCTGCTCTGGTGCTGACAGCGCACAGTTGGGGAGGGAGGTGCTGCTCTCCACCCTGGAGGGTGCGATCCTGAACTGGTGCCTTAGCTGAGCCTTTCACTGCTAAAGTTTAGCAGATGATTTCAACTTGGTACCTGAATTTCCTGGGGCTACTAAACCAAAGCACCCAGGACATTGCAACTTGGAACAGCAGAAACTGTCTCACAGTTCTGTAGGGAAGAAATCCCTGGCTGATCAGTGCTGGCTCCTATGATGCCAGCAAGAGGGATAGACCCCTTCTCTGGCTCCCACCTAGCTTTTGCTATTTTATAAACCTTTGGTGTCCCTTGCTTGCACCTACATAGCACATTACACCAGGATAAAGATTTAAAAAAAATTAAAAAGGAAAGAAAAAGGAAGATAGGAAGAAGGAAGCACCACCTCCTTTGGGCCCTGTAGCTCAAGGTTATGGGCAGAGCAAATATCACTACTGTACTGGAAATAATCAGTTGGTAGCCTAGGGTAACGAATCCAATCTAACTGGCCTGTTTCTTTAAGCCATCTAACCCTTGTCCTCAACACTGCCACATATGGTTCTAGAATGTCAACCCCAACTTGCTAGACTGTCTTATGTCAAGTTTCAGGGAGCTACCCCATGGCATCTATACCAGGTGTCCTTGCCATGTGTTAAGTTGGGAATCACGAGAGAACACACCTATGTCTTAGGCTCTACATTTTCTTTTGAAAGGTCTAAGCTTCCTCCATTTTACAAGCTGGGTCTAAGTTTCAGTCTTCTAAACAAAAGGCTATTAATTAAAGTGCCCCTGACAACAGGGATGAGGAAAAAAACACATACAAGTCTGAGTCAGCCTCACAGTATCTAAAAACAATGACCAAATAAAGACAGTTCTTGCAACTCCTTAAAATTTACCCAAGTATGTCCAAAGATAAAACCCCAGCCTATCAAAAACGTACTAATGTAACTGCTGCTTGCTTGACAATACATGTTTGAGATGACGTAACCGTTCCTGAAATTCCCCTAGCTGTGTTTAAAAGGAGCCTGCACTCTCCTCTCATCGATATTTTGTACAGGTGTCTACCCCTGCATGCTGGAGTAGTAATAAACGCTCTTTGTTCTTGCATACTGTTTGAGTCTGGAGTCTTCCTTCATTGTTTTCTCAGACCCTTACACTTTTAATTCATTGATTAATTGAGACAAGGTCTCTATGTGGCTCTAGCTGTACTGGAACTCACTCTGTAGACCAGGCTGGCCTCAAACTCACAGAGATCTGCCTGCCTCTGCCTCCTCAGTGCTGGGATTAAAGGCGTGTGCCACCATGTCTGGCTGGCACTAGGTTTTAGACTCCTCACCTTCTCAGTTTCCTCAAGATCTCCTCCCAAACGTGGTGTTTCCCTGATTTCAGCTGGCACATACAGCCAGGCCACGCAGCTCTTTAATAAATAAGCTGTCTACTCGCAGAGGAGTGAGCTACACAGACAGAGTGCGTGCCAGCAGATATGGGGACACCAGAATCTGGACTAGAAAACACATTGTGCAAAGATCTACCTTTTCTCGGCCCATCTGAATGCCATCAACGTAGGATTCAGGGGCCCATCCTTTCCATATCAAGGCCTCAACTTTAATTAAGGCACCCTGTGCCAAGAGATGGCCCTCCCAGAAGGCTGTTCCAATAATTAAGGCAAGAGCTGACGGGCTAGGACCAAGTGTCAGGCAGGAAAGGTGGAGAAGTATTCATGGGAGACAGACTTGATAAGATTTAGGAGACAAGACTGACTCCAGAATTTCCAGCTTTGGAGAGCTGAAGTGAAGACACTGTGTACTGAGGTGGGGAAGTGGGAGGGAGAGTAGGCATGGGGCAAATTCTTACTGGAATTGTTGAGTGATATCCAGAAAGTGGTCTGTGTTAGAGATATCTGGGGATTAAAAGCTTGTTCAAGTTTGCTGAGACCCCAGAAATAGAATGATAAGAGGATAATGTGTGTCAGAATTTGGGGGGAACTGAAAAAGGTAAGATGTACATGACACAGGAGCAGAGAGGAGGGGGTGATACAGAGATCCTGGCCTGAGAATGTAGCTTAGTAATAGAAACACTTGCCCAGCATGAGCAAGGCCTGGGGCACTGCGAATCCAACACAACTGCCCAGCACAAACACAAACCAGAAATCTCAAACCTAGAAAACTGAAATCTGATCTGGGTCTCTGAATGTGACCACACACCAGTCAGTGCGTTCGCAGGGTGAGACTGCACGAGGCTGGGAAGAATGACATTGAGGGGGAGAACAACCACCAGGGAGAGCCTGGAATGACAAGTTCTCAGAGCTCATCAGTGTGCTCTTGTTCATCTGTAATCCCAGCACATGGGAGGCAGAGGCAGGAGGACTTCTCCGCAAGCCCCAGGTCGGCAAGGATGTGGAGATCCTAACTCAAGAGACAACAACCGAAAAGCAACGGCTCTGGATTGCCTTCTGTTGCTGTGACAAACACCATGACCAAAGGCAACTCGGGGAGGAAAGGGTTCATGTCACTTTACAACTGCCAGGTCACAGGTCACTTCTGAGGAAAGTAAGGGCAGAACACAAGGCAGGAATTGAAGCAGAGGCTGTGGAAGAATGCTGCTTACTGGCTTGCTGCCCCTGACTTGCTCAGCCTGCTTTCTTACAGCACCCAGGATCACTTAGCAAAGATGGTACTGCTCCCAGCGGCCTGCCCCACCCATCATTCATTAATCAATATGAGCAGGCCCGTGATGGAGGCCCTTTCTCAACTGAGGTTTCCTCTTCCCAGATGATCCTAGCTTTTGTCAAGTTGACAACAAAACAAAAACAAAATAATGATAGACACCTAACCATCATACCAACCAATCAATCAAACAAAGCTCCTTTGGGGCCAATAGTCTGAGTTCCCATCAGCCAGAGTGAAAAGAGATCACTGAACACATTGGGGGGAATTCAGTACAAGGCCCAGAAGGAACATGACTTAGAAACAGCCTAAATTACCACAGGGAAAAAACTACTCTCAGATTCTTCATCATGAAGCTGAGTGACTTACAAAATGATCTCGAAGTACCTCAGCTGTCTGTCAAGCAATACCACAAAATATAAAGCATAAAATCTACAATGCTTGGTATCTAATAAAAAATCTCCATCCACAGGAAGAACCAGAAAATGTGAGTCATAACCGAGAGACACTAAGCCAGTAGAAACAGACTCAGAAACAATAACAGTTGAGGAATTTCTCCAGTCAAGAAAAAAGAGAGTGCATGGAACAAAGGTTGCCAGAAGTACTATAATACTGTCTTAGTTAGGGTTTCTATTGCTGTGAAGAGACACCATCACCATGGCAACTCATAAAGGAAAGCATTTAATTGGGGCTGGCCTACAGTTCAGAGGTTTAGTCCATGTCATCACGGTGGGAAGCATGGTGGCATTCAGGCAGACATGATGCTGGAGAAGTAGCTTGAGAGTTCTACATCTGGATCTTCAGGCAGCAGAGTTGCGGGGGCCCGGGGAGGGAGGGGGGAATTTGGGCCTAGCTTGAGCAGAGCATTTGGAACCTCAAAGCCCACTCCCAGTGATATACTTCCTCCAACAAGGCCACACTTCCTCCAACAGGACACACTTTGTGTTTTAATGAGGGTTCTGGAGATCAAATACAGGTCCCCAGGCTTGCTAGGCATATATTTTTACTGATGGAGCCACCCGTTAAACTTCCACCCTGGTTTTGAGACTCTTCTCTATGAAGCCCAGGAGGGCTTTAATTTTCTATGTATCTCAGGCTGCCTCATTTTCCCTGCCTCAGCTCCTAGATGCTAGGATTACAGGCACACACAATACTTGACTATACAAAATGGTTCTTAAAAATATCGACAAAGTTAAAGCAGTTTGGAAGAGGGGCTGGAGAGATGGCTCAGAGTTTAAGAGCACTGGCTGCTCTTCCATAGGTCCTGAGTTCAATTCCCAGCAACCACATGGTGGCTCACAACCATCTGTAATGAGACCTGGTGCCCTTTTCTGGCCTGCAGGGATGCATGCAGGCAGAATATTGTATACATAATAAATAAATCTTTAAAAAAAAGTTTGTATTGAAGAAAGACTAGATAACAAGAACACAGGATCAACATAGAATTGTAACTATGTTCTTTAAAACCATTCAAAGGATGATAACAGAAAACTTTGAAAAGCTGTGTACCAATAGTTTTAATGCCTTTAGCCCAACTAGAAAAGCAAATAGAAAATTTTCTTTAAAGAAACAAATTATCAGAGAAAACTAAAACTAGAAAAATAAAGTCTTTACCAATACAAATTTAATTCCTAATTTAAAGCAGCCCCACAGAAAACTCCAGGCCTAAGGATTAAGGCATAAATAATAGAAATTCTATACAAACTCAGAGATGAGCAGAAAATATTACTCAACTAATTTTACCAGGTAGATTATGCAATTATTATGAGGCACAGACTTCAACATAAAAGTTCTAGCAACTTTTTAAAATTGGAAACAACACAGTCTTTCATGAATGGATAGACTATTTTTATATCTATGCAAAGAAAGAATACTAAGAAATAAAAGAAACCCCCAAAGTTATGAACAATCATGATGTCTGTATAAGATACTGAAAGAAACAGACTTCCAGTGGCACATGCTGTGTAACTCCAGCCTTATGAAACCAAAGAAAACAGTGATGTACCATCAATTGTTACTGACTGACCGAACCGCTGATTGGCTGTCTGGCCCCGGGAACCGGGGACTAGCCAGCTGGACAGGGTATATGGAACCCTGTCATGTCAAAAAATGTCTGTATTATGACTTTAAAAGTGTTTATAGAGGTGTATATACTTGTTAAAATTCATTGAACCTCAGTGTTAAACTATGTGTGTTTTGGGTAAATTTATTACAATAAAAGATCTTGTTGTGCAGAAGAGCTATAACACAATAAAATAATGTCTTGTTGTAAGAGAAGCAACTTAAACATAGACACACCGAAGTTGGAAATGAGAGGGAAAAATATATTCTACCCTATACTAACAACTGGTTTTAATAAAACCCAAATAAACAAATCAAATTCACCACCATCACCCAGTTGCCATGGCTTTCTTGTAGCATTAACGAAAGTGGGAGAGAGAATTTCGTAATTATATAGGCAAATGTGCTCATTATAAAATGTTTTAAGTCCTCAAATAGACAAAACTATGAGATTAAAAAATAAGATGCTGCTGAAATAAATCATATTGTCCCCATGATTTAGAGAGGGAGACGGCCTTATATAAAAGCACCATTGATTAGAAGGTATGTAACAATTATCCGAATCAGCCCTAAAAAGAAATGGAACGTGAGCAGAGATGCCATGATCACTGCAGGGGAAAGCGGAACTGAGAGAATAGGTGCACACACGTTTGTCTGCATGTGTCTGTGCATACCTGCTGCCTGTAGAGCCAGAAAGGGTATCCGATTCCCCTGAAACTGGAGTTACAGGTGGCTGTGAGCGCCCAAGTGGTGCTACTGAACCCAGGTCCTCTGCAAGAGCAGTTAAGTGTTCTTAACTGCTGAGCCACCTCTCCAATTCCAAGAATATTTACTTTTAAAGAGAAATATTTAGGCATTCTAGGAAATTGGAAGTGGTTAAGATCATTTGCAGTGCATCACTAATAAAGGGAACTCCCGAGAAAAGTGGGCTACATAACTCAGTTGAGCCTGGCAGAATTAGACTGTTTCCTGTGGTTGTTTGGGTGGTAGGAACTTTCATGTGTGACATCTTACATTCCCTGTGAACTATGAGATGAGTTCCACTCCTGAGGGTGAATGTGAAGGCGGGAGTTAGAGGAGGTTGGAGAAATTCTAAACACTGGAGCACGGTCTGGGGAGTAGTATGGAGGTCGAGTTAGTCATCATACACGAGTATCCCCAGTCTTAGGACTTCTCTCCAACCCCATCTGCATAGTGGCACTCCCAAGAAAGGTGAGGGCAACTGGACAGATGGATGTGCACATCTGGGAGACAGAACAAAGGGCAGTGGGGCTGGTTTTGGTGCCAAATGCTGCAGTTTAAGTTGGAAAAGAAAAAATGGGAAGGCTAGAGAGCACTGAGTCCTAGAATGTAAGGTGGTGGATGAGGTCCACAGATGGAGGCCTGGGTCACTGAGACAGGGGACTGACGATGAGAAAAGGAAGGAGACAAGAGCAGACTGTCAAAGGACATATTGTTTAGCTGGATGGGGGCCATCTTTAAACTTCGAGCACCTGAAATACCCAAACCACTGAAGACAAGAAGTATTACAGAAGCTCCTAGAATAGTCTACATTACACAGTTTCCTTGTTTGAGAAAAGGATGAATTTTAATTGCTTATTATAAAATAATATAGCACAAAGCTTGGCTATACAGTGGTAAGTAGACAGCCATCTCCTAATTAGTACAGAGTTTGCGCTCAAACTTTAAAAATCCTGTATTTTTTCTAGGTCTGTTTCCTAAGGTGGATATTAAATAACTGAATAATTATTGTGAGACCCAGTGGAACAGTAACTGGTGTTGGGGTCACATCGGTTCAAATCCCAGAACTAACAGACAGCAGTCAGATGGCAGCAAGGCCCCTCAAAGGTTTTCTTTCTTGCTGTTTTCTTCTACTTGAGGATTCAAGGAAGGCGGAGGACCAGTCCCTTCCCCAGACTGCAGTTTTATCTCCAAAGATGATCTGGTTTACACACTACTATGTGTAAAGGCACTGGGGATTTTTAATTGGGGTGGCAAAGATAAACTGGATTTTATTCTAAAGGAACTTTTGAGTGTGATCTGGGGGAATAAAATCTAAGACATGGCAAAATCCTAAAAGTGAAGTTTTAAAACTAAGTTCTAAGAAAGAGCTAGAGAACAAGTAGGAGTGTTTGGGAATAGGGTGGCTGTCTTGGTCAGGGTGATCATTGCTGTGATGAAGCACCATGACCATGGGAGGAAGGCTTTATTAGGCTTACACTTCCACATCACTGTTCATCACTGAAGGAAGTCAGGACAGGAACTCAAACAGGGCAGGAAACTGGATGCAAGAGCTGATGCAGAGGCCATGGAGGGGTGCCGCTTATTGGCTTGCTCCTCATGGCTTGCTTGCTCAGCTGGCTTTCTTACAGAACTCAGGGCTACCAGCCCAAGGATGGCCCCACCCACAATGGGCTGGGCCTTCCCTGTCAATCACTAATTAAGAAAATGCCTTACAGCTGCATCTGTAAGAAAGGCATTTTCTCAGTTGAGGGTCCCTCCTTTCAGATAACTCTAGGTTGTGTCGGGTTGACATAAGACTAGCCAGCAAGTGGTTTTGTGAAGAAAGCTGCATTTGAACTGGGTACTGAAGGATCAGCATGATTTCAGTGTAAGGGGAAGCAGATTCAGACTAAGCTGAGGGGATGGTCTAATGAAAGAGGTAAAAGGGGCAGAGGAAGTGTGGAATTTACTGAGTGAACATATCAACTTCACAATTCCTAGTTTCTTCCTGCCTTCAGAGGCTTATTTGTTGGGGAAGGGCTTATGGATCTCACCTATCTCTGAGCACTTAACAGATAAAGGCTGATGAGGCAAGATTAGTAAGAAACAAAACTCTAGTTTGTTTACTCATGCTCCTGTAAGCAACCCTAATGATATTAACACACACAAACACACACACACACACACACACACACACACACACACACACTGGTGTGTGGGTGGGAGTCTAGTTGGAAAGAGGAATAGGTTTTAGGGGAAAGGAGACATACACATCCATATAATGAAAATGTCATAACAAAAATACTATGTATAATTGATATAATTGATATGTACTAATAGAACATTAAGTGATGCTCATTTTTGAATAGGGAAAGAAGCGCGCGCGCGCGCACACACACACACACACACACACCTGGGCTTCATAAAAAGGTTGGAGTGCGTTCAGTTTTGAAGAGTCTTGTTAATATTTGAGTCTGATGGAAAGTCTTCCCCTCAATTCTCACCCAGCTGATTCATATTCATTTTGAAAATATGACAGAGTTCAGCAGTTAAATGAGGTTTTGCACGCACGTCTAGATTCAATTTCAGATTATTTTGTTATTCTGTGACTCAGTTATTTATTTTTGACAAGGACCACGTATATAGTCCCGGCTGGCCTGTAATGCGCTATGTAGCCCAGGCTCTCCTCCAAAAGCCATCCTCAGGGCTGCTATGACAGGTGCGACTTAACTTCTCAGCCAACTTTTATAGGGATGCTCGCCTCCGAGAGCTGAGCCAGGGTCCTGGTCCTACAGGTAACACGTGAGCGGCCACCCTGCGCCGCAGGCCTCACCCTCCTCCTCAACCCGCCTAGCCGCTCCCGGTCGCTCTAAACCCGGTTCCAGCTGGCCCGGGCCAGCAGCTCAGAGCACGCGGCGCCCGTCTCTAGGCAACGCGAGCGCATCGCTCGTCTGCGCAGGCTCCGCGGCGACCACGGCTTGTTTTTAAACAGCCGTCCAAAAGAGCCAATCAGAGACGGTTTCCCGAGCGCGCGGGGGCCGATTGGTTGGGAGCGTCTCCCGATGGCCAATAGGAGTGGAGGTGAGCTGGGCGGGACCGGAAGCGGGCGAGGGGGGGGGAAGAGGGGCAGCGGCCGCGGGCAGTTTGAACGACGCCGTGCTGGACGGCGAGGAGCGGCGCGCCGCGGGAGGACTTCGGCGGTGAGGAGCCCCGGGCTGACCGACTCTGGAGCCGGATTCTAGGAGGAGCGCAGGTGAGCAGCGTCCTCCCGGGCCCGCGTCGCCCCGACGCGCGGCCGCGCCGCCGCCCTGGAGCCCCCAGTCCGCACCGCGCCTACCCTCATGGCTTCTAGAAGCTTCTTTCTCTCTTGACTAAGGGTCACCTGGGTGCCGGGCCGGGCGGTGTGTGCTCAGCAGCCAGAAATGACGAGCCTCCTCAGGGCCCTCCGCATCTTCTGAGACAGAGTCGGTGGAAGTCCTGTGAGAGCAGTGGTCCTCAGCCTTCTTAGTACGGAGACCCTTTGACACAGTACCTCAGGATGTGGTGACCCCCCCCTCCCCAACCATAAAATTATTTCGTTGCTACTCAAAACTAGTTCTGCTGTTATTAACCGCAATGTTAATATCTGATGGGCAGTCCCCGAGAACCGCTCCTTTAGACCGTTCGCCTCAGAGTTTCGTCTTCCTCTCAGACCCTGCCCCTTTAGTCTTACCTTTTCCATTGATTGGTTTTCCTTCTTTGGCTCCAGAGATCCAACTTAGATGGCCGACAACTGATTTCTTAGTTTGTCAACACCTAATGACAATTAGGCGATCACATAGAAAATGTGTAAGTGTGTGACTACAGACAAATCTATGTAGCTGTTTGTTTATTGAATTAGAAAAGCAGCCTGCTGGTTTCCCTTGCTTGTTTCTCATCTCTGGATTGTTCTTTTTGTCTTGTTGGCAGTGGCATCTTTTATTTCTCTCTCTCTCTCTCTCTCTCTCTCTCTCTCTCTCTCTCTCTCTCTCTCTCTCTCTCTCTCTCTCTCCCTCTCTCCCTCTCCCCCTCCCTCCCTCCCTCCTCTCTCCCTCCATCCCTCTCTGTCTCTGTCTCCCAATTGTTGGGGTTAAAGGCTTGCATCATCACCCCCAGATATGGCTGTGGCATCTTGATGTAATGATTTTGGTGGCTGGCTGAATTGTTAAGACAAGTTAGTGTGTGATTTTTGGTGTATTCTACTCTCACTCTTGAATGAACAAGCCATCTCTCAGAGCAGGGTCAATTGCCCTTTGTTCGTTGAGAGGCCGTATTCCTTTCAGAATTTTTTTGTGAGAAATTGGTTGTGGAGTTACAGATGTCTTCAGAGATCTGGGAGAAAAATAATGAAGCTGGCAGCAAAAACAGTTTTCAAGCCTTGATATATAACATGTCAGGATCTTTGTTTCTCTTTAACTTTGGAAAATATTTTTTCAAAATATTTACAGTTAGATACTGTCTCTGTACATACTCAGAAGTAGCTCAGAAGGCGGTTTCCTTTTGTTTCATAGGCTGAAGTATATTTGGGGGAACTGACATAATAGTTAACATGTACATAAAATGTACTAGGAGATGCCATTTTGAGGCTTGTGGAAGTTGCCAACTTTTTATAAATGAGGAAACCAGGACACTAAGAGAAATTGAATGATTTGCTCAAGGCTGTGCATTATTTAAGTGAAAGTGGTAGGGCTTAAATGTGCTTTGAGTCACTGTATTCTTTCCTTTTCATCTGGAGTGTGCCTTTACCACCTTTGGAATGGTCCTGGTAGTAACCTGGCATCCAGTCTTGGCTGATACATGTATTAAGTTAACAAATACCAGCTTGGAAAGAGCTGGGTATCTTGTGAGAAACTGAGTGGAAACTATTCCCTGGTTAAGTATCTCAGAAAAGGCCTCCCTGGGGATGCAAAGTGTGAGTGATAATGATAAGAAGAAGGAAAAGAACATTTGTAAAATAATGTCATGCTTTTCTCATGTAGGTAGGATCTGTTTCACCTGGAAACGTTACAGTAAAGCATTTGTTTTATATAACGCAAGTAGCTATATGAGAGCTTAAACCTGAAAAAATAGCCAGGCAGTGGTGGCCATACCTTTAATCCCAGCACTTGGTAGGCAGAGGCAGAGGGATTGCTGTGAGTTCTAGGCCAGCCTGGTCTACAAGTTCCAGGACTGCCAGGGCTATTACACAGAGAAACCCTGTTTCAAAAAACAAAACAAAACAACAAAAAACCTGAAAAAATAATAAATGAAGAGGAAAACAAATAATTTTGCTATATAATCTCAGAGTTTCCTTTACTGACTTTATTCTTTTCAGTTTACTTACAAATGCTTGAAAAATAAAACAAAATGAGCTGGGCATTGGAAGAATGGAAGGAAGGGCTCCCTACAAGAGCTCTTCAGAAAATTCAAGAGCTTGAAGGACAGCTGGACAAACTGAAGAAGGAAAAGCAGCAGAGGCAGTTTCAGCTTGACTCTCTAGAAGCCGCGCTGCAGAAGCAGAAGCAGAAGGTATCACTGCTTTTTGAAGCAGTCGGCTTCCTTTTGGATAATTTGCTTTCTTGTAGAAGAGGGAACTTGTCATCTCCAGGTGATGATCGTCTCTCCTTGAGACATTTTAAGTTGCCTCTGGTTTTCTTTATCTGTGGCTTTATTGCTGCCCACCTGATGATATTTAGGGCTTAATTTCATTTTAACTCCTTTTTGGGAAGGGGCTTTTTTGCCTTGTGCAGTAAGGACAACTGTCTGGCTTCAGCTCTGGACTGTTAAGGTATTTTACAGTTTAGGTGGAGGGTGCTCTCTGACAGGGAGCTTTTTACTTTGGGATTTCCAGCATCATTTCTTCAGAGGTATTAAATAAAGACATAAGACTTCTTTAAAAACGAAAACAAAGTCTGTTAGCCAATTGTGTGGTAGCACAATCATGGCTTCTAATGTATTTTTGCTTATGGAAAGGTCTTTTTTCATTTCTTAAAATAACTGGCTTCCTTGGCAAAACTTGAAAGTGAACTGTTTAGGAAAAGTTATAAAGTTTATTTTAAAATTCTCTTTAAAAAATATATATACATTTGTATTTATTTTATTATGTGTATTACATATACATTATTAAAATATGTATATGTATGTGTTGTGTGTGCCTGATTGTAAGTACACCATATGGATGTAGTACCTGAGGGCTCAGAAAAGGGTACTGGATCCCATAGAACTGGAGTTCTAGACAATTCTGAGCCATGTGATATGAGTGTTAGGAGCTGAACCCAGGTCCTTTGCAAGAGCAGCAAGTTGCTCTTTATCCACTGAGCCACTGCTTTAGCCTTTTTTTTTTTTTCAAATTCTTCAAAGCATGTTAAAAGATAATATAGTATGTAACTTTATAGAACTTTCCTATTTATATGCTCAACAATTTGGTCATTTAAAATTTCTATGTTCATGAAGCATCCCCTCTGCCACCCCAGGGTGGGGTTTATTACTATTGTGTCTCAGAAAGTTAGTTTTAGAGTTAGACTTACACATAATACTTGGTAAGGACACAAACAACAGAACTATTTTCTTGTCAATAATCTGTTAGGTTGAAGATGGAAAAACAGAGGGTGCAGACCTGAAAAGGGAAAATCAAAGACTGGTGGAAATATGTGAAACTTTGGAGAGAACAAAGCAGAAGATTTCTCATGAACTTCAAGTTAAGGAGTCCCAACTGAATTTTCAAGAAGGTCAACTGAGCTCATGCAGAAAACAAATAGAAAAACTGGAACTGGAACTTAAGCGGTAACTGTCTGAGTAGTATTCTTGTGGACTTCAGTGCCAAGGGTCTCAGACCCCCAGCTGAGAGCTTGACCAAAGGCTGAGGAATTGTAATTTCTAGGCTCACACAAGAGTTGTTAAAGTTTGCAGGGCTAAGGATCCCAATATACAGGAAGACAAACACTCGAGGGTATCGTTTGCCACCCCTTGCTTTTGCTATGGACTCTGGCAAACTAAAGTTGCCAGAGATCATCACTTGCCTGCCTATAATTTCTGTCTAGGTGGAGCAAATTGCCCCTAACATGGATGCGTAGCATTTCTAGTCATAATCCTTTCTAGATATGTTAATTTATACATCTCTTTTTAAAATGCCATATGATATCTGTAATTCAGGTCTCTACATTTATTACATTTGTGTGTTCATGCACACATATGGAAGTCATTGGACAACTTTTGGGAGTCAATTCTCCCCTTCCACTTATGGATCTCAGGAATGAAACTTGGATTGTCTGTCTTTACCTGCTGAGCTGTCCTGCCCACCCCAAATCTCTTGTTTTGAAATGATTTTCATAAGTAATGTCTCTCTTTTCATAATTAGAACCTATGTTTTAAGAATATCACTCAACTTGGCCTTTTGAAGTTCTGAGCTCTTTGTGTCTTTCTTTGGCTTAGATGGAACATAAGATTTGCTTGGACTATATCCCTAGTCCCCTACACTTCTTTGCTGCTGTAGTGCTTATTGTAATAGGTCCTCATTATATTTTGAAGACAGGGTACTGCATTTTACATCTGGCTTAAAGATTAGGGCTCACTAGATGTCTACTGGATAAAAGGATTCTTAGAAGCAAAGTTTCATATGCTCTTTTTGTTCTCTGGGAATGTATAGCATTTGCACTCTGTAGCCTTTGTTGTAATCTGTCTTGTTGGTCTCTTGGGTTCTTTTTTAACAGGTATAAATCTGAACTTGAAGGAAGCCACCAAGCCGCACAGTCTATAGATGTTTCTTTGAATCTGTGCAGTACACCACAAAACCTTTTTACAACTCCACTCACACCAAGTCATTGTTATATCGGTAAAGATTTTTATTTGGTATAAACAACTCTCAGTTTTAAATTCTGCAAGAGCAATGAATTAGTCCACATTTGAATGCAGCTTTTAATTTTGGTCTTTTAAAAATGTCATCCCCAAATGGATATTTGTTTGCGTCTTCGTTGAATTATGTTGAGCCATTAGAGGTGAGCATTAACCCTTACGTCTTACCCTTCTGCAGTATGTTTTAAAAGTTTCAGAATATGGGAGACACCTCAGTTTCATGTTTGAGTAATTTGATCAGTATTTTGACATGTTGCTCCAGTCTTCTTTCTATTAAAGATTAAGGTACTTATTTCAAGACTTAGTGCAATCATTGCTGATCTGTTAATTTATTTATAAAATGATTGGTTGACATAAAATCTCATTTGACTGTCTGTGTTTAAGGTTCCACATATGAAGATCTAAAAGAAAAATATAATAAAGAAGTTGAAGAACGGAAAAAATTAGAGGCAGAAGTTAAAGCTTTGCATGCTAAAGTAAGTTCATTATGGTCCCTGCAGAAGAAATTCTTTGCTGAAGCATAAGACTGACCTACCTTATCTAGGGCTGGCATATTTCTCTTACATTGAGAAAAATTTCAGGGTTCATTGGTGATGATTATTTTTGTTTTTTTAAAAATAGGGCCACAAACGGCTGGAGAGATGGCTCCAGTGTTTAAGAGCATTGGCTGCTCTTCCAAAGGACCCAGGTTCAGTCCCAGCACTCACATGGCAGCTCACAACTGTCTGTAACTCCAACACCAGGGGATTCAACACCCTCATACAGACATACATGCAGATAAAACACAAATGCACAGAAAATAAAAATAAATATTTTTGCTGGGCGGTGGTGGCACACGCCTTTAATCCCAGCACTCAGGAGGCAGAGGCATGTGGATCTCTGTGAGTTCGAGGCCAGCATGGTCTACAGAGCAAGATCTAGGACAGGCACCAAAGCTACACAGAGAAACCTTGTCTCAAGAAGCAAAAAAAAAAAAAAAAAAAAAAAAAAAGGGGGGTGGTGGTGGTGGAGCTGCACAAGATGGCTCAGCAGGTAAAGCAATTGCTGTGCAAACCTGACTATCTGAATTTGATCCATGGAACCCCACGGGGGAAGGAGAAAACTGACTCTGAAAGTTATCCTTTGACCTGCATGCAGGTGCTGCAGTATGCATGTTACTGTACTCACTCCCCTATTACACAAATAAATAAAATTAAAACGGAACATGCTTGTGATCTCAGCACTGAGGAGACTGAGGCAGAAGAATCTTGAGTTCAAGCCATCCTGACCTACATGGTTAAGACCTTGTCTTAAAACAAAAACTAAGGACTTCAGGTGAGGTTAGTTTTGTCCATAATTGGTAAATGTTCATGGGGACACCAAATCTATTTTATCTCCTTATTAACCCTGAGATAAGGACCTGATTTGGAGAGAGAAGTACTTCAGAATTATTCTTTTGTCCTGATACTTAGTGGTGGAATGCAGTTAACTATAAGAACTGTGAGTTTTGAGGGTCGTTATTGGTAAAATTCTCATTTCAGAGGAGAATGTTGGCAACACAGTGTCCTATTTCTTATAGGTAGTTGCCAGTAGGTTTTGTTTGTTTTGTGTTTTGAGATAGTCTCCTGTCTTAGACTGGCCTCAAACTTACCATATAGCTGTGGAGGATTGCCTTGGAGTTCGAACCTCCTGCCTTATTTGCAGAGGATTAGGGATCACAGGTGTGTGCCACTAAACTTGGATTATGTTGTGTTGTATATAGAATCTAGGGCTTCATGTATACAGGGCATACTACCACCTCGCTGCAGCCTAGGTATAAACTCCATTTTGATATGGGTCACTAAGTGGAGAAGTGGGTGGAAACGCGGATTTAAAACCTGTGCTACTTTAGAGACCACCCTCCAAACCTGATCTGGAAGACTCCTTCACCACTGCTGTGCTCGTCATGTCATTTTCTAAAACAGTAACAACAACAAAAGCCCCCCAATACAACCTAGTTTTGTATCATTTGTACATCACTGCCAAACAAATTTGGTGAGACATCACAATTCAAACAGCTTAAGGCAGAGTTTATAAGTAGGTAACTATTTGAGGATCGAAAGGCTTATTTCTTTACACATCCTTAAACCTTGTTTTGAGGTCACCAGGATTGTTGCACCAAAGGCACTGCTTACCAAGATAAATAAAAATTCTCTAACTTGTCCTAAGGACATGTGCTTCATCATTTGGTACCTGTTGTGCCCTATAAGGCATGTGAATTCCTATGACCATTGAACCTCTCCAGTAGTCAGAAGAATGCTTGCTATAGAACTAACACAGCATCTCTCCACAGGCTACATGCTAGTGTTGATTATAAATAGCCACATGATGTTTCTGGAGTACATTACCAGATAATGAAATGTGAGATCAGTGACAGTTCTATAGGTTGATAGTTAGTGTAAAGGTACCTGGGCAAAGGAAGGCCAATTTTGGAATTTAAAATGGAGAGTAGAACCAAGATTTAGCCCTTATGGATTGATGGTACCTCAGATGGTCGTTCTTTTTTTTTTTTTTGGTTTTTCGAGACAGGGTTTCTCTGTGTAGCTTTGCGCCTTTCCTGGAACTCGCTTTGGAGACCAGGCTGGCCTCGAACTCACAGAGATCCGCCTGGCTCTGCCTCCCGAGTGCTGGGATTAAAGGCGTGCGCCACCACCGCCCGACCAGATGGTCGTTCTTGCTCTCCTTCAGTGCTGAGAAGTCTGACTATCAGGACATTGCACTACTAAGTCTTGGCATTTAACTTATGATGTCCTACACCTGGTTAACATTCAATATTAGCATGCTGTGCAAGCATCATCATCGTGGGATTGTGACTACATGTTCTGTCTGAAAAGAAATAGCCCTGAATATTGAGATTTCCAGGGGATGTAGGTCAGCAGTAATATGCTTTCAGATCATGCTCAGGGCCCTGGTTTTGATCCCTAACACTGGGGGTGGGGTGGGGGGTGGCGAGGGGTGAATAAATTAAAAAGAAAATTGAGACTTTTAATGGGCTCTGAAGAGTTTCTATTTTTACAGAAAGTGAACCAGCCTCTTCCCCAAGCCACCATGAATCACCGGGACATTGCAAGACATCAGGCTTCCTCATCAGTATTTTCTTGGCAACAGGAAAAGACCCCGAGTCGCCTTTCATCTAGTTCTCTGAAAACCCCACTTAGGAGAGATGTCTCTGCCTCTCACTCTTTGGGGGAAGAAGAAGTGACTCCTAACAGATCAAGTCTGCAGACAGGGAAGAGAGGCTGCAGCAGCGACTTTGGTGACAATCCCAGTGGTTCTCAGCTTTGGGAGCAAGTCAAGGCCCAGAATCAAGGTAACTTTCTGACATAAATTAAGTTTACATGGAGGTTTTCCTCTATCATTTCAGTCTGCAGTGTGCATTGTATATTTTGTTGAACACATTGGTAGTTCACTTCTCAGGCTTATGTTGTGAAACTTGCCATTTCGGTAATAACAAAAGACATGACAGTTTTGGAATGAACTTGTATTTGTATTGAAAACATGGCACTGTGAGCCTTTAAAAGTAGTTTGAGAGGCATTAACTTATTTTCCCAAAAGCAGAGTGAGTAGGTTGGTTACAAGTTTGTACTCCTCACGATTCTCACCTGTCTCTGTTGAGACCTTAGAATGAGCCTGTGGTCTGAGCAGCCTTGGAGAGGTGTGGCATGTATCTGTAGAGTAGCTCTGCCTTGTGCTGCCACGATGTCCATATGGAGGCAAACCTGTAACCTTGGCTGCTGTACCACACTGCAGCTGATGCCAAGCATACCAGGTGGTGTTTTGGAATCTACTCTGCGGATTCTGATAATTTCCAGTGCTGTGATGTATTGAGAATCATCTTCAGTGTTTGCTGGTGAGAGCTGTCACACTGCCAATGCCATTGGAACCAGTACTGCATGTGTAGGAAAAGGGAAGGATATCATTGTTAATTCTGGCAATGTAAGAGGTTTACATGTCTTGATCTTCAGTGGCGGCCAAGCTCCTAGGCACCGTAGGAAGGTGAGCATATCACTGCCTAGCACGAATTTGCATTGATATGGCATAAAGCAAATATTAATTTTCACTGTCTAAAGTCAAGTGATACCTTTACACAGGGCCTTACTTGTGGTAACTACTACATCACCATAAGGTGCTGCTTGCAAAGCATCCCTTCTTTGCTCCTCTGTGGAGACATAAGAAAATGTATTTCACTGCTTTTTATATAGAATACTTAAATATACATGTCAATGGAGATGCCAACTGCTGAAGTTAAATCCAGTTAACATAGTTTCTGTATTTAATGTTAGAGTTATCTCACCAAAGATTTCAGAGTAGGTAAAATAAAAAGTTGTGAACATTTTGTATAAGTATATGTATGTCTTTGTATATATAAATCGGAATTTTATTTTCTTTTGTGCTTTCAGACCTAAAAAACAAGATGAATGAGTTGGAACTACGCCTGCAAGGGCAAGAAAAGGAAATGAAAGGCCAAGTGAATAAATTTCAAGAGTTACAGCTACAGCTGGAGAAAACAAAAGTGGAATTAATTGAAAAAGAGAAAGTTTTGAATAAAACCAGGGATGAACTGGTGAGAACCACAGCACAGTATGACCAGGCAGCAACCAAGGTACTTGACTTTCCATGAATGGTTGAGCAATCGCCATCTTCTATACCTAAATGTATACAGTAACTGTTCGTGAAGGTCTTGAAAGCACATGCTCCTGATGCAGATGAACTAGTGGGCTGTCTGCGGTTGGGTAGGTAGTGGGACTGTCTCACTAGTGCCTTTCCAGCTGAGTGACGTTGAGCAAGTCACAGTGACCAGTAATGTCACAGGGACTAGGAGGAATACTGAGGCTGTCAGATAGTTTCAGGACACCGGGTGGGATTTAGATGATCTGCCCTGGACTCGGTAGAGGCATGCTGCCAAAGACTTTTCTTAGGGCTATTGAGGACTTGTTCCCTTAGCTCCACCCTACCTCTCTCTGGTCTTCCTCTTTTTTCTGTCATTTGTCCTCATTCACTAAGTTAGTTATTGAGTGCTGCTGTATGTTCAGCATTATTCTAGTTCTGGGGATATGTAGAGCGGCAAAAATTATTACCCTGTGGAGGCAGTGAATAAATTCAGAAAATAGTAGTACATTTGATAGTTTTTAAGAAACTACACTACTGTGTGGTAACATGGAGAGAAATGAATTACCTTTCAGAACCAACCATGACGGATTTGGTGCTTTCTGGACCCAATCTCTCTGGGCCTAGTGTTTGGATTATATTGTTATTGTACTTGTATAACCCACTTTCCCCCCAGGCCATGTGTTTTCTGCCATTTACTCTCTGGCCTCTGTAGCAGGAATCTTAAAGAGTCTTTTATTAATAAAAAACAAACCTGGAGCCAGGTACTGGGGTCAACGCTGGATGATCAGAGAGACAGGACAGGCCACAGCTACCTCACCTGGCCAACTTCTCAGCTGATTTTGTTTCCTCAGACTGGAAGCTTCTGTGTCCTCATCCCAGTGGCACTCAGCTGAACTGCTGCTAGAAGCTTAACCAGCTAAATGTTTCTGGTCTTCATGCCTTATATATCTTTCCTTTCTACCATCAATCCCTGGGATTAAAGGCTCGCTTTCTGGGATTAAAGGCGTGTGTCACCATTGCCTATCCTCTATGTTTAGTATTGTGGCTGTTCTGTCTCTGACCCCAGATAAGTTTATTAGGGTGCACAATATTTTGGTGAACACAAAACCACCTCAGGCCTCTTCCTCAGGGCCCTTGTAGTGTCATTATTTATATTCTGGGCTTATGGTTCTTTCATTTGGCTATTAAAATTACAGAGAACCCTGAAAACAAAGGATTTTTTCCTTTGATAAATAGCATTTCTGAGTTTATAGTTGAAAATTGCAGCAGTAGACCTGGGTCTCTCTGCTTTCCATGAGCAGGTTCCTTTTTCTTCCCTAATTAAAATTTTGTTTTAAGATAGTTGAAGGTTCAAATTTAGTTATATGAGGTAGTAACGTATTAATGTGGCAGATTATACTGATTGGGTTTCAGATATTCGAATGAGCCGTATGTCTTTAGAAAACGTCCCACATGATTATGGCATGTAATTTTTTACTTAGATGTGATTTTTTTTTTTTTTTTTTTTTTTTTTTGCCAATAACTTGTTAAGGATTTGGGTGTCTTATTTTCATGAGAGATAATTATTGTTTGGCATTTTCTTTTTTTCTTCCATCTTTGTATGATACTTGTTATCAGGGTAATCTCAGATTCATAAAATGAACTGGGAACTGTTCTGTTCAGTTTTCTCGAAGAAAATGCCATTGATAAGTTTATCTTAATGGATTGAGTATAATTCCCCAGTGAAATCAACCAGGCCTAGAGATTTCTTTCATGGGAATTTTAATATTTTAAATTCAACTCCTCTAATTGAGGTGTTTTTTTTTTTTTTTTTTTTTTTTTTTTTGGTTTTTGGAGACAGGGTTTCTCTGTGTAGCTTTGGAGCTTGTCCTGGAGGCTACTTCAACTCACTCTGTAGACCAGGCTGGCCTCGAACTCACAGAGATCCGCCTGGCTCTGCCTCCTGAGTGCTGGGATTAAAGGCGTGCGCCACCACCGCCCGGCTCAACTCCTTTAATAATTAACAATTATATGTTTCCTACTGAGAGAATTACAGTAGTTGATGTTTTTATCTGAGTGGTCAAATTTCCTTATTTCTATTTTCATTCTAGCTATGTTATCTTCTTTGAAATATGTTTTGCATAGAATTAGGTAATTTTTTTTAGTCTAGTGTTTAATTGGTGAATTAGCTCATTTCATGTAACTTTTTGCCATGACTTAAGCCTGTGATTCATTTTGCTGTTTCTGTTTTTGATTACTGTGTTTCTTACCATTCAATGGATTACATAGACATTTTAGAGGATTCATAGGCTGTTTGTTCATTTTGCCAGCTTTAATATGACACATTTGCCTCCCTTGTTTTTATCCTTTCCCATTTATAGTAGTCTTAAATGTCTTTTTAACCTACACTTAGAACTATATTGGCTGTATTACATTTTTTTATGACAATTGTCAGACATTTAAAAATGTCAGATATTAATGCTTTCTTGTATTTTCTTTCTTTCTAAATTCTTCCAGGGTTCCATTTTTTATCTTTACCTTTCCACTTAAAGCGCTTCCTGTTCCATTGTTAGAGTATGTGCGCTGTTCACAAGGTCCTACTTTCCCTTTATTTAAAGATATTTTGATCCCTCTTCATTCCTGAAGGATATTTCTGGGTTGAGGTTTGTTTGCTCATTTTGTTTTGTTTTCTCCCCAGTATTGTTTATGTTTACAGACTCTCTTGAACTCTCTCATTAGTCTGCTTCCTCCTTTCCACTCATAATTTATTTCAAAGTAATGTTCAGAAGCTGTATTTGTTGCTGTTCTCTTTTTTATTTTTTGAAGTATTATTATTTACAATAATACCATTGTGCTAAGGTTTTGTAAAGATTGAGGGGATTTTTGTAAAAGGTTTGCAATAATACCTGGGTCAAGGTGAATTTATAATATTAATTGCTGTTATCACAGCTTATTATTGAGTTTGTATTCAACTTAGCTAATTTTGAGTTGAATCTCTGTCTAGCCGGGACTTCCTGTGTAATAAGAATGAATATTTGTCTTGTTTTTGATGAGAACAGTTCTTTTGTTCTACCTGTCATATTTGGTGAGGTCTCTAGTCAGACTGTTGTTAGAGGTTTTGACTTGGAGGGTGCTGAGAATCTGACTCTGTCTTTCATCTTATTACGGTTCCTCCAGGTCCTTAAGGTTCAGATGTAGTTCAGTGTCTTTTGGATTCTCTTTTCTACCCAAGTTAGTTTCAAATTACCTAACTGAAAATTCACTTCTCCTTTTTCTTCTTGTGCCTAATATGACTTTGTTGAATGTTGTGCTGACATCACATTATGATGTATGCCATTAGAATTGCTTATTAAATCCAATGGAGCTAATATACTCTTGTGCTCTGACGTGACTGAACGTTGTTTGGTTCTTTTTCCAGCTGTTTACAAACTACAGTTGGAGGCTGGAAGGAGTTTAGGGCTCACAGCAGCTAACCTGGAACCAGCACCCATGCTTTACAATTGAAAAAGCTGATGGAGTGTTCAGGGTCATAACTTGAGCTCTGTGCACTTTAGAGCATTGGTTCTCAACTCATGGGTCATACCCCTGGGTGATGAACTACCCTTTCACAAGGGTCACATATCAGGTATCTTGTATATCATATATTTATAATTCATAACAGTAGCACAATTACAGTTATGAAGTAGCAACAAAATAATTTTATGGTTGGGGTCATCACAACATAAAGAATTGAATTAAAGGGTTAAAGGGTTGCAGCATTAGGAAGGTTGAGAACCACTGCTTTAGAGTATTACAGAGCATACATGACATCTAGTGGGCAGTTACTTACACATGGATTGTGCATCATTGGAACCACAGTGGTATTCAGAATATTTTTGAATGAGGTGTAAATACCTTCAAGGTCTGTCTATAAGGAAAGGGTTGCTGTCCCTTAGGAATGCGCTGCACTGTGAAGGAGTGCCAGTAGAGGGCGCCAAGGGTTCATTTACTTTGGTGCTTGGTTTTTGTTTTTGTTCTGTTTGACATGGTCAGCCGTCAAAATGCCAGTCTTAGGGGCTATGATCTTAGTTGTTTTTCCATAGCCTACAGCAGTGGAGGACACAGTGGGTTCTCAATCACTATTTGTTAAATTTATATTTATTGTTGAAAATCATGTAGTAGTATTCCTTGGGAATTTAAAAACTTAAAGACAATAATTATAGCATTGGAAGGAAGTTATCTTAATGTCTGAGGCAGTGGGTGAATTTGATGCATTGGCTTAAGAATGTAATGTTTTCTGAGACTGAAGAAATAGATCAGTTGATGAAGTGCTTGCTGTGGACCTGAGTGGATTCCCAGCACCCAAGTAAAGAGCTGGGTATTCATCTGCATACAGAGAGCACACACATGTGAAGCAAGCAGTTCGTGTTGTTTAGAAAGTGTTTCACTGTGTAGCTCAGATTGACTTCAAACTGATGGTTTTCCTGTTTCAGCCTTCTGAATGCTGAGCACAGGTGTGTGCTACTGTGTACAGCTCAGGCTATCTTCTTAGTTATGGTATTTCTAAAATCATTTAGTCACCATTGACCAGTTTGTTGCTGTTCATCTTTGGTTAGTTAATAATCGACATTTTATATTCCAGTAAATATTGCATACTGTTTTCTTCTGAATTCTCAGGTTTCTAATACAATACTCAGTAGTGTTAAATTAGACTATGGGTGGCTGAACAGATGGCTTAAGTCAGTAAAGTGCTCACACAAGCTTGAGCACTGGAGTTCCGTCTGTCCTCAACACTCATACTTAAATTACATGCATACATAATACAGATGCAGATAGGATCTGTGAACTGACTCAGCAGGTACACATAGTTGTTGCAGAAACCTAACAATTTGAGTTCAATCCCCAGAACCCATGGTTGGAGGAGAGAACTGACTCCAAAACGTTGTTCTCTGACCTGTATGCATGTGTTGTATCCCCCCAGCATATATATATATATACACACACACACACACACACACACACACACACACACACACACACACACACAATAATTAAAACATAGCTGGTTATGGTTGCACGTGCTATAATCCTAGCACTGGGGTGTGGTGGGGGAGAGGGGACAGTGCAGAGACAGAAGGATCCCTGGTGATGGCTGTCTAGGCCGTCCAGCTGAATTGGTGAAACCTTCCAGTATCATTGACAGATTCTGCCTGAAAAACTGAGAACCATTGAGGAAGACACTGATGTTGACCTCTGGTCTCCATGTGCACCTGCAAATGTTTACCTTCATACACATGCACACAGTATATGCACACAAAGTAACACATATGTATTGAAAAAATTTCAGAGAAAAATATTAGTGAAATTTATTAAATTGAGGCACCTCACAGAATGGAGAACTCTTCCCTATTAATATAAAGCTTTTTTCCCCCAATGATTTATTTATTTTTATGTACATTGCATATATCTCTGTGTGAGGACATATATGTCCTGGAACTGGAGTTACAGACAGTTGTGAGCTGCTGTGTGGGTACTGGGAATTGAACTCCAGTTCTCTGGAAGAGCAGCCATCTCTGTTAAGCCATCTTTCCAGCCCCCACAAAGCTTTCTTATTACTCCTTAAGTGTTGTTTTTTTGGGGGTCAGTCATTTTAAGATGTAGGCGGAGTTTTCCTGTCCCGACTGCCTGCTCCCAAATAACCGGCACAGAGGCTTATAAATGCTTGGCTAATAGCTCAGGTTTGTTCTAGCTAACTCTACACTTAAATTAATCCATATTTCTTATCTTTGCTTCGCCATGTGGCTAATGGCTTGTTAACCTCATTTTCTATATGTTCTGCTTGTTCGGCAGCCTGCTGTCTTCTCCCTGACTCCACTCTTCCTCCTCCCAGAGTCCTCTGTGTCTGGCTGTCCCACCTATATTTCTGGTCTGGCTACCAGCCTGTCAGCTTTTTATCAACCGATGAGACTAATACATATTTACAGTGTATGGAAGGATTATTCCACAGCATTAAGGATTTGAACTAAAGGAATAGCTTCAAGATATGCAGTGAATCTCACCACTTGAAGGACTAAAACAATTTTGTTTAAATTTAACTTTAGGAAAATACCCCAAGTTTTCATGTAATTAACATTTTTTAAATTATCAGATAACTATATATATATATATATGTAAGAAAGCAACAGCATATTCTTTTTATTGTTTCTGAGAGCATAATTTAAAAACAGGCTATGGTTTTCTGGGATTCTGTGAACCTCTAGAAATGTAATGGTATAATGGAAGTATTATGTAAAGAAGTAGTTTAATATTTAACATTTCTCACAAAAATTCATTATGGGCTGGGCATGGTGGTACCTGCTTTTAACCCAGCATCAGAAAGTTATAGGATGGCAGATCCTGAGTTTGAGACCACTTTGGTCAATGTTGTAAGTTTCAGGCCAGCCTGGGCTACTTACTTAGACCCTGACTCAAAACTATTTCTCTGTCTCTAATGTGCTTGCAGGATATTTTCATAGGAGGGTAAGGAGCTTGCTCTAACTATTTCATAGCTCATAAATCACTATGTCAGCATCACTGCTTGTTTACTTACTGACTTTCTTTATGAAGGAGGTCAGAGGATAACTTTCAGGAGTAAGTCATTAGCCTAGTTGGACCAAGAATTTCTGGACGCCCCTCCTGTCTCCAAACCCATCTTGCCATGGGATTCCTGGGCTGACAGATTCAAACCATCACATTCAACTCTTCATGTGGGTTCTGGGAATTAAAGTCAGACTGTCAGCCTTGTGTGGCAAGTGCTTTGACCTGCTGAGTTCTCAGGCCTCTTGCTGTCTTTTGATGTGTGCTTGGCATGCAGTGGTGGGGTGCGTTCTGAGAACACTGTCTCCCTTTCCCAGGGCACACGTGAAATATTTTAAAAGTGTACTGATGCCTACCATCCTTGTGCTAGCTAGTTCCTTAGTATAAATTTCATATTTGCTGATAGAATCATAGCAACCTTAGGATTTAGGTAATGAATGTAAACCTGACTTTTTAAATGAAATTAAAAAATCAAAACAATGGTAAACACAAAATAGACTTTAGGGACTACAGTTTTTTGTTATAGTTTTTTGGGTTTTTGTAACAGTACCTTACTGTGTAACCCTAGCTAGCCTGGACCTAACTATGTAGACCATACTGCCCTCAAACTCAGAGATCTGCTTGCCTCTGACTCCTCAGTGCTGGATTTCAAGATATGGATCATCATACTGACCTGGACTAAAATTTCTTAAAACACAAAATTTGGCTTCTTTGAGTAACTTGTTTTATGGAACATTTTTATCGGTTACCAGTGTACTGCCTTGGAACAGAAGCTGAAAAGTTTGACTGAGGAGTTGAGTTGTCATCGACAGAATGCAGAGAGTGCCAGATGTTCTCTGGAGCAGAAGATTAAGGAGAAGGAAAAGGAGCTTCAGGAGGTAAGGGGATGGGTTCATGGAGGGCTTTTTCTGAGAAGGACCTGTTGACTGTAGTTTGGAAGGAAGAACTGTTCATTATGACTGAGGACATTGTGGAGCAGGCATGCTTTGTGAGCACAACGCCACTGCGTTTTCCTCCCACTGAAGTTTTGTGCTTTTCCTGTAGTTAACTGTTTGATTAACAAGGACACTCTCTGAGTTCATTTTCTTTATGGGCTTGAGGTTTGATACTGAGTAGAGAAGGAGCGTCTTAAGCTCTTGATCCACAGTGAGAGGATTTGCTGTGTTGTCAGTTGTCTTTTAAGGTTGGGAGCTGGTTCATTACCTAAGAAGGTATTTGAGGCAGTCAGGGAACCAAAGATGGGCTGGCAGGTGTTTTGCCAGTGTGGGTTGTTCAGGTGCTTCACTCTGAGCATAAGTGATAACAGATGTTCCCCTGGTTGTCAGTCAACTAGCAGCATTTATGGCTGTTTTTTTCAAATGAAGACCATTGTAAGTGTATATGACTGATTAGTTAAGCCCTCATTTTCTTTTCTTTTTCTCCCCCTTTTGAATATGAGCTCATTAGCCCAGGCTCCTTGAACTTCTGATCCTTTTGCTTCTACTGCCTGAATTCTGGATTAGGGGTGTGTGTGTCACCATGCTCAGCTCTAATGCCCTCTTTTGTTTTATTTTTAAGCATGTGGTCTATATGTATGTGGGTACATGAGTGCAGAAGTACATGCACATATATGGGCATGAGTGAAGAGGCTTTATGTTGACGCAGGATGTCTTCAGTTGCTCTCCACTGTAGCCGGAAGGTTTCTCTGATCCGCCTTGCCCCACGGTCCCACAGCTGCTTATAAAATAATCACTCAGAGGCTTAATAGTATTTACAAACTGTATGGCCTATGGCGGGCTTCTTGCTAGCTAGCTCTTTCATCTTAAATTAACCTATTTCTATTAATTTATGTTTTGCCATGTGGCTATGGCATTACTGGTCTGCTGGCATCTTGCTTCTCCTTCGGCGACTGCTGGTGTCTCTCCCTCCTCTTCTTTCTTCTCTCTGTCTGCTTGGATATCCTGCCTGCCTCTAAGCTGCCTTGCCATAGGCCAATGCACCTTTATTTATCAACCAATCAGAGCAATACATGTTCATAGCATACAGAAAGATATTTCACAGCACTCCTTTATTTTTGGAGTCAGGGTTTCTCAGTTGAACCCAGAACTGGCTGATTACTACTATAGCTAAACAGCTTGCCCTGGGGATCCTTTTTCTCTGCCTCATGAGTGCTGACATTAAAGGTGGCTGCACACTTGCCTGACTTTTCTGGGGTTCCTGGGATCCATACTTTGGTGCTCATACTTGGATGGCAAGCATTTTATCCATTGAGCCATCTTCCCAGCTCTTATGCCTAAATTTTTGGTGTGTTTCTGTGCTAAGTTGTGTTGGTTGCAGCTCAGCTAGTCTTTCCTGCCCTCCATTCTCCAAAGTGAGATGACTGAGATAGGAGATGAGGTGGAAATTGACTGGCTTCCATGGGGTCAACTGGTGACTCTTTGATCTTTTCCTCTGAGACCTGTTTTTGATTATCAGGGCCAGTGTTCAGGGTGATTGTCTTTGGCATTCAGTAGATGGTTAGTGTGACTCCCTGTTGTCTTTCACTTTCATATAGCATTGCCTGTTAGGATGCTTGTGCCTGCTCGTAGAATCTCCTCTGTTAATGGCTCTTTGATCCGATGTTTTACTTTTCAGGAGCTGTCCCGACAGCATCGATCTTTCCAAGCTCTGGACCAAGAGTATACTCAGATGAAAACCAGACTTACCCAGGAGTTACAGCAAGCCAAGCATGCGCTCAATGTCCTCCAGGTGGAACAGGAGAAGGTAGGGCCCCGAACTTAGTTCTCACAGTCCCACATGCATGTTCCTTCTCTACTTCAGTTGACCTAGATTTTGTTTTAATTGATAGTTAAAAGCAGAAAAAAAATGTGATTTTGATACATACTTTTTGAAAAATGTAATATTTCAGGTTAAACGTATTATCTTCTTAAACATTTGTCATTCTTTATAGTAACAACTTTCCAAGTCCCTTGTCTCGGCGTTTGTGCAGAACATAATTGTTGTGTGTACTTAGCAGTGCCACACTAGATTAGACCTGAGAGTCATCCTTCCCTTCCCTTTGCTCTCCCCAGTCTCTGAAACTCCTGTTTCTTTCCAAAGTCCTTGGGATTGACTTTTTGGGAATCAGTCTAAGTCTGTGTCTCTTGTTAAATGTCCTTCATTCTCTTTCAAAGTGGAAAACAACCTTTATGGCTGAGTTTTCTCAGGAAATGGTGAAATGGGTTGGGTTTTCAGATCTGGATATAAGTGGAAATCTCTGATATTCTGGTCTTTATGGAGTACATAACAATAGGGGGGGGGGAGAGGACGGCTTTCCTAAGTAGTTTCTTCCCCCAGATAGTTACAGCTTGGATAGTTACCAGCTGGCTTATTTAAGACTCTAAGAGTGGCCTACCCAGGTTTCTGGCTTTGCATACCCCCTGCATTATGATGGGTCTTGTGTTATGTCTCCAGCCTGGAGGTGTCTTCTGAACCACAGGCTTGTCGCTGTACTTGGCACTCTCTCTGTGTGGATAACAATAATGAGGTGATCATTGAACTTCAGCTATTGTCTTCTAGATGAGCACCTCCTCTCGTCCTTTCCATCCCCCTAGATAGAATTCCAATCTTCACAGTGCTCAGGCCAACACTTCAGGCTAGTCCATCAAAACTGCTGAATCCACTTTTGTGCACACGTCTTGGTGTATATTTGTATTTTATAAAGTGTATGAATATATTTCCATGTGAATGATAGTATATTTTTTAATTTAATTTTTTGTTTGAAAAATTTAAAAATGCATACAATATATCTTGATCATTTTTACCTTATTTCTCCTCTTAATGCTTTCCAGATCTATGCTCCCAACTTCATATCCTCTGTTTTGTTTTTTATAACCTCTGAGTCTGTGTATCATGGGTATGGGGCCATCCAAAGGAGCATGGTTGACCTACCAGGGGCCACACCCTTAAAGAAAACTGACTGTCCCTCTCCCAGTAGCCATCAGTTGTCCATGGCTCTTCAGTTAGGGCTGGGAGGTAGCTAACTTCTCTGCAGTCCATGCTGGAGTATCCACTGACTTGATCTCGTGCAGGTCTTGTGCACGCAACCATAGCTGCTGTGTATTCGCGACTGAAGACATGTTTCACCCTGGTCATTTCCACCCTCTAGCTCTTACATATTTTATAGCATGTGGTCTTGTCACTATTACCTGTCAGCGTCTAGTTTTGTCATCTACCCCCAGAAACTTTCCCATGTGCCCTTCCTACTAGTTAAGAATAAATTTGACTTTTCTGTCTGTGTTCACACACTGTTGAATACAACTGCTTTAACCATGTCCAGTGCCACATCCTGATACCAGTTACCATGCCAGCCTCTTGTCTGCCCCCTAAACCCCTGTCTGTGGTTGTTTCTTAACAGTCTGTTTTCAGTCAGTAGTCAGAGTGAAGCTTCCATCACGTAAGTCAGATCCCATAGCTCCTCTGCTCAAAACCGTGTGGTCACTTGCTGCCCCATCACTAGACCAGACTGTGCTTGGGTGGCAGACCCAGGTGGCTTCCTGATTTCCCTGTGGTGCTCATCTTCTGTCCTCCTCTCACTTGCTTCCATTTAGCCATGTGGCCCCCTGGCTCTGGCTGGATACACTAAGTGGGGGCAACCTCAGGCCTTGATTGTAGTTCAACTCCCAGGTTGCTATTTGCTCATGGCCTGGGAGGCGTGTGCCTCTACTGCACTGAGCATCCTGGTTGCTGCATCTGTCTCCAATCTCAGTCTCTCAATACTCTGTTTTGTTAGTGTATTTAATCTCTCTCTGTAGTATGAACATTTGAACATTTTCTGGCTCACTTGTGTACTGTGTAGTTAGGCTCATGATCTGAAAACATAATTCCTAAATAATAAAGTAACTACTTACATAGCACCTATGGGTAATATAGAGATGATGCCTATAACCTACCTACACACAGGAATCTGTGTGTAGGTAGGTTATAGGCAAACCTCAAAGCATTCTATAGAGTGAGGGTTTTGATGTCCTTGGATCTTCTGGAGCCATTTTGCACATACCAGGGAATGATGACCCATGTTCTCCCAGTCTGTCTTTCTCTTTCTCTTTTATCTCAGCCTTTTGTTTTTGTTATTCTTTAAGAGTGGTTGATTATTTGCAGAGAACATAAATACAGAACTTCATTGTTTTTTCTCTCTTGTAGGTCACATCAGTGAAGCAGCAGTTAGAAAGGAGTTTAGAAGAATTTAGGCAAAAGTTCAACAGAACAGAACAAGCCCTTCTGGAGAGTCAGATCACAGAGAATGAGCTGAGGAGAAGCAGTGAGGTATGTGAGCAGGAGGGTGAAGGAACAAACCCCACACAGGATGAAGTATGACAATAAAAAATGTCTGAAGAATTAAAAAAAAATTGTGTGTGTGTGTGTGTGTGTGTGTGTGTGTGTGTGTGTGCAAGTGCACATATGGGCATGTGTGTCACATCCTGCTCATGGAGGTCAGAGTAAAACTTGCAGGCATTTGTTCTTTCTTTCCACCTTTATGTGGCTTCCGAGGATCAAACTCATGATAGCAGGCTTGGCAGCAAGCACCTCCGTACACTGAGTCATCTCCTGGTGCGGAAAAATGGACCCTGACCTTTGTCAGTAGTTTATTAGTACCATGCATATTCTCTTCTTTTCAGGATGCTAATGTAAAAGTGTTTTATATATGTAGAATATGTCCTTATTTTCTCTTTTTACTTTGAAATGCTTACTCATGCATTTAGCATGAGGAATTAAGAATATATAATCAAGTTTTTTTATTTATTTATTTATTTATTTATTTATTTATTTATTTATTTATTTATTTAGAGACAGGTTTCTCTGTGTAATCCTGGCTGTCCTAGAACTCACTCTGTAGACCAGGCTGGCCTTGAATTCAGAGATCTGCCTGCCTTTGCATCCCAAGTGCTGGGATTAAAGGCATGCACCACCACTGCCCAGCTATAAACAAATTTAAAAATTTTTATTGTATGGTTATATGTGTTTATGTCTGTGCACCACATGTATGCCTGGTGTTCACAGAGGCAAGAAGAGAGACGGTGTCTGATATCCTAGAACTGGAGTTAAAGACAGTTGTGAGCCTTTATGTCCTCTGAAAGAGCAACAGCCACTGCTCTTCAAACCTCTGAGCCAGTTGGGCGGTGGTGGCGCACGCCTTTAATCCCAGCACTTCGGAGGCAGAGCCAGATGGATCTCTGTGAGTTCGAGGCCAGCCTGGGCTACAGAGTGAGTTCCAAGAAAGGCGCAAAGCTACACAGAGAAATCCTGTCTCAAAAAAACAAACAAACAAAAAAAACCTCTGAGCCATCTCTCCAGCCCCTATAAAAAAAAATCACATTTCAAAGCAGTGGTTCTTAACCTGTGGGTTGTGACCCCTTTAGGGTCAAACAACCCTTTCTTCAGATACCTTGCATATCAGATATTTACATTATGACTCATAACAGTAGCAAAATTACAGTTATGAAGTAGCAAGGAAATAATTTTATGGTCGGGGGTCACCACAACAAGAGGACCTGTGTTAAAGGGTCACAACATTAGGAAGATTGAGAACCACTGATTTAAAGATTATTTTAGACCACTTGAGAGGTGGAATTATAGAACAAAGGAATTGTTCAGATTTAAAAGGAATAAATGAAACTGTCAATGTAGATTATTGTTTGTTACAGCTCTACCTTCTCCCTTTTGCTTCTTCATTCATTTCTTTTTGAGGTGGAGTCTCACTGTGTTGCCTAGGATGGCCTAAAACCCAAGTAGCTAAGTTAAGCCTTCAATTCTTGATCCCACTGCCCCTTCCTCTCAAGTTGCTGGCATTACCGGCCTGTGCTGGCATGCCCACTTGCTCTTTGTTGTTTGGAGTACACTCTGGCTGTGTGTCCCAGGCTAGTTTGGAGCCTGCCTTGTCTCCACAGTGCTGGGATCTGAATCCCTTTTGAAGGGTTAATTTAGAGTCACAGTGTTAAAAAACCCATGGAAAAATCGTAGACATAAAAAATGACCTTAGTTCAGTCTCTGGCACTATCAAAATAAATAAATAAACAGAATCATGTAATTATGATTGGTATTACTCTTTAGAAGTGACCATTGATCTTAGGATCCACTGTGCAGCCTGGTCCGTGTTGCTTGTAGATCCCTGTTCTGCCAGGCAGTGGATGAGGGAGTATCTTGGCTGTGGGAGTGTTCTGAGGATCTTATTCCTACCCATGTCAGTTTGGCTTCTGAACTTCCTTGGTGGCCTGGAGATTGTTTTAAAGGCCTTAATTAAGAAGCATTTAGGAACAGCTGATAGACTGCAGTGATTTGAATAGAGCCAGAAATTGAACAGAGAACAAGAGAAGATCAGTAGAGGTGTCTTCTCAGATACTACAGGGAAAAATGTTTTCCCACTATTGAACTGTTTTGTCATCACTTTTTAGCCTGCTAACGATGAAAGAAATATAGTTTTGTTCATTATCTAGGTGATAAAGTCTAAATGCGTTTGCCCCCGTGGCATTTCACTACAAATGAGAACACCTGTCATGGCAAAGAGGAAGTTATTAAAGCAGCCAGCAACAAAGGGGGAGCACTGCTGGAGATGGGGTGGGGGCATTCAACACCGGCTCCCCAAGTGGAAGCCATTCAGTCAGATCCTGTGATGGGTTCATCTGCAAACATTTCCAGTGCGTGTTTATTGCAGCAAAACAAATGTTTGCCTTTTGGCCAGTGGGGACCAACCAACAGATGCTTCTGCTAACATTTCCACAGGCAGACTGGCATGAAGCTCTTCCCTCTGTGAGCTCCCCTTTTAGCCAGGAACTCTCCTGCGACTCGACTGGCTGCCTGTGGAAACATTTTGTAGAACTATCATCTGCTTCAGAGTCTAAACACCTTTTAACGTGACTTGCTGGGGCATTTTAATAGACTGGACATTGTCTTACAGATGTTTCTGAAGACTGATTTTATCCCCATGGGGTCTGGGTTGTGGTACTATCTCTGATTTCAGGTCGTACTGCATCATGCGCCTACCATGTTCAAATGAAGTCATGTGTGGAACATGCTCAGCACAGGGCCTACATATATATGTGTCATTCATCTTAATTTGTGTTTATGCTTGCCTGTGAGTCTTCTTTTGGAGATAACAGCAGGAATTGAAAAGGCTTTTCTGGCTCTTGTACTTTGAACTGTGGTTCAAAGACCAGAGAAGTGACTTGTCATTAAGAGTGCTGATGTAGCTTGGGGATTACAGTGCTGATGGCTGTAGTCGGAGCAATCCTGATGTCCACTGTTAGGCTATCTACCCATCTCTTATGTTACCTTGGGATCCCTTTCTAGTCTGCATACAGATGCAAATAATATACTTCCCTTTTAAGACTGTATTCGCGATTAAGTCCAATATTGCATAGAAAGTATGTGGCCCAGTGCCCCACCTGTAAGTGTCCAGTAAATCATAGAAGTCCACCTGTTTGTTGTTTTTGCTTCACAAATGTTAATAACTTTTTATGTTAGAATTGTTTGTGATATAATGTCAGGCACAGAAGGGTCATGACCAAAGACAGTGCATTTGAGAGTTCTCATATTTAAGAATCTTGCCAGTTTAATTATCTGGTGTTTTTCTGTATCTAATTATAAGTAATCACAAACAAGTTCAACATGCTTATAGGTTTTGGATGCTGAAATGATGTGACAGTTGTCCTGAAATTTTCCTTGACTGTGTTTAGTAAACTAATATACTTCTTGCAATTAGAAATATCAGTGCTGGAAATGTGATTTAATGGTCCAATCAAGGGTAAAGTTAACATTTAGTATCAAAGTGATGGGGGTGGGGGTAGATAAGCTGCTCACCCCGCTTCAAGTGCCAGCCTCTGTTGCACTGGGGTTTGGTGGTAAAATACCATCTTTGACAGGCAGGATGAAGAAACACTTGCTTGGGAACCTTTCTAGGGATAGGGACCTGTACTGTATTAGGTCCTCTAAGGAGTGTAGTCTGGTGGGCAAGAATGAAAATGTAGAAGGGAGAAAGCACGTCCTCTGCATCCACCCCACACCCACATAGACAGCCTTCACCCAGCAGGGGACATATTAAGCTGTGCTCATGGATGGATTATGAAATGCCACACACTAACTGCAGTTTGTTTTGTCTGGCCCTAGGAAATGATGCTTCCCCTGCTGCTCCTAAACCAAAGCTGCTCTGGGTGGGATTGCTTGCTAAGCTAAGTGCTGGCTGTGCTTACGGAGATTGCCGTGCTTTTCCAGAGTAGTGCCCAATTTTGCAAATCATGTGAGGACACAAGAGATGCCTAGGAGAATATATCCTTGTATGCTTAACTCATTGTTGCTAATGAGCTACCCAATCAAGACTTAAGTGGCTGTAGCCTCATGGAAAACTAATTGCTGATGGATGGCAGCCTGTGCATCCATTTTCAGATGTTTATTTTCTAAATTCTGGCCTCTTAAAATTCTTGGGTTGGTCGCAGCCATAGCATTATAAGCCTGCTGGGTCCCAGGATTGGCTGAACATTCCTTCGTTAGGAACAAATATTTACAAAGCTAATGCCAAAGTGGAGAAAGACACCCTAATTTTTTCATTGGGCTTGCTATTTTCTTAAATGTCTGCAGTTATGGACTTAGCCACAGAGGCTAACAGGCATGCAGACATGACAATAACCTCTCCCCTTTGTGATACCTACCTTTCTCCCATTCCCCCATCCCCTTGTAAACCTTCTAAAACCTGTTTCCCGTGGAGGTGTTGTCAGTTTATCATGCACTGTTTCCCGAGGTTCCTTATCAAGGCCCAGACTTGATTTGATTTTTTTTTTTTTTTGAGTAAGAATAATTTGTAAGTTATAAAAATAGTAAGTCAACTCAGGATTCACCTCTGATGATCTTGCAACTGTTACATTTGGGGAAGAAATACTAATAACAATGCCCCATTACCCTTGTCGGAATGCTTCAAGTGTTCTGTCTTTCACATCTGTGATCTCATTAGATAGGTGATTATCCTCAGCCTGAAGAACAAACAAGTGATTATATTTCTGTATGTTTATTAATGCTAATTTTAATCAGTTACATTGTTTCACTTTCCTGATTTTTCCTTACAAGCTTGAGTACCGACTAGTAGGCAGGTTAACCTCTTGATCTCTTACAGCTGCCCTTTAGTTCTCATTGGTATCTTAGTTTCATAGTCAATTTCCTAGTGTAAGCAAGACAGGATCAGAGCACAGTAGATAGGAGTGCGGTCCTGACAACAGGCTGTCTCATTTCATGATGAAATGAGTGTATATACGTGAACACAGCAGCTGCCAGCAAGTTTTCAAGTACTTTCTAGTCGCCACATTCTCCCTCTTCCTGAATTTGGCTTTGTTACATGGGTACCCATCTGCTGGTAGTAACCAGACTGATAATTGAAGGCAGCCTTCCAACAGAGCATCGCCAGGGCCATCTGTTTTCCAACAGTGCAGTAGGGTTTTGGAGGATGGGTCTTAATTGTTTCTTTAAGATTCAAAAAATGTCTTCCTACTTCTCAGAAGGGTATTTTTGAAATGTAACTAAAAAAAAAAGCCTTATGGATTTCTTTCATTCCCTAAGCTATTAGATACTTAGTTCTTAGTTTGTGGTGATATGCCAGTTCTCAGTTTAGGGTATAATATAGGTGGATGTACCTTTAAGCTATAAAAACTAGTAAAAATCTCAAGTGCCTACCCAGTGTTCCGGAGGCAGAACCAGGTAGATCTTTTGAGTGTGAGGCCAACCTGGTCTACACAATGGGACTCTAGATCCAAAAAAACAAAAGGGCTGGAGAGATGGCTCAGTGAGTAAAGCTACTTAGTGTATCAAACCTCAGTTGGATCTCTGCAACCTACATGGTAGAATAAGAACTGACTACCCCAAGTTGTCCTCTGATGTCCACATATATGCCATAGCATGTCCTGCCTCCCCAGTACATGCGCGCGCGCGTGTGTGTTTGCACATACTAATAAATAAAGATAATAATACTTTTGAAAAACTAAAGGAAACAAGTTTCAGTGTGACTGGAATGTTTTTTACTATGTGTTGTATCAGTCTTAGGTTGTTAAGGAAGAACAGTAGTGTTTGAATTCGGTGTCTGCATTTTGCATGGTTTAGATCATGATTTCCCAACATAGTGGAATGAAACTGTACTTTTATATATCTGTGTTGCTTTGCTGCACGTATGCTGTACTTATGGTGTGGATGCATATTTAATCATGGATCCAAGGAACCTATGAGTGCCCAGGAAATTTCATGTATAAAGACACTCTTATGATAGTGTACCTTAAGCTAGTTTTGCAGTGAGAAACAAAAATCTGATTTTGGAACATTATGATTTAAATATCACATCATCTCTTTGCAAAGATATGTTGAGTAATTTGGTTTGATAGGAATCTGCAAAACTTTTGTCTTTGATGATCTTATAAATAGGCTTTTTCTTCTGAGCTAACCTTTTAGCAACCAGAAAGTTTGAAGAAACATTTCCTGAAGGTATAAGATAATTCTTATCTTAGGTTTGGGATTTGCTTTTATGACTCAAATAAGATAGCACTTATTAGATACTCGAAGGGAGAGTTCATTCCTCCTGAGATATAGACAGGACCTTTATTAAGGCAGAAGTTATGACTCACTTGAGCAGTTTAGATTAAAACAAACTAAATGTGTTTTTAGGAAATGAAGAAGGAAAACAGTCTGATTAGGAGTCAGTCTGAGCAAAGGACCAGAGAAGTCTGCCACCTGGAGGAAGAACTTGGTAAAGTTAAAGTATGTTTGAGCCAGAGCCAGAATTTCGCAGAAGAGATGAGAGGTGAGTTCAGTAATGGTAGTGTTCTATACATCTTTTTTACATTTACTTACTTATTTTGTATATCTAGAGGGAAGTTGATGAAAGAACTCTTCCTTTCACTATATGGCTCTTAAGTATCAAACTCGGGTCATCAGGTTAGGCACCAAGCACCTTTACCAACTGAGCCATCTCAGCAGCCCAGAATTCTATTAAGTCTTATTCCCATAAGGAGAGATTGATCGTATTAGCCCATTGGAAAAACCTCTGTCCTTTTCTATATTCACCCAAAAATGTCTCTGCAGTTGACAAAGTTTTCTTTTTACTGCCTGGTTTCCAACATGATAGTTAAACTTTTACAAATTGGAGCACATTGAGTCCCCAAATGCACGGTTTTCACTACTTTGCAACCAGAAGGGTAAACATTGGTACACAATATATATTGGCAGTGTTGTCTCACCCTAGAGTGCCACCCTTCTATCATGTTTGTTCAGTGCGTATAGGGCACTATTCACTCATTACCATTTCTCTTAGAAGCAGAAAGCCCTACCTTAAATGTATGTGTTGCACCCCCTTAATGACTATTGTGTTTTGAAACTTAATTGACTAAATGACTTTATTTCCTGGGTTTATAGCCAAAGAAGTATGTTGTACACAGCAAATGAATCAGTCATTTGGTGCATATTTATTTGTAGCATATCTTTTGCATAACATTTTCTTGAGGTACTAGCATGAAGAATTTATCTCTAACTGTTGACCTGAATGTGTGTGACACTGCTATGGTTTGGTTTTGTTTTTAAATTTTCATTCTCTTTTTGTTTGTTTAGACTGGGTTTGATCACAGCCTATGCTCAACTAATCCTCCTGCCTCAGTTTCCCAAGTATCTAGAACTGAATCTCTGAGACTGCTTTCCCTTTTTTTGTGGCAGCTGGTAGAATTATCAGTCTTCAGTTTTCCTAAGGAAGACTATAAGAATGTGTTATGACTGGGCCATTTTTCAGGGTTGATCAAAAATGTCATTGTTTGAGACCCTCAAATGCAAAGTAGAAAAATAATGCCTTTGGGGTGCTGTTCCACAAGTCTTCAGCTCTCATTGGGTAGGTTTGAAGTTAGTGGATTAGAAATAAGTATAGTTTTTCATTTAATTTACATTATATTTCATACTATATTTTATTATTTACCAAAGAGACTTTCAGTTATTCCCTTTTCCCCCAGGCCTTTTTGTCAAGTCATTGCTAGGTGAAAATATTGCCAAGTAGGAGGGCTTTCAGTAGGACAAAAATAAGGTGGTGATAGGAGCTTCCAGATGAATCTCAACTCCTTTCACTACACTTGCTAAGGAGGGATTGGAATGTGGGTGACATTCTTGCTCATAAATAACATACATTTTTAAAAAAGAAATAATTCTAAATGCTCTGTAAACTTCCTTGTTCTTTATACATCATTTTTATTAGGCTGCCTAAGAGATTATCAGATATATTACTATACTAAAATGGCCATTTTCTCTCTATCTTTATATAAACATAGGTTATAAAGTTATTAGGTGAATTACTTTCAAGAACTCAGCATTAGTGTCAAATTCTTAGTTTCATTGTTTTTCTTCTTTTTAGTTTAGAGTTTAAAATTTTAGAAGCCATAGACTAGACATGCTAAGCAACTCCTTTCCTACTGAATTACACCCTGATGCTAGAGTATAACATTCTTATGAAATAGTTATTTGTTATAAACACTGATAACTTTGTGTTTCATTTGTTTGCTTTAATAGCTAAGAATACCTCTCAGGAAATCATGTTAAGAGATCTCCAGGAAAAACTAAAGCAGCAAGAAAACACTCTAACTTTAGAGAAACTGAAGCTTGCCTTAGCTGACCTGGAAGGGCAGCGAGACTGTTCTCAAGACCTGTTGAAGAAAAGGGAACATCACATTGAACAACTGAATGATAAGTTAAACAAAATTGAGAAGGAGTTTGAAGCTTTGCTGAGTGCTTTGGAGTTAAAAAAGAAAGAATGTGAAGAATTGAAAGAAGAAAAAACTCAATTTTCTTGTTGGAAAAGTGAAAATGAAAAACGTATAAATCAGGTAGAATCAGAAAATGAAAGTTTGCAGAGTAAAATGAACCACTTAGAAGCCAGTCTCAGGACACAACAAATGAAAAGTCAAGACTACAGTGAAAGAGTAAGAACTCTGGAGATCGAAAGAGAAAACCTTGATGTGGAGATTAGAAATCTCCACAGTGTGATAGACAGCAAGATGGTAGAGATCGAGACACAGAAACAGGTCTACTTGGAACTGCAGCAGAAAGCTGAGTTCTCAGATCAGAAGCATCAGAAGGAAATAGAAAATATGTGCTTGAAAAGCAGTGAGCTCACTGGGCAAGTTGAAGGTTTGGAGTCTAAGCTTCAGGTACTGTCAAGCGAGGTAGTGACCAAAGACCAGCAGTACCAAAGCCTGCGTGCTGAATACGAAACCCTGAGGGATTTGCTCAAATCCAGAGGTTCTCCAGTGACAAATGAGGATAAGCAGAGAAGTTCTTCATCTTTAGAACAGCAGCCTGCAGTGAGTGATTCCTCTGCAAATCTAATGGGGGAACAAGGAAGCGTGTATTCAGAGAGGAGTGGCTGCTTTGTAGATGGGGACCAAACTCATTTAGCTGTCTTACAAAGTAGAGTCACTTCACTTGAAAGTTCCCTGGAGTCTCAAAAGCAGATGAACTCAGATCTGCAAAAGCAATGTGAAGAGCTGCTACAAATCAAAGGAGAAATAGAAGAAAACCTCATTAAAGCAGAGCAGATTCATCAAGATTTTGTGGATGAAACAAACCAACGCATTGGTAAATTGCAGGAAGACTCTGCAGTTCATCAGAATATTGTTGCTGAAACTTTAGCAACCCTTGAGAGTAAGGAAAAAGAGTGTCAACTTTTGAAAGAAAAATTCAAAGCTGAGCAAACAGAGATTCAAGAATTAAAGAAGAGTAACTGCCTTCTTGAAGACTCTGTGAAGGAGCTACAGCTTTTATCTGAAACCTTGAGCTCAGAGAAGAAGGAAATGAATAACATCATCTCATTAAGCAAAAAAGACATTGAAGAGCTAACCCAAGCAAATGGGGCTCTCAAGGAAGTCAATGAGGCCTTATGGCAGGAGAAAATGAATTTACTCCAAAAACATGAGAAGATTTCGAACTGTATAGCAGAACAGGAAAGAAGCATCTCAGAGTTGTCTGATCAGTACAAACAAGAAAGACTTCTGTTACTACAACGATGTGAAGAAACAGAAACTGTGTTGGAAGATCTCAGGGCTAACTACAAAACAGCACAAGAAAACAATGCTAAGTTAGAATGCTTGCTCAGTGAATGCACTGCTCTTTGTGAGAATAGGAAAAATGAGCTGGAGCAGCTAAAGGAAGCATTTGCAAAGGAACAGCAAGAATTCCTAACAAAATTAGCCTTCAGTGAAGAGCAAAACAGGAAATTGATGCCAGAGTTGGAGATAGAGCAACAAACTGTGAGATCTGAGATTACAGATACCGAAAACTATTCTAAGAGTGAGGCTGATGGCTTAGGGCAAGAGAAGAGCTTGACTTTAAAGGAAGAGCAAAATAAGATGCAAGAGGAAGTTAATGACTTACCACCTGAGAATGAGCAATTAATGCAATTAGCTCAGACTAAACATGAACGTTATCATCTTGAAGGAGAATCAGTTGAGAACTCTGTAAAAGCAACAGAAGATGAGATCATTACGTGTAGTTCCCAGTATGAGATGGATATTGACACTAAAGACGGTTCTCCAGACAATTACAGGGCACAGGTGGTACGACTGGAAGCTTTGATTAGGGTTATGGAAGTAAAGCTTGACCAGAGCGAGGAGGAGAAAAGAACCCTGCATCAGGAATTACAGACAATTAGAGGAGAGCTAGGAACTGGGAGCTCCCAGGACACTCAGTCCCATGAAAGGACTGGCCTTAAAGACTGGGACATAGAAGCAGAAGGAAAGTATATGTCAATGCTCCATGAGTTGTCAGCAAGTCAGAATGAGAAGGCACACTTGCAGTGCTCTCTCCAGACGGCACTGAATGAACTGAGTGAGCTAGGGAAAATGTGTGAGGGACTGAAAGTTGAAAAGTCACAACTACAGTCTGAGCTGAAGGACTCACAAGCAGAGTGTCTCACAGCAACTAGTAAAATAGCATCAGGGGTTGAGAAGCTAGTGAATGAAGTAAAAATACTAAGCCATGAAGATGTTCTTCCTCAGAGTGAGCTAATGAAAGATGTGTCAGATGTGTTTCATGAGAAACAAAACAACACATCCATGTTCTTGCCTCCTTTGGACAGGAGCAGTTTCTGTGAGCAAATAACCTTGTCGGACAAAGAGGTTCGAGTGCACTTCGCCGAGTTACAGGAGAAATTTTCCTGTTTACAAAGTGAGCACCAAATTTTACATGATCAGCACTGTGAGGTGAGCTCTAAGATGTCAGAGCTGTGTTCCTATGTGGACACATTAAAAGCTGAAAATTCTGTCTTGTCAATGAATCTGAGAAACTTGCAGGGTGACTTGGTAAAGGAGAGGAAGCCTGGAGTGGAGGATGGACATACTCTGTCACTGTCATTCTGTGGGACAGACAGCCCTAGTCTGACAAAGTTTGGAGAAACTTCTTGTTACAAAGATGTTTTAGAACAAACTGGAGACACATCTCTTCTAAGTTTAGAAGGGAATGCTTCAGCAAACCCTTGTAATGTAGATGAAGTGTCTTACAGCAATCTAGAGGAGGAGAGTCTGACTGAGAAAGAAATCCCAGCTGCCTCTGTGAGGACTATTGAAGAACTTGAAATCCTATGTCAGGTGTACTTGCAGTCCCTCAAGAATCTAGAAGAGAAAATTGAGAGTCAAGGGATTATGAAAAATAAAGAAATTCAAGAGCTTGAGCAGTTACTAAGCTCTGAAAGGAAAGAGCTTGGCTGCCTTAGGAAACAGTATTTGTCAGAAAAGGAGCAATGGCAGCAGAAGCTGACAAGTGTGACTTTGGAGATGGAGTCCAAGTTGGCAGAAGAAAAGCAGCAGACGAAGAATCTGTCCCTTGAGCTTGAGGTAGCACGCCTTCAGTTGCAAGAGCTGGACTTAAGCTCAAGGTCTTTGCTTGGCACTGACATGGAAAATGTAAGTACCCGGGTTATACATGCTCTTTCTCTGCGTGCATGCCTAGTTAAACACTTAGTAAATGCTTGTTGGATTGAAATAAATAATGAAGTCAAGATTGGAATATTCTTCAGGTTCAAGGAAATAAATGAAAAACCAGAAATTTCCCAGAGCTAAGCAGGACTCAGAAAAACGAGGAAACTTTGAGGAGTTAATGTCCATCATGATTTGATTTAAATATTCTTTTATGGGAAATGGCTGAACATACTTTCAAAGTCTGAAGTTGGAAGTCTTTAAAATGTATATTCCATGACCAAGGAAAGCATTTAGTTAGGGCTGGCTTATAGTTCAGAGGTTTAGTTCGTTGTCAGCATGGCAGAAAGCGTGGAAGCACACAGGCAGACATGGTGCTGCAGAGGTAGCTGAGAGTTCTGTAACCAGATTGGCAGGCAGCAGGAAGAAAGTGACACTAGGCCTGGCTTGAGCATTTGAAACCCCCAAACCTACCCCCAGTGACACACTTGCTCCAACAAGGCCATACCCAGTCCCTGTCAAGTAGCATCACTCCCTCATGACCAAGCATTCAAATATATGAGCCCTTGGGGACCATTCCTATTCAAACCACCACATATACTTTTACTGATTAATAAGACACACTTAAATATTATGAACATTGAATGGTGTGTTAAGGTAGTTTAGCCTCATGCCTTTCAGACTGTTTTAAATGTTATTGCATCAGTTACTAAGTGAGATATAAGAAATTATTTAAATGTTAATTTTCTAACAGCTTGCAATGGTATCAGTTATTTAAAGAAAATTGCTTTATACTTTAGTTCCTTGTAGTTTGTCTTTTTTTGACTGGCTTAAATACTAATGCTGTACAGTTTGAGTCTTTCTCTACTTCTTTGAGGTGAAGGTCCTAGGTCATATTGAGATGGTGGTAGCAGTAATCAAAGTCATAGCACCCCATTTTGTAGATGAGGTTGAGATGAAACATGTACTTTACCCAAGAAAGTGCTGACTAGGATGAGGTCTTTGGGCTGAGAATCTGCTCATAAACCTTTACTGCCTTTCTTAGTAAAGAACACGAATACTGATGATCCCATTAACCATTTTCCCTGAAGTTGGTTAGACTCTTACTTGGTAATCACAAAGAAATGCTGCTCTTTTTAATTGCCTAAAGCATTGCAAGCTGTGAAGGAAAGATGTAATTTCCATGTTAGATGTAGTTGAAATAAATTTGCTGGAGGGTTCATCCTTATGATAAATACCTTACCCAGTGCTTTGCACATAAGTGACCCACTGAATGTTTGTGTTGACTATCTGAACAGAGAGCAGGATGGAATGAAGTATTGAGAGTTATGCTGTTTGGAGGGATATGCATAACACTGCTCATATGGGCAGTTTCTGTAAAGTAATAGTTAAACCATAGATTCCATTTTGATTCTTCTAAAAAATAAAATGCTTTCTTGGTTTATATTATGTTTACAGGCTGTTCAGGGCCAAAATGATAGTTATAATATAAAAGAATCAGAAGTATATATTTCAGAGACTACAGTGAAAACACCAAAGCAGGACACTGATCAGACTTGTGATAAAGATGTTCAGCAGGACCTTTGTTTGGAAACTTCAATCACCGAGACTGAGACAGCTGGGCTCACAGGAGAGGGGTGTGAAGAACAGCCCCCAGAGACCAATTGTGGGGCACCAGCAGAGGACAAAACTCAAGACTATTCGGAATGTGTTTCTGAATTGTTTTCTAGTCCTAATGTGTTAGTACCCATGGATGTTCTGGAAGATCGGGGGTCTACCCAGAATCTCCATTTGCAGAAAGACACATCAAATCTGAATTTAAGATTACTTCCTGCAGTAGACGACTGGGACAAAAAAATTGGAAGTTTGCTAAATGAAATAAAAGAGGCAGATTCAAAACTCAGTTTAGAGGAAGTACAGCTAAAGATCAAGATGGAAACATGCCTACAATTGGAAAAAATAGTCAAGGACCTCAAGAAGGAAAAATCTGACTTAAGTGAAAAATTGGAGTCCCTTCCTTGTAACCAGGAGGTAGGTCAGAGAGTAGAAAGTTCAGAAGACCTTGGTTTTGACTTAGAATCGGGAGCAAATGAGTTAAGTGAAGCTATTAAAGATCATGAAGCCAACAGAGAAGACAATTGGAAGGCCAAATTTCTTGATGTGGAAAAGGAGCTGACCAGGATCGAGTCTGAGAAAGCTAATATTGAGCATCTTCTCCTCTCTGTGGAAGCTGGCTTAGAGGTGGTTCAAGCAGAGAAGCTGGGTTTAGAAAGAGACACTGAAAGTAAGCAGAAGATTATTGTTGGCCTTAAAGAAGAACTAGTTGTCGTCATAAGTGAGAGAGACAGGCTTCGTGGAGAACTAGATACTGTGTCAAAAGAAAGAAAAGCCCTGGATGAGATATCTAAAAAGATGAAAGAGAAAATAGAAGAGCTGGAGTCTTACCAAAGTGAGAGCCTCCATCACATTGAGGTGGTAGAGGCTGAGGTCAAGGACAAGGCAGAACTCCTTCAGACTTTGTCCTTTAATGTGAGTGAGCTAACAAAGGACAAAGCTCATCTTCAGGAGCAGCTGCAGAATTTGCAAAAAGACTCGCAGAGATTATCATCAGCAGTGGGTGAGCTGGAAATCCAAATCGGGCAACTGACTAGAGAGAAAGAATCATTGGTCAAGGAGTCTCAGAACTTCCAGGTCAAGCTGACTGAGTCAGAATGTGAAAAGCAGAACATCTCCAAGGCCTTGGAGGTGGCACTCATGGAGAAAGGTGAGTTTGCCGTGCGGCTGAGCTCAACCCAGGAGGAGGTGCATCAGTTAAGAAGAGGCATCGAGAAACTGAGTGTGCGTATCAAGGCGGATGAAAAGAAGCACGTCAGTACTGAGGAGAAACTGAAGGAAAGCCAGCGTGAAAACGACTCATTGAAGGATAAAGTGGAGAATCTGGAGAGGGAATTGGAAATGTCAGAAGAAAACCAAGAGCTGGTGATTCTTGATGCTGAGAATTCTAAAGCAGAGGTGGAGACCCTCAAGGCACAAGTGGATAAAATGGCCAAAAACCTGAAAGTTTCTGAATTAGACCTTGTCACAGTTAGGTCTGAAAGAGAAAATCTGACCAGGCAACTACAAGAGAAGCAAAGTCGAGTGTCAGAACTGGATGAATTGTGTTCTTCCTTTAGAAGTCTCTTGGAAGAAAAGGAGCAGGCAAGAGTACAGATGGAAGAAGACTCTAAATCTGTGGTGCTGATGCTGCAGACACAGTTAAAGGAGCTCAGAGAGGAAGTAGCAGCCTTGTGTAATGACCAGGAGTCCTTGAAGACCCAAGGACAGAGTCTAGACCAGCCAGCGGAAGAAGTGCGGCATCTGAAAAATAGCATTCAGAAGCTGAAAGTTCACATAGCTGCTGCTGAGCAAAAGCAGTGCTCCCTCCTCGGACAACTGAAGGAAAGTAAGCAGCATGCAGACTTGCTCAAGGACAGAGTTGATGACCTTGAACAAGAATTGCAGCGCTCAAAGGAAAACAAAGAGAATGAAGCTGAGAAGGCCAAAGCAGAGATTCAGACTTTAAAATCAGAAATACAAGGAATGGCCCCAAACATCCAAGATTTGAAGTTAGAACTTACCAGTACAAGGTCAGAAAATGAAAGTCTCATGAAAGAATTAAAAAAGGAGCAAAAGCGAGTATCTGAATTAGAAACAATAAATTCTTCAATTGAAAACTTACTGAAAGAAAAAGAGCAAGAAAAGGTACAGGTGGAAGAGGAATCCAAAATAAAAGTGGAGATGCTTCAAACTCAGTTACGAGAGCTAAACGAGACAATGATTTCCTTGTGCAATGACCAAGAGGCCTGGAAGACCAAAGAACAGACCCTGAGTGGTCAAGTACAAGCTCTTGAAGTTGAGAAGGCCCAGCTGCTACAGGACTTTGGTGAGACCAAGAACAAATACATTATTTTGCAGTCTTCTGTAAATGTCCTCACTCAAGAAGTAAAAGCTGGCAAAGAGAAACTAGAGAAGAAGGAGGAAGAGGCCAGGACACTGGAAGATCAACTTAAAGGTCAAGAGCAGCTTTTGTGTAAACTTTCCCATTTGGAAAGAGAGCAGCAACTCTGGCAGAAACAGAAACTCGAACTAGGAAATCTGACTGTGGAGCTGGAGCAGAAAGTCCAAGTGCTGCAATCCAAAAACAGCGCTTTGCAGAGCACCTTTGAAGCACTGCAGAATGCTCACAAGAGTTTAGAAAGTGAGCTTGGACTGATGAAGACAGAGAACGTATCACTTGTCCAAAAAGTAAGTGCCATAACTTATTTCCATGTGGAAGTATGGTCAGGAGGGAAGGACTTCCAGATGGTTCGTGGCTTTGTGTTTATAGGGTCTTGACTACAGGAATATTGAGTCAGCTCAGGCAGCTTGTAAGAGACTTTTTTTTTTTTTTTTTTTTTTTTTTTTGTGAATTGGATTAGGTTTTTGATGTGACGTGACTCTTGGGTTTGATATATATAGTTCCAGGTTCTTATTATCTGTAGTTCAGGTTCACCAGGGTGGAAACATCCCCTTATCAAGCTGAGAACCACTGTGGCAAGAGTGTAACAGATAATGATTAGGGTCTGAAGGCAGCCCCTGCCCTTTGCACCTTTGAAAGAAAGAATACCTAAAGATACTGATGTAATTAGGACCAGTGGAACACCCATGACTTCCAGGGTATAGCTTGAGAAAAATTAGCCTGATCAAGAGAGGGATTCCTTCAAATTAAATTTCTTGTTCAACAGATAATTAAAAAGGAATGTCCAGAAAATGAAGTCTATCACAACTATATTTTCCAGGATTTGTATATTTATAACTTTAATCCTTGGTGTGTTTCTATTGGATTAGAGTAGCATGGTGGGATTATTAAGAGACCTAAGAGCAGATAGAAATCTAAGACACTAAATACAAAAACACTAAGGCACTCACTCAAAACATTCTCTGATATTAATTCAAATTAAAGCCTTTGTAAAGGGTCGTAAGAATTAGAAATATTATTTGCCTTTTTTTTTTTTTTTTTTTTTTCTTACTGCTATCTTAAGTCTTTGCTGAGAAGAAAATGGAAACTCAACTAGTAGGTTTTGAGAACACCGGGTGAGTGAATTAGTAGGGGATCATCTGGTTCCATTTTCTTAAAGAGTCGGTGTGTGTTGTAACAGTGGTTAATTTAGTCCCAGCAGACCACCCAGAGCAGGTGCTGATGAGTATTCAATTCCAGGTTAACACAATGGTTGGGAAGGAAGCCCAGCTACAGAGGGAGCTGCAGGAAATGGTACAGAAGACAACAAGACTGAAGGAAGGATTCAATAAAGAGAAAAGAAGGCTAACTGAAGAGTTAAAAGTGCCTGTGGAAGAACTTAAGAGCCTCAAAGTAAGATCCTCCTGGCAGATTTGTTACCCTCTGTGAACTTGGCATGCCTACTCTGTGGTTGTCTTCCTAAGACATTCTGAAGTGGATCAAACTTGGTTTCAGGTTTTGAAGCCCAAACTTATATAGTGCTCAGACTTGTAGTGATTTTCACCATCTAACACTGTCATGGGCCTAGGAGTCATGATTCATGTGATGCTGAAAAAAATCCCAAACCCACACTGCCTATGGGGGAGACTGAGGCAGCTGAGTAGAGGGGGGCGGGCTATGAATCTTGAGATGTTATATTTTAAACATAACTGTACTATATGCTGCTTTAATATGTTTTAGTTGTTTCTCTATATACTTGTAAATGAAATTCAAGGTTTTAAATGAAATTACATGTGTTTTGTAGGTAGAACATCTTAAATATGTGAATCAGCTTGAGAAGGAATTTCAGCGTGCTCAGGGGAAAATAAAGTTGTTGCTCAAATCCTGTAAACAGCTGGAAGGAGAAAAGAGGACGTTACAGAAAGAGCTCTACCAACTTGAAGCTGCACAGAAGCAGAAAGCTGGTGGGTGCTCGCTGGGGCATATTGGTTCTCCATAGGCTGTCTTCTAAGAGTCAGCACTTCTGTGTGCATGCATCAAATCTGCCTTAATAGTCTGTCTTGTGCTCATTTTTAAAAGTAGTTTAATAGTTTCTAATTTCTGAATTGTGGGCTTAATGTTGTATGGTGACTATAGAATTCAGAATGAAGCCTACATTTAGATATAGAATTATTCCAATGGGGGAAAACCTGAATAGTACCTTTGGTACCTTTTGCTAATGGGTATCCATAAAGAGTTAGCCATTTTGGTACTGTTGGGGTGATATTTTTCTCTTCCTTCCTTCCTTCCTTCCTTCCTTCCTTCCTTCCTTCCTTCCTTCCTTCCTTCCTTCCCTTTTCTTTCTCTCTCTCTTTCTTTCCCTCCCTCCTTCCCTCTTTCTTTCTTTCTTTCTTTCTTTCTTTCTTTCTTTCTTTCTTTCTTTCTTTCTTTCTCTCTCTCTCTCTCTCTCTCTCTCTCTCTCTCTCTCTCTCTCTCTCTTTCTTTCTTTCTTTCTTCTTTTCTGCTCATTGGTAATTAACTATGCCACTTTTATCCACTCAAACACACTGCTTTCTCCATGAATAGCCAGTGGCTGGTGTGTGTGGGAGGCTTCTAGACAGAGTGTGGCAGGACAGTTCAGTGGTCTTTCTCATTGAGAAGTGTGATTGAAGTAGGTTTTGGAATCTGGGAGTTTTCCTCATGAATTGATTGCCACCCCTGGCATCTAGAATCTGACTGAGGTCCCTGCCGTGATGTGGTTCTTCTGTATTTGTACTTTCCAGTCCCTGTATTCTCTCAAAATGTTTTCATAGACTTTAGAGACTTAAATTTTCACAGGCTGGTATCTGTCCCCAAAACCATACAACATAGACTTTATGATCATTACTGGATTATATTGCTTATTCATTTGTAGGAGAAAGAATGGATGGGGAAAGGTGGGTGGCAGGGGGTGGGGGAGGATATAAAAATTTCATTTGCTTGATCTCTTGTAACTCTCTTATAATTCTCTAAGGGAATTTAAGTTGATGGGTTTTATTTAAACTTACCTACTAGATTGAGCTTTATAGTCTTCAGACATGAACAAATGGTCCTTAACTCCTAGAAAAGTTTAAAGAACAGGCTTTAAGATTACCTGCTGGGAACTGTCTATGATAATAACTGTGAGCAGCAGCAAGTTGTGTGTGATGTATTACTTTGTTTCCCACAGATTCTGTTGTGGGTGGTAATGTAGAGAAATTAATGACTGAAAACAAAGAGCTGAAAGAAAATCTTGAAGAAAAAATCAAAGAAGCAGATAAGTACTTGGATAAGTACTGTTCCCTGCTTGTAAGCCTTGAGGAGTTAGAGAAAGCCAAAGAGATGCTGGAAATACAAGTTGCTCATCTGAGTTCACAGCAATCCAGACGGCATCTCCACTGTTCTCCTTTACTGGATTCTTCGGTTCCAGGACCATCTCCAACCACTTCTGTCAGTGAGAAGTCAACATCTGGCCAAAATAAAACTTCAGGCAAGAGGCAGAGGTCCAGTGGAATTTGGGAGAATGGTAGCGGGACAACACCTTGTACACCAGAGACATTTTCTAAAAAAAGCAGGAAAGCAGTCAATTGTAGTGTTCACCCTACTGAAGACAAGGAAGAGATGAAGTTTGAGCTAGAGGGACTCCCAGAAGTCGTAAAAAAAGGTATGTATAGTTCACATACAGAATAACAGGGCTGAGGGTGTGGACCATGTGCTTAGCTTGCATGTGGCCCTTTATTCAATTCCTAGCATTAAAACACAGAAGTTTGAGATTTCACATAAAAATCAGCATGTGGAAAGATAGAAACCTTTACTTTTTAGGTTTTTCAGTTATTGCATAATAGCCCTAGCTGCTTAGAGAGACTAGTTCATTTTTAAATTGGCGATAAAATAAGTGTCTAAGATTAACTACAGCACTACAAAAAAAGCTGATAGGTTTGGAAAATGACTGCTGAAAGTCTCTTAGGAATTGCTGGTTTTCCAATCAGCTTTTCCTTTCTTGAGCCATGTGAGCGGGACAAGTAGGCTGGTTGACACTGACCTGGAAGGAAGAGTTTCCAGTTTTCATAGCTATTTGATATTGTTGCAGTCTCTAAGACATAAGCAGACTTTCCCCCCTGTTAATTTGGTCTTGATTTTTAATTCTTTATGATATTTGAGGCAGAATCTTACTGTGGAGCCCAGGCTGGTCTTGATCTTGAAGCATTTCTGTCTTAGCCTCTTTGTGCTAGGATTATAGACTTGTGCCACCATACCCAGCTTCAGTCATGTAGTTCTGTTAAAAAAAATATCTATAGCAGGTTGGATCTTTGGCCCTACACCTTGAAGTCAAAGCTGATGGGAGGAGTTATGTTCTGGTAAACGTGGTTCCAAAGTATTTAGCTAGCTGTCCTGTAAGTGATGTATTCGTAAGGGATTGAGAGCATTGCCTGTAGTTCGATCTGAAGGCCACTGTGGAGGGCCCTGTGGAGTGTCTTTGTGATTAGCCTTCTCTCCTTGTCAGCAGTCAGGTCAGTTCCTTTCCTGGAGGGAGACTATGAGCAAATACGAAGACACTCAAGTCCTGAAGTCACTGTTAGTGTCCATTCTCCGTTTCCAGACGAGAGCTGGCCTTGTCCCATCCTAGTTCAGCTGTGTTAAATGCCCCTCCTGTCTTAGAGACTGCAAGATAATGCAACCACATAGAAGAAGCAAGACTTTTTATTTTTTTATGTGATTCTCCCTGATCCTTTTTCCCATCATGGTGTCTTTTTAAATCTTTTATCTTTCTTTTCTTTTCCTTTTCTTTTTTTTTGGTTTTTCGAGATGGGGTTTCTCTGTGTAGTTTCGGTGCCTGTCCTGGATCTCGCTCTGTAGACCAGGTTGGCCTCAAACTCAGAGATCCACCTGGCTCTGCCTCCCAAGCTCTGGGTTAAAGGTGTGCGCTACCACCGCCCAGCTTTTTATCTTTCTAATAAGGGATAACCTGTTAATTTTCCAGTTGATTTGATGACCACCAAGGCCATTATGTAGTGTAATACATTGTTCTCTATGGCTGGGGAGAAACTATGTTTTGCAGTTATTTTTACTGTTATTGAAACTTCGTACACGTACAAGCATCTGTACTCCATCGTTAGCCCAGCTAAAACAGAAAGTCCCTAATGAATGCCATTACTGACAAGCAGCTCTTGCCCTTAGGGTTTGGTGACATTCCTACAGGAAAGACAAGTCCATATATCCTGCGGAGAACAACCATGGCAACCAGAACCAGCCCCCGCCTTGCTGCACAGAAGTTAGTGGGATCCTCACCAATACCAGGCAAAGAAAACATTGCAGAGTCCTCAAAACCAACAGCTGGTGGCAGCAGATCACAAAAGGTAATCTGTGAATGTCATTTCCTGCCTGCCAGCCTGTAAGTCTGTTAGATGACCCAGGGTTGGCTGCTGCAGTATTTGACTCGGCCTGAGTGAGCAAGTCCAAGGATACATTTCAGTTTCCTGAGGCCTAATCTCCTTTACCCAAAGGACTGCTTGTAAATAGCTTCCTGGGAAGGGGTGTTAGGGGAACTTCAGCACATTTGTAAGAGACTTTCAAGCATGGCTTAAAAGGTTTAAAGAGGTTGTTTTCCTTTGGGCCACAGGTTCTGGTCACTGGGTTTTTCACTCTATTCATCTCCCCTCTCCCGTCAAAGCTTCTGATTCTCCTGGACTTTATTCTTTACATTGTATAAAAGGTGGAGAATATATGCTCAGCTGATTTTTATTCCTAATACTGTAATTCATACTAGCAGCACCATTTCTGCACACAGTACATGTGTTTTACTTAACTTTTCTTTTTAAATTCCAGGCTTGGCTTAAAGTCATTGTGTAGCCAAAGATGGCCTTGAACTCTGATCTTTCTGCCTCCAGCTCCTGAGTGCTGGCATTAGAGATGTGCACCACCACTCCCTGATTATGCTTGGTGCACACTAGGGCATTCTGCTAACTAAGCTGCACCCATTACTGTTACTCCCCTCAGGTGTGTTTGTTGACCTCTCACACTGGGAGACTGAATGAAGAAGGTGACATTCCTGAAAGATTGAAACCTCCACAGTTCACACCTCTCTTTTGCAGCTTGTTTGTAGTTCTCAAACTGGGAACCATGGGAATAGTCTTGGAAATTTCTAAAGTAACTTCAGGAAGTTTTAAAATTTGTGATGTTAGTTTGCTCACTTGTCAGAATTTAAGTATGCCATTGGATAACCTTCAAGTAACCAAAAAAAAAAGGTTTTTCACAAGTGTAGTTAGTGGTTCCTATGTGTCAGAATACAGAAACATTGGTGATTGGTTGTATCAAAACAGCAACACACTGCAAATTGGTTTGTTTTGATTGATGTGGAAATGCCATATATATTTAAACCTTGTCATACATTTTCTTATAGCTTATAAGTTAAAGTTAATTTAACAGTGAGGAAGGGTCTTAAACTTTTAATACACTGGAATGAAGCTGTCCACTCTTCATAGTAGAAGTAGTATATCATCCTTTGCAGTTTTCTCCTTCCCCTCAATTATTGTCTGGTTCCCTCTCTCACTTGGAATCAACTGTTGGCACTGCCAACAATATTGGAGTACAGTAGAGTGGGTCCTGACTTCCCCCACTGCTGAGAAGCTCTGTAGAGTAGCAGGTTTCCTGAAGGAGGGAAGCTGGGAAGCTTGACTAGAGCTGATGGCCATGGGATAGCCACAAGGCTAGGAATCAGGTGTAGGTGCTATTATAGACTGCCATTTTCTAGATAACGTGATACGGAGCTCCCCGTCCGGCCTGAGTTAAAAAAAAAAATTCTGCTCCTTCCTCTCGAGGCTTATGTGATACAGATGTTCTGTATGGCAGGCTCCCTTACAAGGAAACCGGCACTAAGCTAGGATCTGGACACCACTGTCAAAAGGTCCTTACTCCCTTGATACTGCTTGCTCAGATATCTGTCTTCTGATTTGCAGTATGTAGCTAGTTATGTCTGGGTTGCCTGTGTCATCATGGCTAATGAAAAGTCTGACATTTAGCAAATGGTTGTGGGATAAACGGAGCTCTGAATGTTACCTTGAGTGACTTTCATAATAAGATTTTTATAAAGATAGGAAACTGTCCTATGAAGTCACCACAGGGTTTTTTCTTCTCTCCCTCTCTCTCTCCCTCCCTCCCTCCCTCCCTTTATAAGGAATTGATGGTAAAAGCAGTCTGCATGCGATGTTCAGATTTATTACCTGGGAGGAAGAGTTTTGCACACTAGGGGGCCTGCACTCCTCACTGCTGGGGAGCCTGCTGGTACAGAGCAGTAACCATGGTTTTGTGCAGATTTGTGTTCTCTGCATTAGCTACATGCAGTCTAGTTGGCACCAGCAGTTAGGAATTACAAAGCAGTTTTCTGCACTTGAAGAATGGCAGGGGTCCTCTTGAAAAGAGGGTCTAGGAGACTTTCTGATTAGATTCACATTTTAAAAACATAGCCTACTCATTTTCACTTTAAGTCAGCATTTTCTGAGATGCTTTGTAAAAAAATGCAAGTATGTTTCATCATTTAGTTTAAAAAATACAGAAAAAGATTTTGTTTACTAAAGCAGGTACTTTGACACTCAAAACTGTAAATTCTCCTCTAAGGTGAAAGCTGAGTTCAAAGCAGCTCCTTAGTCATTTATTAATATCTGATGAATTCAAGGTAGGGAAAATACATTGGGAAGATGCATTGGGTGCATTGTTGTGTTCATCCTGTCTCTGAGATGAGGAAGCCCAGGAAATCCTACTCTACCGGAGACAAAGGAGCTGCTGTTTATATATAGACTTGATTCCCTGACTGCTTCTGCTTGGTGGGCTGTCCACATGGATAGTAGTGATGGCCTTGAGCAGAGGGTCAGTTAACAGATCTTTGAGGACATTGCAGCCCACCCCTCAATCCCCTGCTGGTAGGACTCATTTCTAGCAAGTTGCCCACATCTCTCTTCTCTCCCCATTCTGTCTGCAGACATCACTGGTGAGATAGGGAGTGGCACTGTCCGATAGATTCAGGGCCTTGCCTAGTTATGGGCCATTCAGAAGCGGACTATCTACATGAGCATTACACTCACACTTTACATTCTGATCGCAGAGTGTAACTGACTCAGTTCCATGTCAGAAGAGCCAAGGAATGTTCTGCAGTCACTTGGTTGGGTCTTGCTGTCTCAGTTCCTTGTCTCTGACCCGTCATTCTCCCTGCTTTTCTCCTTTTTTCTTTTGCTGAATGCACCTGAACACTTAATGTCCCTGTGACTGATAGATTCAAGGGAAACCCTTGTCGTGGTCTCACTGCTTCTCTCAAAGAGAAAAAAGAATGGTAGTACCAGTAAAACTTCTCCTTTCAACTTTTCACACGGGCTAATTGTCCACCAACTCCTGGTCTTTGGCTACTAGTTTTTCAGTGTCCTGTGCACATGATCTAAGATAGAAGCAGGCTTTGAAATTTGCTGTGTTTTTTGTAATGCAACGTCTCTAACTGCCCTTTAAAGTCACATGCTTCCTGTAAAGAGAATATAAATGGAAAAACAAGCTCCATTCTTTTTTCCTGTTTCAAAATGGTACCTGGAAATCTTACTTAGGGAGTGTCTGTCGTGTAGTTATTCTTGGGACACTTCCACTGAAGACCTAGCTGTACTTGCAAAATAGCTATTCTTTTGAAATTTTCATTAATCTTTTTGTTTTTGGAGGGTGACGTGCAGTACTGGGCAGAATTGAACATAGGGCTTTGTGCATTTAGGCAAATTCTCTACCAGTGAGCTCCTTTCCTAGCCCTCCTTTTAATTTTAATTTTTAAGACAGCGTCACTCTAAGTTGCCTGGCTGGCCGGAATTTACTCTGTAGCCAGTTCAAGCAGGCCTTGTAAACTGCTGTCCTCTTCCCTTAGCCTCCTGAGTATCTAGGTTGGCAGGCCTCGCTGGGCCCCTTAGGTTTCTGGCTGTCTTTTGCTTTGTTTCCTTTTGTTTTGTTTTTAGCTGCACCTCACTATTGGGCAGGCTAGTCTTGAACTCCTGGGCTCAACTGATCTCGAGTCTCTCACCTTGTTGCTGTTTTCTTCTGAAGATCCTGTATATGAAACTTCCCTTCTTGCTTTTAATTTCTTGTTCATGTACCTCCTTACTTTCACTTTATTTTGGGACAGGATCTTTTATTGGTCTGGAGCTCACCAAGTAGAATCAGCTGTTGAGCCAGCAATCCCTAGAGCACTATCATGCCCAGTCTTTTTATGTGGATTCTGGGGATTGCATATAGGTCCTCATGTTTACAGGGCAAGCACTTCATAGCCTTCTCCCCAGTACTTCTTGACCTTATTCTCAGACCTGATTTTTCTTCATTATTCTATATATCATAAATTTTGACTTAACAACTACATCAACATCTTATCCATTTCTTAAAGTTTCGTTTTCTGGTATAACCCCTTTCATCTAAAAGATACAACATCATGGGAGATTTATTCTTTCTGGACTTCATTATTAGCATAACTGTCTTCCAAATCCAGTATGGAAACAACACTATTAAAAGAGTGATTGAGAGCCTGGCAGTGCTTGGGAGGCAGAGGCAGGTGGATCTCTGTGAGTTTGCCAGCCTGGTCTACAGAGTGAATTCCAGGACAACCAGGACTACACAGAGAAACCCTGTGTTGAAAACCAAAAAAAAAAAAAGAAAAAAAAAAAAAAAGAAAAGAGAGTGTGATTGACACTTCAATATGGGTCCTAGGTATTTGACATGTTGTAAATAGTTTTTTCCCCCTGAAGTCAGTTTTATGCATTTGTATTGCACTTACTGTGAATGCAGCAGGGATTCAGGACCAATGAGTCAGGTTTAACTCTTGCTTTCAGGGAGGAAGATATTGAGATTTTACTCCCTCCTGCAGAAGAGCTGACCCAGGTGATCAGTTTCATCCCTTGGGAGTGGGAATGTGAGCAGGCCTGACGGTACAGACCTCTAACTCCACCAATGAGGGAGGCTGAAGCATGAGGATCACAAGTTCAAGGTCTCTCTGGCCTATGGAGTGAGTTTAGGGCTAGTCTGGGCAATGTAATGAACCTCTATTTCAAATCCAAAGTAAAAATAGGGCTGAGAATGTAGCTCACTGGTGGGCTACTTGCCTAACATGTATAACATGGTTCAGTCCCCTATAGAACAAAACAATGACAACCACCAAAAAATGTGACTGTGATTTTGAACCACTGAAAAATGTAGATGTGATTTTGAACGTCTAACAAATTATGTATATTGCAGGTCAAGGTTGTTCAGCAGAGCTCGGGGGATTTACACACTGCCTTCCCAGAACACCTAGAGAAGTCTGTCACAGCCAGTAATGTTCCTGGGAGAAACTCTGCAGAGAGCCCCAAGGAGGGCCTGAGGGTCAAGCAGGGCTACCCTGCCTCCAGCCCAGCTGCAGGGCCTGACCAGAGAAACAACGAAAACTGCCATGTCCAGTGAAATGTCAGGGTTGTGGAAGGTGGCAGTATTCAAACCAGTCTGCCTGTGGGGACTTGTCTTTGAGCCACAAACACTATCACTAAAAAATAACTGAATCCTAATGCTCTATGTGGTCTTCAGGTCTCTCCATCCGTAAGTTGGGGAAAGTTTGGAAGCACCTATTACCTACTTCTTGTTCTTAAGCACGGTGTAAATAGTTGTGGATAGAGCTTGAGAATTTGCTGCAATTAAATGGGAAGCACCATAGTGACTTGCTTGTATGAATTTACACTAGAAAACCCTGCAATGATTTGATTTAGGATCTTCTTGTGTAAAGTGTTAGGTGTGAAATAGTTGTAGATCAAGAATTTGAGCTGAGTAAAATGAGAACCTGTGTGAATGTGGTGTCTTCATTCTTTCAATGTGTTTCATAACCCCCGCTCATATAACCTGTACATAATGTGTGGGGGGCATTGGGGTGTATATTTATTTCTAGTTAGATTGTTGCAGACACCTTAGAGGTGATATAGATCATGTTTACATTCACTATATTTTTCTTGTTAAAGTCATCATAGTTCTTTTGGTATACATGGCTGTATTTGGTGATATATTAAAATATGTTCTCATAAAAATCTTTGTAAAAATTATTTTGTAAGTATAAAAGCATTGTGACTAGTGGCACCATGTAATGTTAAGATGTTTGAACAATTGGAACATATATTTGAATACCAGTATGCTTACTGAATATGAGACATACTTTGGAATGTTGGTCATACACATGGTATAAAAGTATGGATACCTTGTCCTCATTAAATCACATCAGCAAAGGTACAAGAACGGGATTGTTTCTATCTGTTGTAAAGATGGAGGCATTTAACCCACATTAAAACCCTTGACTAAGCCCCTGTGCCCTTGAATAAGGGTAAAAAGGTTTTCAGGATTTAAATTAGTAGATAATTTATTCTTGGTTTTCACTTCAGATTGGTATCCTAGCCTTCACAAATAGCCATTAAAAAAAAATGTCTCCAGCATGGTTCTATGTAGGCAGACTTTTCTTTCCTGCCCGCCAGTTCCCAAACAACTGACATGGAGACTTAATATTAATTATAAATGCTCAGCTGATAGCTCAGGCTTATTACTAACTTACTCTCACAATTTAAATTAACTGATTTTTATTAATTTAAATATTGTCCTGTGGCTCGTGTCTTTACCTGTCCTCCAAGTATTGCTCCCTCTGTGTTTCCTAGTGACTCCTCTGACTCTGCCCTCCTTCCCAGCATTCTCTCTGCCCCTAAAATCCTGCCTAGCCATCAGCCAATCAGCTTTTTATTAACAATGAGAGCAATACATGTTTACAGTGTTCAAATATTGTTCCACAGTAGTTCCACTGTTGGAAGATAAACCACTAGCGTTAATCTGAACAGTGTGCATCTTCTTGAAAGTGTGCTGGCACAGTCCCAAGTGGTCCAAGGAGGGACTGCTGGGGTCAGGCCAGTAGCTTTAAGGAATGCCTCCAGTGAAAGATCCCACACAGGGTGTTGCTGAGTACTTTCCAGGGTCCTCTTTTTGTAGGTTCCCCCATAGCTCTGTTGTGACGTGGAATACTTCTATTACTAGAAGCAATGGATTCATCCTTCGGTTGAGTGTGAAGCTGAGGGTAAAGAATGGTTTGTTAGTTGCAGCAATGAGCATGTTGAAGATGGTTCTTAAAGCAATGTCTGAATAGAAAGCAAAAGGCTTTCATTGGTAAAACACCAGTCATGTGTGGGCACATTCCAGGCACATGCTGTGTATGGAGTGAGATTGTAATGACAGATTCACTGTGTAGCCTGGCTGGCCTAGAACTCATCTGCCTGCCTGTGTCTCCAAAGTACCAGGGTTAAATGCGTATGCCACCATGCCCGGTAGGTCAGTACTTAAAACTTGAGTACTTGTGATCCCTTTTCCCATGAGACTACCTGATATGTAAAATAATCAGATGTCTGCTGATAAACTGTAAGTTTATTTTAGGCTAATGGGGATGTGACTCGATGTTCAAGTATTGTGTAATATGCTCAAGGAATGGAGTTTGATCCTTGTGCTACCAGCAAAGCAAAACCTAAAACCTTTTGATGTACATATGATTTAACCATTTTTTCCAATTTAACCATTTGCTTCCCAATGAGATGAATGAGTATCTTTATTTTATATAAAGAATGAAATCTTAGCTGAGCCTTTGTTACTGCAGGATGTAAGCGCATTCAGTATTTCCCTGAGTTGACTGATGCTCCCATTTTATAATCATCAGTGGGAACCCTGCTCCACATAAATATGTAGTAGAAGATGGTGTAAATATATTCAGAGCCATTTCAGAAATATAAATTCTGTCCCAATCTGAAGCCAAAATTCATTTAAAAATTGTGTGTGTGTGTGTGTGTGTGTGTGTGTGTGTGTGTGTGTGTGTAATGAGTAATGAGTTAACAGTTTTTTGTTTTTTGTTTTTTGTTTTTTGGTTTTTTTTTTGGTTTTTTTTTGGTTTTTTTACATGGCAGGGTTTCCCTGTGTAACAGCCCTGGCTGTCCTGGAACTCACTTTGTAGAAGGATGGCCTCGAACTCACTGAGATCTGTCTGCCTCTGCCTCTCAAGTGCTGGAATTAAAGGCAGGTGCCACCACTGCCCCGCTCAAACAGCATTTTTTAAAACCAAACATTCTGGGGTTGGTGAGATGGTTCAGTGGGCCCAAACCTGATTATCTGAAGAGGACAAGCTTCACAAAGTCACTCTCATCTCCAAACACGCATGCAATACCAGAATAGTACAAATTTAAAATCAATCCAAAGATAATGCCAATTTGATACATGCTAAAGAGTGACCACAGGAAAATACTGTCTCTGTTGTCTGCAAACAATTGTTTTTATAACAGCAGAAACCTTAATATGCAGTGTAAAAAGTGTTGAATGTAAAAACACTGTAATTCACATCACGTAATAGTGTCGAATCTGAGCTGTAGTGTGACCCCCTAACCCCAATTAAGTTACATGAGTTGCCACCCATAGTTTTAAAAGCTGTGCTTAGGTCCCACATAACAGCTAGGTGGCCTTGGTTTATATGGCTCTATGTCTTTGGATGGCCTAACCTCAAAGTTAACTCACCGTTTAGAGGGATAGCAGTCATTTTCCTGTGAATATGGAAGTTGGATCCTAAAAATGACTAACACTTTATAATCAGAATTGTTGAAAGTTGGCAGCATGGGTCATGAGCTTGGGCTATATATGTAATGGAAAATAAGTGTGTTGGTTCCAGTGTCTTATAGAGTGGCTGAGTTACTAATAGAACACCAGCTGATTTATATGGGGAAACAAATCAAGTTCAGAGATCTGGGGATTTAGTTCTCATCTGCACAATGAAGGGAATGGTGTGGTGGAAAGAAATTTTCCTTGAGCTGGAACTGAAATGGCTGTTTGTGTTTGTGACAGTTGTCAGGATTCCTGTGGGACAGCATATTCAGTGAGGGAGTAACATCTGAGATTCAAGTGTAGCCTGGTTCCTTAAGAACCACCCCCCTACACACACTCCAGTGTGTTTACCTTCAAGATTCATTTGAGTTTTCTTATTTGATTCCAAATTGATCTGTCTTTTCAGTGCTGTTAAGTTTCTAGATGTATTGACCTGGAAAATTTAGGGCACTCCTTTGAGTCTACAAGGGGCAATGGATTGAGTCTGCAAATGACTTCTAACTACTTTCAGGGGCTTAGAACATTGGTTGTCTATTGGTGAAATTATTAAGGCCACTCCATGTAGTTAAAAGGAGATTTATTTAATGGCGTAACTTAAAATTAAGGGATAGGTAGGTCATGGGGTCTGGGGAAGGTGTATCGCAGTCCAGCCAGCGGTGTTCTCTGGAGCTCTGCTTGGCCCACCTCCACCATCCAGGGTCCCGGAACTGAGAGCGAGCCCTGGCCCATCCAGATCTCGGGTCTCCAGGCGCCTCCCTTGGCCCCGACTTGTAGGTGTGACAGTTGCCGAAGTCTCAATGGGGGTTGGAACTTCCAGATCAAAGCTGGAATGGCTACCTACTACATCTCCCTCCTTTTGTCTAAATAAGAAAGTTCTAACCTAATACAAGACTATATACAAAGGAATGGTTATCAAATATTGTCCAGGAATAATGAGGGATAATGACCTAGATAAGATGGAACTACAACCAATGCAAACAATATCAAGCAAGAAACACATACTAAAATCCAGAGAAGTATAGAGCATAGGTAAGTGGCATGTTACAAAGATCATTCCAAAAGGTGTCCTATCCTAAAGAATGTGAATCTAATACTTAATATGTTCTATCTACTAAGTTGTAACTATAACTGCTAGTCTTCAATCCCATCAAAGACCTGAGAAGGAATATAATGGTACCTGCGAAATGGTAGATGGATGCAAGCAACTTTCGGGAATCTTGCAAGATTAGACCGAGACAGCTGGCAGCCTGGACAGTCACCTAATGTTTCTCAGCATTGTTGGTGCATTCAAATTGGCTACAGGCCTAAAGTATCTGACAGACCATTTTCAGAAGCAGGAATTCTGAAAGACCATCTTACCCTGTCTTGGCAGAGTACAGTGGTCGCTTTCCTTGTGTCCTGCTTGTCCAGAAAGGACAGATTGCATTTGTACTGTCAGCCGTTGAGGCAAGGGCAGTTCTTTGCCCAGTAGGCCATTTTGTGCCAAGAAGACAAACTTCCAAATGGAAATGTCTTAGAAGCCCAACATTCTCTCAGGATCAAATTGGTGCAGCCAGGAGCAATTGTGTCTCATGTCTACAGAATTCTAAGTTATTTAAATGCCATATTCTCTAGGTCTATGAAGTGTTTGAAGATTACCTGTCCATCTGACCTATGTATCTGTAAATCTGGATAACCTAACTAACGTAACTATAGAGATGACTATAGGTGACTATAGGTGACTATAAATCTATAAGTCTTATCTACTGAAATAACCTAAGGACTAAGGCTTCACGTAAACAAGGTAAACAGTCTATAAGCAAATGTATGGTAAAGAACGATGACTTCAAAATTGTGACAATACACAAGATATAACAGAGGTAGGAATATATAGTGCAATATGCAATAGGACAATAATCTTAAATATATATCAATATACCGAATATCCTAAACAGAAGTAGAACATACATAAAGTATGACAGATATAAATTTACATTTGTATCAATATACAAATATTTCAAATAAGAGTAGAAATATATGTACATTATTAACAAATATAGTTCTATATTTGTATCAATATACAAATTGTCTTAAACAGGAACATAAAAATAGTTTACATTTGTATCAACATATAAGAATCCATAACAGTGCAAATTACAGTGCAAATTATCTAAGGCTGCTATTTTACTAAATTTGTTTACTAGTATATACAATAATCTACCATAATATCTTATACCTATCCATTCCATTTTTTCTTTTCCCTTTTTTCTCTCTCTTTTTTTTTTTAGAATACTGAGTCTAATATTTTCTTCCACCCCCAACCCTATAACCATCATCCATAACCCTGAGAATTATGAAACCTAAGGGAGAAGGGGCGTCGTTTTCTTAGAATTGCTTCCTGCTGTTTAGGGGGTGATGTTATCTCTGTTGGGTACTGTGAGAAAGCTCAGATAGTTAAATCTCAGTTAGACTAACTGTAGGTTCTGCGGCAAGTCTTAGAGTAATGGGTAAGATTGTCTGAAATTCTGGCAAGAAGTGTAGCATGATGATGATTACCATGGCATCATTCTGGATTGGGTAGAGTTGTTGTTGGGGCCCCATCTTCCTTCTGGAGACTTCTGAGATTGCTATTGGAAAAACTTATTTGTTATCAAAATGGAAGGTTCGGATTTAAAGAGGACATAGCATGTAAGAAAGGATTCTGAGAAATCAAGAGTAAGCATGGAGAGAATTAGAATCTAGAAGACAATGGTCCCTTTTTATTGGTTTCCTTCTGTCCCACACCAGAGGGCTCTTCTGATACGGGACTGAAGAATCTCTCAAACTTTTCTTTTAGCAATATGCTTGGGTTTAGAGAAGGAGTGAGCCAATTCCATCTCCAAAGCCAGCTTGGCTTATAATTGAATTGGAACCACAACTTTTCTATATTGATAGAGAGAGAGATGTTAGACAGTGAGATTTTACCGTGTGTAGATTGGTACCAATAGATTCTTTCTTTCTGCTGTAAACATCTGGATATCCAAGGCCTTATGATTTTTGGAAGATGGGTATTTCCATTATCCTGGAAAGACAAAAACAGAACCCTACCCCAACCTTTGATTGTTAATTTTTTCTTACAACTTGTAGAGATGTCACATTGGTGGATGATCTTTTACTTCTCATCAAGGGTTTTTTCCTGTTTGAATCGAATTTTTATTAATTTTGTTGGTATCCATAGCTTTTCTTCTCCTGCAGAAACAAAGGCAAAACCCCTCCCCCAACGTAGAACATATCCAGGTTTCCATTCTGAGGTCAGCACATTCTTGAAATAAACCGGTTGGTTTAGCTCAGGAGTTTTGTCTGTCGTCCAATGTCTCTCTGCAGCTGTTGTTCCTTTCTCATCAGCATTGAGAAAATTCAAGGTTAATAAAGCACTATGCAATCTATTTCTAGGAGTCATTGTTACCTGTTGCTGTTTATTTAGCATATCCTTTAAAGTTCAATTGGATCTTTCTATGACTGCTTGGCCTGTGGGATTGTGTGGTATACCTGTAACAAGCTTTATATTGTAATAAGCAAAAGATTGTCTCATTTTATTGGAGACATATGCTGGGGCATTGTCTGTCTTAATTTGTACAGGTATTCCCATGATGGCCATAACTTCTAATAGGTGTGTAATCACAGAATCAGCCTTTTCAGAACTCATAGGAGTTGCCCATTGAAATCCTGAATAGGTGTCAATGGTATGATGTACACACTTCAATCTTCCAAATTCTGCAAAATGAAACACATTCATCTGCCAAATTTCATTTCTTTGTATACCTTTTGGATTGCTCCCTGCAGGTAATGGAATTTAGTTATAGATGGAACAAGTAGGACATTTTTTCACAATATCCTTAGCCTGTTGCCAAGTGATGGAGAAATCCTTCAAACCTTTGCTATTTACATGGTATTTCTTATGAAATTCTGAGGCTTCTAGCACATTACCTATTAGTAACTGATCAATCTCATCATTACCTTGTGCTAGAGGTCCTGGCAGACCTGTATGGGATCTGATATGTGATGTGATATATATATATATATATATATATATATATATATATATATATATATATATATATAGGATGTTCCCTTTTTCTGATGATTTCCTGCAATTGTATGAATAATGAAGTTAATTCTGTATTATCAGGAATAAATTCAGCAGTTTCAATATGTAAAACAACTCTCTCTGCATATTGAGAGTCAGTGACTATATTGAGGGGTTCTGTGAAGTCCATCAGTACCATAAGAATGGCATATAGTTCTGTCTTTTGTACAGAGCTGTATGGACTTCGTACCACTTTACTTAAGTTTCCTGATTTATATCCTGCTTTTCCTGATTTATTTGCATCAGTATAGAATGTGAGGTCTCCAGAAATTGGCTTTTGTTGTACAATGTGGGGAAGGACCCATTCAGTCTTCTTTATGAATTCTATTCTCTTGCTTTTGGGATAGTGGTTGTTAATCTCTCCCAAAAAGTTACTGCAGGCTCTCTGCCAGTATTCATTATCTTTCCATATTGATGAAATTTCCTCATTAGTTAAAGGTACTACAATTTCTGCTGGGTCCATTCCTGTCAACTGGCGAAATCTTAGTTTACCTTTTTGAATCAAATCAGAGATCTTTTCTACATAAGTCTTTAATTTCTTATTTGGTTTATGTGGTAGGAATATCCATTCCAATGTAATATCTTCCCTCTGCCTCAAAATACCTGTTGGGGAATGTCTGGAGGGGAATATGATAAGAATTCATTTAAGTTCTGGATCCACACGATCCACATGTGCTTCTCGAATTGTCTTTTCTACTAGAGCCAATTCCTTCTCAGCTTCAGCTGATAATTCTCTTGGACTATTTAATTCTTTGTCACCTTCTAGAGTATTAGCCAAATTTTGTAGTCCATCTTTGGGTATTCCCATGATACCCAGTAAGTTGGAAATGCTTCCTAATAACTTTTGAAAATCATTAAGAGTCTTCAATCGATCTCTCCTTAGTTGTACCTTTTGGAGTCTAATTTTTTGTAGCTCTATCTTATATCCTAAGTAATTAATAGAATTTCCTCTTTGTATTTTTTCAGGAGCCTTTTGCAGTCCCCAGCGAGGCAAAACTTTTTTTTACTTCTTCAAACATGCTTTCTAATGTATCTAACTTTGGATCAGCTAATAGGATATCATCCATATAGTGATAAATTATGGATTGTGGAAACTTTACACGAATTATCTCCAATGGTTTCTGCACAAAGTATTGGCACAAAGTAGGGCTGTTTAACATTCCCTGTGGGAGGACCTTCCATTGATATCTCTTGACTGGCTGAGAATTGTTATAATTAGGTACTGTGAAGGCAAATTTTTCTCTATCATTTTCTTGTAAGGGTATGGTAAAGAAACAGTCTTTTAAGTCAATAACTATTATAGGCCATTCTTTAGGTAGCAGAGAGGGCAAGGGCATCCTAGTCTGTAGGGAGCCCATTGGCTGAATTACTTTATTAATAGCTCTCAGATTTGTCAGCATTCTCCAATTACCAGACTTTTTTTAAATAACAAATACAGGAGAATTCCAAGGGCTGGTAGATTCTTCAATGTGTTGAGCATTTAACTGCTCTTGAACCAGCTGTTCTAAAGCTTGTAGCTTCTCTTTTGTCAAAGGCCATTGTCCAACCCAGACAGGTTTATTAGTTAGCCATTTTAAAGGTAAGGCAGTTGGTACTTCTGAGAGTTCAACAGCAGTCGTGCTCTATTTGTGAACAGCCTGAATGGTTGGTTCCTGATTTTTATAGCATGTCATGATATTATTCCTAGGAACATGCATTGGTCTGTATTCCTTTTCTGAAAGTGTAGGAATTTTAATCTGGGTATTCCACTGTTGTAACAAATCTCAGCCCCAAAGATTTAGTGCTACATTTGCTACAAATGGCTTCAGCCTTCCTCTCTGTCCTTCTGGCCCTATGCATTCAACCCATCTCGAACTCTGTTTTATCTGAGATAGGGTGCCAATCCCTAAAAGTTGGACATCTACCTCTTGAAGAGGCCAATTTGGATGCCATGATTTTGGTGTAATTATAGTCACATCTGCACCTGTGTCTACCAGGCCCTCCATAACCAGGCCATTAATTCGAATTCTAAGCTTTGGTCTTTGTTCATTTATGGAAGTCTGCCAAAATATTTGTTTTATAGTGTTCTTTGTAAACTGTGATCCACCTATTAGAGCTGTTTTATCATCCATTGCAGTATCGGTTTTTACATTAAGCATTGGTTTATTCAGTTGTCCTGGAGAGGAATTTCTTTCACAGTGGCTGGTAATGTTCGTACTACATTTGATTTGGGGGCCTGCAAGAGGCTCCCTGAGGCGTTTCCCACCAGTAAAGGGTTGCCTCGTATAGTATATCTATTTTTGATCTGCATTCACTGGTCCAATGTCGGCCTTTGCCACACCTTCTACATAATCTGGGAGGTGGTTGGGGTCTCCTGTTTAGGCTATTCCTAAAAGGAATATTACTTCTAGGAGTACCCCATGTACAGTTTTTACTTATATGACCTGGTGTACCACATTTAAAACATTTGGTAACACGGGGCCTTCTTTCACCTCTGGGATTTGTGTCTCCTATCCTAGCCTCATTACTGTAGTTACGAGACTCAACACCATTAGTATACTGAATCCATTCTTCCAAAGGAGCTGATCTGATCTTTAATGGTGTAAGTATTCTTCTGCATTCTGCATTAGCATTGTCAATGCCAAGGACTCAATTAATACTTTTCTTAATTCTTTATCTGATACAGATTTTGTTATAGCTGTGTTCAGCCTTTGTAAAAAATCGGTGAAGGGTTCGTGCGGTCCCTGAAATATCTTTGTGTATACCTCAGTTGGTTTTCCAGGTTCTGGAATTTTTTCCCAAGCATTTAGAGCTGCTGTATGGCATAGGGATATTGTATGCTCATCATAAGTGGCTTGTACATTCCTGTCAGCGAAACATCCCTCACCAAGTATTTGATCTTGGGAGATCACAAAACCTCTGAGTTTACCTTGTTGTTCTAAATTTTTTGCCTCTTCTCTCAACCAGCTTTTCCACTGTAGCTGCTGGCTATATTCTAGAACAGCTGAAATTAACTGATGCCAGTCATCTGGGATGATTCTGTGTGAGGTAGACCACGAATTTAACATCTGTTTTACGTAAGTGGAGTGTATCCCATACATAACTACTGCTTCCTTTATATTTTTAAAGTCCCTTGTTGAAATTGGTTGTAATGTATATGTATTATATGGCTCGGGGTTTGTGTCATCCGCTGGCTTCTCATGGATGATAACAGGATAAGCCATTGTATGAGAGCCATTTGGAGATGTTACAACCTCTATGGTCTTGCCCTTCTGCTTATTAAGTCCCTTGTCATGTTTACTAAGAGTTTCTTCTAAGGCTTGCAAATGAGCACCTAGGGTCTGTTCTAGAGAGTGAACCTCCTCTCTGGCAAGGGACTCCAGATTTCTCATGGAATCATAGAAGTTTTTATGTTCCTCAGAAACACATGATTCCATGGACCTTATTTTATCAATTAATGATAATCTTTCTTCCTTAAAAAAGGTTTTCAAATTCTTGTGAGGTAATGTTGTCAGCCATATTACAAGAATTACTCAAAATTTGTTAGTCAATTTTAAGGTGTAAAATTATCAAGTACTTTTACTTGAAACAATATGCTTACCTTTCGTGGTTTTGGGGGGGTGTAGTAGCAGCCAGCAGGTGATGTTGGTACAGCTCCAAAGCAGGGCCTGCTGGTGATCTTGGCTGACTGCAGCTCGCTGGAGTTGAGATGGCGGGAGGAGCCACCCAGGCCTTTGGAATTTGCCCCACGTTGGGCGCCCGATATTGTGAAATTATTAAGGCCACTCCATGTAGTTAAAAGGAGATTTATTTAATGGCGTAACTTACAACTTAAGGGATAGGTAGGTCGCAGGGTCTGGGGAAGGTGTATCGCAGTCCAGCGGTGTTCTCTGGAGCTCTGCTTGGCCCACCTCCACCGTCCAGGGTCCTGGAACCGAGAGCGAGCCCTGGCCCATTTAGATCTCGGGTCTCCAGGCACCTCCCTTGGCCCCGACTTGTAGGCATGACAATTGCCAAAGTCTCAGTGGGGGTTGGAACTTCCAGATCAAAGCTGGAATGGCTACCCACTATAGTTGTCATTTTGGAATTTCTGGGTTCTTTCAAAATCACTTGAAGGCTAGCAATACATCATAAAAGTCATTTACATGGAAGACAAAGTGGCTGGTTCCACCAGTCCCAGGTTCACGGTGCCATGTTCTTAGCAGTGCTCTTGTGGTTGGAAGTTGGGGTGGGTGTTGTATTAAAGAGGACACTGACAACCTGGAGTTGGCAGGTGCTAGGTGGCATTTGAGGACATTTGAATTGTAATCTCTTATCCATTTTTCAGATGTGAAAGTACATCTCCAGTCATCTTGGTGTTTTTTTCAAGTCTGACGTGTGAGGTCTAGGCTTTGGCCTCCTGTGGCTGAGATGAAGTAGCAGTCCCTGGTAGAGCTCTGACTCGTAGATCTGGACCATGTTTAACATTGAAGGTGTTTCCCATCAACCTTGTAGAATGTGGTTATTCTCATGTGATGAAAGATGACATGTATTAGTTACTTCCTGTTGCTATAATCAACACCCAACAGAAACTCTTGAGGGAGGAGAGGTTTGTTTTGACCTGAATCGAGGGGCTATATTTGATGACAGGGAAGGCATGGCAGCAGAGTCATGAACTGAGCTGACTGTAAGACTGCCCATATGCAAATGCAAGTGCCCATATGCAAATGCAAGTGCAGCCACCAGAGGAGCATGTCTGATGTCCAGCTTCCTGCCTTAGTCCCTTGAGATCGGGTGTCTCACTAAATATAGAGTTAGGTTGGTGACTGGCACTCCCCAGTGGTCCTCTCATCTCTGTCCCCCACTATTCAGTGGTTACTGATGTGCTATCGAGCCCAGCTTTTTATGTGGGTGCCAGGGATTTGAACTCAGGCCCTCATGCTGGGGCAGTAAGCATGCTTACCCACTGAGTCATTTCCCCATCCCTAACTTTTAAAAACACTGAAGCTAGAATTGTTAGAAAAAATGTGTTCCTCCAACATAATAGGTTAGTTTTAGATCAAGTTCTGTTCTCCAAAAGATGACTGGAGACCAGTCTGTATACAACTAAACTTGGATTTAGCAAAGAAGTTTAATTCACCACAGATTTGTGTATAGCATTCAATTGCTAATCATGCAAACGAGCCATATACTTTTCGTTTTTTTGTTTGGCTCATTAAAAATACCCAAAGAAAACAATTGCTGCAATTTTACTTACAAATGAGTTGTGCTCTTTAAGTTCATATTTAAATTGGTTGTTTAGAACTCAGAATAGATTTCCTTAAAGAACAACATTGCAAATTGTACCTAAATTGAAGTAGGAAGCAAATTTAGCTCATAATATGTCAAAATGGCAATTAGATTTGTGGCAACTATACAAACCTCCTTCATTCATAGTGCTATGGAAAACAGGTTTTAAGAATGAGGTTGCCCGAGACACATTTTGCTTCCCTGTAATCTTTTTTGCTATGTGCCCGCGCGCTTCTCTTCCTCTTTTGTGCCAGTTCATAGGAGTAGCATAATGGTCTCAAGATAGACAAATGGGATGCAGACTTATGTCTGCCACCTTGCCAGCTCAGCAGCTGCTCCTAGAAGGGAGCTATGTCCTTAATGTTGGCTCTGACATTGTGGCCAAAAGCAACCCTCTAATGTGGGCATGTCTGGGGGTGTTCATGGAGGTGGCTTAGTCTGTTGTGATACTAGCATGTCTGCGTGCACATGGAAATAGCTTACTTTGTTGGTGTGGTGCTGGTGTGTCTATACATGCACAATAGTTATTTTATTGGTGTAAAACTGCTTTGGCTGTGTGTGTGTATGTGTGTGTGTGTGTGTGTGTGTGTGTATACAGATATAGCTTATTCTGTTGGTGTTTTAGGAACTCACAGAGAGATGTACCCCTAAACCTTATATAGTTTGTTCACTTGTAGATTGAGTTCAAACCCCAAGAATGCCCACTAACCTGGCAGATGAATGAGGTTATTATGTTTATCCTTCTGCCTCGGGTCTCTAATGGATGACTCCAAGGCTAATGTGTAAAATCCTACTTGCCAGACCTGGTCCTTGCCATTTCAAATGCTTTATCTCATTCATCCCCTGTGACCTGGGCTCTGTTTGTTAGGCAGATTGTTCACTTTTAAAACAAACCAGAGAATCTAATCCCCCTCACACCCAGAACTCCCCGCTTTTCTTTTGATTTTAACGTTTTGGCCATACAATGATTGAACCTAGGAACCCAGATAAGCTCTCTGCACTGAGCTATACCCTTAGCCATTATTTTATTTTTATTTTTAACTTTTTGGATACTTGAAATGTGGTCTCACTCTGTAATCTAGAATGGCCTGGAACTCACTGTGTAGCTTAGGGCAGGCTCAGTCTCCTGCCTGTCCTTCTGCTGCAGTTTCCTGAGTTCTGGGATTACAGTTATAATTTATCATATCTGGTCCACAGCTTTTCATTATTTGCATATACCATCTCAATAGAGTAAAGGCCTGCAGATGTTGAATAACTTGCTTGCTTGCTAGTCAAGTTCTTTTCAGAGTTCCATTTGAACCCACAGGGTTTCTGTGACATCTCGATTCCCAGCAAAAATGTCAGTGTAGTAGGAATGGGGAATTCCAGCTCTCCACATTGGTTTTTCTCTGGTGCTTCTTTGTATGGGGTGGGAGAATGGATAGGTGTCTCCAGTTACAGGCTTTCTAGCAAAGCATTGGGGCATTCTGGAGCCTTTGATGTGAACAGAATCTCTTGACTTGAAATGGCAGCCGAGCTACCTAGCAGAGTTCTTGGCTATGTTCCCACAGCCTCCTGCTAGACCTAGCAGTCCTGGGGAAGTCCACACAAGGATGGATTTGTTTTAGATGCCATCTGTTTGTTGTTTTAATGGTCAACTTTTTAGAGTCAAGCCAGCAGGAGGTCATGAAAGTGCCATTCCCTGTTCCTTTTGTGCCTGGCTGACCACATAGCCCATGTAGTGACCTGGCAGTCAATTGCCTGGGACACACAGAGAAGGAGAGAAATGTCACTGTTCTGATGGGTGAGGTGAATGTAAACCATTTCCTTCTGAAACAACTCAGGGAAAGAGGGATAAACATCAGAAGTTGGATGTTCAACTTGTGACGTCAACACAGACTCAGTCCAGGTGGAAATACCAGATGTGCTTGAGCTTGCATTTAACCTGTCTTCGTAGTGGGACTAATGTTTCAAGAATTCAAAGCAAGTTCTTATTGGGAGGATTACTGCAGATTGCACCCACCAATCTGTTGTTTTGAGAGCCAGAAGTCCAGATTCGCATCCTAAATCTTGTTCCAGCATATGAAATGAGATGAGACAATTTCCTCCTGTGAGTTGGTCATAAACTCATTTAAGAAGAGAGCATGCGGGCTTGGAAGAGTTTCACTCTGATTTCCCAAATGCAGAGTGAAGTGTAGTCAGTGAGGAGATTATTCAAGCCAAATTCAGCCAGTTGTAAAAATCACCCCCAGAGAGAACAGGCTTTGTTGCTGAGGCAGAGATGGAGAGTGCCCATCCAACTGTCACTTCTGCTCCCTTCCTGTCAGAGCAGCCGGCTTTTGTTCAGATGCTTGGCATCAATGTGCTCAGGGAATGCAGACTATCTCCCCAACCCTGAGATAATTAGCATAAGCCAATTAGGGCAATCCTTCTCTTGCAGTGTCTGGTTATAATGACCATCCCATAGTAACCAACTGGGACCTGCAAATGAGGTGTTTCCAGAAACATGGAGAACACCAGATTAGAAAGACCAGAAGGGCTGGGTCCTGATAACAGTCTGACTGCCAGACAAACCTTGGATTTCTTAGCATGTCAGAAATGTTAAAACTACTTTAAAATCTCTCTCTCTCTCTCTCTCTCTCTCTCTCTCTCTCTCTCTCTCTCTCTCTCTGTGTATATATATATGTATGTATGTATGCACATGTGTGCAGGGCTTTTGGATGCCAGGAGAGGGCATCAGATCCCACAGAACTACACTTACAGGCAGTTGTGAGCTGGAGCTCTTTTTATCCCCCCAAATTATACCATAAAACTATTTTCAAAGCATTTCCTAAGAGCAAATTCTTACTCCACTCACAGACTTGCTGATAAAGTGACAAAGGCTGTTCTCAGAGATTTCGTTGGTCTGCACCTACTCTCTACAGTTTCTTTGACTTTAGCCTCTACAGAGTAAGGGAGCATGTGGAAAACCCACAGTCTGGTTCTACCTAGGTGGGTACAGGGAATGTGCCTAAAACTTAATTTTAGCCTATGTAATATGACCTCAGTTACAGTGAAGAATCCTCGAAGAAAGTATGTAATTACTGTGTTGGTGAGATGGTTCAACATCTAAAAATACATGAAGTCAAGCTAGACCTGAGTTTGGTCTCTGGGCTCACAGGGTGGAGAGAGAGTGCACCCCTCAAATAAATGTCATTAAAATTTTTTCTAATGCCTCTTAACAAATCTTTAATATAACTTATTACTCTGCCCATTGTGTTTTTTCCTAAACACATATGGTTTATTATCTAGTTTGTCTGTATCACTTTGAAACTGACAAAATTGAGATCCTGAAGGGAAAATAGTTTCCTCTCTACCACACATGATCACCTAAAAGCTGGATTCTAGGCACCCTTTCAGAGCATGTGGGTAGCCAATTTGAACTATCACTTGCCCTGTTCCCCACCTCTGGAAATGATCACTCATGGCATTGAAGGAGTGATGCATTTGGACCATGTCAAGAGAACTAGGTCTTGAGTTCTAGGTAAATGGCCCCTCACCGCCCTGCCTTAAAGACCAGGGACAGTACTGGATGCAGTCAGTAGGGGAGCTGTGTTAGTTTGGTGGGTGATGACGAGAGCACTGCTGGAGAGATTACAGAGCCTCTTGGATTCTGTCCACAGGCTTTCTCCAAAGTCCACGCCCATACTCACTTGACCTCTATATTTTAAGGCTTTTCATTTTACAGCTCTCAAACATGGCAATGTGTCCTCCTACAGCTTGTGAGTCAGCTTTTGTTACTGTGATAAAACACCGAGGAAATCAACTGGATGGAGAAGGGATGTGTTCTTGTGGTCTCAGAAATTTCAGTCTGTTGTTTCTGGGTACCATTGCTTTGGGTTTGAGTTGAGTTGGAACATCCTGGTAGCAGGGCTGTATGGCAGACAAGGTTGCTTACCTCATGGAACAGGCTGGCAAGCAAGAAAAAAGAGTAGGGTCATTACCTCATTGGCAAAACCCCAAGGCTATACTCTCTTCTGCTAGATTCTACCTCTTTTTGTCACAGCAGCCCATGGATTTATGAAGGTATCATTGGGTTAGTCCATCAATGGAGTCAGACCCCGCATATCCAGCTTGTTCCTCAAAAACAGCTAGCAACAAACTCCTTCTTACGGCACTGGATAACAATTCAGAGCTAAACCCTAACCCATGATCTGGACTTTAATATTAAACAAAAATCTTTAGATATAATTGATGCACAAATCTAATTAATATTATTAATAAAAATCAGGAGTCAGTTATTGAGGTAAAAACCTGAAAGATCAGAGAAGCAGCTTGGAAGCCACAGTCGCTTCCTACCTCTCCCATTCCTCCAGTCCAAAAAGGCTGAGATCCTATCTCTGCCCGCCTTCTCACTTCCTGTTTCCTCTCTGTACAGCCCTCAAGGCCTCTATGGTTAACTAGTGGCTAGCTCCACCCTCTGACTTCAAGCAAGCTTTATTTGTCAGAACACAAACAAAATATCACACAACATATAATTGGTCAGAATTTTAAGATCTCTTAGATTTATTCACTTTACACGGGCAATCTGCTTGAATTGTTAGTTGATAAGAACCAGAATGAAATAAGAGAGTGGGTATGTCCAAGTAAGTCCTTCCTATCATCTTCAAATAACAGTAGAGGAAGCACTGCCACCTTATTTTTTGAGACTAGTAACCAGTTAACAGAAAAATTGAGTTTTGGAGGGAAATTTAACTGAAAAGTGTCAGAGGGCTATACGCCACCAAAGATCAAGTATAAGGACAGGTGAACAATTTATGCTGATCACTAGAAAAAGTACTGTATTTTAGAAAATTACCTACTTACTTTGTGTGCATGTGTATGTGTGTGCATGTGCGTTCACTGTGTGTAGAGGTCAGAGGACAACTTTTAAGAGTCGCTTCTCTCCTTCCACCATGTGGACCTCAGGAACTGAATGTGGGTTGTCAGGCTTGCTAGCAAAACTTTGTGCCCTTGGAGTCATTCCATTGGCCCAAACTACTGGATTGTAAAAGTCAGTATAATAGTAATACAAAAAAAGGAAATAGTGATTATAAGTCCTCCGCTTTAAACATTACTTTTATTTATAGTAGAGCTATCGGGAATCCACTTTTCTCATGTAATTTTTCTTGACATGGCCACAGATTAGAGGCATGTACCACACACTACCACAGGAACAGCTATTTGCCAGGCTTTCCCCTCTATCCTCTGCTCTGAGCATCAGCATTTTACTCTGAGAAGAATGCACATTTTACAGGGTCTACTGTTTTCTGGCTTCATATAAAATTGTCCACTTTAACCGGGCATACAGTTTATACCTGTAACTCTAGCTTAGGAGGCAGAAGAGGATGGACACAGGTTTAAGGCCAGCCTGACCCACATAGCAAGTCACATGCTGGCCAGGACTCATTAGAGACACTACCTCAAAGAAATTGATTTCTTTCCACTTCCCACTTGAACAGGTTCCTGGGCCCTCCAAAAATATAAAAATGATTAAGTCAGGGAGCTTTAAAAATTTGTTTATGTTATTCTGTGTGTACGGTAATTTTTCCTGCATATATGTCTGTGCACCACATGTGCAGAGTGCCTGCAGAGGCCAGAAGAGGGTATCAGATCCCCTGGATTTACAGATGGTTGTGAGCTGCCATGTGGGTGCTGGGGATTGAACCCAGGTCTTCTGGAAAAGCAACCAGTGCGCTTAACTGCTGAGTCATCTCTTCAGCCCCAAATGAGGGAGTTTAAAAATATTTGTTGTCCACCACACAGCTCCCAAATAAATATGTGGAGTCTTATTCTTACTTATGAATGCCTGGCCTTAGCGTGGCTTGTTTCTAGCCAGCTTTTCCAACTTAAATTATCTCGTTTCTCTTTAACTATGTTTTGCCTCTGGGCTTTTTAACTTTATTCTTTCTTTCCTTCTTACTCCCTGGCTGATTGTGTGGCTGCGTGGCTGACTCCTGGTGTCCTCCTCTCCTTCTCCTTTTCTTGCTCCTCTTCACTTCCTTAGATTTCTCCTCCTATTTATTCTCTCTATCCAGAAGCCCCACCTATCTCTCTTCTGCCTTGCTATTGGATGGTCAGCTCTTTATTAGACCAATCAGGTGTTTTAGACAGGCACAGTAACACAGCTTTACAGAGTTAAACAAATGCAACATAAAAGAATGCAACACATTTTTGCATCACTAAACAAATATTCCACAGAATAAACTGATGTAACACACCTTAAACTAATATTCAACAACAATAATGAGCTTGGCTGAGATTGGTCATGGGTCAGAAAGACTCAAGTGATGGTCCGTGAGAAAAACAAGACAAACAAACAATAAATAATCCTTACCGGTTAAAAGATTTACAGTTCCTTTGTGGAATTTAAATGCACATGTGTTGACAACATTCTCTCCTAATTTCAGGGAGGTCAAACATTTCCCTGAAGTAAAGCCAGGCAGAGGGGGAGAAATTGCATAGGAAGTTGGACTTTGGTCATTTTCTGTGAGCCTCATTTTCCTTTCTCTGAGTGTTAGGATTCTGCCACTGCAGGTATATGACTGCACATGTGCAGTTCAGTAGCTAAGTAAGGGGTCTTACATCATCAGTGTGCTGTGTGATTGTGCAAATGCTCACAGCGTGGTCACGTGTAGATGTAACCAACTGTCTTATTAAATAAGAAACACAGAGCCGATTCAGAGAAGAAAGCCAAGAGGTCAGAGCTAAGAGCCTCACCCTTCCTGCTTCAGCGATCCTCTTCAGTCAAGAGAGCTCTCCGAAAGGGACCTACTTCCTGTGTGTATGTCTTTTTATAGTCTAGCTGTTCTGCCTTCTCATTGGTTGTAAACCCAAACACGTGACTGCCTTGTCACTGCCTGTATGTACCGCCCTCCAGGTCCTTAAAGCCATGCGCCACCACTGCCACGCACTTGCTATGGCTCTAATAGCTCTGACCCACAGGCAACTTTATTAACATACAATTAAAATCACATTTCAGTACAAATGAAATACCACCACAGTCACACAATCGGCGCGGTCACGCAATCAGTGCATGCACAGCGTAGCTCCTTAAGTCCACCTGTGCATGTGCAGGGGAATCCTTAAAAAGCCGGACACAGACTCCTCCCTCCTCTTCTGCTCTTTCCTCCCCACCCCCACCCTCTCTCTCCTGCATGTGTCTCTGCCCCAGGCCTGGCCACTCTCTGTCCCTGCTTCCTTCTAATAAAGCTCTGATACTGGGTTTTGTCATGCCTCTGACCTTTCCTCACACGGTAAAAGCACTGCATTTAAAACCAACACTGAGACCCTCCATTCACTGTAGTCCTTTGTGGGATGGGTAGGAACTCTCCGGAGCTGGCTCCTGTGTCAGCAGGGAGGGGTCTCAGCTGTCAAGGATGACTGAATGTGACATTTGGACCCTGCTTCTCTGTTTGTCTCCATCTGGCTCTCTTCTGTTTTCTTCTCCCCTGGGCTGCACCCATGACTCATTTCTTTCTGACCAGGCTGACTTATTTGTTGTTGATCCTGATATGGCTTTGACTCTCTACCAAGAAAAGCAAACTAACAAGACACCAAGCTTCTCCGAAGTACAAAATCATCCATACTCACTTCATTTTTAGGCAAATTAGAAAACAGTTCACCTATGATTTCAGCATAGTTGTGTCTCAAATACCAGCCTAAACTTTTTTCATATATACTGGTTTTTCACATACCATTGTCCATTTTTAAAAATCATACGAGTAATGAGTGTTCGTCAGTGAAAACTTGGGAAACATAGTAGACAGTTCTACTACTGGTCACCAGGAGATGATGTCCTCTCCTCTCATTCTCACTCTCTTCTTCCAGTTTGTTATTGGTTCTTCCATCCCCTCTGCCTTAAGAAAGTCAGGAGCCAGGGAGGTGTTCTTGTCTCCGCCTGTTTCATACCTTGCCCATCATCAATTACCAAGGACTGATAAATTTGTCCTCTACACTTGACTCCATCTATCTGTCTTCATGTGCTTTCCCTATGGCCTTCTATTTCCATTGTAATGGGTCTTCCATTGGCTCTCGCCGTCTTGGATGCTGCTCTTCCTTTAATCAAACTCAACCATTCTTCCTCTTCCTCCTTTCTCTCTGACTTTCTGGTACAGTACTGATACTTAATAGAATGTATAGCGGTAGGTTTTGTTTTTAAGGATTTTAAGAGACAGTTTCATTCTCTAGCCCAGACTGGTTTGGAACCCACTATGTAGCCTACAACTACTCTCAATTCATGGCAATCTTCCTGCTTCACGTTTCTAAGTACTAGGATTACAGGTGTGTGCTGCCATACCCGGCTTAAGATTTTAAGTTGCTGACATGCTACCTGGACTCCAGGTAATCTGACCAGAACAGATTAGGACAGCAATCATCCCTACCCATGTTACTTATTTTCTTCTGTTTATCATGTGTTGTTTTCATTATTTTATTGCTTGTTTTATTACCCATACTGTTATGAAGCATATCCCAAAGTTCTTTTTAGACTTGGTATTTCCTAGAAAAGTGTGCCTAGTATGTAAATACCTTCAGTAAGTATTGATCAGTCTATAGCTGTGTGATTAAAAACACTGAACTATGCAATTGCTCAATGTCTGCATAAAGATTTTTTTTTCCCAAGTGGAAAACAACAATGTAATTGTCTTTTGGATTTTTTGAAGAAGACTACAGGGTCAAATGTGTTTCAACACATTTTATTTCACTAAACCTTAGAGCATTCACTCCAACCTAATTTGGAGTGAATTACATGGTTTTTATTTCCAAACCCACCCACCCCCCTCACCTTTCCAAAGGATTCTCATTCCTATTGGATTCCTTCCTTGCGTTGCCTTGTTCTCCCAGGTCTGGTGTAACCCCTGCCTTCTCTACAGTCCATTGACCACCTCCTGGGTGACCACCTCCTCTTATGATAACCTAGTGGTGATCCCCTGTGGTGGTCACTTTGATGACAAAGCAACAAGTGTTTACTTATGTGCATCTCCTACCTCCTCATCCGGAAGTGAAGACTTTTGAAGACATCATATTCCATACTGAAGACATAGAAGGAGAGGTGGTATTATAAATTCTAAAGAGAGACTCTTTATTATTTTTTATTAATTCTTTGAGAATTTCATACAATACATTTTTTAGGATATATACCCCATCTACTCTCTATGACTTCTCACAGAACCACTCCCATCTCCTTGCACACACCCATCTCTCTCTTTTTTAAATAATCCACTGATTCTAATTTGTGTGGCTCCCACACCTCTAGCCATGGATCCATTTACTGGAATGTGGTCAGTCTACCAGGAGACCCACCTCTAAAGAAAACTGACACTCCCTCCCCAGCAGCCATCTGCTGTCCATAGCTCCCCAGTTAGGGGTGAGGGTCTGTGAGCCCCTCTCCCCTCACACTGGAATGCTGACTGGCTTGATCTTGTGCAGGTCTGGTCCAGGCAACCACAGTGCTGTGAGCTCATGAGTGTAGCATTCCTCATGTTCAGAAGACACTATTGTGGAATATTAGTTAAAAATGTGCTACATTCTTTTATGCTGTGGAATATTTGTTTAATGATGTAAAGATGTGTTGTATTCTTTTATGTTGCACTTGTTTAACTCTGTAAAGCTGTTGCTTTGCCTGTCTAAAACACCTGACTGGTCTAATGAAGAGCTGACCATCCAATAGCTAGTCAGGAGAGAGAAACAGGTGGGGCTGGTATGTAGAGAGAATAAATAGGAACAGAAGAAAGAGAGGGAAGAGGGAGAAAAGAAGGAGAGGACACCAGGGGCCAGCCACCCAGCCAGCTATGGAGTAAGAAGTAAAAAAAAAAAAAAAAAGGGTATAAAGGATAGAGAAAGGTAAAAGCCCAGAGGCAAAAGGTAGATGGGATAATGTAAGTCAAGAAAAGCTGGCTATAAAGGCATTCATAAGTAAGAATAAGTCTCTGTGTATTTACTTGAGAACTGGGTGGTGTGGCCCCAAAGAGTAAAAAACAACAACAACAACAATAACAAACTACAAAACACTACTTCATCCTGGTGTTCCCTGACTTTGGCTCTTACAATCTTTTCACCTCCTCCTCTGAGATGGTCCCTGAGCCTTTGGAAGGGGGTGTGACATAGACATCCCACTGTGGTTCCGGGACACTTCTTCCGGTTGTGACACCTTTCCTTTAGCCACCAGACAACCATGATCACTTCTTAATACTTAGAAAATGAGTGTTTAACATGCATGCAGGACTTGCACTTCCAAAGGGAAGATACAAAGGGTGGCGTTGCTCTACATCTATGAAAGGAATAGCTCTAGAGACAGGAACTCTGCTGGGTCCAGAGTGAGTGGGGACCTCACACCCACCATCACAGAATCCGGAGTGAGTGGGGACCTCACACCCACCATCACAGAATCCAGAGTGAGTGGGGACCTCACATCCGCCATCACAGAATCCAGAGTGAGTGGGGACCTCACACCCGCCATCACAGAATCCAGAGTGAGTGGGGACCTCACACCCGCCATCACAGAATCCAGAGTGAGTGGGGACCTCACATCCGCCATCACAGAATCCGGAGTGAGTGGGGACCTCACACCTGCTGCCATCACAGAATCCAGAGTGAGTGGGGACCTCACACCCACCATCACAGAATCCAGAGTGAGTGGGGACCTCACATCCGCCATCACAGAATCCGGAGTGAGTGGGGACCTCACACCTGCCATCACAGAATCCGGAGTGAGTGGGGACCTCACACCCGCCATCACAGAATCCGGAGTGAGTGGGGACCTCACACCCACCATCACCGAACACCTTTTAGATCTTCTCTGTTAAAACCTGGGATCTTGAAGATGGAGTGTCTTCTGCTCCATTTCCCTCAAGTCCCATTTGATGAAAACACTGTCCCCATAACAGAGGCCTCTGAGACCAGGAAGCAGCCTGGGGCCCAGTCACCTTCCCTCAGTCACTGTCTAAACTGCCTCCCAGGTGATCTGAATTGCTTCTGACCCACATCTCTTGGTTCTACAAACTGTAAGCAGCCATAGGCTTACAGTTTAGATTTAGATCCCTCCACTTGGTTTGTCTGAACTAAATAAATCCATCTTCCTTTACTAACTTCTATTTCTTCATTTACTGGAATAGAAAGGAGCAAGGCTCTGAGTAAGGACTTCTCTGACTAGTGACAGTCCTGTGCCTTTCACACTCCCGGTTCAGGTACAGGACTCAGCCTGCAAACACTCATTCCTGATTCTTACTTGGCCTCCGGTGGCCTTGGATGGTATTAGGATGTGAGAAGGGTGAGAGTTTGACACAGATGCACTAACACGGGCTGTAGCCATTGTTGGTGGGAGGAGCTACCTTCCAGAAAAGGACTGAATCTGCACACAGCTGCTGCATCAGATGGACCAGGAGCTCCCAGGTGCCCTGTCTTTCCTTTTTTTTTTTTTTTTGTTTTTTCTTTTTGTTTTTTCAAGACAGGGTTTCTCTGTGTAATTTTGGTGCCTGTCCTGGATCTCGCTCTGCAGACCAGGCTGGCCTCGAACTCACAGAGGTCCGCCTGGCTCTGGGATTAAAGGTGTACGCCACCACCGCCCAGCCCATCTTTCCTTTTTTAATAAGACTTTATAGGACACTGCAGGTGTAGGAAGAGGGATTCCCGTGTGTATAGTGTGTGAAAGTGTCCTACACCCCAGACAGGGTGCCACCCAAGTTCACATTGTCTGTGAGCATCAAGTCTTCCAAGTGACTTTAAAAAGGTAAATGCAATCCCTGACAGACTGGTTAACCTAGTTACCTCTTTCTGGAGACAGGGTCTTGTCCAGAAGCTCAGGCAGGCCTGGGACTCGCTGCGCTCATCTGTTAGTTACTTAGTTTACTGCTGGGACATGATGCCTGGCAAGAACTAACTTCTGGGCTGTAGTGTTTTGTTTCATAGTCATAGGGTGCCATCCATCATGGGGAGGGTATGGAGACAGCAGCCTGAGGCAGCTGGTCGCACTGCATCCACAGCCAGAGAGAGAGGACTGGTGCTCAGCTCACTGTCTCTTTTTAGCCTATCAACAGCACTGTCCACCTGCAGGTCGGGTCTTTCCTCCTCAAACATTTCTGGAAACACACTGACACACTCAGAGGCAAAAGTCACTCACAATCTAATCAAGATGACAATATTAACCAATAGCTCAGACTGGCCTTAAACTTCTGACAATCCTCCTGCCTCAGCACCTTCCAGAGAGCTGGGATTACAGGTGTGAGCTACCACTCCCAGCATAACCTATTTAATGATAAAGCTGACTTTTATTTTTTTTTTTTTTTAGCATTTCTTTGCTATAAAACACTGGCTACAGAGCCTTTTATTCCCTGCTTGCAGTCACATGCTTTGTGAAAGAAGTCCCATTTCTGCTTCCTGTTTGGCCCTGGCTGTTTCAGTAGTTGGGTGTTTGGGGGACACTGGGATGATAGAAAGGATCAGGTCCTAGTGGTCCCTCCTGTCCTGGACTCTGACTCTGGTGGTAACAGTGTCTGAGGTCAGATGACTTGTTCCCTAGCTGACCTTCGTGCTCATTGCTCTTCTGTGCTAGGGAACCAGGCACAAGAGGCCCCTCCTCTGGGCTCTCTTTGTTCATCTGACCTCAAAAGCAGTGCCACTTGTCATAGCTGCAGCCTCTGTGAATTCTGTCTTCTCACCCCTTGGTCCTTCAGGACTTGTTTAACAATTCCTTATATCAAATCCACTGTCTAATTAACTGGCACTGCCTGGAGGAATCTCACCATGGCCCATCTCTGCTCCCTGGTCCTTGTGATCTTTGTTGAAAAAAATTCAGACCCACGGAGCATAGTGTAGAAGCTAAGTGGAACGCAATCACAAGCAAAGGAGAGTGGACAACAGTCAGAAAGACGGCTGTGCCGAGCTGCATGTCATGTGGGGTGTATGTGTCTTTAAAGTTTCTGGTACAAACAACTTTCTTGGAGTGTGTTTTCTCATCCAAGTGATTGACAGGCCCGTTGGGATGAACTCCTAAGGGAGAAATGATGCTGTGTGTCTTTGTTCTTTACTGGAAACTTGCTATGACAGGACTCTTACCATCTGAGTGCTGTGTCTCCATCCAGGGCCAGAGATACCACTCAGATCCCATTCTTTGAAATCTGGACCCTGCTATCTCAATTCCTGGTTTTCTGAGTTGTTGATCATCCCCAGTGACTTCTGTTGCTGACATCGGACAAGTGGCAGAGCAGCCCCTCTGGGTCCCAATTGGGCCTTGACTGATGAGCATCATGTAGGCAGACACTGGTGACATATTGGGCCTTGACTGATGAGCATCATGTAGGCAGACACTGGTGACATATTGGGCCTTGACTGATGAGCGTCATGTAGGCTGACATTGGTGACATTGGTGATGAAACAAGTGTTCTAAGGTGGACACAGTGGTGCATACTGAGAATCCTAGCAATGAGAGGCTAAGACAGGAGGATTGGGACTTTGACCATCCTGGGCTGCATAGAAAGACTTTGACTCCAAGAGCCAAACAAATGAATGGATGAATGAATAAATAATATTTGAATCAATGATTCTGCCAAATGTGAAAGGAGAGGCTGGTTCAGGACAGAAGATGCAAATAAACCCTTCCCTTCTGATGCTTCCAAACCACTGGAGGGAGCCACACAGAACAGAAGCATCCTCAACCCTAGGAAGCTGCAGAGCCTCAGACTCCCTGACCCCTGTTTGGGGAGGAGTGGCCTTAGAGGGAGAATCAGAAACTGATTTAAATATTCATCCCAACTGTTGCTCAGCAGGAGGGTGGGTGCATTTGGGGGACAAATGCCTTGGCCCAAGGTTGCCTGTTCTGAAGTCAAGGACCCTTCTCTAGTTGCAATACCGGTTTATAGCAACTTCTTGAATTGTTTTCATTAAGGATGGGAATCATGAACTCATCCATAAGTGTAATAGGATACAAGGGTGTGACTGAGTTAGGGAAAGAAGAAGATACAATGTTCTTCACGTGACACAAGAGTTGGGGCTTTCTGAATGATGGTTCTGGGAAGTGGCTTTTTAGTCTGTTCTGTAGATGGAGAATTGGAAGTCTTTTGCCAACTTCCTCAGAATCACTCACCACATCGGCAAGAGATACAGACTTTCTATCTAGGTGTGTTGAATTTTAAACTCAAAGTCTGTGCCTATTAACAAGGAAGATTAGATGTAGGGAGGGATGTAGGTTCTTTTAGCTGGAAAATTTCTTATGATACTGAAGAAAGGAATAGATTTTGTCTTGGAGATCAAAGCCTAATGACTTATGTGAATTTCTAATGGATAAGTGGGGATGTGAATGGGAGGGGTGGGAGACAGGAGAGCTAGAGGATGGGTTAGCCAAGACTAAGGATGAATGAAGAAGCTTTACAAAACCACACTAGTTTGTAAGTTAACTAAACAACAACAACAACAACTTCAAATAAAAGGAGTTTGACCAGAAGTGCCCTGCATGGGGGAACAAAGCTGTTCTTAAAGACATGGGTTATTAGTGCTAGCTATAACCTACCTCTCTTATGAGCTATTGTTGGTCCGGGAGGCCCCCGAGGCCTCCAGGACAGCACAAGCTTTTGTTGTGGCTCTTGCTTACTGTGTGGCTGCCCTTGCTTGTCAACACAACAAACCCGGCCAGAGGAACCTTTGGAAGAACTGCCTCCATCAGCTTGGCCTGCGGCCATGCCTGTGGGTCATCTTATTGATGACTAATTGATGTAGGAGCCCACTGTGGTGGGTTGTACAAGAAAGGTAGCTGAGCAAGCCAGGAAGAGCAGCTCAGAGTTTATCCTTCGGTTTGTGCGTCAAGCTCCTGCCTTCGGTTCGGCCTTGGCTTCCCTCGCTGATGCACTAGAATCTGTAAGTTAGCAGAAAGCAGTCCTTCCTTCTCATCCGTGGCTGGTCAGTGTTTTCATCACAGCAACAGAGAAGCGAACAAGGCCAGGTGCCCCCTCTACCTAGATGATAAAACCCTATTGCTGAAGACACCACACGATTTGCTTATAGGCCTAGAGAAATCAACCTAGAGCTGATCAAGGAATGCTCTTCCTGCTGGCTAGCGTTCATAATGCTAGGATGTGCTTTGCTGACACTGGGGGAGGAGAGAGAGCAATAGTCTCATCTAGCACTGGCCCCTGAATGCTATAATCCCGACCTGCCAGGCAAAATGTTCTCACTGGGGCAATACCAGGAAGACTGTGTATGGGGGCAACCAACCATTCTCTTGATTTGGATTTGAGGACTGCTGCACAGGAGGGAATTCATAAACATGGTCAAAGACCATGTCCAGGGATCCCATAGGCCCAAGGGATGTTGTTTTGCTAAATGGTCATTTTTGTCAAACTGCCTTCTAAATAAGCTTTTATCCATAGATTTGTATTGTTCTCAGCTTTGGTCAGAGATTCTCTCTCTCTCTCTCTCTCTCTCTCTCTCTCTCTCTCTCTCTCTCTCTCTCTCTCTCTCTGTGTGTGTGTGTGTGTGTGTGTGTGTGTGTGTGTGGTTAGTGGTTAATGAAGTTCAAAGTGTTGACACTAAGTGATTGTGAGTACTCAGCCATAGTTGGGACATCCATATCCAACCCCACAAGAGCTCAGTAAGCATCGTAGACTAGGTGCTTTTTGAGATCTGGTTGCTACCTAGTCCAGGCTGGCTTTGAACTCGTGGCACTCCTCCTGCTCCAGCCTCCTGAGTGATGACTCCCCAGTGTCTTTGTTCATCACCAGCAGGGCGCACTGGCTGAACTTGAGCTGCTGTTAGTGCGTCCCCACCCCACATTGAGATAGGTCTTGTAGTCACGGCAGGCTTGGAACTCGCTGTCTAGATCAGTTGCACCTTGAACTTCAGTAGTCTCCTACTTCCGCCTTCTACGCACTAGGACTCCAGGTGTAAGCCATGCACCCAGCCTGACCTCTTCTTGTTAACTGAAATCCACAGCTGATGCCAAGATTTTCTCTGATTTGACCTAACACCCCCGCTTCAGATGACTGTGTCACATGTTGTTGCAGCCCTTCAGGCTGCTCTCAGCTGTGACAGTTTCTGAGACTTGGTGTCATTTTGATGCATGCTGGGAAGTATTTTGTGGGATGGTCTTCTGTTGAAATTTGTTGGGTGTTATTTCTCATAGATAACCTGGAGTCACCAGTTTGGGTGAAGAAGATTACAGAGGCAAAGACATTTTTGTCACATTTTGCCAAGGGTGCATGTGGCTGTCATGGTTTTGATTGTCAATGCTGATGGCCAAGCTGCTTGATGGACATCTCCATCCTTGCTTCCCCTCTCCACAGCTGGCTGTGTGGAAGGCACTCTGCAGCCCGCACCAGAGCAGTTGGAGGTTTCCTTCTTGCCCTTTGAAGACTGAACATCTGAAACTACTTGGGTTTCTTTTGCACAAGATACCCATTTCTCCAGTTCTTTGTGAGCATTTGTGTGGATTCATGGGTGTTTGTTTTATCCTTTGGATTCTAATCCAGTATCATTTTATTTTTAAATCATTTCCACTCTGGACAATGGGAGATCTTGGAACTGTCCAGTGTATTCATTCAACAATCCTTATTAGTGTGCATGTAACATATATGTATGTGTGTGTGTGTGTGTGTGTGTGTGTGATGAGTATATTTGTGTTGTGTGTGTGTGTGTGTTGTGTGTGTGATGCTTTCTTGACTTGTTTTTTTACTTTCTGGCCACAGGTTGCTGCAGGATGGTCTTGTATAATTTTTGTCCCTATCCTAGAATCAGCTACTTCTCCAAGGAGCTTGGGTCTCTTCTCCTGGGTCACAGTGTTAGACCCTGAGATTTGGGTGCTCCATGTGGGCTGATAAGCAAATGCCATTTTTAAAAGAAAAATTGTAGAAATGAAATGTACACGCTGCATGTGTATGCATCCTCCCACCCACACATATATGCACACATGCACCCTTGTTTTTATGTGTAACCCATCTGCACCTATATGAAGTTAGATGTGCATTCACACTACTGTCCCTAACTCCATCTGTCACCAGTGGGATGTCCTTGCTCCCTTCCCTTGCTATCTGTGATCTCAATTCGCTCTACACATCTGTCACCTGCTTACCTGACCATTCAGTGTCCATATACTCTTAACAGTATCAGAACTAGCTTGGATCTCTGCACAAACAACTGTGTCCAGCAATGTTTGTTTCTTATCCGCCTTTTGGTCTCATGACTCTTTGTACAGCAGTTCATGTTCAAATCCAGCCCTTTCCCTTCTCTGTAATGAGGCTGTTTGGTACATATGGAAGACAGTTTCTTACCAAATCTGCATTCTTTCCCTGAAGATCCTGACTGATGAGTGATAAGTAACATAAAACAAAACAAAACAACAAAAACAAAACAAAAAACTGACACATCCAAATTCATCCCTTGTATTGTCTTTCTGTACACTGTGAATATGTGTTGCTCTCATTGATAAATAAAGCTGTTTGGCCAATGGAGAGGCAGAATAAGGTTAGGGGGTACATTCACACTGAAGATGGAGAAAGAAGGGTGGAGTCAGGGGAGATGCTGTGAGCCACTGCCAGGAGAAGCAAGATGTGAGAGAACAGGTAATGCCACGAAGTCATGTGGCAAAACATAGATTAATAGGAATGGGTTGAGTTAAGTTGTAAGAGCTAATAATAATGAGCCTGAGCCATAGGCCATTGCTGTGGGATGGTCTGTATGTCAAATGTGTTGCTGATTGGTCAATAAATAAATCACTGATTGGCCAGTGGCCAGGCAGGAGTTATAGGCGGGACTAACAGAGAGGAGAATTGAGAGAACAGGAAGCTGAGTCAGAGAGACACTGCCAGCCGCCACCATGACAAGCCGCATGTGAAGATCCCGGTAAGCCATGAGCCATGTGGCAAGGTATAGATTTATGGAAATGGATTAATTTAAGCTGTAAGAACGGTTAGCAAGAAGCCTGCCACGGCCATACAGTTTGTAACCAATATAAGTCTCTGTGTTTACTTGGTCGGGTCTGAGTGGCTGTGGGACTGGCGGGTGAGAGAGATTTGCTTTGACCGTGGGCCAGGCAGGAAAACTCAAGCTATAGGCCATACAGTTTGTAATTAATATGAAGCCTCTGAGTGATTATTTGGGACTGAGCGGCTGCGGGGCTGTGCGGGACAGGAAAACTTCCAGCTACAAGAGAACAGTTGCACTTCCCTAAAATCCTCGATGCTTTATCTGTTTATCCTTCTCCCTATCTCTGAACTTCCAACCGCCACTTCTGTTAGCCATGTCTAACCATTTCACATTTTCTAAAATGTCATTGTATAAGTTCACTTTTGTGGCTATCTATAACAAAATCCTTGAGGAAGGCAAACTTTATAAAGAAGTTAGTGTGGCTAATGGTTTGGGAAGTATAAAGATATAACACCAGCATTGGCTCAGCCCTGGCGTGTGGTATTGTATTCCCCCAAATATTGTGCATGCTAATAAACTTATCTGGGGTCAGAGACAGAACAGCCACAATATTAAACATAAAGAATAGGCAGTCGTAGTACACGCCTTTAATCTTAGCATTCCAGAGGCAGAAATTCATGTGTTCAAGGATACAGACAGGCATGGTGACTCATCATGCCTTTAATCCCAGAAAGCAAGCCTTTAATCCCAGGGAGCGGTGGTAGAAAGCAGAAAGGTATATAAGGCGTGAGGACCAGAAACTAGCAGCATTTTGGCCTGGGTAAGCATTTGGCTGGTTAAGCTTTTAGGTTTTGAGCAGCAGTTCAGCTGAGAGCCATTGGGATGAGGACACAGAGGCTTCCAGTCTGAGGAAACAAGATCAGCTGAGAAGTTGGCCAGGTGAGGTTAGCTGTGGCTTGTTCTGTCTCTCTGACCTTCCAGTGTTCACCCCAATACTTGGCTCAGGTTTGATTTTATTAATAAGACTCTCTAAGATTCCTGCTACACTGGCGAGAACGGCATGTCAGATTGTCTCACAGCGGCAAGAAGGCAGTGAGAAAGTAAAACCACATGGCTAGCAGGAAGCCATAGTGATTCGTGTGTGTGTGTGTGTGTGTGTGTGTGTGTGTGTGTGTGTGTGTGTGTGTTGGTTTCTCATTTAACAACCTGCTCTGTGAGAACTGATTCAGGGTCCCTGGAGGGATAGACATTTCTTTATTGATACTCAGACTTCATTTTTTTTTTACTCATTCCATCAAAAACTTTGCATTTTATAAAAGACACTAGTGGTACTCCTTATTTGATATCTTCATCATTCTTAGGAATTTGTCAGCAGGTTACGGGATTATTTTAGAGATAGAAGTAAGGACTTTTGATATAACATTGAAGTTTGCTTTGCCCACAGACATGCTTCCCAAAGTCCAAAAAGAAACCAACCAACCCACCCCGCACACCTGGGTTCTATGGTGGTCATTGCTCCCCCTGCAGGGCCTTCGCTTCCTTTCCTCCCCCAGCTCAAGTAAAGAGCGAAGACGCTTGTCAGAGCTTGTGAAACAGTCACTGGTGCTGAGCAGCTGACCAGGACTTGGGCCAGCAACTGTTGTTCCTTATGCTGCACTCTGATTATGTTAGGGTTTGAATAATCAATTTATTCCAATATAAACCATATTGGATGATGAGAGATTTTTATGACTTTTTGTTTTCTTTAAACTGTCTCCAGAACCAATTGCTTATTATTCTGAAGCACAGCCAGCCTCTGAGGACCACCGGAGCCCCCTGTGGAGATGTGGTTCCTGACACTTCGGCTGCTTTGTTAGCTTAGGCAGAAACAACAAGAAAATCGGATGCAAAATGATGTTCCTATTTTCTTCTGGCAGCTTGAGGCTTGTTAGAAACCCGACAGGAATCTTTAAATATGGAAGTCTTTTCTGTAATAAAATCTTCCTCTTCTTGCTTTAGTGGGCCTATGTTTTAGATAATCAAAGAGCACCCCAGAATTTAATATTAAAATCTCATAATAAACCGCACCTTGTGGGGTTGAGGAAAGCCCATACAAAGGGAGCAGGGGGTAATTTTTGGAGAGTTGTCACATGAATTGACAACCAGCCATTCAGAGGCGGTAGGGGGTTGAGTGGGTGAGTTGTCAGGACCTCCTATGGGAAAGGGGCTAAGAACAAAAGCCTTGTCCTAAAGTTCACATAAGGACACTGTTGTCAAACTGAATATTTTGAGATGGGGCAAGATAGGAATGTCAACGAGATGGGGATGGGAGGCGTCTGAAGGCTGCACAGAGGTGGCAAACTCAAATAGCTACCAGGAGCAGGCAGGTGGCAGACACACAGGGTGCCTGTTGACAGTGCTCACGCACTGACATGGTACCAATGCTTCCCAGTGTGCAGTGGGTCCCCAGTGGCCTTACTGTCTCCTTTATCCTGTGGATGCTAAGGTGGTCTGGAGGATTCTTGCATCTGGAACATTTAGAGGAATGCAGTGACATCTGGAGGCATGGAATAGGATGGGCTTACTAGCTATAAACCCTTTTAGTATTTTAATAGCTTGTTTGGTGAAACGTATGTGTATGAGTAGCTGACCGGCCCTTTCTGAATGCAGAATGTGGTGCCGACTGTGGTGAGCCTGAGTGGGAGGTCACTCACCAGTAGCCAGCGTCACTTGCAGTACAATGCATTTTGTGGGCCACTGGAAATCAGTTCATGACACCCTCCCCCTGCTCCATGTTTCTGTCTTATTAGTGCATTGAGGAGTAAGCTACCAAAGCCTCCCTCAGGCACAAAAATCTCAGTGGCTTCTGATGTCTTTGTCCATTCATTTCTCCGTGTCGTCATTTAGTTTACCAACACTACTAACTAATGTGCTCTTCAGGTCCCAGTACTCATCAGCACTAAGACAGCACTCTTACATCATCTTACATCTTACTCATTCCCTAGGTCTTCTTGAGAAACTTTTGATAGACTTACTTATTGTATTGTGTGTGTATCAGTGTTTTGCTTGTATGTGTATATGGGTTCCATATGCATGTCTGGTGCCTATAGAGGTCAGAAAAGGGGTTTGGAATTCCTGGAACTGGAGTTACAGGTATTTGTGAACCACTATGTGGGTTCTGGCAGCTGAGCCTAGGTCCTCTGGAAGAGCAGTTAGTGCTCTCAACCTTGGAGTCAGCCCTGTTACTTCTTGAGTTACTCATCTCCCAATTTATGTCTCAGAATAATACCAGAACCTGACCTTGGACATCACATAATAATTCACGTGGCTCATTTTTGTTGTTGCTTCTCTGTTAATTTTTGGGTAGCACCTGTGTACCAGGAATGGTGCTAGACGCCGATACAGGAAGAATTATAGCCCCCCACACTTATTGCCTGCAAAGAGCATACTGTCTATGCCTATTGACAGGAGCATACTGTCTATGTCCATTGACAGGAGCATACTGTCTATGTCCATTGACAGGAGCATACTGTCTATGTCCATTGACAGGAGCATACTGTCTATGTCCACTGACAGGAGCATATGTCTATGTCCACTGACAGGAGCATACTGTCTATGTCCACTGACAGGAGCATACTGTCTATGTCCATTGACAGGAGCATACTGTCTATGTCCATTGACAGGAGCATATTGTCTATGTCCATTGACAGGAGCATACTGTCTATGTCCATTGACAGGAGCATACTGTCTATGTCCACTGACAGAATATTATTGAGATTCCGGCTGTCACCACGTCTTAGACAGTCTGATTGACCTTCTTTTTGTCTTTTTAGGGCAGTCCTTTGATGGGTGGAAGGGTTTTGTATCTTAGTCCAAAAGCGCTGACTTCTGAGTGCCTACAATACACACTGATTTTCTAAGTGTGACCACAAAGGGAAGGACATGAGTGAAACTTTAGACTACATTGTCTCTTGTCAGGGCTTCTGTGGAATCACAACAGTTATGTCAGGTCACATCCCACCTGGTAGACATCCCTCCAGCCCCAGATCAGCAGCCCTGGATTCCAGCTCCATCAGCAATGGGAAAAAGGAAGGAGGGAGGGAAGGAAGGAAGGAAGGAAGGAAGGAAGGAAGGAAGGAAGGAAGGAAGACATTGTTCCTAGCCTGGCGTTTTCTCCATCTGCCCTTTGTGTTCATGAGTCCAGCAAGTACACACTTCGGTCTTTCCTTTGAAATGCATTTTTGTGTGCTTCTAGACATTCCCAACCCTGTGATGTGGAACATGGCTGGCCTCTCAATGATATAAACTCTGTCTCTGGTCTTAGACTCTGGTAAAACTCTTGAATGAAGCATCTTTGAAAATGGCTCCAACCAGGCTCCCTTGAGTCCTACAAGGCCCATGGGAACATCTACATCCTTGCCTGTGTGGAAGAGTGGTCCACCCCAGTGCTGCCCAGATTCTCAGAATGCTGCTTCTCAGCATGACTGAGCCATGGCATAGCCCCTCAGCATCTGATATTGTACCCAATTCGGATGCTGACTCATGGAGCGGACCCCTGAGTTCCACACTAGGTCCAGAGTGTGGGAGGTAAAAAGTTTCTTCCCATCTGTGGATGAGTCAGGCCAGGGAGGCAACACAGAGCCTAGTTCCAGCCCCGCGAGAGAGGCTCCTGTTCTTTGCATTCAGCCCAGCTGTACCTCGAGGTTGATGATGGGATTGGAGGTGACATGGGCTTCTGACTTCTGTCTTTGCAAGTCTGAGAGGAGCCTTTGGAGTCTGTTATTCTGCTGTCAGCCGTGGGGCAGAGTCAAACCGACAGAATGGATCATAGTTTGCCATCGCTCCTTTTCAACTTGAAAACATTGCAGTAGAGTTGGGGATGTCAAGGTGCTGCCCCAGCCCCCCAGTCTCCACTGTCCCACAGCTGCCTCCTTCCTGGCTGAGAGCCTTCTCTGTCTGGCTCCTTCTCTTCAGATCTCAGCTCACACTCTTTTCTACAGAGGCCTGCTTTCCTATTTAATTGAAAGCTGGTTCTTGTGATGATATCTCGGTTTCTTTTTCTTCATGTATTATTACAGTTTGTTATCATACATAGTTACCTACTGTGTAACGGTGGGGATGCATCCATGAGAAATAGAAATTGTTATCTGTGCAATCATTTACATAAACCTATAAGGTATCCTATACACACCTGGTTTTATATGCATGTCTATGCAGCACATGGCATAGCTTATTTCTCCTAAGGTCCTGGTGAACAAAACAACACAAAATTAAATCATCATACTCTAGAAAAAAGGATGCAATCAAGAGAGCAGTTAACTAGGGATGGAGGGATGCCTTGGTGGTTAATGGCACTTATTGCTCCTGCAGAGGATCCAGGTTTGGTTCCCAGTACTCACATAGATGCCCACAACCATCTGTAACTCCAGTACTAGGTAATCCAATGCCTTCTCCTGGCCACCATGGGTACCAAGCACACAGATGATGCACTTACATGCATGTAGGCAAACACTCATGCAGTCCATGGAATTCTCACCTGGGCAGTGTTTCGGGAAACACACAGCCAACCTTAGTACCCTGGAGCTGAGAGATAACCCCTACATCCTGGAGCTGAGAAATGCCCCCTAAGTCTTGCATTATACAAATCTGGGGACGGACCACATAGAATGGCAGTCTGATTTTGTGACTTAAGCATATGCTTTAGAGGTGGATGGATCAGAATAAAATCATGCTTATTTCATTTAAAAACTTTGTGATATTGAAAGTCATCAAATTTCTCCAAGGCTCAGTTTCCTTATAATTAAAATAGGACAGTAGGACTAAGTTAATAGGACCCTCTGTGACAATGTCATGACCTCGGCCATATGATGGGAAGAACCCATGACCTTTGATACCACATCATAGAAAAGGAGTTATCATTAATATTCAGTGAGCTGCATCCAAGATTATTTTTCAGTATAAAATTCACTTAAACTATCTCTGTTCCCTGCTTCTTTCAAATCATATTTATGGCAAGGAATTTCTAGGACACCATGTAAGTCAGACTACAAATACAAAGAAGGCTTGGATTCTGACAATGCATGGACTTACTTACAAGTGAAGCCCCACCCACAAGACCACACCAATTGCATCATGTAAATCAAAGGGCTCATATAATTTCAACCAAACTCCACTCTCAGAATAGCCCTCTCCTCTCACAAATGAATCTCTTGCTTTGAATCTTCAAAATATTAATGTAAAGTTCTCAGTGTCTGGTTCCCTGGAAGATGTTTATATTTCATTGGAAATTCAGATTTTCAGGCAGTTCTCTGGTAGGCTTTGTGAGAAAGCTGGATTTGCATTTTGATTTTCTTCCTCTTGCATCTGGGTCTCTGTTGGAATTGCGTATACCTTCACCTGAAGAGGGGGAAGGGACAAGATTGATGAGGACATCTGACTGCAAGATTTTCTCTCAATTCAGAATAAACCCAATGAATGCATCAGCCTGAAGCACTTTATCCAGTAACTCCCCACCAGTACAATCAGCCTTAAAAGACGAGCATCCTAAGAGCATTCTCTTGCTTCCGTGTTTGGACAGTTCTTTTTGTGTATGTACATTTGATACGATGTTATTTTCTTGTTTTTCCAAGGAAATTAAATAATTAAAATAGAACTTAGCTTTGTTTTGTCAGTGTCTGTGGATGTTTAAATAATGGCTCAGCTGTCACCCGGATCTGTCACTAGTTTGCTGCTAAAATTCCCGTGATGTACCGCTAAGGTGGATCAACAACTCTAAGGTGGGAGTTGTGGAATGCCAGAGGGCCTGCGTTTGGATTACCAGTGAGCCCCGTGGCCTCATGTGGCTCCAGCCCCTGAGATGTCTTGTTCTGCAGCTCTTTCTGCTGGGTTGTCAAGGGTTCAGGCTCTGCTTTGTCTCCACACACCTACCTGAGACTCAGGCAGCCAGAGAAGAGGAGAGAAGGACTGTAGCAGGCAAAGGAGGTTTTTCCTGTTAACATTGTTTGTTTCATACAATATATTTCAATCCTCCCTTGTAGCTCCTTCTAGATCCTGCCCACCTCTGTACCTATCCAACTTCATGTTCTTTCTTTCTATCTCTTTTTAAAGAGCAAACAAAAAATACAAAATGCAAATAAAATAACACACACACACACACACACACACACACACACACACACACACACACAAAGCCAAAACAAAACAAAATGAACAAAGAGTCCACAACCAACCAACTAACCAAGCAAAGCACACAGAGTCAGTTTGTGTTGGCCGATTACTCCTGGGCCTGGGTCCTGTCATGGAGTGTGTTTTTTTTGTGCTCAGTGATCCTCCATTAGAGTAAATTAAAACTAATTTTCCAGGGCGTGTAAATTGCAGATGGCTTCTTGGTTAGGATGAGGCCCTGTGTCTGCTTTCCTCTCTCCAGGACCCTGTGTGACTTGAACCTGTGCAGGTCTTGTGCATGTTGTCACAGTCTCTGAGTTCATATGTGCGTCAGTTGTGTCTGGAAGACCCTGTGTCCTTGATGTCACCCACCACCTCCCTCTTACATCTTTCAGCCTCCTCTTTCTCACAGATCCCTGAGCCTTGAGGGGAGGGTTTGATGAAGACGTCCCATTTAGAGCTGAGTGCTCCAAAGTCTCCCACTCTCTGCACACTGCCCACGTGTTGTTCCGTGTTATTTGCCATCTGCTGCCAGAAGACGAGAAGGGAGCTTTCCTGTAGGTGACTCAGCCCAGTGAGGTCTGTCTGGGAAGAAGGTTCAGGTGCACATCACTCTCCTCTCCCTGAGCCTTTCTTGCTTCTTTGTTTACTTCCTTAGAGACAAAGCCTCATTGTGTACCCTAGGCTGGCCTTGTTAACCTCTTAGGTGCTAGTACAGGTGTGTGCCACCGAGTCTTTCTTACAATGGAAGCCTGAAAGCCTTTCTCCCTTGCCTTGGACACTTTCCTTCTTTTGTTACAGATCCTTGGCTGGTCTAGAGTGTTGTACCTAGTGTGTGAAGGCTGTTGTGGTTCATGTCATTGGTGCTGTTTGGAGTTGTGTGTGCCTGCCCACTGCCTAGCCCTACTTCACTGGAGGACAAGAGTGTGACAGAAATTTCACTTAGAACTTAGACCTCCTGGCCTAATTTTAGTATTGGTAACTAACCTCCTTGTTAAGCTCTTGTACTTTAATTTAGAAAAGACTTGTGTCAGGAGTACAGAGTATTTTATTAGCAATTTCCGTTTGAAGATGCACAAAGGGGTCTGAGAATATAGCTCAGTTGGCAGAGTGATTACCTGGAATGAATGATGCTCTGTGTAAAGCAGGCAAGGAGCTGAACACCTGTCATCTTAGCACACAGGAGACAGAGACTAGAGGATCAGAAGTTCAAGGTCATCTTCAGTGGTAAATCAAGTTTGAAGCCAGCTTGGGCTGTACAGACCCTATTTCAGAACAAAACAAAACAGGAGAAAAAAAACCTCATGGTGTATGAAGTGCAGTATCTTTAAAAGAGAATATGGATAGTGTACCTCCCACCCTTGGTCTCTTAGAGAACCTGGGTGTGAGCTGTGGGAAGAACACTTCTGTTTTAGCAAGAGACCTTTGGAATGATCTGGAGTGAGACACGTGACAGCCTGTTAGATTTTAAAACATCCTTATGGAGAAAGGGTCCCCATGTCATGTATAGAACTAGTGAAATCTTATATCCAAGGTCTTTTTGTCACCTTGAGGGGAGAAGAACCCTTCCCAAGCAGATACATGGACAGAAATTACAAAGGAAAAACTGGCTTTCATAGATCCTTCTTCTTAATTATCTTGAGATATAAACTCATTTTTAGTCTAACAGACAAGTCAGAGAGAGCAGATGAGTCCTTTCATGCAGGTTTCTCCATCTTGTAGAACTCCAGGACAGCATCCCGTAGGAACCCTGCAGTGTGAGGCAGGGAAGGCTTAGAAATGCCTGTTGCCATGGGAACCTTTGGTACCCCCTTCTAAGCTCAGCCATTCTCCTGACCTCTCTCCCTCAAGCTCTTGAAGCCAAACATTTGCTCTTCCCATGTGCCATTTCTTTTCCCTGTGATGATGAGGATGTGGAATCAGGCAGGACCAAACCTTCTGGGAGAGGTTTCTTTCTTCACACTGTTCTGTGGGTCGCTGTCCAGGTAGTTGTTTTTATAGGTTGTTTCTTTTAATTATAACTCGACAGTGTGGACACCCCATAGTTCGGTTGACTATCCATTCCTTGAAAGTCATCTGGTTGCCCATTTGGGGGCTGTTTTGAATGGATCTATTAAATGTACCACTGTGCAGGGTTTTGGGTGAGCACGAGTTTTAATCTCACGGGGACAAAAGCCCGGGGCTTTATGTTAAATCATATGGTAGCTGTAGGTTTGGCTCCAGAGTGGCCTCAGTGTTGGAGATGTTCACCAGCTGTGAGTGGCTGATCCACTCTCTTTGAGGTCTCGCCAACGTTGGATGTTACTGTTGCTTTTCATTTTAACAATTCTGTTTACTGACACCCCATTGTACCTTTAATTTGCATTTCTCTGGTAGCTATCGAGGTTAAGTATTTTTTGATATGTTTATTATCCATACGTTTTTTTTGTTTTAGTTTTAAGATAAGGTCTTAGTATGTCACTCTGACTGTCTTGGAACTCATTTTGTAGACCTGGCTGGTTTGGCGCTCACAGAGATCTGTCTGCCTCTGCCTCGAGTGCCGGGATGAAAAGCGTGAACCTCCAAGCTGGCTTACCTGCCCACCTTTGATGTAGCTCACTCCTCTACCCTGCACGTTTCTTCATTATTTGGGCAGATTTTTAACAGAACAAAGCACAAAATGAAACAGAAGCATGGATGGCTGACAGGCAGTGTGGAAGTTGGGATCAGTAAGTTCAGTTTGAAGCAAGATGATGAAATGATAAGAGCCCTATAAATCCTAAGATCCCGAATACAAAGCCAGGAAGAAAAGACATCAGCCAATCTGTACACAGCTTTCTGTGTCTAGACGGAGCTTTAAAGTGTGCACACAGTTCTGGGAAACTCCACTGTACTGAGATGTCTTTGGTTGTAAAGAAAAACAGAAACTATTTCTCCTTTTGAGTCTTTTCTGTTCAGTTCCACAGCCATGTTTTAAGTGGGTTGTTTATTTGGTTAATGTTTAGACTTTAGAGTTCTTTGTATGTTCTGGACACCAATCCTGAGCTGGGTGAATTTCTGGAAAGGATTTTCTCCCACTCTGTGGTTTGCCTCTTCAATTGCTGGTGTTTCTTTTGCTGGACAGAAGCTTTTTATAAATCAGTTTATGAGAAACACCAATGATATACTAGAGGTTATTTTTGAACTAAGAATGCAGAACACAATTAATCCTGAAATCATCTGGTGCAAGCTACAAAAGACAAACATGAAACCAAATTCTGAAATCCTATGGCCCCAGCTCCCCTCGCAGGTGTAGAGTTCTGGCAATCCGGGTGAGAGAAAAGTGCTCTGTGAGGTCATATGATCACTTTAGGACATAACAGAGCCATGTTGAAATGTGCTAGAAGTATCACATTGCAGATCTCCCCACAGAGACCTGTCACCTGCTGAGGTTTTTCTTTCTGTGTAATTTCTATTTCCAGTTTCCCCAGGGGCCTTCAGCCTTTCATATACTTCAGATGGAGTGTCAACCTTGCAACACAATGCTTTTGAGAATCCACAGCCTATCCAGTTTCTTCAGGAAAGTGTTTTAGGGGAATGTATGGCTGGGTATGGTATTACTGGCTCCAGGTAATCCCATAATACTGTGTTTGAGAGGACAAACATGACTTTAGAAGTTCGGGAACATTTTTCTGAAAGATAATCTGGGCATCAATTTCACAAGTATGCCCTGCAGTTGCTACTCAGGCATCTCTGGGGAGGAAGATGTGCACACTCTGAAAGTTTAAGCCTCTTTCTAGCCTTGTTTAAAACAAAACGTTCCCAGAACTATAAACTATCATCAGAATGAGTTTGATTTATCCTTACCTCCTCTAACTATTTTCATGGACAATAACTAACGCTGGGCAGTGAGACTAACTGGATCAAAAAGCAGAGGAGCCATTGGACCAAAGTCGGCTGAGACGCTTTCTGCCCAAAGCACAGAATTTGAAATAGTGATCATTTGCCTTCATGTTGCAGTGAAGGTCTAGGAAAAGTAATGATATGTGGCTGGTTATTGAATTCTGAAAAAATGGTGACAGCCAATAGCAAACAGCCTGTCATTTCTTAGACTAGCAGTACGCTGTCCTGTCAAAGAAGACGATGTTTGGGGCTGGTAAGATGGCTCCATGGGTAAAGGTACTTGCTGGGCAAGCCTGGAGGCCTAGTTCAAATCCCCAAAGCCATGTAAATCAATATGGAAGAAGAGAACTGATTCCACAAACTTGTTCTCTGACCTCCACATGTGCACCCTGGCTCATTCACTGTATCCCTATGTAATGCATGAAATAATAATAATAATAAGCAAAATTAAAAGAAGGTAGTATTTGAATGGAGCATCTGAGTTAGAACTGCGGATTGCCATCTTCTAGGTCAAGTGTTGACAGTTCTATGATTCAGTCTCTACAGACTGCTGAAATAGACCTAGTCATCTGCTATTTTCACTTATTTACTTATTTATTTGTTTGTTTTTGAGACAGGGTCTCATGTAGACCATACACACACTCAGTAGGTGTCTGAGAATGACCTTGAACCCTGATCTTCCTGTCTCTATCTCCCAAGTGCTGAGATTACAGGCATGCACTACCCTGCCTGGTCTTTGATGTTCTTAAATGGCAAATTCTTACACTGTTGTCTTTGTGGTAGGAGAGCAGAGATGAAGTAAGAAGAGAAGACATACATAGCATGCTGAGTCACATGACCTAGGAAACAAAAGAATTCTGTGCGGTTGAGAACAGGTCAAGTATCAAACCTTTAAGGCTCCCCACCTTCACCTGCATCTGTGTGCACAGATGTGTTCCCAGGTGCATGGAGGCAGGCGAGCCTGGATCTGTGAGTGCTAATGCTCCCTGCCCTGTGACATAGCAGTAACCTCTGGAAATGCTGCCACTGAAGAGACCACTCAGCCCACACACACAACTTCAGTCACCCTTGTTTGTGCTGCTCAAGTCTGAACTGGAGTAGCTGAGAGTCAGAGAGGACTGGAGTAGCTGAGAGTCAGAGAGGACTGGAGTAGCTGAGAGTCAGAGAGGACTGGAGTAGCTGAGAGTCAGAGAGGACTGGAGTAGCTGAGAGTCAGAGAGGACTGGAGTAGCTGAGAGTCAGAGAGGACTGGAGTAGCTGAGAGTCAGAGAGGACTGGAGTAGCTGAGGGTCAGAGAGGACTGGAGTAGCTGAGAGTCAGAGAGGACTGGAGTAGCTGAGAGTCAGAGAGGATTGGAGTAGCTGAGAGTCAGAGAGGACTGGAGTAGCTGAGAGTCAGAGAGGACTGGAGTAGCTGAGAGTCAGAGAGGACTGGAGTAGCTGAGAGAGAGGACTGGAGTAGCTGAGAGTCAGAGAGGACTGGAGTAGCTGAGAGTCAGAGAGGACTGGAGTAGCTGAGAGTCAGAGAGGACTGGAGTAGCTGAGAGTCAGAGAGGATTGGAGTAGCTGAGGGTCAGAGAGGACTGGAGTAGCTGAGAGTCAGAGGGACAGCTGCTTCTCTGCGTAAGTGTGGAAGGTGGACAGGCTTGGTGCAGACAGCACTGTGACAGAGCTGTCACAGAGTGAGGGTGCCTTGAGTCCCTTCCGAGCCTGATCCAGGGCCTATTATATTTATTTGCAGAACAATTTCAGGAAAGATTCTAATTTTTTTCTCTGTCATCCGGTCTGTGCATTGGACCTACTTATTGCCCAGGGGAAAGTTTCCCCTCTGCAATGCACCTGTTTCCAGAAGGGGCTGCTCTAAGTGTTGCCAATGTCAGCTTTAAAACCATGCAGTTTCCATTTTAGCTGGTTTGTGTGCATGCATGCGTGCACTTTTCAGTGTGTTATTAAGAAATTGATCACAGACCTCTGAATGCTCTCAAATGCAGAGCACTACTGCACACAATAGGGAGGAACTGACCCGAAACAGCCATTCATTTCTCTTAGAGGACACAGTATTTGTCTCTGTCTGAAGAGGGGAAACAAAAGACATAAAGATGCACATTTTGGGGGAATTACTTTCAAGGGAATCTCTTTGTAGGGGATACCTGAAGGACCACCATTGCATCTGGTAAATAAAATAAAAATTTAACTAGCAGGCATGAATCCCATAGAAGCACGTCCCTCCATGCTGGGAGCAGGGGCTGCATTTGTATCTGCCTTGCTGTCTGATAACGTCTGGAGCTGAGCCAGACAACAATAAATGCTGAAATTCAGTGTGGAGCAGATGCAGCCAGGTAGAGGAGATGCTATCAGATCTGAAGTCAGCTCCAGAGACTCAGGGAGCAAAGATCGGGTATCGGAGGCACACAGTTCTTTCTACAAAGCCTCTTTTTTTTTTTTTTTTTCTGAAAAAGAACGGATCTTAGAAGATTTCAGTGTGTTTTCCTTATGAGACTATATGCTGTCTACTGACTGCCATTCAAAGTCAATTTTAAGCAACACCTTAGACATCAGCTCTACATTAGTTGAGACTTCATGAAGAATCTAAAATTATTTCTGCATTTATTTTGCTTCCAGTGTGTAGATTATGATTTAACTTGTATACCTTGTACACATTTCACTCCTACATACCTACATCATGCAAAACAAAAAACATTCATAAAAGCAGATATCAGTATACTGAATTCTTTGCAAGCATGTCACTGAGTGGTGGCTCACACCTGCAGTTCCAGTTGAGGCAGGACCACTGTTAGAATGTTGAGGTCAGCCTGGCTACAAAGGGAGACTCTGTCCCAAAAACAAAAATAAGGGATGGGACTGAGGCTCAGTCGATAAAATTCTTGCTGCATAACCTTGAGGGCCTGAATTTGATCTCCCAGTACCTGTGTAAAAAGCTGAGTGTGGTGTACACCTCTCATCCCAGTGCTGGGGGCAGGGCAGACAGGAGTGTGCCGGACGGTTTCATGTCAACCTGACACAAGCTAAAGTCATGAGAGAGGAGGGAGCCTCAGTTAAGAAAATGCCTCCATAAGATCAGGCTGTAGGCAAGCCTGTAGGGCATTTTCTTAATTAGTGATTGAAGGGGACAGCCAAGCCTATTGTGGGTGGTACATCCTAGGCTGGTGGTTCTGGGTTCTATAAGAAAGCAGGCTGAGCAAGCTATAAGGAGCAAACCAGTAAGCAGCACCCATCCAGGGCCTCTGCATCAGCTCCTGCCTTCAGATTTCCACCCTGTTTGAGTTCCTGTCCTGACTTCCTTTGGTGATGAACAGTGATGTAGAAGTGTAAACCATATAAACCCTTTCCTCCCCAAGTTGCTTTGATCATGATGTTTCATCACAGCAATAGTCGCCCTGACTAAGACACAGGATGATCCCTGGGCTCCTTGGCCAGTCAGCCTAACCTAATCATAGGCCCAGGAAAAGAGAGAGACCCTGTCTCAAAAATACCAAGATAGACTGAGACAGATGGCACACAAGATTGACTTCTGGTTTCCACAGACACACAGACACACACACACACACACACACACACACACACACCCCTAAGGAAAATATCAAAGGTCTCAAATTGAGCCCCACAGGAGGAACAAATTCTAATGTCCCAATGAACAAAGGAAGTGACAACTGCCTAAGCAAACAGAAATGCTAATCACCCTCTATCTCCTATGACAAAGAAATGAACTGATCTCCGAAAGTGCTGTCTCACATGGCACATCTGCATCTCATTATCATGCTGCACTAGCAGCGTGCAGTTACTAAGCAGGTGCAGTTACTATGCCAATAAAATACTTCTAAGAAAAGACCTTATGAAAAACCTTCTTTAAAACGTAGAGTCCACTCGGTTCTTCCCTAGTTTGAGTCACTTTAAAAGCACATGCTATCCATTTCAGAAATGTTGTTGCTTCTGATCTACTAACAAGAAAATCTTGAGGAAGCAATCACTACGAAGATTGGAATACATTGCAATAATTATTTTAGATAAAATCAAATTGGTTATGAGCACATTTCCTCAAGGTCTAATTTCTGGTTTTATTTCTTAGTGGCCTCATCTATGTGGTCAAAATAAGTCCAAATATCCATCAACCTACTGAGTGTATTTACTGATCCTGCTTCTCCCAGCCATGCAAACCAGTGAAAGTTTGGGGTCATGTTTCTTCCTCAGGCCTACCATTCACCAGAGAGCATGTGTGCTAGCCATAGCTCACTTCCCAAGGCCTACCATCCACCAGAGAGCATGTGTGCTAGCCATAGCTCACTTCCCCAGGCCTACTATCCACCAGAGAGCATGTGTGCTTGTCACAGCTCAGTGTGGCTGTTGCATCATTTCAGCCCCACAGTGGGGCTGCAGCCTCTTCCTGGATCATCTATCTATACTATTCATTTTCATTTCTCTGATTGGCTCATGAAATACCACAGATGAAAATGCTTTTTGTTTTTAATGCTGCTAACAGAGCCCTGCTCTCTCTCCCTTGATAAGTAACCTTGGCTGCAAATAGGCAGCTCAGTGGCTGCTCTAGTGTCCTCTTCTGTGGCTGTGCAGAGACACCCTGACAGAAGCATCTGCAGGGAGAAAGGGTTTATCTGGCCGCGGTTGAGGTTGCGGTCCTTCATGGTGGAAAGGCAGACCAGCAGAGATTGCGGTATCTGGTCACACGGCTTCCACGGTCAGGAAGCAGAGAGCAAGGATGGCTGTGCTTAGCCATCTTCCTCCTTTTGACTCAGTCCATGAGTTCCATCCCAGGAAACAGTACCATCCACAGAGCACGTTTCTTCCCACCTCAGTTAACTTTATTAAAGTAATCTCTCACAGGCACGGCCAGAGGAACACCTTCTAGGTGATTGTAGATTTTGCTGAGGTTAACGGTAAATGGGTAAAGTGCTCACTGTGCAAGCCTGAGGACCTGAGTTCGGATCCCCAGCACCCACGTAAAGCCCAGGTGTGGTGGCACACACCTGTGATCTTAGTGCTGGTGAGGCAAAGACAGGACCCTGGGTGTTCACTGGGGAGTTGGTGGAGTGCAGTCCCTGGAGTTGATTCTGGTCTCTATACAGGTGTCCTTGGGGTACCACACATACACACACACACACACACACACACACACACACACACACACACACACACGACTGAGCCCTGTGTCACTAGCACATCTTCATCTTGATATTCTTCTTCGCTTCTCTCTGTGTGTTCCCCGGATCTTCACTCCTTTCCCCCTAAATAGAAATCGTCCCTGTTGACAGCAAGTCAGAGCAACTCAAGAGACACACGCACACCAGCATTTCCCGCAGCCCTGTTAGCGAGAGCTGCGCTATGGAACCCACCCGGGCGTGCGGCAACAGAGGGTGCAGGAGGGAACGTGGCATGATACATGATGGAGTTTTTCTTTTCAGCCGTAAAGAACAACAAAGTTCTGCTCTTTGCAGAAAAATGGAGGCAACTAGAGATAATCATACTAAGCCCATGGAGCATCTCAGAAAGATAACTATTGTCCGTTTTCTTTCATTTGTGGTCCCTAGAGTTTTAGATGCATATAATCACATATGTATGCATATATGACATGACAATAGCAACAGAAAGTGTCCAGGTAAACAAAGAGGACTAACAGGGTGGGTGGGGGGTAAGGAAGGGGGGTCAAAATGGAAGAGCCCCTCATGACAGGAAACAGAAGTAGTTAGTCAGAAATATGTTACTTGAAACTGTGGTAAGTGCTCCTCTCAGATGTGTGTCTCTTCTTTCCCAGAGCTGAGTCACAATGGGAAGGGACCATTGGTACCCAGAACTCTGGCATCCTGAGACACTGAGGTGCAGCTCTCGGCTAGTCTAGAGGCCCAGAACAAACATGTAATGGAGTAAAGAATTTGGAGTATTGGAGTAGGTGTCCATCTGCTCTTTGACTCAGGGCGGGCTTCCTAAAGCAGTAGGCTGAGCTGCAGAAGCACGAAGCTTCCTGGGGGCGACTGGAGCAGTAGAGACAGCAAAATGTCAGCTTCAAGCCCAACAGCGGGGAGGGTCTTCTAACAGGGACGTTGTCATTTTAAAATGACTGGTTCTCAGAGAAATTGCTTCAAGTGACGGCACTTTAAATAAAATACAGTAAATCATAAAAACGAGTTTGGGCTAGGGCTTAAGAACTGAAAGTAAATTTATGGAAATAGATCTTTTTTATCTCAGAATTCACAGACTTTTGGTTTCAGTTGCATTCACGTCCTAATTCTGGGAACAGAGACGAGCCAGCTGAATCTTGGCAATGTGCGTGTGTGCATGTATGTGTGTGTGCACATGCATGTGTGTGCATTTGTGTATTGTGCATGCATGTGTGTGTATGCCTGTGTGTGTACATATGTGTGTGCATGTGTGTGTGTGTATGTATGTGTGCATGCACCTGTGTGTGTTGCTGGTAATCAACCCAGTGAGTTCAGGGTTTTGCATGTGCTCAGCACACACTCTGCAGCACATCCCTCACCCACTTCTCATACAGCTGACATGGAATCATCATGTCTCCCTTCTGCTCACCCTCTCCTCCCACATGCCTCTTCTCTCTCTGTGACTTTTATCTTGAATTTTGAGCTTATCATTTCCTTGATTTCTATGTATTGTTCAGTTTCAGTACTGTTGTTTCTTTCAACATTTTATTTAGTTCTATTTGTTCATGGACTTTAAATACGAAGATGCCATGTATACACAGTCTCTTGGGACTCGCTCATTTCCCTCAAAATGTTACAACAGCGAAAAAGCCATGTTGCCGACAGGGGCTCTGATTTCTTCATAGTCACTGATGTGCATTATTGCATTGCCTCAGTACGGCAAGGTTTATTAAATCCATCCTCAGTTGATGTGCAATTCTGTTGTCTCCAGTTTCTTGTTATGAAAAGTGGGGCTGTAGGCATCCTCATCTGGACGAGCTTGTCTCTGGTGGGATGTGTGTCCAATGATAGAACTACTGGCTGAAAGGTGTGCATGTCTTCAGCCTTATAAAATAATGGCAGACTTTCACCCAAATGATTATATCTGCTTGTACTAGAATGGATTGACCTGCGTCTGCTACAGCCATTGCCCATGTGAGGCATCTACATTTTATCAACTTGTAGATATGCAAAGGGATCTCATTCAGTCTTGATTTGCACTTCTATGATTCCTTGTAAGGCCAAACAGTTTTTATTGGTTGTATGTAATTCTTGTGAAGCCTTTCTGTTCTCTGGACTTCAGTTTTCAGGTGTAAAATGCAGATGATAGCTTGTTTTGTGTGAACTCATTGTGCCTGGCTCATGTCTGTCCTTCACAGAACTCTTCCTTCTCTCCTCCCTTCCTCTTCACGCCAGCTTCAGATTTCATGTTCTTAGCTCAGGTTCTGTTATCTACATGGACCTCCCAAGGAACTGGACAGTTATTGTTACTCCGTTGGCTTCTAAGAAGCTATTTGATGTTGTTTGGACCCCTGCTCTCTCTCCTTGTTTTTTATCCCTCGTTTGCCACACAGTTGAGTGATCTTTCTCAGAACGTTGTCCTGTCCCTTTAGCTGGGGACTCCTATGTGTTCTGGATGAGTACCCCTCCACCACCCTGCAACCCCGCCCCCACTGCTGTTTCTGATGATGTGTTGCAAGTATTTTTGCTTGATCCTCAACCAGCTTTTGTTGACAGGATGCCCAATCTTGGATAAACTCTTCAATTTTCTTTTGGATGCCATGGCTGCTTTTCAAATCCACTCTTCATCACTAACTGCTGTGGACTCAGTTTCCCCAAAACCTCTCTCTCAGTTGTGCTCATCCTGTAGTCCCAGACTGCACACTGGGCTGGGAGAGGACTTCCGTGAACACCAGTGACATTTGCATCTGGGTTTCGATCTTTGTTCTGTGTGTGCATCCCATGCCAGGGCACACAGAGCAGGAGTGCTGGCTCACTAAGGGGCATGTTAGGATCTAATGCACCTGGCTGGGCTCGCAGGAGCTGTTTGCTGATCTCTAGTGATAGTGATGCAGGAGCTGCTCGTCCACGGGCATACTGGGAGGAGTGATGATCTCAGAAGTTTCTGAAGGTTTTTCTACTCTGGGTGCTAATGGTCCATTTACAGTAAAGCAGCATGGTGTGTTCTGAGGTCACGGTTCCCCGCCTGCTGTCCCTCTGGTTCATCAGCCCTTCGTTTACTGGTGAGTGTTTTGGGGCACCTACGCTGGGTAGCACTGACTAGGTTCAGGAGAGCCACATCAACAGACAGATGGAATGATCCATGCTTAAGGAGCTGCCATGGCTGAAGTCAATTGTCTAAACAAAAATGACAAATGGCACACGTCCTCTTTGACTCACTGTCTGGCGCTCTTCGTTTCATAAATGAGCACTTTGGGTTATCGCTAGATGACAATATGGAGTTCTGCTGTCACTTACCTTAGGCTTTGCATGGGGATCTTATTAGTGCTACTTTAAATTCTATTGTGGCTGAAAACGATAACTTCAACTGCTAGCACGTTGTCATTTGAGATGGAGGACTTGCACCTTCTGGGTCTAATAGAAGAAACCAGTGAAGGAAAAGCACACTCAAACTTTTGCAAAAGAAACATTTAATGGTGGCATTTCTATCTTTTCTCATTTACTCTTAGATTGACCCCCCCTTTTTATTATTTTGCTTCTGTTTTTCAGTACAGGCAGTAAGTCTTAGTACTCAGGCTGTCTCTCTGTGTGTTTCTGTTTGTAACACACTTCAGGGCAAAGCTTTTGAAGAGGAGGGAACTTCAAATTTGGACCCCAAGCTTTTAAAGTGGCTCCACCTTGAGATAGTCTTCAAGAAAACAGAATTATATGTCTATGCTTCACATGTGCTAGATAAGAAAAGTACAGTGACGAATAGTTCCTTTATCAATGTCTGAAGAATTCAATGAACACAGTATCGGAGTGGCCTCACTGAAGATCTTGGAGTCCTCAGGAAGGATGCTCTGTGGAGGACTGGTGGATGCCACTGTGCAGGCCTGTTGATGAAAACAGCCCTTTCCATGGAAGGTGTGGTTTGGCAGATGTAAGCCTGCCTAGGACACCAATGCAAACAAAATAAGTTTAAGTTATTCAAAGTAATTCAGTAAAGTGGCCTTGGAAGAAAGAGATTAAGAAAGATAGTACAAACTATATTATTCAATTTCTTTAACCATGAAAACACAAAAAAAGCAAAAAATATTCATAGGCTGATTGATCATGATGCAAGCAATTTGCCACAATGTAACTATGTTACAGGTTCCTGTGTCGGCTAAGTAAGGTGATTATTTAGTGCTTTCAGATCTTAGGTATGGGTGTTTTACCTGTATGTACTGCAAACATGCTTGGTGCCTGCAGAGGACAGAACAGGGCATGGAATTCCCTGGGACTGGAGTTACAGAAGGCTGTAAGCCTCTATGTGGGTGCTGGGAACCGATCCCAGGTCCTCAAAGAGCAGCCACTCATGCTCTCAATCGCTGAGCCATCTTTCTGGCACTTAAAGCTTTTTAAACAGTTAATACATTGATCAATGTGTTGGGTTGGAAAGAATCTGAACACTTAATGTCTAGTCCCCAAGTGAGTGTGAAAGGGTTTGAGGCATAGGGGGCGGGGACTAAACAGACAATTATCATTGCTTTGCTTAAGCCATGGCAGAGGACACAGGGGACATCACTGTCGGCTGCTCATTTGGGTGCCACCTCAGTGCAGAATAGTTACTTCGTCACTGGGTGATGTTCCTTCAATCCTCTCCTCTCCAGTTCTAAAACTGTAGTGAAGAAAGTAACAACTCTTTATTAAAATAATTTTGAATCATTCTAGCTTTTGCACGTTCAGAGCATCAGTTGCCAGCATCACAGGGTCCAGTGTGTCTCCTAGCCAGCCCATGCACCAGGGAGATGGTGTGAACTTGCTCAGGGAGAAAGACATCCATGGCAGCCACTTGGAAGTGAGCTTTCATAAAGATTGTTCTTTGGTATCTATATAGTTGGAAGTCATGCTTTATCACTACACTGACCTCCCTCCCCACCGTGTGTGTGTGTGTGTGTGTGTGTGTGTGTGTGTGTGTGTGTGTGTTTGTGTGTGTGTGTACCTGTGTAGACTGGAGGTCAACCTCGGACACCTTTCCTCAGCTACAGTCTGCCTTGCCTACTCTGTTTGCTGATACAGGGTCTCTGATTGGCTTAAAGCTCACAATTTCGGGTGGCATGGCTGGCCATCAAGCCCTAGAGATCATTGCTCCCCTCTTCAGGGCTGACATCACACTCTGACCACCCACACAACCTTTTCCTTGGGCTCTGTTGTCGGGTCTCAGGTCCTTATGGCAGATCAGACTGTCTCCAACCCTAAACTATTTCTTACAGATTTTTTGGGACTCCTTATATGCAAGGGGATAGTTTCTAGGTTCAATTCCCCTATATTAAAAAAAAAAAGCAAAACCAAAAACCACAAAAATTTGCTTTGCAAGGGAGTAAAATGAATATGGAAATATCTTGAATGCACTCATATCACTTTAATGACTTCAGCGTTGTCAATGGACTCCGTTATACTTATTCCCAATAAAACATATTCCTTATTTTATCTGTTGGTAGTGATGTCATTAATGAAATATGGCTGCCTTTCTGAAGCCTACTTTTGAAATGTCTCAGGAAAGTTCCTGAAGTTGTAATACAGGCTTTCACGGTGAATGTCTTCTGAGTGTCTTAGAAGCTAAAAACTTGAAGCCTATAGCATCTACCAACTCTATGGGTCCCTCTTCTACCCTAGAAAAACATCATTTGTGATTGCCTGGCAGAGCGAGGAATAGGAACAGTTTTGGCCTTATGAGATTTTGGAACAGGTATCTTACAAAGCTGTGGTATTTTGCTAAGCCAGAGTCTACTAAGTGGGCTCTGCTGGGCTGGGGTGCATTTGTAAGCAATGCTGTCAACCTTTCAAGGCTCACACACCAGGGACTGCTTCCCTTTGGACACAGGTGATGACGTCTCTGGCCGAACAGGCTCCCTGTCACCACAGTTAACAGCTGTCCCAGGGAGTGATGAAGACTTGGGAAGAGTAAGCAGTGGCCCTAATGATGGATGCCACCAACAGGCCAGTGGTCTGAGCTGTCACCCATCAGTGCTTGCCAAAGGTCTTCCGGGAGCTCCCTTCTCAGATCGATCTTTCTGTCAGACCAGGCAGACCAACTTCATTGCATTATCAAAGAAACTTCCAGAATGCCAGCTGGTCCCATTGAATGGCCATTTCTATACTCCAGGCTGCCCTGAGCTGCTGTGCCCTACCCAGGTCAGGAAGGACTGTTCAAGGAAAGAACAGTGATTGCAATTGTCCCCAAACTAAACTTCCAGGATGGGCAGTGGCTCCTCTTTATTTTTTCTTCTTCCTTTAACTCCTGATAGAACCCTATGTGCTTGAGCCTTTAGAAGCCAAAGGATATAAAAATAGCAGGAAAGGGTGCCTTGCCCTCAGCTCTCCGTCCTCAAAGGTCATGGACACCTCTGTGTGGACACAGTGGGACACTTATCGCTGCAGAGATGAAGTGATTGTACTATCACAGGGTCTCTGCAGCATAAATTCTGGCTAGAGAGATGGTTTGATGCATTCAATTGCCTTGGCATAAGTATTTGGTAAAAATGAAGAATTTTCTTTCTGTTAAGATTTTATTTTTCTGATTATTTATGTGAATGTACTTCATGACTGTGCTCTGCCTTTGAGCCAGGATCTCTCTCTAACCTGGAGCTCACCAATTGGCTAGAATGGCCAGGCAGTGAGTCCTGGAGTCCATCTATGTCTACCTCCATGCTAGGGCTACAGCTGTGTGTAACCACTCACACCTGGCACGGATCCTGGACTACAGCTGTGTGTAACCACTCACACCTGGCACGGATCCTGGACTACAGCTGTGTGTAACCACTCACACCTGGCATGGATCCTGGGCTATAGCTGTGTGTAACCACTCACACCTGGTATGGATCGTGGGCTACAGCTGTGTGTAACCACTCACACCTGGTATGGATCGTGGGCTACAGCTGTGTGTAACCACTCACACCTGGCACGGATCGTGGGCTACAGCTGTGTGTAACCACTCACACCTGGCACGGATCGTGGGCTACAGCTGTGTGTAACCACTCACACCTGGCACGGATCGTGGGCTACAGCTGTGTGTAACCACTCACACCTGGCACGGATCGTGGGCTACAGCTGTGTGTAACCACTCACACCTGGCACGGATCGTGGGCTACAGCTGTGTGTAACCACTCACACCTGGCACGGATCGTGGGCTACAGCTGTGTGTAACCACTCACACCTGGTACGGATCGTGGGCTACAGCTGTGTGTAACCACTCACACCTGGCACGGATCGTGGGCTACAGCTGTGTGTAACCACTCACACCTGGCACGGATCGTGGGCTACAGCTGTGTGTAACCACTCACACCTGGCACGGATCGTGGGCTACAGCTGTGTGTAACCACTCACACCTGGCACGGATCGTGGGCTACAGCTGTGTGTAACCACTCACACCTGGCACGGATCGTGGGCTACAGCTGTGTGTAACCACTCACACCTGGCACGGATCGTGGGCTACAGCTGTGTGTAACCACTCACACCTGGCACGGATCGTGGGCTACAGCTGTGTGTAACCACTCACACCTGGCACGGATCGTGGGCTACAGCTGTGTGTAACCACTCACACCTGGCACGGATCGTGGGCTACAGCTGTGTGTAACCACTCACACCTGGCACGGATCGTGGGCTACAGCTGTGTGTAACCACTCACACCTGGTATGGATCGTGGGCTACAGCTGTGTGTAACCACTCACACCTGGCACGGATCGTGGGCTACAGCTGTGTGTAACCACTCACACCTGGCACGGATCGTGGGCTACAGCTGTGTGTAACCACTCACACCTGGCACGGATCGTGGGCTACAGCTGTGTGTAACCACTCACACCTGGCACGGATCGTGGGCTACAGCTGTGTGTAACCACTCACACCTGGTATGGATCGTGGGCTACAGCTGTGTGTAACCACTCACACCTGGCACGGATCGTGGGCTACAGCTGTGTGTAACCACTCACACCTGGCACGGATCGTGGGCTACAGCTGTGTGTAACCACTCACACCTGGTATGGATCGTGGGCTACAGCTGTGTGTAACCACTCACACCTGGCACGGATCGTGGGCTACAGCTGTGTGTAACCACTCACACCTGGCACGGATCCTGGACTACATCTGTGTATAACCACTCACACCTGGCACAGATTGTGAGCTACAGCTGTGTGTAACCACTCACATCTGGCACAGATCCTGGACTACAGCTGTGTGTAACCACTCACATCTGGCATGGATCCTGGACTACAGCTGGGTGTAACCACTCACACCTGGCACGAATTGTGGGCTACAGCTGTGTGTAACCACTCACACCTGGCACGGATCCTGGGCGCCCAGACTCAGGTCCTCAGGCTTGCACAGCAAGCCCATCTTTGACTTGGTTATCTTCCCAAGCCCCTCATTTTGTTTTCTTATGAACTAGGTATACCTTTAATTTTTATTTGTAACACTAAGACACAGAATGCCTTACTTAACTCTTTAAGCAAATATTCTTGTTGACATCGGCTATTTCTTTCTTTCTTTCTTTCTTTCTTTCTTTCTTTCTTTCTTTCTTTTTTTTTGATTTTTCGAGACAGGGTTTCTCTGTGTAGCTTTGGAGCCTGTCCTGTAACTTACTCTGTAGACCAGGCTGGCCGCGAACTCACAGAGATCTGTCTTCCTCTGCCTCCTGAGTGCTGGGATTAAAGGTGTGCGCCATCACTGCTTGGCTGACATCAACTATTTCTTTAACAACTGTGGTACTATTTCAAGGGAGTGCTTAGGGTGAGGTTATGGCTTGGGGTTTTAACCTTATCATTAGTGATTTGTGTGTGTTAGTGCAGGTGCATTTGTGCCAACACACACATACGTAGAGGCCAGAGGACAGCTCTGGATGTTGGTCCTTGCCTTCCACTGTTTTGAGGCATGGTCTCTTGTTCATTATTGTATATAGCAGGCTAGCTGACCTGCAAACTTCTGGGAGTCCCATGCTCCTGCCTCCCACACCCCTCTCAGTGCTGGGATTACAGATGCAGCCTGTGTAGCCTTCTGTGGGGTCTGGTGATTTGAATTCAGGTCCTAACCCTTGTGTGACAGGTTTCTACCCAACGAGCCATTTCTCTGCCCACTGGTCATACTTTACTAGTGTACATCTACACAATAGAAGTGGGTATTCTCAGAAAATACTACACAATAAGGAAAGCACTCGTGATGTACTGAGAACTAAAAACCAGGGGGCAATATTATGCTGTTGTCTGAGACCACAGGGCCAGAAAACAGAAAAAGACTGGAAGGAATAAAGTACTGTGTTATCTCCAGAGGGGCAGTTGAGTGGGATTTTAATTTTCTCTGTACCTTGGAGTGTTTCTGACTTGAGTAATCTTGTGTTATTTTAACACAGGATTTGTTAGAAAACAAATAGGTTTTCTTCTGTCCCTGTTCCCAAACAACGAGAGTGTCATTATGTCCAGCTCTGGATAAAATGTCACCTCACTAGTCTCTTTCCCCTTTGTCCCATTAATGATTTCCACGCACCCACAGGGAGGGGGCATCTGAGTAGACCCCTTTGAAAACTGCTCCTGAAAAGAGAAGAGAGAAGAAAAAGAATGCAACAGCCCAGGAGGGACCTGGGGCAGGTTTGGAATTCCGGCTTCCTGCAGCATCTGACAGCCAGGTTCTCTCCAGGTCCTTCCTCGTGCCTCCCTTGGTGGCTCCCCACCTTTCCCTGATCTCCATTTCCTCCTGCCCATCTCATTGTGTTCCTCTCTCTGCTCCTTTAGGGCGAGGACTGTCCCCAGAGCTCCCCAGAGCCCTCCAGAGCTCCCCAGAGCTCCCCAGAGCTCCCATGCTCTGAGCACCTGTCATGTGTTCTCAGATGCAAGCCTGTTGGGGGCAGAGCTAAGCTCTTCTGGCCTCCTGGGGCTTGCCCTCCATCAAATCGCCTGATACTGCAATGCAAGAGGAACAGGCGTGTGTCAGTCACTTTTCTTGTTGCTGTGACAAAGAATGTGGCAGAAATGCTGGGAGAATTCCCACAGACGGTCATCCACTGTCTAAGGCTTTCAAAGGCCCTGATGGCAAAACCAAAATAGGGATTACATCAGAGCCCAACTTTCTGAATCAATGCATTTATTGGGGTTACTTACATAGCATCGGTGAGATGTGAGGTATCGGAGCATGAGTGACTCTTAAGTGGCCTCACCAGAAAATCTCACTCAGCATGGAGATGGTTTCCTCAGAGTCAGATGGATGGAACCCTCTTTTCAGTTAATCTCTCCTAGTCTATATACTCTAGCACCTCCCAAAGCCATGAGGCCATGTGAACTTCAGGCAGAATAACATACAAATGACTGGGTGGTGCAAGAGGAGCAGCTGCCATCAGCTCAGGGTCCAATAGTCCTCCCCATCCCCACCCCACCCCTTTCTCCTAGGACGGAATGTCAGCAGTCAACAAGCCTGATCCTGAGGGTCTCTGGCAAGTCTTCACAGGTGTTCTGATGAAGAGGACCACTGCTGAGCTCCAAGGCACCACAATACAATCATCCTGTGGAAGGAAGGCTTATTTAGAGTCACAGTGCCAAGTACAACCCTTAATGGCAGAGAGGGCTGCCGTGGGATGTTCTGTATGGCAAATGTGTTTCTCTGATTAGTCAATAAATAAAACACTGATTGGCCAGTGGCTAGGCAGGAAGTACAGGTGAGATAAGGAGGAGAATAAAGCTGGGAAGTGGAAGGCTGAGTCAGAGAGACACTGCCAGCCGCCACCATGATGAGAAACAGCATGTGAAGATGCCGGTAAGCCACGAGCCATGTGGCAAGGTATAGATTTATAGAAATGGATTAATTTAAGCTGTAAGAACAGTTAGCAAGAAGCCTGCCACGGCCATACAGTTTGTAACCAATATAAGTCTCTGTGTTTACTTGGTTGGGTCTGAGCAGCTGTGGGACTGGCAAGTGAGAGAGATTTGTCCTGACTGTGGGCCAGGCAGGAAAACTCTAGCTACAAATGCGCCCAACATGGGGCAAGAGTTTCCACCTAAAACCTGAGAAAAAAGATTCTAAAACGGAGCTAAAAGCAGTTCCTAATTGTCTCAAATGAGCGGCAGCTGCTGGTTTGAGCTACTTGTGGGTTCCTATCGTGTGTGCTTGACCTGCAGTATGGCGGGAATGAGGCCTCTGCAAGTGGCACATTAAGCTGTGTGGTGGATTTAGACTTTGCTAGTACAAAATAAAAAAAGAGGTTTCTGGGTTATATGCTGCCTGGATAAAAGCACAGACCCACGATAGCTCCCAGGGCTGGCGGTAAGCTACCACCGCCATGTTGGGAAGCTGAGGTGGGCGGAGCCAGCAGCTACAGCTGCTGCAGTTTAAATCAATAGATTCACAATAAGACAGATTCAGATGTAATAGTTTACAATGTGTGTAAAATATACATAAGCTTGAAAGAGACAAAAAAGGTGATATATACAGTTATATAAACAAATATATAGTTTTAAAAAATAAAGTCTTTAAAGAGACAGTAAAATTAATATAAAAAATAAGCCACGTAAAGATGAATATTACACAGAGAATCTGGATTGTGTTGTCTTTGGGATTTTTAACTGCAGAAAAATATTTGATCGTAAAAGGTGTTGAGTTAAACCAATATGTATGTTTTAAAGATAACTTGACTTCAAGATTTGGATGTAAGAATGTGTTACTTTGGAAAGGAGACTCTGCTTTTGTTCCCACAGAAAGCCAGAGGCTATGGATTTGTTCCAGATTAAGATACATCAGGTTTGACCAGCCAAGACCCCCTGAAAGGTCTCCGATGACACCATGGCCCAGATGATCCAACATCCTGAATGGTTTCAAGGCAACTGGCTCATATGATACAGCCTCACGGACTACTCCATGATCCTAAAATTTTCTTCATGTCCCCATAAGATACAGCGCCCCCCTCCAGCAGGAAGTAGTAAGAGAAGCTATGCCCAAATTCCCAAATTATATGTAATTTTACTTTGTTAAGGTTAAAACCTTCCTTTTCAAAAAAAAAAAAGGGGGGGGGGAAGTGCTGTGGGATGTTCTGTATGGCAAATGTGTTACTCTGATTGGTCAATAAATAAAACACTGATTAGCCATTGGCTAGGCAGGAAGTATAGGCGGGACAAGGAGGAGAATAAAGCTGGGAAGTGAGAGAGTCAGAGAGACACTGCCAGCCGCCATGATGAGAAACAGCATGTGAAGATGCCGGTAATCCACGAGCTACTTGGCAAGGTATAGATTTATAGAAATGAATTAATTCAAGTTGTAAGAACAGTTAGCAAGAAGCCTGCCATGGCCATACAGTTTGTAACCAATATAAGTCTCTGTGTTTACTTGGTCGGGTCTGAGCGGCTGTGGGACTGGCAAGTGAGAGAGATTTGTCCTAACTGTGGGCCAGGCAGGAAAACTCTAGCTACAGAGGGCATGACCGCAGGAGCTTAACAGCTGGTCACATGACATCTACAGTCAGGAAGCAGAGAGCGGTGGATGCTGGTGCTCAGCTTACTTTCTCCTTGTTATTCACTCTGAGACCCTACCAGTGAGAGGATGCAGCCCACACTTTGGAGCACCTTCTCACCTAGAGTAACCTAATCTAGAAACCCTTGACAGACACGTCAACAGCTTGGTTTCCAAGGTGTTTCTAGAGCCCGTCAATGTTAACCTTCACAAACCTAGTATTTGAATTTTTTCTTCTTCTTAAAAATACAGGGAAAAGGTAGGATTGAAAATAAATTTTATAAAAAAGGCCAATAAAATGTTCTCAGAGGAAAAAAAACAAACAAGATATGTGGTGTTTCCATTTCATTTTGATTTTTCCTCAAATGAAAAGCAAGGGGTAGACCATCATCTCTCCTAGCTTTTCCAGCACCAGATTTAGAAACATCTACACAATCAGGATACAAATATGAGCTGGAAAAGCTGAACACATAAGCTGTTGGCATCAAAAAATGACCACGATTCAGGCACATTTAGATTTATCTTTCTAGACAGCTCTAATTCATTACATAAGTCCCTATAATTCTCATCTTTAGCATTTAAATCATAGGAAATACCCTACTTCTGGAGGTGATGTTGGCTCCAGTGTCAGCTTATAGTCTGTTAAGGACTGAGGGTGCTCCAAGGCTTAGAATCTACCTCACCCCAATTCTCCTGTCAATGTTTGTGTTGTATCAATTGCCAACATTAGGAATTCTTTCTGTCTTATTATTTCAGCACCAATGGCTGAAGTTCACAGTGAGTTCAATCTTTTGGAAGTTCCTCCACCCAGCTTTCTAGAGTAAACAAATTGTGTGTGGGGACTACTACAAAGCTTAATTAGACTCTGTTAATTGGTAATTTACACCTAAAACCTGATTACAAACGGCATCCGCTGTTTCACTAATAAGGGTTTTTAGAAATTACCAAGATGAGATTCACACAATTTGATATGAACTGTTTTAAAGTGAACAATTCAGTGGCAGTTAGCAACCACAATATTGTCAGCCAGTCACCATGCAGCTGCGGAACATTCTCTTAAATACACGCCAAACTGTTAGCCACCAAAAGCGCCTCTGTTTTCACAGCCCCTGAACCACCTGTGATAGCTCTTCTTGGCTGTCAACTTGACTACACCTGGAATTAACTAGACCCTCCCCAAACGGAGAGGTACACCTGTGAGGGAATTTTGTTTCATTTGAAGAGGGAAGATTCATTTCTAATCTGCATCTTTGAGGTGGGAAGACCACCATGTCTTCTGTTGGAAGCCTAGGTAAGGACACACAAGAAGGAAACTTCCGCTCTTTGCCTGCTTGCTCTTGCTCTCACTGGCAAATCCATTCCTGAACTGTCGTTAGAGCGTACCTCTTTGGGATTCCAGCGCACACTGAAGACCAACTGAGACATCCAGTCTTGTGGGATGAACAACTATTGGATTCTTGGGCCTTCTCTTCTTAGGCAGCCTTTGTTAGATTAGCTGGACTGACTATAGCCTGCAAGTCAATCTAATAAATACCCTTTATATTTATATTGAGAGATTCATTCTGTAAGTTCTGTTACTCTGAAGAATCTTGACTAATACACAACTACTCTGCATTCTTGTCTATTGATTTACCTACTTTAGATATTTCAGGCAAAAGGGTGCGTGCAACACATACCCCTTTGGCTCTTGCTTCTTAACACAATGCATTGCAGATTTACCCACCCTTTAGCGTATAGCAAGACTATTGCTCTTTATGGATGAGCATCATTCCATCACATGACATTCCAGCTGGTATACCCATTCATCTGTCCATGAATATTAGGGCTCTTTCTGCCTTTTGCCTATTATGTCAGCTTTCTTTCATGATAACAAATGCCCAAGACAGCTGACGAATAGAGACAAAAGGTTAATTTTTGACTCATTGTTTTTTACTTCATCATAGGTTGTTCTTGTTGTTTTGAGAGTTTGAAGAGAGAGAAGAGGTGGAGGTCCCTTGACTCTTTTGAGGGCATGTCACCCATGGCTCAGAAACCACTCCACCTCTTAACGGTTCTACCTTTTCTGAGTGGCCTCCTGGGATGAGGAGAGTTAGGGCACACTAAGAAAATATTAAATATCAGTCTTAAATGGACATGTTTTTGGGAAGCATCTGTTAGCATTGTGATCCTCCTTCTTATATCATCTCACTCTGCACGTGTGCACAAGCTACTATAAGAGAAACAGGCACCTCACACCAGTTTTTAAACATAGGAACAATGGAGCTGAAGAGATTACTCAGGAATGAAGAGCATGCACTGATCTTACAGAGAACCCCAGTTTGGTTCATAGCACCCAGGCCAAGTGGCTCACACTCACCTATATCTCCAGCTGCAGGATTTCCAATGCCCTCTCCTGGACTCTGTGGGCGCCTGTATCATACATACACAAGCCCCTCTACTAGATATACAAATAATTTTTTAAAAAAGAGTACTTACAATGAACACTGTAGTTACTATTTTTACCAATGAAATGTTTTAAATTTTAACTCCCCACCTATCAAATTAGTTCATTGCTAGTTGAGTAACAGAGACCGCTCCTAGGGGGAGCAGCATAAGTCACAAGGATATGTGTCTACATATTCATCCACAGCCGTTCTGCTTCAGGGTGACCTTCGAACAGCTCTGGTTCCTGAATTAAACATAATGACAAACGTGTGACTCTTCTGGATTTAAAGTCTTGGATGAGACGTGGGAAGAACTCTCAGGTAAACACTGCATTTTAAGATGCTGATTTTCCTGAAGTGGTGGGTTGAAATGTTTCCCATTTTAGAACCCATAATTCATATTTCTGTTTTTCAAACAGAAACAGAGCAGAGGAAAAAACCCAATTTCATTACCATAGCTATGCATGTTCTCTGCTTTCATAGCCAGTGAGATCATCATGAAAGGTTAAGTGACTTGGAAATTTACAGATTCATCCTGGTTTCATGTCCCATTCTGTTCTTTTCTCAAGAGAGGGTATCGGAGACAGCTCCTTGTCATCTGTTGCTGCTGCTCACCCCAGGAACATCTGAAGAAGAGGAGGAAGAATAGTAAAGATAACATGTGCCCAGGGGTATGAATAGCATGAAAGAAAGATGGTGGGATTTAAATACATATGTCAATTTTAGTAAAATACTGTAAGTCAGATGACATGCAAATCAGAAAACCATGTAGGCAAGTTTATAATTAAGAGCTTCATCATGCAACATCAATCATGAATGCTGAAAAGATTTAGAGAAAGGAGATTTTTTCATGTGAGCTAAGCGAAAACCAGGACAGACAGGGTGTTCTAGAAGTGTGTCATTGACAAGCAGGTAGATCCTTCAGGAGCCAGGAGGAAAGAGACATGCTGTGGCCCAAATAGCAGCAGTAAGCAAATATTGAGTAGTGACCTAGGGGTGTGTTGGCCAATGGGAACCTGGAGGAGAGTCTCACAGGAAAGAATTCAAAGCAAGGGATGATGCTGTTGAGATGTTTCATGGAGAGGATGGTATTTCGCCAAAATAGCTAATTGTTCTGGACATATTTTTTTTCTACCAGGTAAATATTGGGAACTATATTTAATTCAGGGATATGAGAACAAGTCACATGACCCTGTGGGCTGGCTCAGTGATTGATAGCTGTGCAATCTTGGGAAGGTGTCTTGATTTGCTGAGCTTCCATAGCTCCTGGGAACCTGTCCTTTTTCTAGCTATCTTGCTTCGTGTCCTCATATTTTCTGACACTGCAAGCTGATTTCTGCATTGATCTATACACTTTGGACTCCATTACTTGATTTAGGTTAAAGTTTTAAAACACAACATCATGCCAGATCTTAAAGTCAGACTCCCTCCAACGGGATGAGGCACAGTCACTAACTATATTGGGGATAAAAGATGGAAGCCATTTTGGTGCGGTGGGCTTGCTAGCCTCATTTGGGTTCTGATACACGCTTCTAACAAAAGGAACCACTTTGCCGAGTGACTTTCACTTTGTGTGTTCCTTTGTGTGGGGCCAAGATCGGTTGTTTCTAACAGCACTGATATGGCTATGCCGTGGCTCCTGCCAAACTCTAGTATTTCAGCCACACTGGGATTCCAGCCATCCTTTCGGTGTGATTTTATCCTGTTTCTTACTTATTAATATTTCTTAAATATTAGCATATATTAATTATACATGGTACTGACTTTTGTCATGGCAATTCTATGTATATATGTATATAGTGCATTTTTATGATATTCATGCCTCATTACCCCCAGCTAGTCCCCCCTTTATTTTTGGTAATCCACTGAACTTCATCAGAGTGGTTTACAGGAGCCTGGACCTTACGAACTGGCTACATCACTAAAGAAAATGTCTCTTCCTTAGCCCAGTAGCTGTTGTCTGCATGTAGCTCTTCAGGGAGGAGTGGGGCCTCATGGACTCTGCTGTAGTTTTTTGACTGACTTCCAGAACCCTCCGATCTCTAATTTGCCTTCATGAACAGCTGCGTATGCTTTTGTAGGGTAGAAAGGCCACTAGCTCTGTCTCGGCCACCTTGCTGACCAAGATAATTATCACTGACATGCCAGAGTATATTCAGATGCTGGGGATATGAGTTGTAAAGATCCTAGAAAGCATGTGACTCACACAACTAACAGAGGAAGTGGAAATGACCAGCAGGGGAAATATTTGATGCATTTTAGTCAGAAAGACCACTGAGTGACTGCTTCAGGGTTGCAGAATTTTCACTCTTTGGAATGAAAATCTTTTTAAAAACCAAGACTTTTACAAACACTGAAAATACATGGATTCCTCATATGCATCTTTCAGCAGGCCTTGGGGTAGGGGGACATGGAACTATTGGGTGCAGACATTACAGTGAATGATAATCTCAGAGGCTGTTGAGGATGGACTCTGGACCCCCACCTCCTGTTTCCATGGTAACACTACAAAGAGAAGTTCCTCTTTGCAGTTAAATTGCTATATGAAAAGATGGGTGTTCGGGGGCTTTGTTGAGGTCTATCAGGGGAAAGCTATTTCTCCTGATCAAAACAATAACATTTTAAATAGAATAAAAAAAATTCTTTCTGATCAATAATAGAACCTAAGTTCTACCCCTCCCTGGTCCTGGATGGAGATGTGACATTCTAAGCTACTCAAAACATTAGATAACCACTGTCTCTTCCCTTTCAGAGTTAGCCCTGCTGGACTTGTCAATTACCGGGCCAGGAGCCCCTCCCCCAGGAAATCCAATTGACCTGATGCCATCCTAAGGAGACAAGGTTGCTAATTATGCCCTTAATGAGAGAATGTGCTTTTCTTCCCAGAATCCTCTTGCTCAGTCCAGGCCTTGCAGAGCCTCCTTGAGACAGCGGCAGAGCCTGGCTGCCATTCTGAGTTCTCTCTGAAAGTCTAACTTTCCCTTTCTCTTGGTTTCTATCTGTTTCTTTCTGACACTGGCCGCAAGCCCAAGCATACTTTCCCAGGCTTGCATTCTCTCTCTCTCTCTCTCTCTCTCTCTCTCTCTCTCTCTCTCTCTCTCTCTCTCTCTCTCTCTTTTTCTGAAGTCTCCTGACCCACCATACAGTTGCTCACTCACTTCCTTGGCCAAATGCCCAACTCCTGTCTTCCTCTTCTCCATGCCCCTTCTCTGGGCAGCTGCCAAGCTTTACAGCTTCTTTGCTCTGCCATTTACCTCTCAACGTCTAATAAAATTCTCTTTGGGTTTCCTTCTGAGTCTGTTTTAAAACTCTTTTATTAATGAGACTAAGGACCCAAAAAGGGAACCTCAGTTCCCCTGGTAACAGGGACTTGGGATGGATTATGGTTCCTGTCCATCCTGGTTTTGATAGATGTGGATGCTTGAAAACATTGTCCCAGCTCTGGGTCTCATCCTGAATGGTGTTTATGTGGCATTTTAATAAACAGCTCTTCTTCCTGAGCTTGCCTGTGTGCCTGTGTGTATGGGGGTCACTCCTCACAAACCAGTCTACTTACACTGTGATCTATTTCCTGGGGCTCCTGGGAGACATTTCTGGGTGCAGAATAAAGTTAATGGCTTTCTGTTATTAGCTTTTGAATGCTTACATCACTTTTTATTTCCTTGACTGTTATCTGTCAAGTAGAAAAATATACACAGGCTAGTGGTGTCCACCAGTGTCTGAATCATTTCAGCAGAGACATCTCTACAGTTCAATAGGTCAAAGCTGATTGTTGATTACTCTGAAGCAAGTAGTGTACTGGGGCAGGGTTAGAGGGAGGGTGGAGTAGGTTGAAAACTCATTGTTTGTAACTGGATTTATGGGAACAATTGTCTGTATAGATGAGAAGGGAGGGGAAGGAAGTCAAAGACCTCCACTGAAGACAGTCTATGGCATTTAAAAAAATGAACCAGTGAGTTTAGTTAGAGTTGCTTACTGGAGTATGGGTGAGGGGTCATTTACAGGAGCATAGGTAACTTACTAGTGGCTATACTACTGAAGAAAATACCTTCTCTCCAGCAGCCATTAACTACCTAGATCTGCATGGAGGGGTGGGCTCTCCCCACTCCATCATGGGGTGTTGGGTCCAATTCTGCACATGTAGTCAGAGCTCTGTGAGTTTAAGAGTGTAATGGCTATGGTATGCCTAGAAGACAGTTCTACAACATTCCGCCCCTTCCTCTGTCTCTTCCACTCTCTTGTGAGTCTCCGTTAGACCTGGAGGGGTGACTGACCTATAGAATAAAAGATGTCCTTCTTAGGTCTGAGTATTCAACAGCTTTATTCTCAGCCCTCAGGTCAGTCATACATGTCTACAGGAACTGCCACCCACTACAAAAGTTGCTTCTCTGGCCAAAGCCAACAGAAGCACTAATTGAATTGCTGGATTCAGTCTGGAGTCTCTCGGCTTTCTGTCTCCAGTTTCTAGAAGCTTGTCTCATCCCTGGGAGTTCCTCTGAGATCCATAGCTTGAGTTGTTGTAGAACATATGTTTTATTTTTATAAACAGTTATGTTCATGTGTGTAGGACATTTCTTTTTCATACATTAGTTCTGCATCACACAAGTAGTTTTCAGAGCAGGAACAATGAGAGGCTTGAAGCTCCCCCATTATTGTGCAAGAAAAAAAAAATTTCAGAGAAATCAATTATGTGCCCCTTCGCTGTGTTTAGAAATGAGATTCAAAGCATTCAACAACTTGGCATTCCATCAAACTGGCATTCTTCCAGTCAGCGTGAATCACAGCCAGAACTTCCTGGGCAAGAACCAATGTCACAACATAAACGCAAGGGAATTACCTACCTCAACCCAACTCCCACACTTTAAAATGAAAAATACTACCCCACAGACTGTGGAAACAGTCAGGTGATTACTTAGGGTAATATATTGTTTGAATATGAAGTGTCCCCCACAGGCTCATGTACTGAAGGCCTGGTCCCTCTCTGGTGGGCCTATTTTGGGAGATAATGGAAACTTACAGAGATGGGACATATCTGGAGGAAGCAAGTCACTGGGGGCAGGTCCTTTGTGGGTATCTTGTCCCCAGCCACTTCCTATTTATGATTGGGATTCCTTTCTACCATGAGATGAAGAACATTCTTCACCACAGGCTGCCGTTGTCATGGTTGTTGAAGTCTGTGGGGCCAGGTGACCATGGACTGAACTCTTTGAAATTGTGAACCTTCATGTTCCTGTAAGGTGTATGGTCACAGATGTGCAAAGGAGTGAATAAAGATCATGGTAAATAGTTGGGTTGACGTACGTGACAAATACAAGTTCACTATTACTGGGGGTTATTTCACAATTTGAAGCTTCATTATCCAACAACAAAGTACCATTCCTTGTGAGAAGTAATAGAACTAAAAAGATCCCTGGCTATATCCTTGGGAGACTCCTGAATACCTACGTAGCGTTCTGCCTTAAGACTCTTGTGTTGTAGTTGGTTTCTACTGTCAGTGTGACACAGTCTAGAGCTACCTTGGAAGGGACTCTCAATGTGGGACTGTCTAGATCAGGTGGGCCTCTGGGCATGTCTATGGGGGATCGTCTTGATTTTGATAGTTAAGGTGGGAAGACATGCTCTCAGTGGGTGGCACCATTCCCTAGGCAGGGGATGGTGAACTGTTTAAGAGTGAAAAAAAGTAAGCTAAGCACAAGTGTGCTTGCAATCATTCATTGCTCCGGGCTCCTGTTTATGGATGTGATGTCAACCGTTTCCTGAAGTTCCTGCTGCTGTGACTTCCCCGCAGTGATGGGATTATAATCTGGAACTAGGAACTGAAATCAACCCTGCTGTGGGATGGTCTGTATGTCAAGTGTGTTGCTGATTGGTCAGTAAATAAATCACTGATTGGCCATTGGCTAGGCAGGAAGTATAGGCGGGACAAGGAAAAGAATTCTGGGAAGTGGAAGGCTGAGGGAGAGACACTGCCAGCCGCCATCAGGACAAGGAAGATGTAAAGTACCGGTAAGCCACAAGCCACGTGGCAAAGTAAAGATTAATAGAAATGGGCTAAATATAAGAGTAAGAGCTAGACAATAACAGGCCTGAGCTAATGGCCAAGCAGTTTAAATAATGTAAGAGTCTGTGTGTTTATTTTATAAGTGGGCTCTGAGACTGGCCGGACTTGGTGGCGGGAGTTGGAGAGAAGTTCTCCAGCAACACAACCCCTTGTCCCTCGAGTTGTTCCTGTCAGGGTATTTCATCACAGCAACAGGAAAGGAAACTACATCATCTTGTGTCCGCTGCCTCCTAAGGCAGGAGTCACACACACCTCTGATGTGTCTGGAAGTGTGTTTTGAAGGGGGACTTCACTGAGGAGAGGAGATCCACTCTGGGAAGCACTCTGTGGTGGAAAGCACTTGCGGAGGACTGCGGAGGACTGCACGCATCTCTCTTTCCGGTTCCTGACTGTGCTGCGTGTGGCGGCCATCTCACACTTCTTCCGCCATGCCTCCTTGCTACCTCGGACTGTACCCACAAACTGTGAACCATCTTTAGTTGCTCTTCATCAGATGTTTTATTTCAGCAATGAGAAAAATAATACCACAAACAAATTATGCTTTTTCCTCCATTCTATGGGATTGATGGCCAGTGTTTGTGACAGCCTAGGATGGTTTGTCTGTAGCTTTGTGCTTAAGTGTAGCACGAGTAATTCATTCCAGGCAACAAGGTTTTCTCTAGAAGAGGAGCCTGAGATGGATTTATGGCTAGATGTTATAGAAGGGCATTCCTCGTGGTTATACTGGATGAGTATAACAGTCACTGAGCTAATGAGTAACTCACCAACCAGAGGCCTAGATAACAAGCAAAGGAAGCCAAATGGTTTTGTTTTCACCTTGTCTCAGTCTCCCTGTGACCCCCCCAGGGCTCAAACCACCGTTTCCCACACAGTGTGCATCTTTTAATTGGTCTTCTGGAGAGAGACAGAAAACTTGTTTCCATTTTAAGCACAGAAGTTTGAGGCTAGAAGAACTTTGAAGAGGAAGTAGGTATAAATACATTAAAATGGATTATCCTTCCATGTAACCCAAAGGCTTTATTTTTGATGCTTATAGTGGGGAGGAAACAACAAAACTCCTCTTCATTCGCTGTTACATTTTGGCTGACTTCGAAGGCAGTTACCAGTCTCAAATAGCTGGGTTCTTTACCGTGTTTTGTCTGTGAATATTTGTTGACATATTAGAAGAATACCAGTTATCACTACCTTAAGTAAACACGCATTATTACCATAATTGAGGATTTTGTGCTTTCTCAAAGCTGATGTTTGTAGAAATCATCTGGGTCATTCTCACACGCTCCGGCTGGACTCTCCACGTGTTAATCTGAGATGATGAGCCTCCTGTTCTTACTAGTGTTTCCTGTTGTCTCCCCCCACCCCCACCCTGTGTGTGTGCATGTGTGTGTCATTGTGTACGTGGGGCAGTCAGAAGACAACTGTGGTGATGACATTCCTTCTCTCCTGTGTGCTGTCACATACACCAGTCAGTCTGGCTGGAAAGCTTTTGGGGTTCGCATGCTTCCAAGTCATAGCCTGTTGCTGAGGGAAGTTAGGGCAGGAACTTGAAGCAGAAACCAAGGAGGAACACACACACACACACACACACACACACACACTCACACACTCACACACACAACATATTCACACACATGCATGCACACACGACACACATGTATGTATGCACACACACATGTGCACACACTCATACACACATCTACACACACATGCACACACATATGCATGCACATGTTACGGCATTCATACAGCCCACAAAGTAAACAAATGAATACAGCAAAATATTTAAAAAGAAATTCTAAATTCCCTTCCTGCCAAGCCCGTGCTTTCTGGGTTGTGTGATGGAGCATTTTCCCCTCATTTAGAAACAAAAGACTCTCCTAGGCTGCTCATTTGCATACTCTGATTTCTAATTTTAAACACTCATATTTTCATTTTCTTACATCACATGTACATTCTATTCTGGTGGGCAAAAAAAAAAAAAAAACCCTCAAAAAAAAAACAAAACAAAAAAAAACCTGCCAGTGAAGACCCCTGTACTAGGTAGGTAGGCTTAAGTCAGCACGTAGAGACACGAGCCGGATGGAGACAAATATATATAAAATCTCTGTCATCTGAACCACAAAGCCCTGAATATTTCTCTGGAAATTACTATGTTATCTCTTGAAACCTTTGACCGAGAATGAGAAAGCAAATGTTCTCTCTCTACCAGGAAATGTCATAATTTCTTGAAATAGATTTAGTACAGCCCTTGATGGCCACGTGAAAAGTATTTCCCTTTTACTGTTCAGGTTTGGTTTGGCTAGAGCGCATCAGGTGACTCTATTATTAACCTGTCTGAATCCACATGGGGACGTATGTTATTCTGGCTTAATTAGTGACATTGTCTGGTGATTGAGAACTTAAAATCAAGCATACGCCTGTGATTTGGGGTCTGAATGAAAGAGAAAGGGGTCGTGTGACTGAGTCTTGATTCGTAAACAGGCTCTGAACCAATAAGCATCCACGTGCGTTCGTAACTACAAAGGAACTTGGCTAAAATCCTCACTCTTCAGCTCGCTCTGACCTGACCAGCCTCCTTGTTTCTTCGCTCACCCATGTTCAGACTCTTGCTAGACTTTGGCTCTCAAATGCCCTCAAGGCCCGTGTGTTGAAGCATCTTGGGAAGCAGTGGAGCCTTTGGGAGGTGGGGCCGACTTTAGGTTACTGGGCACATGCACCCAAAGTGACCGTGGGACTCCAGGCCCCTCCTCTTTCTTCCTGATTTGTGATGTGAATGGTTGTGTTCTACCAGGCACTCCTCACTCCTGTTCCAAATGAGGAGGCCCACATAGTCATGTATCATTGTTATTGTTATTGTTTTGCTTCTGGTTTGAGGTCATACAGTCCATCTCAACAGGGGGTGTATGAAGGTGGAGTGTGGGGCAGCTGGTCACATGGCATCTACAGTCGGGAAGCAGAGAGATGAACTCTGGTGCTCAGGTGGCTTTCTCCCCCCCACAACTCTTTAGGGTCCAGGGTCCAGGATCCTAGCTCAGGACAGTGCTGCTCACATTTAACATGGGCCTGTCTTCAGTTTAACCTCTCTGGAAACACCCTCACAGACTTGCAGAGGGCTGTCTGTGTCTCCCTGGTGATTACAAAGCCAGTCAGGTGGCTAAGGAAGATTAACTACCACAAGTTCTTAACACATGTAAAATGTCCCATATATTTTTTCCTTTCTGAAAATTTTAAGCTAACATTAGGGGGATAATCATGACATATTGTAAGCTGTTTGTAGCTCTCTAAGCATTTTATTCTAACTTTTCCTATTTGTAGGTATATGCTTAGGGCAGAAAGCCTATAAATACAGAAAAGCAGACAACAAAGCACAGATAAACATGGCATCTCCCTGTGTCCTCAACACTGGTGTCCAGGGCTTTGTCTTTGTGTAATGCTTGGTAGGTCAAGACGAATCTAGAACTCTTTGGGGGCCTAGCTCTTTCAACTTGGCAGAAGTCTTCCCTGTAGTTGATATTTTTTTTAACTCTGCCACTCAGCTCCCCCCAAAATACACAGAGACTTATTCTTACTTATGAATGCCTGTCCTTAGCTTGGCTTGTTTCTAGCCAGCTTTTTTAACCTAAATTATCCCATCTATCATCAGCTTCTAGGCTTTTATCTTTCTCTATGCTCTGTTCCTTTTTTTCCTTCTTACTCTGTGGCTGGTTGTGTGGCTGGGTGGCTGGCCCCTGGCATCATCTCTCCTTCTCCTTTTCTCCTCCCTTTTCTCTTTCTTTCCTATTTATAATCTCTGCCTGCCAGCCCCACCTTTCTCCTGCCTTGCTAATGACCATTTAGGTCTTTATTAGACCAATCAGGTATTTTAGACAGGCACAGTAACACAGCTTCACAGACTTAAACAAATGCAACACAAAAGAATGCAACACATCTTTGCATCATTAAACAAATATTCCACAGCATAAACAAATGTAACACGTCTTTAATTAATATTCTCTAACACTTCCCTAATAAAAAGATAATAAAATATAAAAACAAAATTGAGGATGAAATTAATAAACAAATGGAATTAGAAAGAAAACGTTGAAATGACAAATCCTATGATGATCAAAAAATGTTACACATGTTCCCAAACCAGGAACATAACAAGTCATTGTTTAGCTGTTTTTCTACTTTTTATTTATTTATTTATTTTTTGAGACAAGGTCTCACTATGTTTCAGAGTCTGGCTTAGAGCTCACTATTAGCCCAGGCTTGACTTAAACTCTTTGAGAGCAAATAATTTTGTCTAGCACTTTAATAAAAAGAGTGGAAGTGGCCGGGCGGTGGTGGCACACGCCTTTAATCCCAGCACTTGGGAGGCAGAGCCAGGTGGACCTCTGTGAGTTGAAGGCTAGCCTGGTCTACAGATCGAGATCCAGGACAGGAACCAAAAGTACACAGAGAAACCCTGTCTCAAACAAACAAACAAACAAACAAACCCCCAAATAAATAAATAAATAAATAAATAAATAAATAAATAAATAAATAAATAAATAAGAGTGGGAGTGAATAAAAAAATTTCTTTCACTAAGATGATTGACCTAGACATTTATTTTTTGTTTTTATATTATGTGTATGACTCTCTGCCTGCATGTATGTATACACATTATGTTGTGTACAGGTGCCTGCAGAGGCCAGAAGAGGGCGCCAGATCCCTTGGAATCTGGACTTACAGATGGTTGTGAGCTGCCATGTGTGTGCTGGGAACCAAAAGTAGGTCCTGTGCAAGAGGAACAAAATGTGCGTAACTCCTGAGCCATCTTTGCAGTCTCATATTTTGGATTTTTGAAACAGTCTCAATGTGTATCCCAGAACAGCCTTAAACTCACAATCCTTCTGCCTCAGGCTCCTGAGTGCTGGGATTACAGGCATGCAAGCATGCTTGACTCAAAGTGTATTTTAAAAACCGACAGTCCTTCTGTTTAGCTTGACTCTCCTTATGGGTATTGTATCATCTATAGTTTCTTTTGCTACAGACAGCAGGCATGATAGATATTTCTGGCCAGGCAGCAAACCCTGTCCCAACAAAAACTCTCTAGTCTGAGGATGTGAAGGTATCCATGAAGCTGGGGTCAAAGCGACCCTCCGAGCCACAAAGTGGGCAGTGACTAACTCAGACCCTTCTTGAGGGACAAGATGGGGTCCAAATCCAATGTGAGAGTCTTAGGGTGAGTCTTCTGGGCTTGGTGAATGTGGAAGGAGAGCTGGCAATGTGCTGGCCCTTGAGCCCACCATTCAAGACCAATGTAGAAAGGATGACCTCTCTTGGGGACACCCTCAAGCTCAATTTGCTCTCCTTTGGTTGAAGGAGGACATGCACCATTTGGAAGGTCTGAAGTGAGGAGAAGACCTGGCACTTGAGTTGGTACCATATGGTCAGGTGACTCCCGTTCTTAGCACATATTAAGGACTTTGGGTGATCTGATTTTCTTTAATCAGCAATACATGGTGACATTTTTCTGTGCTAAGAACTTTGTTTTCTGCGTTGTGGTATTTAATAGATGCAAAGAATCTGTCAGGTGGAAACTCACCACAAGGCTCTTTGCTGAACCTTTACTGCTGGATCTTTAGGCCGTTTCCACTGTTTTTAAACATTATAAACAATCTCTGTGTTTTATTTTCTCGGGGATGGGTCTGATATCTTTCCAGACAGCTTTTTCTTAGAAGAAATTTCTAAAAATGCCTTGTTGGCTGAGATAGTGACATGGGACTTTCCCTCATTTCTTTGAAACATACCTTTAGGCTTGTTGCTTTACATTTCTGTTCTACAGGGACATTGCAGCAATGTATCCATCTGAGCCTGCAGGACGATGAAGGAGTGCATTCCTCACAGTGAAGCACCGTAGATCAGGAGAACCCCTCAGCACCCAGAGGGAACTGCCAAGGGACCGTGGGCTGTTCTGAGACACTGATGAGGCATGGCTTCCTGACACTGTGTCAGAGTTAGGCCAGGTAGCTGCAGCTTGATGGCATGGTTATTTTCTATATATTCACTACAAAACTGTATTTCTGTGTGATGCCGTGTGTGCATGTGTGTGGGGTGTGCATGTGTGTAGTTGTGTATAGTGTTGTATGTGTGCAATAGTGTTATGTGTGAGTTGTGGAGTTGTGTGCATGTGTGGAGTTGTCTGTATGTGTAGTGTTGGGTGTATGGGAGCTGGGTATATGTGTGGAGTTAGGTATATGTTCGTTAGCATGTAATGTATGGTGGTGTGTGCATGATGGTGTGTGTGTAGTTGTATATGTATGTGGAGTTATATGTGTGTGATGGTATTGTGGAGTATATGTGTGTAGTGTGTGTGGTGTAGTGTGTGTGTGTGCATGTGAGTGTGTGTGTGTGTGTATAGATCTGTGTATGTATAGTGTCATGTGTGATGTGATATTAGCATGTGGTATACCTGTGTGTTGTGGGCATATGTGTGTAGAGGCCCAACTGAGCAAGGGTTTCTCACTGAACCTGAAGCTTATGAGATTGGCTAGGTCAGCTGGCCAATGACCTTCAGGGATCCACCTGTTTCCCTCTACCCCACAAGGCTAGGGCTATGGGCACCTGATATGCCTGCCTCTTAATGTGGTTCTGGGAATCAAAACCCAGTTTCTCATGTGCAGCAGGCACCTTGCTGCCTGAGCGACCTCCCCAGCCTCACTATGAAAATTTTAGAAGCAGGGCATGGACATAATCAAGACCACTAAGTACTATTATTGATGAGAGGGAAATAGAACATGTGAGCTGGTAATGCAGCTAATTAAGCCAGTTAGTCATTAATAATGATTTAAATCTCTACATGCTGCATGGAAAAGATTGAATTTATAGAAATTTAATTATTTTGAATGTCTACCCCCTTGGAAACACATAATTTAAGATGCACTGAGGTCTTCTTATCTAAGGAAAATGCTGTAATGTGACAAGTTACAAATGAGCTGAAGAAATGTAATCAGAATCTTCATTACAGATTCCATGAAAACAAGTAACAGTTCCTCTTAATAACTGGTTCATGTCTTTTCTAGGAAATACAAAGTGATAAACTGCAGACAAAATGTACCAGCCCAAGGTAGAGGTTATAGAGCTGGAAGAAGGGAAAAAAGAATGGCCCAGAGCACTTGCTGCCGTTAGTGGGGCAGCAGTGGGGTATTCTATGCCATCTCCCTGGTGAGGCCACAGTTTCTATGCCATTCTCTATGCAGCGTGCACTCTCCCTGGTGAGGCCACAGTCTTCATTGCCACAAATGCAATGGGGCTGTGTTTGCATCATGGCTTCCAAGTCTGGTTGGAAGCCCAGACTATGATTGGTGAAATACATATACCAGTTAGGCCTTTCCTTGCCAGGTGTAAGTCAAAAGGCCTCTCTAATATTAAACACTGTTGTCGGTTGTTTTTGCTCTTTTGGGGGCACCACCACCCAGCTCCCAATTAAATCACACATGGAGGCTTATTCTTAATTTATAAATGTCCAGCCTTAGCTTTGCTTGTTTCTTGCCAGCTTTTCTTAACTTTAAATTATCCCATCTACCTTTTGCCTCTGGGCTTTTTCATTTTCTTACTTCTGTATATTTTACTTTCACTCTTACTCCATGGCTGACTGTGTGGCTGGGTGGTTGTGTGACTGGCCCCTAGCATCCTCCTCTCTTTGTTCTCTTGCTCTTTCTTCTTTTCCTCCCATATTTCTCCTTCTATTTATTCTCTTTGCCTTCCAGCCCCGCCTATCCTTTCTCCTGCCTTGCTATTGGCCATTCATCTCTTTATTAGATCATCAGGTGTTTTAGACAGGCAAAGTAACACAACTTCACAGAGTTAAACAAATGCAACATGAAAGTATGCAACACATCTTTGCATCACTAAACAAATATTCCACAGCATAAACAAATGTAGCACACCTTAAAATAATATTCTACAACAAAACACCTTGGCCACGTGGGCATGGGTTTTTTTTTCTTTACCCAAGATATATAGCATCTGGTGGGGTTAAGGTTAGTATGCTGTGTTGAATTCATTCAATAATCTGCTACAATAATATTTTGAGGGTACCTAGTAGATATTCCTGGACCCACAAAAAACACATCAAGACTCCTTGTATTCTAAAACAAGAAGACAGACAAATCCATGTGCAATTTGTAGTGGGTAGCCATTCCAGCTTTGATCTGGAAGTTCCAACCCCCATTGAGACTTCGGCAACTGTCACACCTACAAGGCGGGGCCAAGGGAGGTGCCTGGGGACCCGAGATCTGGATTGGCGGGCGTGCTCTCCGTTCCGGGACCCTGGATGGTGGAGGTGGACCAAGCAGAGCTCCAGAGAACACCGCTGGACTGCGATACACCTTCCCCAGACCCCGCGACCTACTTATCCCTTAATTTGTAAGTTATGCCATTAAATAAATCTCCTTTCAACTACGTGGAGTTGCCTTAATAATTTCACCAATACAATTACCATGCAGAGTGTGACGACTAAGGAAGAAAGGCAAAGTGCTCAGAAGACCATACAGGAAGGACAGGCTGCAAGGTGCTGGTGCTAGAGACAGTCTTAACTCAGACCGTGAAGTGTAACCTTTAGAATCCAAGGGACTCGTTATGTTCTCCTGGAAGTATTTCTTCCTGTTTCCACGTGACAGTCTGGTTTATTTGAGACCCTCTGGGCCAAAACTCGACACAGAACTTCTGCCTCCACTGTCTCTCAGGCCAGAGAGCATTATCTCACTGTTGGCCTCATCTAAGGCTGCTGGTCGTTTGATGAGAATGTCAGAGTATCGACACAAATCACCTCTTCTATTCAACGAAATCCTGAGTGTGTGGTGTCCTTTTTTCTTTATGTTGGATCTGGGAATGTATCCATCTAGGAGGAATGTCCTGCACAGCTGAAGCCAGCAGATCTGCCTGTCTGATTGAGCTACCTGGCCTTATTCTCTGAGGACCTCCCCCAGCTCTCCAGCATACGTGTTCATCTCTGAGGCACCTGGCGGAGCTTCCCCTTATATCCTACTCCTCAAGTCCTGCTGTAATGAGATAATAGCATCAAAGGAGTGACCAGCAGGATGGGAAGGTAGTCACAGGTCCTGTGCACATTCAACTGTGATGCAGAGCATGGAGGTGATCTACTTATCTAACTCGGGGGCAGCGATGTTAAGGTGCACTGCTGTCTGACCGGATGATAGAAATGAACTCTGGCATCATCTATCCCGATACAACAGAGACTCTTGTCTTATGGAGAGCCTTATTCTAGGTGCCAGAACCAAACAACTTTGATTCTGTAGTGTGAACTTCTGAGCAAGTGATTTTAATTGTCAGCACATGATTTAGCTTCTCAGATTTGACCCTCTGCCTCTAGGAGCTGGATATCTTTCACACTGGTCAATCTGAAAGAGCCCAAGGGAGATAGAGACGCTTCCCATACCTGCATCTTTTAAATACTTGATGGGGACATTAACATCTGAGTCCCTTCAGGAAATTGTTGACTTTTTATTTTACACCACCCCCTACCCACTTATTTTGAATGTACCATTTTGGGAAAGAGAATGGAGGAGCCTTCTAAGTAGACTCTTCTGCCCATCTCGTCCCTGTGAGCAGGTGAGTCGGGAGGGGGGGTCTTCATTTCCTGGGGATCATGGTTTTATTCATTTGCATGTGTGTGAGCCTGAGTGAATACATGTGCACTGTGTGTGCCAGTGCATGTGCTCACTAGCTTACCTCCTGCACAGGAGCCCATGGGGGCCAGAAAAGAGTGTTGGATCTTCTAGAGCTAGAGCTACAGACAGTTGTGAGCCATTATGTAGGCTCTGGGAGCAGAACTCATGTCCTCTACAAGAGCAGGAAGCCCTCTTAACCACTGAACCATCTCTCCATCCCTGATGGTTAGTTTTAAATGTCAACTTGCCACAACTTAGAATTACCTTAGCAGGGATCCTCAATTGAGGAATTATAGACTGCAGGTTGGTCTGTGGGCATGTCTGTGGGGCATTGTCTTGATTGTCTTAATTGATGCATGAAAAGCCACCACAAACAAGAACAGCACCTTCTAGTAGAGGCTCAGATAAAATGGACTCAGAAGGAAGATTATGACTTTTTGTGACCTGGCCTCCCCTCTGGCCACTAAGTTAATTTACCCTGTGGCTGCTCACTCATTCCTTGACTGTATTAGAACCAGCTTTTCCAGGCCTCCAATGTGGACTGAAGACTAGTAGCTCTCCAGGAACCCTCCAGGCCTTGGTGCCTGATTGCTGCTACAGGCCAAGCCCTTTGTTAGGACTCTTCCTATCCATCTGAGATCAGAAAGCCCACATCAATGACGTCTTAGAGTAGAATTCCTAGCTTGTGCAGATCAGTGAAAATAAAACTTTTCGTAGACACTGGAACCAACCTCATAGACCTAGAATAGAGTGCCTTCTCAATCACTTTGGGGCCAGTGGTCCAGGAATAAATGGGAAATCACACACCAAACGGAGCTGCACCAGCATCCCTGTTTCCCAGAGCCTCTGGGATCCCTTCACTACATCATGCCTTGGAATTTCTGACATCTCATTTCTGCTGAGTGTCAACCAATATAGAGCTGAGATTTCTGTGAATTGGTCAAGTCCACTAGAAAGATCTACTCCCCACTCTTTGAGGACAGCAACACAGAATGTCTGTGAAACATGCCTGGGATGATCAATTTGGACCTAATCAAAAGTTGCTTTCTTTTCTTTCTTGCCTGAATGCCTCAAAATGCATCCTTACATTCTCTAGTGTTCCAACATAAGGAAGCAAAGTTCTATGGGTATACTGGTGTATAATTCTCTATTCTTGAGTTTGATCTTTTCGTTGGTCCTTTGGAGGTGTTCGTGCATCTGGGTCCGGTTTTAGGACTGGCAGAGATGATTGATATATGCACATAAAAGCATGAGCTTGTGTGCGTGTTTGTCTGCCTGTGGCACATATGTTGGATCCAGGACATGAAGAGTTCTAGTTTCATCTTTTACGTCACCCTCTGGGGCAAGAATGATAATTTTAAATGCATCCCACACACAAATATCCAGCCCAGGCTCACTGATTGAATGGGAACTGCAGAAATACAGAATGATGGCCATTTGAGAGCCTTGCCAAGCTGTGTAAGGCTGCTACTAAAATACTTTTTCCAGACTAGGGAAGGTTGCCCTTGATCAAAGGGAGTATATTTGACTGGATTTATTATTACTGTTTTGAGACAGGATCTCAAGTAGCCTGGCCTTGAATGTGTTGCAGGGGATGGCCTTGAACTTCTGATCCTCCTCCTCTTCAAGCAGATGACATCAGTGCTGTTGTAGAACATTCCTACACTTTTTCTTTCTTTCTTTCTCTATGTATGTATGTATCTATGTATGTATGTATTTAGGTATTTATTTATTTGGACACATTATATAACCTAAGCTGGCTGTGAACTCATGGCAATTCCTTTGCCTCAGCCTCTTGGATTGCAGGTGTAGTGAACCACTGTGCCTGACTTAACTGAAATATTTTGACTAGGTGTTTTATGTTCTAAATAAAAGTCAAAACCCAAATAATAATACTGAGATCTTGGCTTCAAGTTAATTGGTAGTTGCTGGGTTCAAAGATTCCCCTTGGCTTCCCATGACTTTATTTCTTCCAACTCTCCCACTCTCTCTTCCTCTCTCTGTTTTCCTCTCCTCTCCTCTCCTCTCCTCTCCCTTCCCCTCCCCTCCCTCCCTTCCTCTCCTCTCCTTTCCTCTCCCCTCCTCTCCTCTCCCCTCCCCTTCCCTTCTCTTCTCTTCTCCTCTAGTATTTTTGCTCAAAATACCAGAATCTGAAGTGTATAAAGGCATATGATGAATCCTACACATTCCTTCAGTTAATGATACAACACTGATTTAAAGTTAGACACAAACAAATCCTACCATTTTTATTTTTTAAAAACCAAATATAGTTTCCTTTTCCTGGTTGTGACTGATGCCCTCTGCCTGGGGAATCGGTGGAAATTTGCAGGAGAACTGATTCCCAGTTCTGTTGAGGCTGTCCGTTACTTCTCATACCCCGACCTTGGGCAGATTCTGCCTGGGACAATGGTAATCACCTTGGAACATTTTAGATTAATGGAGCTTAAGGCCAGCCTGGTCTACATGAGATCATGTCTCAAAACAAAACAAAGAAACAAAAACGCAAGAGGAAAGACCATCTTTAGCAGCTGTGAACACCGGTGGAGATGGGATTGAACCTTCACCCGTAACTTTGTGAAGGTTGAGTGATTTGTAGTGTGACAGTGAGACAGCACTGTTTGTTTCTTGGTTTCTGAAGCAGGGAAGGTGCAGGGCTCCGGGGAATTCAGATTGTTTAGGTTTTTCACAGGCTTGACTCCATAACACACCTGTTATACCTGCAGCTCTTTCTAGTCTTCTGTGCTATGGTACTTTATGCTGCTTGCCTGTCTCTTGACCAATGGATAGTTTACAGAATGTGTTTACTTGTCTACAACCTGTGGATTCCAGCCTTTCTTTCCTTTCCCTTCCCTCTTCCTCCCTTTTTTTCTTTCTCCCTTTCTTACTCCCCTGCTTTCTCACCCCTCTCCCGCTTTAGGTACTTACTTTTGTGTCTGTCTGAACAGGCTTACTTATGGTGCAGTTAAAAAGAATGGCCTTGAAATCTCAACAGCTAAAGATGGGGTGAGTTTAGTCCTTGTCCACAGTATCCAGAGGGTCCCTCCTGTCCACTCAGGGCCCAGGTGGATGGAGCTCCATCTGAGCTCAGCTTCACCCCTCCTGCCCACTCAGGGCCCAGGGATGGAGCTCCATCTGAGCTCAGCTTCACCCCTCCTGCCCACTCAGGGCCCAGGTGGACGGAGCTCCATCTGAGCACAGCTTCACCCCTCCTGCCCACTCAGGGCCCAGGGATGGAGCTCCATCTGAGCTCAGCTTCACCCCTCCTGCCCGCTCAGGGTCCAGGTGGACGGAGCTCCATCTGAGCACAGGAGCCAGGAAGTTCAAACTCAGGTGCGACCAATATACTCTGGTCACTGTTCCTTGGGCATAGCCAGTGGTGCCAGCAGGCCTCATTCTGAAACAGGCAGGAAGTACACCACCACCATTATGGGTTGAATTGGCACCCTCAAAAGATATTGATACTTTAACCCTCATGACCTATGACTATCCTTATCTGGAAGCAAGGTCTTCATAGAAGAAATCAAGTGAAAATATCATTAGGGTGTGCCTAAACCTACAGGACCAGAGTCCTTAGGAAACTGAAACAAACAGGTGTGGGGCCAGGGAGGGGAGGGTTCCTAAGGAGTGTCCCAGGCTACCAGAACCTGGAGAGGGGTCTCAAATGGATTCACCACTCTGGGGAGGAGCCAGCCCTGTCAAGACCTTGTTGTTTATTTCTAGACTCCACACCTATGAGACAAAACACTGCTGTTGTTTAAAACAGTAGTCTGTAGGACTTCACTAGAGCCCAAGAAACTTATCTGCTCTAGATGGAGAGTGGGCACAAGGTCAGGATAAAATTGGATGTCAACGATGACCACAGGATCTTCATTTATGTTACATACACATAATTTCTGCTAGCCTCAGCTAAACTTTATAGAAAAATAATGTATATTCTTCTCCTTAACATTACTCACTTCATATATATTTGTTATTTTATCCTGCTCTTATGTTTATATTATCAAATTGCTGCATTGCACATTACATAGAGTATATTTTTCTAATTAAAATTTTTATGGTTGTTAATAACAAGTGCTATAAAGTATAGAACCAAAATATTTGCAAAGCTTTTTTCTTAGTTTGGTTTCTGTTGCTGTGATAAACACTGACCAGAAGAAAGCTGGAAGAGGAAAGAGTTTATCTGTCTATAAGTCATAGTCTATCATTGAGGCAAGCCAAGGCAGGAACTTGAGACAGGAACTGAAGCAAAGACCATGAAGGAATGATGCTTATTGGCTTGATCAGTCTGCTCTCTTACACAGCCCAGGACCACCTGCAGAGGGATGACACCACCCACAGTGGGCCGAGCGAGCTTCCTCTATCTGTTACCAACCAAGAAAATGGTACAGAAGCCAGTCTGATGGAGGCAGTTCCTAACTGAGATCCCCTCTTTCCAGTGTGTCTAGGCGTGTGTCAAGTTGACAAGAACTGGGAAAGTTGTCAGATTCTCAGATAACCTTCAAGTACAGAGGTAAACATGAAGGGTGTGGTGATATATTGTGTACCCTAATAAAATTTGCTTGAAGATCAGAGAACAGAACAAGCCACTAGATTAAACACAGAGGTCAAGCAGTGGTGGCATACACCTTTAATCCAATCCTAGCGCTTGGGAGGCAGAGATCCCTTTGGATCCTTGTAAGCTCAAAGTCACCCTGGACTACATGAGATTGACTCAGTCTAGGAGAGAAACAGAGCCAGGCAGTGGTGGCACACACCTTTAATCCCAGTACTTGGGAGTCACAGGGCTTTAACCCCAGCACTCGAGATCTCACACCTTTAATCCCAGTATTAGGGAAGCACACATGCCATTAATTCCGGCACTAGAAAGGAAGTGATGGCTGGATGGAGAAAGGTATATAAGGCGTGAGGAGACAGGAACTGGAGTCTTTTCAGGCTGAGAAGTCCTAGAGGTAAGACGTGGCAGTGGCTTTTTCCTTTGTCTCTCTGATTTTCAGGCAAATTTTATTAGGGTACACAATATGTCACCACAGAAGGGTAAGAGGGGAGGTGCCTCAGACTGTGCGTCAATCAAAGTCCCTAATGCTGACCCTGAGGAGGTCAGAGGTCACTGCCAGAATATTACTAAGCTCATTCTGTGACTAACATACACCAACCTATTCTCTTGATGGATGTTTCCACAGCTGCCAACCACACAGCAATGCCATGTTAGCATGAAACAGTTTCAATTGTGTCCCCTGCTGCAGGGGTTCATGCAGCCATCTTTGGTTCTTTAGTTAATAGAATAGAAATATTCACAAGTTAAATCTTCTCTCAGTTACAACTTATGGGTCTCTCTCTCTCTCTCTCTCTCTCTCTCTCTCTCTCTCTCTCTCTCTCGTTTTTTTGAGACAGGGTTTCTCTGTGTAGTTTTGGTGCCTGTCCTGGATCTCACTCTGTAGACCAGTCTGTCCTTGAACTCCAAGAGATCTGCCTGGCTCTGCCTCCCGAGTGCTGGGATTAAAGGCCTGTGCCACCACCCCCTGGCCTCTCAATCTCTTAAGAAGAAAGTTCTCTGTTCTTCAACCCCTGCTCAGATCTATGTCCTTGTCAGAGGTGTCCTCTTGCATGCAAACACCTCTTTTCCTCCTCAGCATTAAATTATGCATGGTGCTCGGTGTATATAAATATTTCCTTCTAGTCAGAACCTCCTTTGCAGATGGTGGAGTGTCATAAATAAAACTCAAAAGAGCCAGTGAAGGTGTGTGGATGCCACACATGTATGAAAAATGGATAAGCTTCTTAGAGAGGCGAGGCCTCTTTTATTCTTCATCTATATTTAAAATGGAGAGGGGCGAGCAGGTTAGCCGAAGACAGCGCGGCCGCTTCTCTGGGATGTACCCCCCATGCAAGGTCGAGTGAAAGAAATGCTTAGTGGGTGCCCTGTCACTTGCCTGACAGGCTGAGTGGTTTAATGAGGTACCAAGCCTGATTTAATAAAGTCCCAGGGCTATGTGAGGAGCGAGCATCCTACTGCGTACCGGTGTGTTGCGTGCGCCTTTCTAACTGTTCTTCCATGAAGCAAGCACCCAGGAGTGAAAAGGCTGACCTGGGAAATCGATTTTGTGATTTGAAGCTTCTCCTAAGCACTGACTGTCATTGTGGCCGTAGCTGTCATGGCTCAGATGTTCATCCGAGCGCTCTGCATACATCACCCCAGGTAGCTCTCTACTTTAAGATATGGAAAATACATCCCAGAAATATTTTATTTAAAACCAACTCATGAGTGAAGAGCAGGATGTCTGAACTGGTCTGCTTAGCCATTATTCCAAAACTTTCCAGTATTTTTCATACAACAGCACACGTAGAAAGAAATCATGTTTGTATATAGGCAGGAAGACTGGAAGGGATTTGGCATATTTACCCTGGAGTGTGAGTGCTCCTGTGTGGTCTGCAGCATCTCGTATAGTCCTCAGGGCACACTGGGCATGTGGGTGACACACTCAAGCTCTGGGAACTGCCTCCCCACTACAGTGGCAAGTGAGGCCTGAAACTGATTTTGAAGTTCAGTCGTTTTTATTGGCACCAGCAGTCCAGGCACAGGAAAAGGGGGCTACAGGAAATGTTCTTGATGTGGCTTCTGTTTTTTAAAAGGACTCTTGACTGCCTGGGGGTGTGGTGGCAGTGGCTGAGAGTGACACAAGAAATGTCACCAGTTGCATGGACTGACCAACAGGTGGCACCAGGTCCTAAAGCAACCCTTTCTCCTTGAAGCTACTGCCATCCCAGAGCGCTTATAAAATTAGGCAGATTAGAGAAGGAGCTGGAATCCTGCTCACTGAGATACTCAGGCTGGCTTGGTTTCACACTTGAGAAAAAAAAAAGTGGGCGCAAAGAAGGCATACTAACCACAGAATCAGTCCTGCAGAACTTCTAAGTCAGGGGTTCTGAACCCATGGGTCACAGCCCCTTTAGGGGTCAAATGACCCTTTTATAGGGGTCCCATACCAGTTATCCTGCATATCAGATATTTAAGATTCATAACAATTGCAAGATTACAGTTATGAAGTAGCAACAAAATAATGTTATGGTTGGGGGTCACCACAACATGAGGAGCTGTATTAAAGGGTTGCAGCATTAGGTTGAGAACCACTGATTCCTCTGATCTCTAGCTCCCTATGCACAAAGGGACACAGTCGGTTTCTGCCTTTGTCAATTGTTTCTGTGGAGGTTAATTGTCATGTGTATACAGGGGTTGGGACTGTTCAACAAAATGGTAGCTGTTTTTATCACCATCTTCAGAGAGACAAGGAAACCAAGATCATGTCTTTGTGAACCTCTCCATCTGTTTTATCTGAGGATGGTATTTCCAAGTGTTTACTGTGGGTAGGAAGTTATTCTCGATATTAAATCATTCCACAGCAGGTTCTTTTGTAAATGGTCACCAAGGTAGATAGAATTTCATGGTTGAGGGGAAGCAAAATGGTCTTTGATCATGTTACAAGAATCGGATCCTCTTTTTCAGAAACATCATTTTGTTGTAAGTCCCCAAAAGCAGCAGATCAATGCATGCCTATTATGAAAATAACTATATATAAATATAAAGTTCTTTTTCCCAAAATTGATAGTTTATTTTTTGAAAAGATCCATTTTTTTTTAATTTTATGTGTGTGGATGTTTTACCTGCATGTGTATCTATGCACCACATGAATGCAGTACCAGAGAAAAGCAGATGTTGTATCCCTAGAAGTGGAGTTAGAGACAGTTGTGAGTGATGTGGGTGCTGGGACTAGAACATGGGTCCTCTGTAAGAGCAGCTTATGCTCTTGACCACTGAGCCACCTTTCTAGCCCTGAGATGTTATACTTTAGAAAAGGAGGAAGGACTGACACCACGAAATGATTGAAAGTGGTTCCAGAATATAGTTATAATAATCATGTTAGTTGATGAAGGATGTGTTTGACTGGATTAAGAAAGTTTTTCTTTCTTCTTTGTTAAAGCTAACTTTTTCTGTGTGAGCGATGTCAGTTGTGACTGGTTAGCAGAATGGTTTCTGGAGAATCATAGGTAACTTCTCAACACACAAGAAGCATTAAACCCCAGAGTCTGCCTAGGGAGCCTCAGTCATCACACCGATTGTTTTTCCTCTTACTCCATACTTACCTCTGCAGCCCATTGGGGACACCATGAAGCATGGCTGCCATTAGCCACCCCCTTTTGGAAAGTCTGAAAATGGTGGTCAGAACCCACTCGTACAGGTTTCTTCCACGTAGGTCTTCATGCACCAACCTTTCTCAGAGCAAAAGATACTGAATGTCTTAATTCAGCACCACTGATGAGCCATCCTCAGCAGGGTCCTGTGAACTGTGAGCTACTTCAACTCTTTCCATTTCATATAAAAGAGACATCATCTCAACCAGGGAAGGAAGACCTTGTTCTGGACATGCAAAGAGTGGGAAATAAGCAACGGGGAACTTCTCAGAAGGCTCTGTGGAGCCTAGACCTTTGCTCTTGCTCAACAGGGTTTGCTCAGTCCTGCGCTCTTATGTCCCCTCAGCATTGGGGAGGATTTATTCCAGTTTTATGTTACAATGGTGGATGCTCTGACTTCATGGCAAATGCTCTGATCATGCTCCGTCTGCCCATGTTCCACTTCTTCCCTCCTCCTTTTAAAAACATTAGAGTTTCTTCTAACTTGTGGGTTGGACTCAAGCTTTCTGCTAGCTTCTGAATGAATTTTGTTTTGTAAAACCACTTCCTCTGCATGTCTCTCTCTTCCAACAGCCATCTGTCTGTTGACTTTTGGTGTCAAATAGAGGATCCGATTGCTTTGTCCACCACCACAGAGCATGGTTCCTGGGTCACTTAGTGGGTGTTTGTTGAACTGTTTTGGTTGACTTAGGTCAGGTACTTCCCTTGTTTGCCAGTATTTATCCAAGATAGTAGAGCTTCATGATATGGTGCATGAAGACCTGTATGGAGGAAACCTGCAGGAATGCATTCTGACCACAATTTACAGACTTTCCAGAAGAGGGTGGTTAATGGCGGCCATGCTTCATGTTGTCCCCAATGAGCTGCAAAGGTAAGTATGAAGCAAGAGGTAAAACAATAGTTATGATGACTGAGGCTCCCTAGGCAGACTCTGGGGCCTGTGTCCATGTATATAGATTTCTATTTTGTTATAACATATTACCTCAAACTCAATGATATGAATCTATGATAGCACAGTTTTGTGTGTCAAAAGTCTCACGTGAGATTTGCTGGGCTGAGATCTTGATGCCCATAGGGCTATGTTCTTTTTAGGAGGCCCAAAGGGAATTTTGTTTTCAGGATCATTCAGGATCTTTGAAAATTCAGTTCTTTGCAATTTTAGCTCAGAAGGGTCATTTTCTTGATGGCAGCCATTGAGGGCTATTCCAAGTTGCCAGAGCCATCTTGTATTCCTTGGCTAATGGAGTCTTCTTCCATCTTCAGAGCCAGTAATAACAAGTGAAGTGATTCTTACGTTCTCAAGGTCTCCCAACTCCTCTTCTGGCTTCCCATCTCCCTGATGAACTCTTTCTCTGCCTTCCAAAAGATGTATTTTTAATTATAGATGTGTTTCTACATATATGTGCATATGTGTGTGCCAAGGCCAGAAGAGGGCTCTGGATCCCCTGGAGCTGGAGTCACAGGTGGTTGCAAGCTGCCTGACATGGGTACTGGGAATAGAACTTGGGTCCTCTGAAGAGCAGGTGAACTCCTAACCACTGAACCACCCCTCCAGAACCCTTGTTTTAAAGATCCATGAAATCAGAATTCCCCTTTTCTCAAACACACCCCCAAAGTTGCCATTGCCACCAAGGTGACACGTCCTCATGTTCTGGGAATTAGATTATGCAGATCTGGACAGGGGCCATCAGCCTCGCCTAACACTGGTAGACTTGTGTCAGTCTTGACTATGACAGACAGATACGCTTTCCTCAGGGTTTCTGTGTTTCCCTGTCTGTGTTCAGCCTTCTTCATAGCTACTCAACCAACGGCTTTTTGCTGGTATATGTATGGACTTTGTGTTTCTGTCATTTTCTCCGGGAGACTGTGTTTTCCTGAGGAAATTCATGCATCTTTTATGTAGCGCTGAATACATACAAGCTGTTCTTGAAATATTTAAAATATTCAATGAGTCTCTGACTCTGGGGGAAGGAAGCCTCTGGGGGCTGCAGTTAGAGGGCTGTTTTCCCTAGATTGGAGCAGTCCCTGGGGAGGAAGGAGGAGGCTCCCGAACACAGGAACGCAACACAGCTGCAAGCCTCCTGGCCCCGGAAGGGGTGGAGGCAGTGAGTAGCTGCGCTGAGGAGATTCTGTGAGGGTTTCGCGGAGTTCCTTGGTTCCTCGGGGCAGTGCTCAGGAGCCTGGCTCTCACCTGAGGTGGGCTCTTCTTTGTGGTATGGTTGTAGAGTCGCCATGCTCTTGTGGAAGAACCACAAGGAACCCATCACCCCTGTTCCTGTAGGAAACCCCAATAAACACACTGGTGCACTGAGTTAGACTTGGGTGGGATTAGTTCTTTGGTCTGTCACTGGTGTCCTATCTGGGGCAAGCAGACCTTCATTCATATCTCCTCAGGAAAAGTCATGTGACAGCTTCTGTCCCAGGGCTTATGAACATATCGTCAGCTGAGCTCCCTCAACATGGAGCTTCTGAAAGACTTTTTCCACACACTCTCTCAGATTCCTTTCTTACCCTGGAAGCCATCACAGATTAGAATTGAAATCATCCCAGCGGTGCATTTCTGACACAGTAGCTCTGGAAAGACTGAGCATCAGGGACCGTCCTGAACAAAGACGTCATGTCATATCAGAGTCATACTGCATGCAAGGCTCCTGTACAGATGAGACAATGAGACTGGAGGAAATGCAGGGTCAGCCTTGATGCCTGGATTCTGTCACCCCTCTTCATTTACAAAGTCCAAAGAGTATGTCCCAGAAGACTGAAAAGAGAAAAGTATGTAGGTTTTCAAAGGACCAATATCAGCCTGTAAACCTGGTTCTAACATGGATGTGTTTTGCTGAGGACCAACGGAGATTGACCATTACAAAAGGAGCTTGGAATCCTCACTGTTCTGACTCAGCTCTCACCTGCAGATGGAAAGCTGTAGGGTCAGCCATGCTAGGTCTCTGCTTACCACTGTGGAGGAAGGAACCAGCTTCCCTTAGACACATAAGCCACCCAGCCTCCAGTTCTGTCGTCAGATTCTATCAATCAGCACAAATCTTTCATTCACTGATTTGAAGTCGTGCATTTCAGAGTTTTCTGAGAGGGAGATAATAATGAAAACGTGGTTAAGGGCTGGTGAGATCGCTTACTGACTAAAGGTGCTTGCTGACGAGCCTGGTGACTTGAGTTAAGTCCTGGAACCCACGTGGTCAGAGAGAGAATGTCTCTCACAAGTTGACCTCTGACCTCCTCACTCATGTGTGATGAAATTCACATACATAATAAATAAAGAAATACAAAAAAGTTTTAAAAAGAGTATATGGTTTAGAAGTTTCCCATAGAGGCTGATATCATATATGGTCTTTTCTTCTTTCTGCAGATTATGACGATCATAAAAGAAGCTTAAAGAAACCCCACATTCCACCTTTTAAAATAGTTTCCTACTTTTTGTGTTTGAACATTATTCACTACCCAGCACATTTTTTTTTAAATAGAAAGCTTCTAAGTCACAAACCCAGTTGTAAACACTGCGCGGTCACAAGCTGATTCTATTATTCTTCCCATGAGAAGAGTGTAGATACATCACAGGAGAGGGTCAAGGTCACCTCGCTGCACTGCCAGACTGTATACCCCTTCTTCAGGGAGCTCAGCAGCACTGTGTAGGGATGTTGTGAATGGTCGGACATGGAGGGTCATCCATATTTCTGTAAGTTCTGAATGAGAGTCGTCTTCTGAGAGGTCTGCCAGCTCCATCCTGTGTGCCTGAGTCAGTTGCTTTTCTCATGCTGCAACATAATACCTGACGAAGGCAATGGGAGGTTTGGCTCACAGATTAAGGGGACACAGCCCGTGGTGGTGGAGAAAGCATGGATGGAGGAGCGGGAGGTGGCCGCTCACACTCTATCTGTAAACGGGCAACAGAGAGCGATAAAGCTTGTTCTGAGCTGGCTCTCTGCTTTTCCAGATTCCAGCCTGTGAGGATGGTACCATTCACATTTAGAGCAGATCTTTCCACTTCAATTAACCCAATCTAGACAATCCCTCATAGAGACAGGCCCAGAGATTTGTTTCCGTGAGTGATTCTAAACCCCATCAAATCAACAGTCAAGATTAACCCTCACAGTGCCCAACTGCCTAGTGAATGGTCTCACTTACATATCTAAAAGGTAGATGAATGGTTCACAACCCAAATGACTCCTGATGCCCCCTCTGCACACCATCTCAGCAAAGGCCATCCTTCCAAGTCCTCTGGCAAATTGCTTGGGAGCCACACTTGATTCCCCTTTCCCACTCATGTTCCATATCTGACCCATAGTTTCAATGCCGTATCTACAAAACCATCCTGGGCCAGACCACAGAGACCCTTGAGCAGTTCCAGTGCTCTGAGCCACCATCTCCTGTCACTTGCTTCTGTCCTGTCCTTTACAGAATATTCTCAATAACTAGAGTCCTGATGAAAATGTAGCTAGATCCTGTCACTCATGTGTGCCACTCCTCTGCTCCAACTCTCCAAGAGTCTTTCTCAATCCTTTCTGAGAGGGATGGCAGATGTCACAATCACCCATGACTTGATTTCCCATGACTTCTTGGGGCTCATCCATTTCCTTCGGCTGTCCTTCTGTGTCCTTTCCTTCCAACCACCCCAGCTTCCTGGACAGACCCCAAATATGAGGATTCCAACTGAGAGTCACAGCAAGGCTTTTTCTTTTGCCTGGAACACTTTTTCTAGGTGGTGTTATCCTATCCTATTGCACTGTCTTGATCCTCATTCTGTAGGATATGTGTGCACATGTGTGTGCAGGGATGCAGGTGTGCACATGTGTGTGCAGGGATGCAGGTGTGCACATGTGTATGCAGGAATGCAGGTGTGCACATGTGTATGCAGGGATGCAGGTGTGCACATGTGTATGTAGGGATGCAGATGTGCACATGTGTGTGCAGGGATGCAGGTGTGTACATGTGTATGCAGGGATGCAGGTGTGCACATGTGTGTGTAGGGATGCAGGTGTGCACAGGAATGCAGGTGTGCACATGCCACGGTGTATTGAAGAGTCAGAAGACAACTTGGGCGTTGGTCCTTGTCTTCCACCTCATTGGAGGCAGGACCCCTCTGTTGTTTTCCCAACTCCGAGCTCTAGGCTGGCGGACTCACTCCTGTCTCTCCCTCCTGTCAGAGCCCTGGAACGACAGATGCCTGTACTACGTGGTCAGCTTTTATGTGGGCTCTGGGCATTTGAACTCAGGTCCCCACACTTGCCTGGCAAGTGCTTTACCTACTAAGCTGTGTCCCCAGTCCTTCCTTCAGCCTTTGACCTTCTGGGTCCCGCTTCACGGAGTACTTTTCATATAACCCATCACGGCAGCATTTCTCTCCTTAGCACTTACCGCTGCCCGTAAACGGTGTTATTTTATTTCATCAGGCTGCCATAAAGATGTGCCGTAAACTGGGGAGGCTGAAAACAGCTCCCACGGTTCGGGGAGCCAGAGGATAGAACTGAAGGCGCCCACAGGGTCGGCTTCCTCTGCGGCTCCGAGACAGCAGCCAGCCCACTCACCCCTGCCTTCCAGTGGCTGCAGCAGCTGGAAGCTCACTCTGGTTTAAGGCTCTGTCACTCCAGTCTCTGCCTCCATTGCCACCACTGTGTTCCTTGTTTCTCCGTCTCTTTCTATGCCGATTCTTTCATGCTGGTGAGGACACTCAGCAGTG